>NC_136139.1:9164421-9764421 GCF_965212315.1 Lampetra planeri | reverse complement strand
TTGCACAGTTTCATTTGACGTTCATATTTGCGCCGCAGAGAGAGAACGACGGAGTCCGTCCCCGCCAAACACGTCTCGCGCGCAACGATACGGCAGGGCACCCCCGGCCATCCAAAGCTCGGCCGCGCGAGCGTCATCAGCATCCCACGCGCGACCACTGACACCACTGGCACCGCTTGCATTCATATGCCAGGCACACGAGCACCGCGCACTGTACGCACGGCCGTGTAGGTGCGAGGGCTTGAGCACCCGTTGTTAATCGTCGCGGTTCGGCGTCTTCCGGCGGACACGAGGGCGAACGGGCGGTCGTTTGTCCGGCGCCTTGCGCGGGTTCGTTTTAATTGCGTTCGACACAATGGGCAGAGTGAGTGCGCTCGTGAATAAAACACACGCGCAGGCACGATTTGTGGACAGATACGCCGCGCCCAGGGCGGTAATACCAGACTCATTGCCCGCGATGATCCCACGGACGGACCAGAACAAAGTAGCCGCGCTGCCGACTGAATAGGAACGGCGTCGGGCAAATTGTCCATTCGGTGGAAAGTGTGTGAAAGCCCTGTAAAGCCCCGGTCAGGATCATTGTGTATCCGTCGCAGTGAGGACAAAATCCCACTGTTGCACTTTTGATTATTTGAGCGGGGGAAAAAAAAGTCAACAAATAAATGAATAGAAAACACATGACAATAATGCAGCAGCACCCTTTACATCTTTTTTTTCTTTCTGCAGGCCCAATGAAAACATTTGTTCCTGGACATGGAAAACGCTCATGCGTGACACAATTCCAGCGTTGCGTTACAAACCTGGCTGCGCCCTCTAAGTGCAATAAACAGTCGGCTGTGACAGTATTATCTCTGCGACAGCTGCTACAGCAGCAGCAGCAAGACGAACAAGACCATGACGATACGGTCCGCTGTGTATTTACAAGTCTGTTACGGTTAACCAAACCTGAACAACTATAGCTTTATTTTTTCTTTTGTTTCATCGAACAACGAGGTTGCCAACAGATCAGCATTCATCGTGAGCGTGCGAAACAGAGCCTGCCTTCCTCGTACCGTGTGTCCACTGTACCTGTGTTATTTAAATTCGTTCCAGCGACAGACACGCGGACGGATGGACAACACAAAGTGCAGAGAGGTGCAATCGCGGCGCGCCGCGTACTCACACGATCTCGTCGTTGTGAAACTCGAGCTCGCCGAAGGAATCCTCGTAATCGTCGCCGCTGCCGTGCGCCGTCCCCTCCATGGTGCGGTACGGCACGACGACGGTGCCGCGGGCGCCCGACGTCCTCATCACCTTCGCCTCCATGACGCCGACGCTCTCGCTCACGCGCATCACCTTCTCCTCGAACATGAAGATGCCCGCGTGGTCGTCGTCAAAGATGGTGACCGTGGCCACCGTGGGCTCCACCAGCAGGGCCTTCGGCAGGGTCACGTGGTTGATCTCCGGCCCGTCCTCCGTCACCTCCGCCTCGACGTCGGAGAGGCGCACGTAGAAGTGCTCGTCCTCCTCGAAGATGTCGTCGTCGATGATGCTGATCGAGATCTCCTTCTGGGTCTCGCCCGGCTTGAAGACGATCTTCCCCTCGCTGAACTCGAAGTCCGAGCCGGCCGTGGCGGTCCCGTTCTCCGTCTTGTAGCGCACGCTCACGAAGCCGCTCGTGTCGCCGCCCTTGCGCGATACCGTCAGGATGCACGAGCCGCAGTTCTCGAAGCACTGGTACGCGCCCGGCTCGAAGCAGATCTTGCTCACGAAGTCGCTCTCGCCGTCGCTCTCGATGTTCTGGACGCTCATGGCCTTGCGCGCCTGGTCAGCCGCGTGCTTCTTCAGAATGTTGCCGGCACCCGTCATCATGCGGATCGCCTGAATGCGGTAGAACGCGCGGCTCTTCTGCTGCTGGGTGAGCGCCTGGTAGTTGGCGAGCTCCACCAGCTGGTCCAGGTCCTTCTCTGGGTACTTCTGCTTCAGCTCTTTGAGCAGCTTGATCATGTCGCGACGGCTCTCGTCGATGTCTTTCTCGTCCCCGTCGACGAGCATCCCGTCGGGCATGACATCGGTCTCGTAGTTGAGCATCCTGCCGTCCATCTCGATGTTCATGCGGGGCCGGTCGCCCTCCGTCTCGATGATGATGCCCCTGTGCTTGTCGGCGCGGTACTTCTTGTACATGTACTTGTAGAAGAGGAGGCGGCGGTCGGCGACCCAGGCGAACACCACGCAGATGGGGAAGAACATGAACGTGAGCAGGGCCTCCCAGATGTCGACGACATTCGGAGAGATCACGGCCAGGATCAGGTAGAGCCAGATGTACGCGAAGATGCTCCACGCGGCCGTCACGAAGAACACGCGCAGGTGCTTGATCTTGCGCGTCTCGCCGTCGGGGATGGAGTACACGCAGATGGCGATGATGACGAACATGTTGAAGGCGGCGCTCCCGACGATGGTGCTGGGGCCCAGCTCGCCGGCTTCGAAGCCGTGGCCGCAGATCTCGATGATGGAGAGCAAGATCTCGGGGGCCGAGGAGCCCAGGGCCATCAGCGTGAGGTTGGAGACGGTCTCGTTCCACACGCGCACCGTGGTGGTGGTCGTCTCACCGTCGGGCCGCTTGATGGTGATCTCCTTCTCCTGCGACGTGATCACCTCGATGGAGGCCATGAAGCGGTCGGCGATGATCGACACTCCCAGGAACATGTAGATGAGAGCGACAAAGTACACGATCGCCCGGGCCACCTTGTCGCCGACCGACGGATTGTTCGGCACCCATATTGGGAGGATGATGCCGCTTGCGCATTCGTAGGAACCGTAGCAATCCTTGGTGATGTTGGCTCTGCTTTTGAGGTAAGGGTCATTGGAGGAGTCCGCCGCGGTGATCAACTGCGCTAGCAAGACGATCGCTCCCACGCGGAGGCACAAGGAAGTCCTGATGCCGAGGGTCGCTCTGGCCATTCTTCGTTTCTGTTCTTTCTCGGAAGCAATGTGAGAAAACCCGTCGCTCCTGAGAGGGACGTCCCGGTCGTCACCTGTATCGGAAAAAGATCAAACTTCTTTAAAGATGATTGCGAGAAGAAGAAGAATACAAAAGTGTGGCCGTATTTACCCACTATTAAACGCAACCCCCCCCCCTTTTATTTCGAAGCAATTGCTGGCGCTGCGTCTTATAATCCAGTAGGTCCGTGTCCTTTTTTTTTTAATCACACGGTTTCTGAGCACAGGTCCAAAGAACAGCAACAAACAGCACTATCGAAGTTGTAATGGATAAGAGTAAACACGTTTGTTGAATGAGCAAGGTTATACGAGCTTAGGTAAAAGGGACGATTGTGTGCCAACAGATGTTTATAACTTCATTAACATCGGGGCATACGTTTGAGGTGCATGTTACCCTTCCGGTGCGGCTTATAGTCCAGAGAAGACGGTAATATGAGGAGGTCACAGATCCCTCGTGAGTAACGGGTACGAACGTTGCTCAATTTCAGCTGGAAAAAGTTTGGAACACTGTTCTGGGGAATATTATGCTATGCCGCATCCATCTGGTCAGATTTTTGTCCTCGTTATTTTTACTATAAAACGAGTACATGTGAATATAGGAATATAGGGTGGAATAATATAGCATTAGTATGGATAGGCATATCTTAGTACTCTCGTGGTAGTGCCTTACGGGCGCCGTGGCGGCGAGATGTTAACTACCTCGCCCGGTATACAGGTAGTCGTGCATTCCATATATTTGCAGTTTGCATGGTCTCCCCGTGGTTTTGTGGATTTTTCTCCAGGTCTTTCAATTTTTCCCTTCACATTTAGAAACGTGTGTTTAGAGTATTTGGCTGCTATACGTTTCCACAAGATAAGCCACTTGTTGAATCTATCATTTGTGGCCAGGTCGCTTCTGAAAAAGAGCTATACAGCTCAGTGGGGCCTTATCTGATCAAACACAACACAGTTATAGTTAGCGATGTCGATAATCCTACTCCGAGGCAGCCTAGGTAGGCAGCATTCTGGAAAATATGAAGTGAGGCGTTAATCCCTGGCTGCGAGCGATAATGATCCCATATATAGCACAACGTTCAGCGATGACCTGAAGGGACCTTTCACAGACCTTGGCTTGCGCGCAAATTATTTGACAATTGGCTTGAAAAACCCACTTGGTAAAAAAAAAAGACACGGTGCGCACATGAATCGGGTAACAGATACACGGCTGGCTACGTTTGGTGTGCGAAAGAAGTTCAACATACATCCGTTGGGACAGATGCTGTTAGCGAGTAGCACCTATGAAGGCCGAGACCAACGGATTGGGTGGACAGCTCCACGTCCGGCAGCCCGTTGTCTCCCCAGTGTTGATGCTGACACACTGCTCCACAGACTCATTTTAGGCTGAGTTGCCCTAGGGAAGACCCAGGCCCGCTTCAAACATTCGCCACTCTTATTGGGACACAAGCGAAGCAGGAAATGGAGCACGGGCCGCCAGGCTCGTAGGACAGTGCGCTTCACCACTGCGCCGCCGCTTCCCACAAATGAACAGACAAGACAAAGATCCCCCGTATAGCCTTAACAGACTGTAGGGGCAAGTGCTGTTCGCGAGCACCTATAAAGACGCACGGCACACGAGGGGGTGGGTGGCCAACACCACGCCCGGCCGCCTTTGTCTCCCGAATGGCGATGTTTACACATTGCACCAAGTACTAATTTGAGGCTGAGTCGACCTCGGGGAGGCCCAGGACCGGTTCAGACAATCGTCACCGGTGTTGGCCGTGAGCGGGAATCGAACCCGGGTCGCTAGGTTCGTAGCGCAGTGCACTAACCACTACACTACCGCTCCCCACTCGGGCAAGCACGCACACACGTGCATGGATCATTTGAGCTCTTGTCGTGCGACGCACCAAAAAGGAAATCCCGAAAGCGTTGATGCCGTGAGGTTTCATCGCGTGGACTTCCAAGTGCAATCGCCAGGCGTTTTTGCCTTAAGGGTAGAGATGCTGGTGCTCTGGAAGAGCTCTGGCACCCGAATCACAGGGCAAATCATCATCGCAATAATGACGGCAAAATAATCTGTCTCGCGTGTTAACGCCACAGAGAGTTAACTTGTTTCGATTTAAAGCTTTCGTGACTGCAGGGATTCATATTCTTGGTTATTTCGGTAAAGTCACGTAGAAGGGAAATAATAAAATAATAAAAAATAATAAAATAAAATTCTCACTAGACAAGCTTCGCGGTCTTCATTGGGACGCTGTCTTTCTGACAGCTGTACTTCACCTGAGGACGGCTGCTTGTGTTGTGGCCGAAACATCATGAGAATTGTATTTAATAAATTTATATGTTTTTTTTATTTTTTTTATTTCCCTTCTACGTGACTTTACCGAAAGAACCAAGAATAAGTTAACTTGTTTTTTAATAATAATCAATCCCACGCTGGATCAGGACCTCCATCATGCAGGAAGTTGGAGGGAGGGTGGTTATTTGACCATACTTCACCACGCTGGTCAGTGCGGGTTTGTTGAAAGCGGGATAGCATATAAGTATTGTACAACCGCACATGTGGCTGTACTGCCCACTGCTGCAAACTCGTTAATTACGCAGCCGAGAACACCCGCTAAGCATTGTGGTCACAGATCTAAGCAATATCCAGGCTCAGCACTGCTTAGCTCCGGCGGTCTGATGAAATCAGGTGCATTGTGAATGATTTGTTCATAGGCAGTAACTGTAATAATGCGAATTAAACACTCAGGAAAGTCTCGCCGAGTACAATGACTGCTTCTCGGGAGAGTCATGGGGATGCTTGCTCAATTTCACCCGTGCGCGTTTGGCTTTTCACGGGGAGGAGAACGGAGAAGACCCCAGCACGCTGTATACGAGTGGGTGGCAGCACTGCCATCTCCTGGCTGCGTCACAGCCCCCATGGCTACAACACTTGGCAAGCCCTCATGGTTACCCGTTAAGTCACTACACAGGCTCAAAACAGCTTAGCTTACATGTAACACCATCAGACATTCTGGATGATTTTACAATATTTATGATCGATATTAATCTATCAGACTTTTTTATTTTACCAGGTAAGGCCTACTGAGCTATATAGAGCTATTTTTCAGAAGGGACCTGGTCACAAATAATGGCTCAACGAATTGGCTTATCATGTGGAAGTGTATAGCAACCAAATCTTCTAAACGCATGTTTCTAAATGGAGGGAAAAACCGGAGGACCCGGAGAAAAATCCACGCGACCACGGGGAGAGAGACGTGCCACCTCCAACCATACAAGTGTCAAAATGGGAATCGAACCCATGGCCTCCTGCATACCAGGCGAGGGAGTTAACATCTCGAACCAAGCGAGCGGACACCAATCTATACACATACCGCCCTTTTGTGATGGCACCGCAGGACGAGGGCTCTCCCGGACACCGTATGCGACTTGTGGGACCTATTTGACCGCACTTCGCCACGCCGGCGAGTACGAGTTGGTGAAGGCGACGGGGGAGCCAAGGGCCGGTTTCAGATAGCACCCGCCGATAGTCGTCTTCTCATCGACCATTGAGCAACTATCTGCCGTGGTTTCGTTTTTTTCCGTTTCGACATCGTGCGCGAATTTGAGCCCGTGCGCTTTCGATTCGACCCGGCAACGACAGCGACATTTACCAGCCAAGCCCAGCCACCCACAAATGCCACCAACTCGTCACCGTGGGCCTCTCGCAGCTGCGCGAGTATTTTTGCACTAAATTATTACATCAGGCTCGTCGTCTATGCAGTCAGCACGTTGTAATCGGTGGTTCAAATCGTGTTTTGCTCGTTATCCTCTGCTGCCTGCGTAGTCTGGGAACTGCCTTCTCCCAGCCATCCGTGCCATCGACTCCCCTGGCTCGAGTCCCAGATGAAATTAAGAGCTTCCACGTCTGCCTATGACTGCCTCTCTCCATACAAAATCGATACTCTACGCCGACCGCTTCTTTACAGCATCTTGAGACGCGATCCGTACATTGACGCTATCTAAATCGACACTCTATTCACTCGCAGGGAGACCCATAGACTCACATAGAGACCCAGACTCACGCAGACCTGAAGATTCCACAAAAGACCACCCCCCACCCCGAGACTCGCACAGAGATCCACTGTTTCTGCACAGCTTCTTGACACGTCGCATGCTAAACAAGTCCACATTGCATTGCACTGCACCTGCCACTCATTCGTGTAGGACAACCATCTTACATCGCCTGTCACATCGAGGCACGACATTCCTCATATGCAGACCTGCCGCAGACTGCTGGGAGCAAGTGCTGTTAAGCGGCACAACGCGGGCGTGAATGTGACCAGCACCACGCCCGGCCGCCTTTGTATCCCCGGTGTTGATGTTTACACACCGCACTAGCTATTCATTTAAGGCCGAGTCGATCTAGGGGGGGGAGGGGGGGGAGGAAATGCCCTGGACCCGTTCAGATACTCATCACCG
The DNA here is from genome assembly GCF_965212315.1 of Lampetra planeri. Classification (NCBI taxonomy): domain Eukaryota; kingdom Metazoa; phylum Chordata; class Hyperoartia; order Petromyzontiformes; family Petromyzontidae; genus Lampetra; species Lampetra planeri. The sequence continues at coordinate 9,756,999 of NC_136139.1, read as the reverse complement.
CTGTTGGCCGTGAGTGGCAAGAGAACTCGGGTTGCCTTGGGTCGGTAGCGCGGCGCGCTAACGACTGCGCCACCCACCACCCACCACGTCGCCTGCAACCAGGGCGCGTAGATAGACACATACACACACGATACAACACGTGTGTGTGCACACACACTATACAACACGTGTGTGTGTACACACGCGATACAACACGTGTGTGTGTGTGTGTACACACGAGGCGATGGGGCCATTGACTCGGACGCGTGAATGGAGCGCCCGAAGCTCCGCATGCGCCTCTCTCTCTCTCGCTCGTCAATCGACATCCGTGGCAAGCCATCGGCGATCGCGTCGCCGTTGATGAGACGCAGGCTGTCGAAACTGCGCCCGAGTTTTACGCTTGCACTTGACACAATGCTGCTGGATAGTAGTTCGACTGGCAAGCCAGTGGTGGGGCTGATGGGCTATGGATACGTTACGCGCGTACACGTGGAGACACTGAGCGTGGTGAATGTGCTTCTCCGATACGTATTTCTCCACGGCGCGCTGCAAATAAATCCACTCCCCCCTTTGATGTCGGGTTGTCTCTGCGCCCACTCATCACCACCACCACCATCAACCACTGCGACTACAACTACCACGAGCGCCTCCGCCGTGATCCCCGTTGCCCATTGCACCGTGGAGTTGTGGCGCTTTGCGTGATGTGCGCTCACCGATGGAAGCTCTGCCGTGTTGCTACTAAAACTACTGCTGCTGATACTGCTGCTGCCAGTACCTGGTGGCCAATTGACGAAAGCAGGCAGCGAGTGAGGGAGACAACGGAGAGGAATAACGTACCTGTTTGACGCGATCAGCACGCCATCTCACTTGCGCCAAGCGCGGCTGCCTCTCAACTGCTGCTGACGATGATGATGACGACGACGACGACGGTGATGATTGATGTGGCGACGCTGCTGCTGCTGTTGCTGCTGCTGCGTGCCTCCACGCACACACGGTTGTGCTCTGCGCGTCTCCCTCCTCCTCCTCCAGTCGCTCTTTGCTTTGCTCGGCGGCTGGGGTTGGGCTTCGTGTGTGTGTATGGTGGTGGTGGTGGGAGGGAGCGGTGGCACAGCGGTTAGCGCGCACTTGCTCTACACACGCGGCCACCTGCTGAGATTGATTGCCGGCTGTCGGCTGCCGAGGATTATTGTCTGAACCGGTTCTCGGACTGGCCTGCCTGCCCTGCCCTGCAGTCGTCCTCTCCGCGGGTGAATAAACATCGGCACCGAAAAGACAAAGGCGGCCGCGCGTGGTGCCGTGTAATTCGCGTATGGTGGGATCTTTGAAGGCGCCCCAGTGCTTTGTGGATGAAGCCAGAGAGCGAGAGATGTGGGGGGGGGGAACCGCAGATTTTGACTTTATCGTTTTATAGGGCGTGCGGTGGGGGTGAGGGGTAATGGGTGGGGGTGAGGGGAAGGCGAGAGCTAAAAATAATTGAAAGCAGAAAGAGGTGATAATGCATTTTCTCCGTGACAGCAGCCCCCGTGTACAGCAACCGCCAGTCGCGTTGATTTGGCCACGCGTAGACTCACATAAGGCACTCACTCTCATCTCCCGTGAGTGGGTTATCACTTGCGAGAGATGCCGCCTATGTATGTACAGTATATGTTGAACTTCTTTCGCGCCGTACGTAGCGAATCGTGTTAATCGGAGATGCCACGACCCCCCCTTCCCACCCCCAAGTCTCCGGCATTGTTGTCTTCACAGTCCCCCTCTCACCCATTGGGCGCAATACTGCACCGCTCTTGTGGATATTACAAAATATTTCCAACGCGCATTGACGTTCCATACTTATCTTGTGGACATTAACCAACATATACACAGCGCTTATTAATTGCCTCTGTTCGTAGTTATGTTCACATCGTGCCCGAAATGTAATACAGTAATACCCCCACGTACGTCTCCCGCCCCGTGTACGGAGTTTCGCAAATGCGTCGTCACTTTATTACAAATACCACGACCTGACTTGAGTCACCTCAACCCCACACTTGCGTCGCTGACGGCATCGTCCGGTCCTGTCTCGTTATCCGTCGCCGCTCGGCCTTCACCACCACCACACTTACCCTGTCACTCGCTTAGGATTGACGTCGTTTCCATAGCCGTCGTCGCACATTTCAGGAACGCATCCCCGACGTAAACCGGGTACTGCTCGAAGCGCGGTGTATACGTCGCATGCACGTGTCCAAATGCAATTCTGCAAAGCCGTTTTGGTCAATCCACTGCTGGATGAAGGGGGCCTCCCTACACACCTGGCGCGGGTCTTGTGTAGGTGAGGAGCATTAGACGTGGGGAGCATAGAAGTACAATACAACAGTATATATCGTACTACACTCAAAGCCATTTGTTGCCGAACGCATAACCCTCGCCCTGCCTGGTTCTGTCCATGGCGGTGACCCATCCAAATACTAACCAGGCTCAACCCGACTTAGCTCGCCAGATCCGATGAGATTTCGTGCTCATTCCGAGTGATTTGGTGGTGGGCGCACTTACGCACATGTGTTTGTGTTTCTCATACATGGCAATGGCGCTACGAACCCGACGAACCAGAGTTCGATTCCCGCTCACAACCAAATATCATTAACTAAACCGGTTCTGGGGCTCCCATAGGCTAAGCCGTAAATGAGTAACTGATACGGTGTGTCAACATCGGCACTGGGGAGACAAAGGCGGTCGGGCGTGGTGCTGGCCACCCACCCGCTTGTGTGTCGCGTTGATCCCCTAACAGCACTTGCCCCAACATCCTGAGTAGGCTACATGCATGGGGAGATCTTTCGTCTTGTTATTTATACAAATCGTCTATGGGAGCTCAATAGAAATTATGCCATTGAAAAAAAAACGCTACGGGAACGACATTACACTGAAACCACATCAGCGACACAACAAGACCCCCTGCGGTGCAGAGATGAACGTTCCACGTGGCACACGAATCCGGCGCAGGGGAGCCGAGAGCACGCGTGGTGGTGATGGATGCGCCGGGATGAGCAGAGGAGGAGGCCACGGCGCACACAAAAGACAAAGATCCCCCGTATAGCCTGAACACACTGTTGGGGCAAGTGCTGTTAGCCAGCACCTATAAAGGCCGGCCCGGCACACGACGGGGTGGGTGGCCAACACCACACCCGGACCGCCTTTGTCTCTCCAGTGGTGATGTTTACACACCGCACCAGGTACTCATTTGAGGCTGAGTCGACCTAGGTGAGGCCCATGACCGGTTCAGATAATGGTCACTGGTGTTGGCTGAGCGGGAATGAAACTCGGGTCGCCGGGTTCGTAGCGCAGCGCGCTAACCGCTAGACTACCGCTCCCCACGATAGTGTACAAAGACAAAGATCCCCCGTATAGCCTTGAACGGACTATTGGGGCAAGTTGCTGTTCACCAGTAGCACCTATGAAGGCCGGCACGGCACAAGGGCTGGGGGGGGGGGGGTCAGCATCACGCCCGGCCGCCTTTGCATCCCCAGTGCTGATGCTTACCTGCACATCGCACGATATACACTTTAAGGCTAAGTCAACCTAGCGGAGGCACAGGGACCCGTTCAAATATTCGCCACTGTTATTGGTCGCAGGCGGGAATTGAAGGCCGTCTTTCCGGGTTCGTAGCGCAGTGAGATGACCACTACACTACCGCTCCCCACGCATTCTAAACACGACGCCACACAATCGTCGCCCCCGGTAGCCTTTAACAGACTGCTTGGGGCAAGCGCTCTTAGCGAGTAGCAGGCACCTATCACGGAGGGAACGGCACACGAGGCATCGCGTGGCCTGCGCCACGCCCGACCGCCTTTGTCTCCCCAGTGGCGATATTTTACACACCGCACCAGAGTCATGGCATTCGCAAGGCGCTTGTGCCAGGCCAGGTGCACTTTAAGGTCACGTGAAGTGTCGATGGTTCGCTGGCAGGTCACGGGACCCAGGTGTTGTGGGTTAACTGAGATGGCTGTGCCAATTTGCTGTGTTTTAGCGGCCTGGCGCTCCGCTCGTTGTTGTGAGCGTCGCTCCTCTCTGCCCTCCGCTGTTGTTGGAGGGCGACCCGCTTCCAACTTCCCAGTAGCAGAAGCGTCCTTCACGAGCCTCCTCCACATATACCGATTTTGACACCGCTTGTACCGGTCATCGGCAAGTTCACGGAGCTCCACGTTCTCTTGTACCACGTCTCTCCATCTCTTCTCTAGCCCGTGCCGCGCCCGTTTAGCCCCCTCTATGCGGCCAAACAAAGGCTGTTTGGGCATGCGGTGGCTGCGTTGGCAGAGGCTGCATGCCCCAGCCAACGCAACCTCGTGTTCACACGCACGCACAAACCCACAACAACCGCCGTTCGCCACTAAGTGGCGGTCTTTGGCTCCCCTAATGCTGTTGTTTACACACACACAGGACTTGTTTGAGGCCGGGTTGACCAGTGAGAGGTCCGGGGATCGGTTGACGTCGCCACTGAAGTTATCAGTGACTGGGAACCGAACGCGCGTCGACGGATTCGCAGCGCGTGAACCGATGCACCATCGCTCCAGCCATTGTACGCAGCAAAGACAAAGATCCCCCGTATAGCATTAACAGACTGTTGGGGCAAGTGCTGTTAGCAAGCACACTACCAAGGCCGGCACGGTACACGAGCGTAGGTGGCCAGCACCACGCCTGACCGCCTTTGTCTCCCCAGTAGCGATGTTTACACTCCGCACTAGGAACTCATTTGAGGCTCATTCGACCTAGGGGAGGTCCGGGCCCGGTTCAGATAATCGTCACTGTTGTTGGCCATGAGCGGGTATCGAACTCGGGCAGGTGGGTTCGTTTGCGCAGCGCGTTAATCGCGACACGACACCACCGCTCCCCATTGTTTACGCAGCGCACACACACAACGTGCTAGTTAGTGCAAGGCTGCCCACAAGCGGTCACTACAATTCGTGCGATTCTGTCTTGGCGCGCGATTTCTCGCACTGCGCGGGCACGAAGCCGGCCACAGCCGAGTTCGACTCCCGACCGCGGCCAACTTGAGTGTCGAGCGACAAACCGAGCCGGTTCTGTCCTAACCCGCCCCCCCCCCCTGCACCTTCACACACCCGAACCGTGCAGGGTGGTGAAGTATGGGGAGGCCTTCGTCCAGAAGTGGATTGACATAGGCCTGAAAATGATTTACGCGATTCTTGCATTCGTAATTTACCTAAACTCCGATCGTTTCTCAGTTCGCTTGACTTGGCGAGGATCGCGGCGGCAGCGCGTCGAGTAGTGGCGGTCCAGACCTCCCTTTCCCCGGCGACAAACTCAAGCACTTCATTGCTATACACTATATACTACACTACACTGCTATACACAGACTCGAGCTCTTCCTGCGCAATTCACAGGCCAGCCGAGCGACATCGTCACGCCAGCAGCGTGTCCTGGGCCGGCCCCGGGGTCTTCGCCCAGTGGGACGTTGCTGCTGCCCGGTCAGGGTTCCAGGCACACGTCAAAGAATACACTCGGCTGTCAGACCTTTCAATCGCTCCCTAACTCACCAGCTTGCTCCAACCTGCGTGGTGAAGTGTGATCAAGCGCCACCGTAAGACCGTCACACGGCGAGGGGAGGTTTTCATCCAGTAGTGGATTCGAAAGGGGCTGTGCATGATCATTTATAAGCGTATGGCAAGCGTGGAAGAGTAGGCCAACATACCCCCCGAAGGGGTTCTCTTGAACTACCCCAAGTCGTTTCGATTTCAACACCAGCAACCATCATCGGGTATAAATGAATGAGAAAACAAACAGAGTAAACCTGTAAATATAATGCAATACAACACAGAGTCGGCCAACAAAACCGTCAACACCCCACCTGGTTGATTATGTTCTTACAAAGATTGCAAAATTTGAGAGACAAAACATAGACACAAAGAGTAATTCCTGCAGTCACGAAAGCTTCGAATCTAGTTTATAAAATACATTTATAATATGCGACGTTTCGGGCAATGGACCTTCAAAGCACATTTCTTTCACATTGTTTGCCATGCAGTTTTTTTTACGGACACGAGATTTCACAAACGTGAATTTGCGTGCTTTGGAGGCCCATTGCCTGAAACGTCGCCTATACTATCTATATATTTTTAGGCCAGTGTTACTGATGAATGCGTTGAGTTGTCTACATATATACACGCGTGTGACCTACATACCCAGGTGAGAGCTCATACAAAAAAACACAAGTGTGTGTTTTGCAAGTGTGGAAGAGATAAACACCGTTCTAATGATGATGGGCCCCAATCAATCGCTCCGCGCGCGTTAACGCGAGGGTAATTGTACCTCGAACACGAGCGCACGGTGGTTTTGAGAGTACAAAATTGTTTGGCGGTGTTCGTAATTTCTCAGGGTCAACACACGCGGTCTCTCTCTCTCTCTCGATCCCTCTCTCTTGCCTACCCTCCTCGTCGAATTACAAATTAATCGTCACTTTCATTATAAATTGCTCTCAATTTAAAAAGAAAATTCGCAGGTGTTGCCGGGCACTCCCCACCGCCTGCCCCCCCCCCGAACAGGTAAGCCGTAATTATATTTAAAACGGCTGCGTGTGAAAAAAAAAATACAAGCACACACACACTTTCTCTCAACGCACCGTGCAATTCACGGGCGTGGATATTCGTGTTATGTTTTCGTGTGGTCTCTGCCTCTGCGTGTTTTGTTTTAAATTGCCTTGTGGCAAGTGATGATGCAAATGCGAACGCATCACTCGTGCCACCGGCAGTACCGTCGGCTTAAAACAAACTCACAATAACATTACCGTTCATGAGATTCACTGTCATCACGATGCTGACCGTGATATTGCCCTTTTGTTGATTCAGGAAGGCTACGCCGAGGCTTCCTTGAGACATCACAGACGGGTCGTGTATTGGCGGATACTGCCGAAGGGTGATGGTCAGCGCACTGGACGACTTTCACTGTTGGAGGTCGCCGATACGATCTCCCGGCACGGCAGCTCAAACGATGGTGAAAGTTTCTTACACGCCGCCGCCGCCTCCTGTCCACCCAGCAGTATAAACGGCTACACCGCGGTTGTCGATCGGCATGGTCGCGTGTGTGGGTGGGGTAAAGCGTGGGAACCCCCCCAGCCTCTTTCGAGACTTCTGGCCAGCGTGGGAGAGTAGGCCAAATAACCTTCGAAACGAGCATCCCTCTTTGAGCTGCCCCTCTAGCGGAGGCCCTTCTGCCAGCAGTGAGGTGAGCAATATACTGCCAGGGCTACACCTTTGTCCCGCCTAGAGTTCTCATCTGATAAAATATAAACCCAATCCCCGTCCATCAATCACTCTTCCTTCCTCGCCGACAATCGCGCCGAGCGTGCGTCAAAACGCACGAGCGAGCACGCCGATGAAGGTGCCGATGACCCTTTTCCTTTTGCCGGGAGCTCAAGTTCACCGACGCGGGGAGGAAGAGGACCCCCCCCCCCCAAATTCTCCCCCGCCCAAATAACCCCCCCCACCCCCCTACACACTCATCCCCCCCCCCCCCCCCCAATGAAAAGAAGGCCAGCTACATGTGACACTGGCTGCCCGAGGCAATCGGCGAGGGAGGGATCTTAACCGGCGAAGCGAACGAACACCTCCTTGGATGACCTGCTCCCCCCCCCCCTCCCGGGAGGAGAGGCGACAGCACAGCCAAGGTGGTCTGCACTGTCGGCGATAAAACGAGTCTGGGCATCGGAGCGTGCACATGGCAAGGGCCCCCCCTGTGGACATCAGAAATGAAAAATGGGACAGTGCCAGGTGATGCGCTGCCATAGAGGGGGCAAGCACTCGTCAAGCAAATGTTATACCGATCCCGAATCAAACAGCCACCAATTGTAGTCCAACTCCAATCATAACCAAATAGCCAACCAGACACTAGTACTAGTTCTACTCGTAACATTAAGTAGTCAACCAACGACTAGTACAATCCCAACTCGACCACCAGCCACTTGCACTGGTCCAAGTGGCTAGTGACCAACTGGCCCATTAGCCAAGCCCAGCTACAACCAATCAGCCACGAGTACTACCCCAGACCCCCAACGAACGTGCACCATCACAGCGGCGCGCGCGTGCACCACTCGTAAGCAAAACATAACAACCTTGCGCTGGCAGTGGGCGGATGGCCGTGCGCGCGTCGCGTCCGTAAATCTCGGGCAGCAATTAAACGCAGAGATGTTTATCGACGCGCGCCGGGCGCTTTGAGATTTTCTGCGGGTTGTTTTTTTGTCTCCGGAGCGGTGTGGAAAGCGCGTCGACATTGGAGCTGTTCGCGGTGATACGCGAGCCACTCTTACAATCAATCGGGCCATCGACGCGGGCCGATTAAACTGTCACCATCAGGCTCTTCTGTAGGACAATAGCAGGACAATGAACCATCCCCACGCCTGCCGTGCCCGCTTGTCCCACGCTGTTATCCCGTGTTAACAAAATCAACATCAACACGGACGCCGTGTTACTGGTGAAACTAGAAGACACGTTTGTGCAGTTTTACGTCGCGAAATGGGCTTGGGACCCTGTGGATTTCCCCGACATCAGCCATATGGCGCAAAGCATTAAAGTTAAGGTCAGAGCAGATATAACTTAAAGCTGAACCGGAGGCACCAGTCCCCTAGCCGTCCATGCAGACCTTTCATTTATGTTTACAACGGGAGCAAAACTTCACATTTCGAAGGTGAAATAAAACGTTGACATTTTAACAGTGCACGCTTTAGCGGCACATTAATATTGACGAACTTGCCCGCACTTGTAGAGGCAGGTGCATTACAATTGTTGATTACAACCTGGGAAAAATAAAAGAGAACAAACATAAACTTGAGATGTTATACACGATGTTTGAGTCGGCCCAAGTTATGCACTGCATCTAAAGCTCTGCCGCTGCGATGTTATTCCTGAACACAGGTCATTATAACATCCACTTTTATCACGAGTGACAAACATGATTCACATTTAAAAACGAAATAAACGACCACTCATTTCTTCCTCTTCTTCTTGTGAACACGTTCACCGACATCGGCATCTGGGATTTCCTCCTCCGACTGTTTGTGTTTAGACCTCTTCCTCGAAGCGTGTTCATCCACAGCGGCTGCATCGCTCGCAGGCTCCTCTCTCTTCACCGCCACGTGCTTCTTCTCCTCCTCCTCCTCTTCCTTCATTTTCTTCTTCTTCTTCTTCTTATTTTTCTTCCGAGCCTCTTTCTCGTCTTCTCGTTTGACCGGATTCGGCTCCGTGTCGTCAACGGCTACGTCCGCCACTTCGACGTCTGCCGCGCCTGCGTCGCCCGCCACCACACCGCGGCTGCTCGTCGTCCCCGCAGCCACGTGCCCCTCTCCCCCCGCATCGTCCGCATTGTCCGCGTCCTTATCTCGCCGTTTCTTTTTCTTCCTCCGAACGGAAGGCTCATTCTGCTCCGCTTCCGCCTTGGGAACTACGCAGGGATACGCCGAGGGAGAGGCGGCCTCCTCCCTTATCAGATCCCACGATTCCATCTCCGTTTTCACTTCTACGCCGTCATCGGCCTCGTTTTTGATCAAGTCCGCCGCACAAACTCCCTCCCCCACGGCCGTTTTCTCCTTGTCTCTGCTCTTTTTCTTCTTTTTCCTGGAACGAGACTCAGTCGATCCCTGCTCGATCTCCACTGCTGCACACGCACCTTCTGACAATTCGCTCATCTCCACAGCTGCCAGTGGCGCCTCTTCCTTCCTATCCTTTTTGCTTTTCTTCTTCTTCTTCTTAGGTTTAACCTCCTCCTTCCCTCCCTCCTCGCTCTCTCCTGCCGCGTCCTGCAGACGTAGCAACGGCGACTCGGTTCCACCGCTTCTCGTTGCTGCTTCTGGACTCGCCTCATTACCGTTACGTTCTTCCGCGCCCTCTTCTTTGACCCGCACCGCCAAATTGCTGCCGTCGACAACCACTGGAGCCGCCACCTCCCGGTCCTTCTCCCTGTTTTTCTTTTTCTTTTTCCTGCCGTGAGCCTTGCCATCGCCCTCATCGGGTTCCACTTTCACCTGCACAGCGAGTGGTGCGGCCGGCACAGTCTCATCCCTAGATTTTTCACGTGATTTTTTGTCCTTTGCCCGTTTGCGCCCATCGGGTTCATCCTTGACCACCAATTCAGGCTCGACGGCCAATTTACTTTTTTTCCGAGTAGTTTCTTTTCTGTCCGCAACGTGCTCCTGAGCGCCGACTGGCTGGCTGTATCCGAAGGGCTTAAACCTCTGCCGGAGACCCTCAGGGATGCTCGGCGGAGGAGGAACAGGAACCGGATGAATCTTTCCACTGCCATTTGCCATCCCAACTGCCTCCTCGGTGACGGAGATCATTCCCTTCAACACTGCAGCCCACTGCAAGTTGCCTCCCTTCTCCATAGGCAGCACCACGCCCGTCTTGGGCATCTCTCGACAGCTGCTCATGATTCTGTAGTGCTTGTTCTCCTTGTCCAAAGTCACGCGTTCGAATCCCTCCAGCGGGATCGTCATACCTGTCAAACTAGAAAACACGTTTGTGTTAGTTTTCTGGATTGTTGATTGGCCGCAACTATTGATTGAGTTTTCATCACAAAGCACGACGTTCATTGCATTGCTTGATATCAGCTACGTTCAGGAACTGAAGGTTTCGAAGCGAGACGTCGGACATCACGGTGAACGACACGCGGTAAAACCCGAAAAGATATCAGCGAGCTGTAGAGCACAACCACAAACATAACTAAAGCTATGGTATAACATTGTCTGCATTAAATTTCGATTTAAAGCTTTCGTGACTGCAGGAATTCATCTTCTTGTTTTTTTTTCGGTAAAGTCACGTAGAAGGGAAGTAATAAAATAATAAAAATAAAACATAATAAAATAATTCTCACGACGTTTCGGCTACAACACAAGCAGCCGTCTTCAGGTGAAGATTGAGACACTGCCAAGCTGGGAGCTTATATATGCTGAGTTGGGGGTGTAAGAAGAGCGCACATCCTTTTGTTAAGGCGCTCTTCTTACACCCCCAACTCAGCTTATATATAAGCTCCCAGCTTGGCAGTGTCTCATTCTTCACCTGAAGACGGCTGCTTGTGTTGTAGCCGAAACGTCGTGAGAATTATTTTATTATGTTTTATTTTTATTATTTTATTACTTCCCTTCTACGTGACTTTACCGAAAAAACCAAGAAGATTGTCTGCATTATAAATTCACATGCAAGGAAGTGCATTTTTAAGTGTAGCAGTAACCTGAATATGGGAACCATGCCAGTATTATCTGAAGCTTATTAAGTGTGTAACACTCATCACATTTTTCTCAATTAAAATCGATTCTCATACTGGAAAGACACATTAAATAGTGCCCCCTAGAATGGATTACTCACAGGTCATGCCAATTGTAAATATAAAGTTGCATTTCGACCAACAGCGTGGACAAGTGCACAGACAAGACGAAACAAGAGATACTGAAAATGGGACCAAAAGGAATGGATGCCTCTGGAATCGAATTCCAACCGATTCATACAAAATCAATCACTGGGTAGAGGGGGGCGGGGGTGGCTATATTGTACAGAATAATGCTAAAAATGATAATCTACACTCGTAAAGCACTGGAGGTCTGAAAGTGCTGTACAGAAGTACAAGTATGAATATAAAAATGCATAATGAAACAAAAACTGTAAAAATCTAATAAAAGCACGCAGGCTAGTGATAAGAACACCAAATAAAATAAACACCCCAACGGCAATATATATTCATGTAAAAATGTTTTGGGTTACATCGCGTTAATATAAATGTGTTGTTAAACCCACCACAGCCAATTAGTAAGGTTTGTCACATAAACAAAACATGCCAATTCATAACTAGTTCAGCACACCGGTGTGTTCGAGAGTGAACCCACAACATTTACAATTCGAGTACGACGTTTCGCCGTTGATTACGACTAGCATCATCAGGTGACACATTTATATTTACACGATCTAAACAAAAACAACTATTATGGATATATATGTAAAGCAAGTGAAAAGATATTCTTGGTTCTTTCGGTAAAGTCACGTAGAAGGGAAATAATAAAATAATATAAATATAAAACAATAAAAAATTCTCACGATGTTTCGACTACAACACAAGCAATCATCATCAGGTGTGACATCCAAAGCAAGAACTGCCACAAAAAAGTGGCGGTTTTTCCGCCACGGAAAAACCGCCACTTTTTTCAAATTTTCTTGCTGTGGATTTCACACCTGATGATGATTGCTTGTGTTGCAGTCGAAACATCGTGAGAATTTTTTATTGTTTTATATATATATTATTTTATTATTTCCCTTCTACGTTACTTTACCGAAAGAACCAAGACTATGAACCCCTGCAGTCACGAAAGCTTTAAATCAAAAGTGAAAAGATGTTAAAGAAGATAATTGCTGATGCTTACCACTGTGGAGAGAAGTCTGTCGGTGCCTGGATGAGCCATATTTCAGTGGACGAGGCCTTGGCACTTTCTACCGTGAGACCGCCGAGTGGAATGTAGGCACCCTGCTCGAAATCCGGGGGGCACTCAAACACGTTGCTTAAGATTTCTGTAAAAAAACGTAAAATGTTCAGAGTTAATACACATTGCACTTGTACATGCCGTTTTTAAATCCACTGCTGGATGGATGTATGCTGAACTTCTTTTGCACCGTATCAATCGTTGGCTCGAGCGAGAATTCATTAAACTGTGCTCGTACAGCTGCGCACATACAACAATAATGTCCCTTGAGTAGCCCTCATTGTTATATTTATTACAACAGTTCACCTGGACAATTTTTTGTGTATGTTGAACTTATTTCGAGCCATACGTAGCCAACCGTGCTAATCGGAGGTGTGGGGGAAGGACATCAAATTCAACACAACATGTAGTTCTAAAGAAATTCGTTTTCAATCTAAATTTTAAATTGCATAGCTGCAGTGGCTACCGAATATCGGAAGGAAGAGCGCCTTCCAGACGGCCGTGTGGGTGACTAATTATTTGACCAGGCTGGACAATGTGGGTTGATGCAGGTGGGGAGCACGGACGTAGGTAGGGTGCGTGGCAAAGTACAATTCTTTTTTTGTGCGCTCTGTTGCAGTGCCCTCTGCCGACAGCTGTCGTCTGTGCACAAACGTCGTCGTAAGAAATGTAGATTCAAGTCTTGCAACAGCACATAAACATAATTTGCTGTCCGTGAGAATCATTCGCGCCGCGATGAGATGCGACATCTGGCAACCCTCCTGGAGAGGTTGACGACTCCACCGTCAGCACGAAATGTGATGTATCGTACTCACAGGTCGCCAAGGTTTGTACAGAACAGCTGCGTAGACGGCGAAGAGGGTTTGCGCAAGCACGCATCTTTGCTTTACCCCACGTCTGGCTGGTATGTCTCCGTCAGCTGCCCATCAACACTGATTCTCACTTTCATGTGCTCATGCAACGCCTTAGTGATGTTCAGAAACTTTTGACGAAAGACCTACCGTCTCCTGTACCGATCTTTAGGTATTGAGATATATTTATCTTCCCGTGATCTGTCCCGGTTGCCTGTAAACTAAGAGATGGCAGGCCTAACCTCAAAACAATTCTACCCACCGAAGTAATTCAATACAAGCCACAGATAGCGCGATCCAAAATACGGACGATATAGCAAACTACACTACAGGTTGGTCCACATGTGTTGTGACCCCCTATTAATTACATTGCTTATTCATTTCTGTTCACCCCATTGATATAATTTTTTGTATTAAGTTTTAAATAATTAAGACATCTGGACCACCCTGTAGTCTGCGCTTCAACGCAAGAACAGCAACACTACACGAAGTCTCTATTACGAAGGACATTGGCATGTATCTCAACGCACGTATTGCCACGCCGAGACTCAGAAAACGATCATTCTGGGCACCACACACATCGCATAACCCCCGGTGCGTCGCTCCCCGCTCATACACTCACCGCCCTCAGCTCGCTCGTTCTCACTGTCGGACACTTTGCGGGTACTGGATCGTCGTTTCATCCTTTCTTCTGGAGTTGTTTTTCTTTCTATCTCGCGCAGGCCACGCGAAGCTGTGAGCGAAGCCTTCCCGCACGTGGAGTGCGGAACCACGTGGCGCGCGTAACCCCTGACCCCACCCACCGGTAAGGGTCAAAGGACAAGGTGGGCGATACCATTGAAGATGAAGTGAGAGGGTGGAAATACTGTGAAGCGATATTTGTATTTTATTGTTTTTATTTTAAAGACATTTGTTTTCTTTTTTTCTCACAGATTACTCTAGTTATAGATAATAAATGTAATATGGATTAATAACAAAAGCAACTGAAACGGAGGTAATTGTTTAACACTTACGGAACAAAAGTGGGATACCCTGTAATCTCGCCTGGCATGTTCATGGGAATCGATTTTCACGATAATTCAATTACTCACTCGATTCATTACAACCCGCATGAAATCGCCAAGTTTGACGAACTATCGCGATCTTTACGATAAATTTCAAGGTCGTAAGTAAACGATCAATAACGACTGGAGCCATAATTACTCATCAATTGAGAAAGTTAGCGCAGCAGTTGTGGTGAAACTTTGGGAATCGATTCTGATTGCTTTGATGTGAAACAATGAGTCGATTGTGGAATCAATCCGGTGTCTCCCCCTCGTGGCAGAGCGTGCATAATTATACTCTTAGGGTTTTTATCGGTAAAGTCACGTAGGTAAAAAATAAAATTAATAGAAACAAAATAAAATAATAAATAACGACGTTTCGGAGGCAACACAAGTCTCCGTCATCAGGTGGAACCGTCACAGCTAGATTTACTGTATTAAGTGAGGCAAACAATTCCAAGATACAAGTTCTTAAATACAACTTCTTGGTTCTTTCGGTAAAGTCACATAGAATGGAAATAATACAATAATAAAAATTAAACAAAATCATTCTCACGACGTTTCGGCCACAACGCAAGCAGAAGAACAGGTCTGTCGAGAAGACAGAGTCAGAATGACTCTGTCTTCTCGACAGACCTGTTCTTCACCTGAGGACGGCTGCTTGCGTTGTGGCCGAAACGTCGTGAGAATTATTTTATTATGTTTTATTTTTATTATTTTATTATTTCCATTCTACGTGACTTTACCGAAAGAACCAAGAAGATGAATCCCTGCAGTCACGAAAGTTTTAAATCGAAAAATTCTTAAATACAAGTTAAGGGGGGGAGGAGGGGGGAGGAGCTTATCTGAGTGTGGTAGCCAATGAATGGAACGTATTTGGGGGGGGGGCGGGGCTAAAAGAGAACAACATGTGCACATGTTAAAGGTGCACCATGTTGTTTAACCCAGTGTTGGTGACAACCCAAATACAAAAAAGGAGAGTACTGTTAAACGCTGGGGATGTTAACACTCGGTGAAGTAGAATAGTACCTTCTTAATTTAGGAGCTTTCGTGACTGCAGGAATTATTCTTTGGTTCTTTTCGGTTAAGTCACGTCTAAAAATAAAATAATTTTATTTTAATTTATTATTTTATTTTTAGACGTGACTTAACCGAAAAGAACCAAAGAATAGAATAGTACCTGTCAAATAAGATGGTCCAAAAATGTGCATAATTACCCACGTGTCAATCATGGACATATTACGAAGCCCTTCTCACTCCACTGCTGGATGAGGGCTACCCCACGTCGTACCTGGGTTACTTTTCACCATACTTCACCGCGCTGGCAAGTGGGTGAATGAGAAGGGCATAGATGTGGAAGCATTGAAGCTCAGTACAACAATCGAATCTAAAATCGGAAGAACCGCTCATTTTATGAACTGCCACCAAAAATCGAACCATAATGAAGTTGCATACTCTGCAATGAAAAACATAGAATTCGCTTATTGGTTTTTGGAAAATGGTTAACCGTAACCCACCCACTGAAAACTATTTTGAACCGTATAAAGGTTTCAAAAGGTTTGTTTTGGTTAACCCCGAACCATATCCGACAACCAATCGGTTCGACTCCCTGATTCGTGATGGCCTTAAATTTACTTCATGCCATGCAAATTAAGGGACTGCAAAGATCCAGAACATTAAATACCACATCTACATTTTAGGTGTTTTTGTTTACATTTAAAATATTTCACTTGGATAATCCCTTCCGATGGAACATCTCGTTTGCAACGATGTCCATGGTATCAGCTGACACAAAACATGACGTATACACACATATTTTCAATACTGTATATAACTTTTACAGTAGGCGTTTTAAATATGAACGTGGGATCCAGCACCAACGATTAACACGGTTGGTTACGTACAGTGCGAAAGAAGTTCAACATACATCCTTTGAAAATAGCTATTTCACTACTCCACTGACCACGGTAAACCGCCGCGTGCTACGGAACACGAATAAAGATCTACTTATACTGGTAGGAACCTCCTGGTTACACCATCCCACAGGGGATTATTGTGTCCGTCCGTCCGTCGTGCATCCAAAAATGGGAGGGGTGGGGCTGGGTGGAGAGGAGATGGTGGGGAGGGGCTGGGTGGGGAGGGGAGGGTGGGGAGGGGCTGGGTGGGGAGGGTGGGGAGGGGCTGGGTGGGGAGGGTGGGGAGGGGTTGGGTGGGGGGTGGGAGGGGTGGGGCTGGGTGGGGAGGGGCTGGTCACCCCGTGGTGCCCTTATAAAACGCAACGTTTAACCTACTCACGCCGGCTTGTGCCCGCCCTCACAGTCGGGCATATTTGCGAAATACACCACGCCATTGACCGAAAAACCCAACGTTCCTACCAGCTCCCTCCGCAGGAGGAATGTGTTTCGTACCCAGAACCAGGAGCGTCCTGGCTGAGCGGCGTTGCTCCGTAGCTGCACCGACAGCCGTCTGGAACTCTCTCTCCCACTGCCACACAAGGGCAGCATCATCCAAGCACCATCCACCTTAAAACATCAATTCAAGGCTTAAAGCTTTCGTGACTGCAGGAATTCATATTCTTTGGGTGTTTCGGTAAAGTCACGTAGATAGGTTGAAAGAAGATAACAAAAAAACTACGACGTTTCGATCGCAACACAAGCGTTCGTCGATATACGTGACTTTACCGAACAACCCAAAGAATATAAATTCAAGGCTCACCTGTCCAGGCTCTCTCCTGTCCAGGCTCACTTGTTTAGGCTCACATGATCAGACTCACCTGTATAGGTTCACATGTTCAGGCTCACATGTTTGGGCGGACCTGTCCCGGCTGGAATACAAGGGACTTTTGAGCTTTGATTCCGCGCCCGAGTTCTCAGTCGAACAATGCATTCAATGTGTGCGAGATTTGCAGCAGTAAAACATTCTCTTCATAATTATTATAATATCCTGATATGATTTGCTGTGGTAGTCTACCAAAGTGGCACACCCAGCAAAATATTTCACGTGCTAAATTGTAAGCTATTCAAATGTTCTTGCTGTGGATTTCACATCTGATGATGATTGCTTGTGTTGCAGTCGAAACGTCGTGAGAATTTGTATTGTTTTATATTTTTATTATTTTATTATTTCCCTTCTACATGACTTTACCGAAAGAACCAATAATATGAATCCCTGTAGTCACGAAAGCTTTAAATCAAAATTCAATTCAAAGTACTTTCCTGAATTTCTGCCAGGAAACTACTGGCAGAAATTATACTGTCCTATGGTGGGCGTAAGCCTATATCCATATGGCAATCATCGTTGATTAACCTCCCCACAAAGCGGCATTATTTTTTAGACCTGATAGGAATACTGAGCTGAGTGAATCCCACAACTTAGGATTTGCACTCGCAATCTTCCGATTGGGAGCTGCTGTCCCCACTGCTGAGCAACCAGGCCAGTGAAATTGTTCCCACTCTAATACAAAGTCAACTCAATTAATGAAATAAAATAAAATTTATTATAATAATTGGTTCTTTACCCTTCTATCTGGCAACAAAACTGACACCTTTTTACAAGGAGTCATGTTTGAATAGACCGCAATACCTGCAGTCATAAAACAAACAAAAGAACATAACTCTGATAATGTGCACTGTCCTTGAAGTTGATTGGTCCACACCCGAGACAGCTTTCCTTAGAGCCTAGTCTCACATGGGTTGGACCAGATGACGCCAAAAGGCGCACCAAAAAAGTGCGCCTTTTGGCGTCATCTGGTCCAACCCATGTGAGACTAGGCTCTAAGGAAAGCTGTCTCGGGTGTGGACCAATCAACTTCAAGGACAGTGCACATTATCAGAGTTATGTTCTTTTGTTTGTTTTATGACTGCAGGTATTGCGGTCTATTCAAACATGACTCCTTGTAAAAAGGTGTCAGTTTTGTTGCCAGATAGAAGGGTAAAGAACCAATTATCATATTTTTACTGGCAAATGAGGTTCCCATAAAATTTATTGCATATACATTCGTTTTTTTCCTTCTACAAGGTGATCTGTTTATAGATACCCTGCTGACATCTAATGTCTCTTCTAAGTCTCTTCTCAACGGCTGTTTGAACATTGTGAATGCCATGCCCCCGTGTCTTAGAGGAGAGTGTTGAACGATTTGTGGGAGATATTCATAATATTTAAAATAACATGCTGTTTTCTCTGTTCGACGTTATTACTATTTTAGCAGAGGGAATATAATATATATTTTAAATGCATGTAAATAAAATGAAAACTGTACATCTATGATTAAGAATTTTTTCTTTACATGTATGAATACGTCTCAGAAATGCCCTTTGACCTACAACGGCTGTCTAAAAATAATAGGAAAGCAACCCCCCCCCCCCACATGTAATGTTACATGACATTTCGATCATAAATGTAGAATATAATAACCTCTTTACAAAACACTAACCTGAAACATGGTAAGTAGCTTGTATTCCCCGCTATCATGCTCTAGCACTTTGCGAGACTGGAAGAGGAACCCTTCTATCTGGCATTGCACACTGAACCGTACCTCGAAGCTGAGGAAGTATGATCATTGCAAATAACCGTTCCCGCCATAATCGATCACCAGTCGATCATCAATGAGAGGAATACGGGAAACCTACACACCACTGGGCTGCCTTCCCTAGCACTGGTTTTTTTCAGTTTCCCTTATTTGGTATAGCCCTGTGAGCCATTCGGATCTTGAATCGGTTGCAACCGCAACAAAAAAAAACATGAACAAGAAAACATCTTAAAGCGACTATGCGCAAACAGAAAAATCCAGGTAAAAAAACAGCAAAAAAAACCGCAAACAAAATCTTCCAGAAAAAATCACTGCCTCGCCTGGAGACTAAAAGTCTTCACTGGGCAAAATGTCTGGATTTATTGTAAATAGATAAAAATGTATATTCAAACATTGCCAAATCTCCCTCCTTTCTTCCCGCAAATGTCCCCTCCTTTAACTGCCCTTTTTCCTCCAGCCCTCATTCCCTCTTCATCTCAATATTATTGCCGCATTTCTTGTTCCTCAAATCTTTGCAGCTATTTTTAACCAGCTTTTCTTAAGTCATGTTTGCAATTAATTAGGTTTTAACGTGCCGTGTAAAACGCTCTAAGACGCCCTGGCGTGAAGGACGCTCTATCCAACCACGAGTTATCATTATTTATTATTCTGACGAGTAGATGCGGTACACCACAGACAGCCTCGGCTGATGGACCCGTACGCGTTTATCTGTCCGTCTCTCGTGTCTTGCGCCACTGAAGGCGCCGCACAAAGAATAAAGGAGGAAGAGCTGTATCTGGTCCGACACGCTGCACCACATCTCCAAAGTATGAGGAACGAAACATGGTCATTGCAACTTGTGCCCAACCCGTATAACCCCACGGTGACCGCGCAGCAAACAACAAGAAACTGCTGACTATTTTAGCCACATCCGACGAAATGACAAGTTACTGTGCCGGTTGTGACTCAAAACGCCTTGCAAATGGCAAATCTGGGTGACAGGCCGCCCCACGCCGTGCAAGATCATGCAGATTCTTTCGACCGAATTTCACTGTGCCGGTGAGTGGCGATTGGTGATTGTCGGGGAGCATTGCCGAATAGCCTCTAACGCCTGTATCACGACGCCAGGGCGGGTGGTCTCCCAATGTTGCAGTGCCCGAGCTCAACTTTGCTGAACTTTCCGAGACTTGACCGGTGCGGGTTGGGTGCGACGATTTGATCGCAGGTGAAAAGGCTTCATTCAAAGAGCGGATGTTTTAAAATGCAGCGTGCTGGGTAATTGGTTGAGCTGTGCGCAGGGCCTTATTGAAGCGATATTCCCAACTTCTCTACACGTTGCGTGTAATCAAGCATCTATTCAGCAATTGAAACAGATGTTGAGGCTCGTGTTCCCTGCGTTCTAATCATGCGCGCGAGAATTGGCCACCTGTGAAAGGCGCAATTTACACGCGAATGGTTCGACTCAGGCTCACGAAAAAGCGTTATGTACGACACTACGTGCACAAAGCAGCAAACACGAGAAGCAATACCAACGAGACGGTGAGAATTATACTAAAAATATTCGATGCCTGAATCGTATCGTGCAAGGGGTTGAATGCCAGGCGCATATTTTCAACATATTGTCCAACCTTTGCTATTTGCACCGAAGGGCAGAGTTAAATGAGATAACCCCTTCATCACTAAATGAGGAACCGACAGCCCATGGGCCGAATGCGGCCCACAACTTAATTTCACACCAGTTCGTGGCCACATTAAAAACCTACCACTTTGAAACAGCCCTCGCACGATGTTTAACCATCACTCCAAGCATCACAGTGGAACTAATCGGGTACTAGAGTTCAATCCTGGCCGAGAAGGGCTTTAGCTTGAACGTTGCATTCACGTGCGCAGTATTTGTGTAGTTTTTCTTTACGGGTGAATGGAACGCTTCTGAATGGACGTTCGTGCACAACGGAGATGGAGCGATTAAAAAAAATTCGCGTGCAGGTGCTGGGTGGACTATTATTCCATTGCAGGATTCGTGGGAGGTGGCGACGGCTCGGGGGAAGCGTTCGTCCAGCAGTGGATTGAGCATGCCTGACGATGATGGGAAGGGGGGGGGGTGCATAACTTGTGGGCTAAGAGGCGTCTCGTCCGCGCCCCTTTGTGTGGTGAGCCGCAGTGTAGCGGTCAGCGCGCTGCGCCAAGAACCCGGCGAGCCTAAGTTCGACTCCCGCTCACGGTGACGATTATCTCAACTGGCCAAAGGGCCCCCACGTCCGGGCAAATGCCCGGTGGGCCGGTCCATTCCGAGGGTCTGTGTGGGGGGTAATTGTTAATGTGATCGGAGTAAACATTTTTTTAAAATGTAGATTTGTTTTCATTAAAATGTTTTATGACCTCTAATGTTGAGGCTTTATTGCTTGTTTACGCTCTCGGTTGGCGTTAAGTTCCCATATTCGGCAGCCCCAAAGTTTCTTCATCACCCTGCGGCCCATTTGTGTTTTGGACCAGCCCAAATGGGCCAATGAGATCGCGTGGTAAAATTACCACCTAGCTCCTAATACGGCACTTTGTCGTCTAACTTTAAACTAGCCGAGGTAAAAAATACGTCTTTTTTTCCAGTGCACTACGATCTTTTTGGGATGTTTGCGCAATAAGTGTGTAAGTTGTATGGGTCGGTGCGTGCGTGCTGCGTCGTTTGAAAGACACATGTGCATCAGATTGCTCCTTTAAAGTTGTGTCGGCCGACGAGTGCCATATCCGCGGTTGCTATTAAAGTCGCTGCTCTTAAAAAATCGAGTCGAGGTTAAGCCCTGTTCAATGAGTCAACCTTTTTTTTCGATATTGCATTGCGTACAAGTGCTGATAAGATCGTATATTTTATATATATATGTGTTCAGTACGTAGAATTAGCCTTTAAAAAATGTTCGTAAAAATAATATAGATCTAATAAATTATTGTAACCTTGCACGAATTTGGGCCGGTGTGTTCACAAATGCCTGGGCCGAATTTTTCGTCCCAGTCCATCGCCGCCTGGCGCTGTGGGTAAGCATCACCACCGGGGAGACAAAGGCGGTCCAGCGTGGTGGTCTCGGCTCACCACCCTCTCGTGTGCCACTGTGCCAGCCTTCATAGGTGCTGCTCGCAAACAGCACTTTCCCCAACAGTCTGTTCGGGCTATACGGGAGATCTTTGTACTTGTGGGCAAGGAGAGCCCCCCCCCGCCGCCCTCCCTGTGTGGCATGCATCATGGAAACTGCCTCAGCACGCTGAGCCCACGCTCACGTCGCGGGAACAAACTTACTCCAACACAGCAACATTATCGCGAATCATCAATGCGTGTGACGTGTTCTTTCTATGAGAAAGGTCAAAGTGCACCCACTGCATTGGCTCGCTCACACGACTGCTGCCCAGTGCCATAATCACTACATGATTATTTCAACTGCCTCGCCAGTTGATCAAATTCAACCTACGACCTCTGCCCAGTGCCCTAACTACTGCACGACTATTTCAACTGCCTCGCCAGTTGATCAAATTCAACCGACGACCTCTGTCCAGTGCCCTAACCACTGCACGACTATTTCAACTGCCTCGCCAGTTGATCAAATTCAACCAGCGACCTCTGTCCAGTGCCCTAACTACTGCACGACTATTTCAACTGCCTCGCCAATTGATCAAATTCAACCGACGACCTCTGTCCAGTGCCCTAACCACTGCACGACTATTTCAACTGCCTCGCCAGTTGATCAAATTCAACTAGCGACCTCTTTCCAGTGCCTTCTAACCACTACACGACTTTGAACAGCATCCCCACTGTCCTATGAGTGGCTCGGATAATGACGCGAGCTTGCAGATTATTTATCTATCCAAGGATCTTCTTGTTTTAACTCCCTCGGCCATATTTCAATATGCTGTGTGACTTATTGGTGTTTACCTGGCACCGCTTACTTTTCTCTCACAGTCAAAGTATTCCTTTAGCGTGCGTATGTTGTCCATGCCATGCATTTGCTCCTCATTCCATCTCTCAGTGTAATTCCGAGCATCCATCTCTCTGCATTCCCTCTCACCCCCCTCTCTCCTAACCTCCACAAGTGGGACATTTTCAGTCTCCAAACAATGTGAGACCATCAGCTCGTTACTCCATTTAAGAACGCGGTTTAATCACAGGCTTGCAGCTGAGCCCTGGATTTGAACGCAGGCTTTCAGCCGTGCCGGCTCAGCACACTGACCAACTCCACCACTTAAGTAAAAAATAAAAATCTGTACAAAGTTATCGCTGATATCGGATAAAAATAAGATGAGGTTAGCAAATATTTGTGAATCGAACCCCTGTGGGTGTTTAAATGTGCATGGGTGGCAATATGAAAAGCACGTCTGATTACCCGGCAAATATATGTAAAACCTTTCAACAAAAGGTTGACCACAAATGCATCCCTATAATTGCCACAAAACATAGTTCAATCGTGAAGGTGTTTTCCCACAGGTTTTTGCAAATGTACTATTTTCCTGCACTGGCATTTTCATAGCAAAATGTATTCCATTCCGCAGCTAAACCAGCTTCTAGTTGGAATTCAAACGTATATATATTGGGATGTTTAGCCAAGAACAATTGTTTTTTACCACACTGAACCCCTAAATTGCTATTTTTAAAACAATTACAGTATTGTAATAACTTGTTGGTCCTCTTATTAAAGTTCCTGCACACAGGAGGAATTTAATTCATGTTTTCCTGTGAGAAGTAATGCATCACCTACGATTAGCACGGTTGGCTACGTACGGTGCGAAGGAAGTTCAACATACACATAGTGGTTGGGCGGTGCTTCTGCCTGTTGTTATTCTGTCTCTCACTGTTCGAACAAACCTACCATTAAAATTATAGACTGATCATTTCTTTGTCAGTGGGCAAACGTACAAAATCAGCAGGAGATCAAATACTTTTTTTCCCTCACTGTACATAGCTCAGTGGGACTTTCCTGGTAAAATAACAAAATAGTTTCCATATTTCTAAGCAGGTGAGAACCCAAGGGACCAAACATCGCCTCGTTTGCAAGAAGCGACCAGGGTTCCGACAGAGTGAGGGCATGCTGTCGGCAAAGCCTTCAAGCGCCGTGGTGGCAGCGCGCCCTCATGGTCGGTGCGTCAGCAAGGCCGGCCTTGTAAGAGGAAGAGGAAACCCAAGGTGTGTGACAGAGCGCTGATATAGGGGAAGGCAGCAAGCAAGCAAGACGCACTCGCCTGCCGGGTGGCCACTGTGGCCTCAAGAAGCAAGGCGCATTCTTGAAGCAGGAGAAGAAAGCGGTAAGCTGGCTTCACGTTGTTATCGTTGTGCTGCGCATATTATGGCAGGAGTTTTGAAATGGAGACGGTATCAGTACGTAACTATTAACTCGGTAGCTTTGTGGTTAAACTGGGTTCTGGAAATATCGGGAGTTGACGTTTTAAGCCTAGTCACCAATGACTGTGCAGAAAAAGAAAACGCCGTGAGGTTACATTTGTTTGTGCACTCAATTGTCCGAATGGATAGTCGTGAAATGACGTCGATAGTACATTGGCGATAACGGAGATTTGTTTTTTTACAATAATACGAGGCTGCTTTACTAATGTCCTTTTATGAGGAACCACAAACCTCGCGGTGTCTCCCCTCCGATTAGCATGGTTAGCTGCATAAGGTGCAAAAGAAGTTCAACATACATCTCCCTCTCAAGAACTGTGCATGAAATAGCAGGGGACCTCATTATGTAATGCACATTGTGGAGTAGAGGGCCGCCCAGCCAGTCTCCTTATTCCAGAGAAACTGCGTCTCGTGTAACCACCAGAGCAAATAGGAATGTTCTGGAAAACGATCATTCACTCTTCTGGCCGTGCCAAATTTCTCACACATGGGCGGTCTACTAGGAGTTGCGCAACTGCTTTGTATGCAGTCTAAAGTGGATCCTGTGATGGTTGGGTATTGTGCAGCACTAAGTCCCGTTACTAGACCTCCCGATGCTAACCGCAGGGGGATGCTGCCGTGGTGTAGTTATTAGCGCACTGGGCATCAGCTCCAGAGGTTTGCCAGTTCGATTTCATCTCTCGTCGCGGCAGCTGAAACGATGGTGCGAGTTTCTCACATTCCACCACCGCCTCTCTCCTCTCAGCGGTACAAATGGGTGCACCACCATTATTTGATCGCCAGGTCGCGTTTGGTGGGGTTATAATGGGGATGCACCCATATTTTGCCACACAACTGGTCGCCGTGGAAGAGGACACAATACCCTGCCGAGTTTGCCCTTCTGCCAGCAGTGGAGGTCATTCTGCCAGCAGTCACGTGAGCAAGCAATTGCAGGGCTGCACCTTTAGCTTGTCTTTGTTATTTCACCTGTGTCATGAAGTTGATTCATAAAGTGCCCTCTCCTTCGCTTGAGCAGTAAATTGGAATCACGTGAAGCGAGAATTCCCTTGAATATTTGATTCAACATCTCTGCCAAGTTGACATATCGGTCCCTTTGTTTGCGAGGATTGCCGTCAGGCTTGCCAGCGAAATACAGGACTCATACCGGTGCAGATATTTTTTGTCCATCACACCGCTTCCTAAAGATCGCTACAGTACACTCGGGAGTAAACAGTCGCTACGAGAGCGGTGGATTTGGAGCAAGGGACGTTATGTATCTAGGCTCCTTTCGAACCGTGTCGTTGCCTACCTCTCCGTTTCATTATGTATGCATATTGAATTTCTTTTGCACCGTACGCAGCCAACCGTGCTAATCGGAAGTGAACTTCGGCAAAGTGTCCCTAACAAGCCAACTTTTGTCTACAGGAGGAAAAGCGTGCGACTACGCCGTCCGCCATCCCCAACACCGAGTGCGTTGTTGCTACTACAATTTCATCGGCATGGTGGACTCAAAAAAAGAGACGCTGGCGGTTTCATTTTACTCTGGAGGATATGCGAGTAAGTAATTTCTATCAGTAAGCGCCGTCGATTTGCCAGAGTCAAGCCGGTTTTTTTTTGTATGGTAAATTTCCTACTGAAATGAGTACAGGATATATATTGTATCACTGAGGCCCATATGTAAAAAGCAGAGTGCTGTGTGACAAGCCCGCTACAAAATCACACGGGATGCACCCTGTCTTGTCAAAGCTCAGAAGCTTAGCAGGGTTGAGCTTGGATAGTGCTTGGGTGGGCAGAAGGCTGTGCACTTCTCTGCTCCCACATCTTAGATCCCCATCTTCACCAGCCTGCACTGACCGAGGATTGTCGATTAACATAATGAAGATTTTCAGACTTCTGCCAGCAGCGGTCTCAGTTATGCAATATACTGTGCTCATTTTCGATCAGACATTTGGACAAAATGATCCAATTTACTGTACGGTCCAAATAACCCTCACGACCCGCACGACGCGAGGAGGCCCTCATCCAGCAGTGGATTGCAGGTGGAGGGCATCGTGGATACCGATATCGAACCGAAGACTGCCCCTGGACGACAAGCAATTAACATGTAAAAAATTTTTTCGTTAAAACTAAACGATTTTAATTTACACCAGGTAACGCCCACTGAGCTATATTGCACCTTTTTCCAAAGCGACCTGGCCACAAATGATAGCTCGACGAAGATGGCTCATCACGCGGAAGTGGACAGCAGCCAAATACTCTATAAGTGATATAAAAACTACTTTTGTTTAAAACACGCGTTAATGAAATGTACCGTACGAGTAATGGCAGAACTCCACGACTCCAGGAAGTGGCCCCGAAGCTTGCCATAACGTTCGGGAGCGTGGTCATTTACAGCCAACGTCTGTTTAGCGTGGACAATTAGAGCCAACCCGAAACATAACATAAAAAATACAAATTTTAAATATGTGTTTTTATGACAGAATATAGTATTGTCATCAGTATGACATAAGTATACCAAGTTTGCAGTCGATACCACATTGGGAAGTGGATTAACATTGAGTTACACGATTTGAGGATACAACTGAGTGAGTTAAATAAAAACGTGTAATGATGATAAAAAGTGACGAAAATCATCGTCGGCGCGCGCGTCCAACGCAAGTCCGTTTAACTCCCCCCGCGCGCAGAGACGATCATCCGCATCGTGATGCTGCCGCTCGTGCCGCTGCTGCTCGTGCTGGCATGCGACTCGCCGGACGGGGGCCTCCTGCAGGTGCCGCGGCTCCCCTGCTCGCCTCTCGAGCTCTGGGACGGAACCGCGTTCCTCGTCGTCCTCGGCTGGTGCCTCCTGCAGTGCGCCCTCTACTTGCTGCCCATGGGCACGGTGCTGAGCCCCACTCGTTTTTCACAAACTAAACTCTAAACTAATTGAATTTTTACCACGTAAGGCCCACTGAGCTATGTAGCTCTTTTTCAGAAGCGACCTGGCTCACGAACGATAGCTCAACGAGGTGGAATTATTACGTGAACATTTCAGGAGACAAATACTCTAAACTGCGTGTTCATTCTAAATGTGAAGGGAAAACCCGGAGGAAACCGGAGAAAAATGCACGTGACCACGGGGAGACCATGCAAACTCTAAATATACAGGCCGGAATCGATTCAGAGGGAATTCAACGAGCACCAACATTTGCCCAGGCTATTTGGTCCTAAGTTGGATTGTTTGGCCCCATTCGCACCACCAGCACGTGGTGCACCCAAATACAAACTTGGGAAGGGAGTAAATTGTGTCCGCTGTCTGTTAAAGTAACTAATTTTGTGAAATAATGTTGATTGCGTGTAAGTTAAGATTCCATTATATGCTGTAAAATGTATCTATAATTAAATGATCATCCTCAGCCATGGTCAATCCACTGCTGGATGAAGGCCTCTAAGCCACCGCCACCTCCCGCGATGAAACAATCCACATGGTACCTGCACATGGGACGATTTCATCACTCTATCGCACCTTTAATGATAGCATAATTATCGATGATTTCTTTAACGTTTTACATTCATAAATAATCTCCAAAAAGGCCGTATGAAAAAATCGGAGGGGGAGGCAAAGGCCCTTTGCTCCCTCCCACCCCTCACCGACTCGCTGGCCGTGCATCTGCTGTGGCCCCAACAATGCTTTATTTCATTGTGGCAGTAAATGTGACAATGCTGTATTTTACCATGTGCTGTGGTATATTTCGTTCAGGTGGCGGAAGGAACACCATTGAAAAGTGGGAAACGATTGAAGTACAACCTGAACGGTATTTATTAACAAAGTAAATCTGCTCCGCGTTTGTGCTGTATTGATCGGCAGGCACTACAACAGTAAAACTAAAAATGCCACTTGTGTCACATTTGCTGTTATTTTTCCGACCGCTTTTTTCTGCTTCTGGACAACCGTTTTACAGTATTCCTCCTTGTTGACTTTTCCTCCATGCGGTTTTTATTTGCAATTAACGCTCGCGACGTTTTCCATCGCAATGGAAAGCCACAACCACCCACTCTGTTCATTGTTCCAACTGCTTAAAGTAGAACATCCACCAAACAAGATGCAATTAGAAAGGCAGGGGGAGGAGAGAGAGACCAAGGGAGAGATGGAGGATGCGGTGGAACGAGATACAAGGGCAGTGGATATGACTTTTGTTGTTGTCTGGAATGCTCTTTCGATATTAGGAAGCCACTGGAGCTGTATGCTCTTTTAAATTTAGATTGAAAACTAATTTCTTGAAATCTGCTTTTTGTGTTTAGTTTGTTGTCCTTCACCCACACCTCTGATGAGCATGGTTGGCTACTTACGGTGCAAAAGAAGTTCAACATACATACATAAGTGGTACAGAATAGAAGCTCATGGAGAGAGAATACCCGAGCAACAATGGAAATTCTGGCTTATGTATAAGTCTATGGGTCTGTACATGAAGCTATGGAACTACATGTAAGTCTATGCCAGTGTATGGGTCTCAATGTAAGTCTATCGGATCTCCATGTAAGAACCGTGGATGTGACTAAGTGCCGCAATGTCCGTGAATAGGAGACGGTGGTGCTGAACAAATAACGTCATGAAGCAGTTCTTAAAGAGCCGCATGCGGCTTCGGAGCCGCAGGTTTCTCGACCCCTGGCCTAGTGTCAAAACCAACTAAGCTGGCGACACGTCCCACTATGCCCGCGCTGCAGGTGTACAGGCCTACCTCGCCTCCATGGGGCTGGTTGCCCTGGCCTACGGTGCAGGGCTCGATCTCACCATCGTCGCGGAGCGCTACCTCCAGCTGCTCGTGTCCGCCATCCTCTTGGGTGCCGTCGTCAGCCTCCTGCTCTACATCAAGTCGTTCTCAGCGCCAATCACGGAACTGGTGCCGGAGGGAAACACGGGTAAGGCGGCACCTTCTGCCAACCTACACCTCCATATTTTCTTCAACAAGTTAGGAAATCACGGAACTGGTGCCGGAGGGAAACACGGGTAAGGCGGCACCTTCTGCCAACCTACACCTCCATTTTTTATTCAACAAGTTAGGAAATCACGGAACTGGTACCGGAGGGCAACATGGGTAAAGCGGCACCTTCTGCCAACCTACACCTCCATATTTTCTTCAACAAGTTAGGAAAAACCATGGATTCCGTAAAACTATAGAACATGCAACGAGCTAAACACATTTGGCGGCTTCACTGCCTTAACATGAAATAATATAATTGGTTGACGTTTTGGGAAATGACCCTTTGCCATCGCACATATTGATGTACTATGAAAAAGGGTCCGTTACATATTTTTCCTTTTAAAAGCCACAGTGCTATTGACGAACGTATTGAGTGTTTTTATTAATTGTGCTTTGTGCACCACTGCCACCGCAGCAGCAACAGCTGCATGACCAAATTATTGTCCCAAAATGCTCTTGTCTGCAGAAGTACAGAAATTAATTAGCAGTCTGGAAGCTGATGGGTAACTGTCGGTGTAAAACGCGTTTTCATATTTTGCAGTTTTATTTGTGCTGGTTTATGTTTGCAAGTTTTGGGCAAAGCATTCATCAATGGGCCCAATTTTCAATATGGTTAGTCTGAATTCAACAAAAAAAAATTGGCACGTAAGGCTATGTAGCTTATTCAGAAGTTACATTGCCACAAATAATAGCTCAACGAAGTGGCTTATTACGTGGACATTTATAGCATCCAAATTTTCTAAACGCATGTTTCTAAATGTGGAGGGAACAACCGAAGGATCCAGAGAAAAACCGGAGGATCCGGAGAAGAATCCGAGCGACCACGGGGATAACAACATGCACACTCAAATATACAGGCGTCTCGAGTTGGGATGAAACCCACGACCTCCTGTATACCAGGCGAGGTAGTTAATATCTCGCCACCGTGGGCGCCACGAATTGGTTCATGCTTGCGGGAGTAATCGTGGCCCTCAAGTCATCGATGGACGGACAAAGATAAAGTTGGAAAGAGTCAAAAAGTCAGAGTCAAGGTGGTTTCCTGCCCAGATGACCACAGAGCCGAATTTCCTGTTTGCAGCCTTGCGCCAGTGGTCAAAACTCCACGTTGTGATGGTGTCTTTTCAGAGGACAGCTATTGTTTGCGTGTGAGTGCAGGAGCCAGTAAAAACACGATGCTGCTCGGCAGCAAGAATAGTCGCACCCAACCACGCTTAGTCACTAATTGGTACTTTTAATGACCGCTATATTGTGCTTATTGTTGAGCGTAGATAGTGCTTGGATGGGCAACCACCATGCATGACAGGTTGCTATAGGCTGCTACAGAGTGACGTGGTTGGCAGCAGAGGGCACAGTGCAGCAAAATCCATTGTTGTACTGTACGTCTATGCTCGCTGGCCTTCAACAAAGCGCATTGACCAACGTGGTGAAGTATGGGTCGAATACATCCACGAAGTACCTGATGGATCTGTTGACCGCAAAAGAAAGTAAACAAAGCCTTCGAAGCGATTCCTACGTCATCTTAAAAACATCGGTGGCTGCTCCCCCATTGTAAAATTGCTCTCATCGCGTGAAATTTGGGAATTCAATCGTTGCCGACCGTGAGAAACTTCCGCTTACTCCTGAAACTCAAGTCCCTTCATAGACGTGGCTCTAATGAATAATCTGCTGAGAATCGCGAGTCCGAGTCTCTGTGGAGAGCACCTCCGATTAGCACGGTTGGCTACATGCAGTGCAAAAGAAGTTCAACATACCACATACATTCATACAAAGTTCCCTGTTACTGATCGTGTTCGCTTTGTTAAGTGACATTTTTCCCTTCTCTTCCTTTTGTTCGTAAAACAATGCAGTCATGTGTTTTTTGTTTACATTTTCAGCGAGTTCTCTATTCCTGTAACATGTGAAGCACGTATTGATACTCGCTGTTTTTCATCGTGACCTATGTAACCGTGCTTGTGTCACGAAGTCCTGTCCTGTATATCGTCTGTACCGTGATTGTAACTCTGGCCTGTCCTGTATAAAGTCTCTACCATCGCAGGACGCTCATGAAATAGAGCCCTAGCAGCTCCTCCGGCTCTTCCCGCCGAAATAAATAAATCTAAAACTCATAACTCGCGAGGTGGTGTGGAGGGACCCTCAACCAAAACCAAATAGATAAAACCCCAGCAGTGGATCGACGAAAGGGCAGCACATTGTGCAAAATGTTATTTTAGCGACTTGGGATCTATGGATGAAATGCGCTTTACAAATGCAAATTATTATTACGACTGTATTAATGTTACGTGTTCAGTGAATGCATGTGGGGGGAGATGGCTTATTTAGCGCAGCACAACAGTGTGCAGTGTACAGCGAGGCCGATCAGCAGGGGTAATAAGGAGGCCAACGAAGAAATTCTACTTTTTTCTTCCACTTCAAGAAACATTTCTGTTTGCTTGTGTTGTCGCCGAGGCAGGGCGGGTGATCAGCGATTACTACATGGGGCGCGAGCTGAACCCCAAGATCGGAGATCTGGATCTCAAGTTTGTCTTCATGATGCGCGTTGGCTTTCTCAGCTGGGTGAGTCGTGACAACACGCCACCGGGGTTTTCAATGTTCATCGTTATCGAGGTGGCCCCGGTGGCTCAGAGCTTCGAGATCAGAGCGCGAAACTGACACGGCTGAGATCCTGGATACAAAATAAAACTGGGTAATCGCCGGCATGTGATTCAAATGGGTTCTCAAACGCAGAGAGTTGATGGCCTCCACCCGGGCACCAATTACAACGCACGCAAAAAAAAACTCATCTCATTGAATCTGGGTGCGTACTTAATTTACTTAAATTGTAGCTCTGAGAATATCAATATGGCAGTTTTACTATCCACACAATGAACATTATTCTCAGTGGCCGGGCGGGTGAGAAAGTCCAGCCTCCAACTTGTGTGGATCAGAAGTCGGTCGCGTGAAGAGGTCTCAGAGGTAGTTCTACGACATCCGCTTCCGTGGGCCATTCTCGAGCACAAAGGGTCACGCTGCTCTGCGAGGGATCCAAGTGGATTCTTAATGTCACGACACAACACTGATTGCCCAATCGAGATGAAGTGGAGGAAAACACTAAAAACTGCAAGGAGACATAACATCAACATTCAAAATAAATTATGGTCTTTAATCACTAGGGGGCAGTAGCTACAAAGAATTAAGAAAAGGGGGTTTTAATCGCTTGAATAATTATTAAGTACAATTTTAGGTCATTAGGGAGTGGAGCAGTGACAACAGTGGTTAGCGCACTGCACTACGATCCGAGTGACCAAAGTTTGATTCCCTGTAACGGCTAACATCAGTGACACGTGCCACGTGATATCCGAACCAATCCTAGGCACTGACCAGCATGGCAAAGTCGGATCAAACAACCCCATCACCAGTACGGCGTGGGGATGCCTTTGCCCCTCAGTGGATTGACAAAGGGACAGTAAATCGTTCATATCATCACATATGTGAATTGGAAATTATGAGTCTGTTTTTCCGAAGTGCGGAATGTCTGGGAAGAATTTAACTTTCGGCCGAATCGCTTTAAATAATTATGAAGTTTTGAGTTTGCATTCATATACCACTTAAAATACGACAGCCGTGCGGAGTTGACTTTGCACGCCTGTACATCCGGCACCGTGGAGATGAGGGTTGGTGGATCGTCAAAATGTTGCGAAACTCAATTCCCGTGGGTGTCGAGAAAAAGAGCCGTACCCTGGCTCGCCAGGAGAATGCGGCACAGCAAGTGTGGACTTCACCTGTCTCACTTGCATGGGAATAGAGTGTGGCCCCCTCGCACGTCTTGATTTCCTCCGGGTGCTCCAGTTTCCTCCAACATTTAAACACTCTTTAATTAGGTGATAACACATTTAATTTGGTGTTAACACCACTTGGTGAGGAGGGGGGCTGGGGGGAGAGATTCGGTGCCAGCTTATCGCATGGCTGCCTTCCCGTGTGTCGATGGTTCCTCCTTCGAGTTGTTCTCCGTCTTCGAGAGTGAGCGAACAATATTCGGCCCGTTACTCGTTAACATTATTGCCATTATTAGTATAGCAAAAGTGCGCAACAGAGGAGAAAAACAGAACCAATGTGGTGCATCCTTCCCACACGTCAGGTTTTTACATTCCCGTTCAAGCAGAAGCAGCTGTGTGGCGAGGGGAGGAGAAGCAGCCATCCCATTGGGCGGGGGCCTCTCCCAAATTTGAAACCTGCCACCATCAGCTGCCACTCGCAATTGAAATATCCTACCTTGCCCCGTTGTCACTCATCACACGACTCACACAGCTCCCCCACCCCGCACACCCTCCACCACCTCCCAGCAAAAAGAAGTGTGGGCGAAATTCAGAATCTGAATATGTATTTGTATTCGAAGAATCCGATGAGCTATGAAGCTTTTTGTCACAGATGTCCAGTCGTGGCAGGTCAGAATGTTGGAACAACAAACAATGCAAAAACACTATTGGAGTGCGAAGTCTAGGAAAGGTAAATACATCACTTAAAAATATATATATATTTCAATAAAACTAAACTCTTTTTTTTCTTACGAGGTAAAGCCAACTGAGCTACTAACTTCTTTTTCAGAAGCGACCTTGCCACAGATATGCACGCTAGTCCAGCAAAATGCCAACAACGAGAACTCAGAATGATATCACTGGTCAACAAAAAAAAAAATTCTGGCCTGGACTTTTGCAGCTGTTTTAGACTAATTTCATATTTGCTCTATCACATCTCATTTTATGCTATCGGCATACCCCATTTTCATTGATTTTACCCAAAATTAACTCTGTCACTTATGATTGCAAGTTGTTGCGAGTCAGTGACTACTTTAGTGTTAAAATATGGTGCTGTATTTTTAGGATAGTGTGTTTATAATATCATTTTATTTAGATATCCACATTTATTTAAAATTTATCTTCTGCAGTTTTCGTTGAAAATGCAATATTTGATATCTCAAAAACCTGATGTGATAGACAAAAACTGATGCCAGATTTGGAATCAGCACCCCAAAATTACTTTAAAACCATTGGAATACCTTATGGCAGACAAAGTGTGTTGACCAGTGCATATTTGTCCCCTTAAGCACAGATTGAGCACCTGAAGGGATTGCGCAACACCACCAGCAGTTTTACAACCGTGCACAGGGGACTCTTTTCCTTGGTGGTGTAGCGGAGTTGGCATGGGCCCTCGTGCAGGGAATGCAAAGGGTCACCCTGCTTCCCAAACCCCCAATGTTATAAAGCCAAGTACCTGGGCTATGGTTACCACCTCTTCCGATTTTCCCAGAATCCTCTTCTCGTTCGAGTTGCGGTCATAGAAAATTACGTAACGTTTCCCCCGTTATTGTCAGTGGCATTATTTAACGATTGTTTAACTAACTTATTATTTTACCAGGTAAGGCCGGCTGAACTACGTAGCTCTTTTTAAGAATCGATCTGGCCAAAAATGATAACTCATCGAAGTGGCTTATCATGTTGAAATCTATACCAGCTAAATACTCAAAACCAATGGCGGAGCCAGGATTTTCAGGTAGGGGGGGCAACCCCTCCAGCAATGTAAAAAGATAGAGGAGTTGTTAGTAAGTAAGGACTTGTCCCTTGCTTTTGGTTCGACGCGTGTGTGATCGGCAACGCGCTCGCTGAAGGTGAATGCCTTCAGGGAAGTCGTGTACTGTATACGCAACTGCGCACAAATTTTGAGTCGCTTAAAGTTGCTTTGCCATTACTTATTGCAAATTATGGACTCAGACTATTGTCCTCTCATCTCATAAAGTCCCTGACACCTAATAATATGCTACACAGTGGCAGTGGGGGTCGCAAAATGCCGATTTATTACTAATAAACCCCAATGATCCGATCAAAATAAGGGACCTCGATCGGATCATTGGGGGGGAACGTGCAACCCCCCCCCACCTCCCACTGGCTCCGCCAATGCTCGAAACGCAGGTTTCTGAATGTGGAGGGATAAAAAAAAATCCACGCGACCACCGGGAGAACATGCAAACTCCAAATATACAGGCGTCAGGGTCGGGATCGAACCCACGACATCCTGCATACCAAGGGCGGTAGTTCACATCTAGCCACCGTGGCAATGCCATTACATGTCGCGCCACACTCTCCCTATATCCTGAGATATTCTTATTTTCCTTCCCATGACGTCCCAGTTTATTTTTGTACCTCGAGTCCCTCTGGCGTGTGGAACCCGGTGCAGTTTAACTGCCCGCACGCACTCGATATCTCCACCACCACATTTCCCAATATCCTTGCTTCTCTGATAAAATGTTCATTAAAATTTCGACTCTCGGAGAAGGGACTTTATCACCCTGCTTGTGTTAACCCCGTGGTATTGCCAGGAACCCGCTGTGTGTACACTTACGATAATTGTTGAACGATTCCAAACTGCACCGCTCCCTGAGGACACATTGCGCTAAGCACTGCCCGTCTAGTTCAGCAAATCAACAAAAACACACGTTACATCAAATGGTAACCTTGAAATTAAACGGGGTAAATGTGCAGCCCTGCAATTGCTTGCTCACGCAACTGCCGCAAATCGTTATAAAGGAAATTAAAACCCTGTTGTTTTTACATCATACAAGCGTCAAAGTATTCATCTTCTGCGGTTATCACTTTGCATTACTTTCAGATATTTGTACTGGTGCTGCACAAAGTTTTAATCCCTGTAGCGAAGGGCTTATCGCTGCCGATGCTATCGCTGCTTTTCATTAATTTGCAGACCTGTATCTCATGCACTGCGAGCTTTCCCTTCAGTTGTAGTGTAAACACATCGAGGTCGAACATTTCTCTCCTTGCAATTGTTTGACCCCAGCAACATTGGAAGCGCACTTGGCAGCCGCCCTTCATAATTATCAACGGACCCGTCATTTCCTATTAACGCAACGGCCACCGCCAGCACATGGCAAATTCATTACTGGGCAAGGTGCTTACAGAATATCATCGCCATTCCTCAAGACACCGACTGTGCATCCAGCATGCATGCCCGTGTATTTTTGTTCTCCATAAGAAGCTAATTAGTGACTATTGTTTTACACCAATGCTGCATGTCCATGCAATTAAATTTCTTATTTTTTTAATTCCCACGTTTTATCCTGGTTGTGCTAACGGCGTTATCACGAGATGACGTTTCCATTTAAATATCTTGCACAGTAATGCGAGCCTTGTTGGTTAAAAACCGTCCACGAAAGTGGATTTTGCTGAACTGCCACTGAGACCCTCAACGTGACCTTAGGTCCACGCAGGAGGGTGCAGCACTTTCCCTGCACCTCCGATTAGCGCAGTTGGCTTTGTACGCTGCAAAATAAGTTCAACATACATACACCCGATTCTAGATTTGAAGCTTTCGTGACTGCAAGGATTCATATTCTTACGTTTTTTCGGTAAAGTCACGTATTTTTTTTTATTTTACTTTTATTAATTTTAATTTTTTACCTACGTGACTTTACCGAAAAAACCTAAGAATATACATACACCCTCTCTACCACTGAGAATAATGGCTCATCGCACGACAGTCAAACTGATGTTCGTAATTCTCAGAGCCAACACTTTGCCAAATGAAGTGCAGAGAAAAAATGTGAGCGGTTTTTGTTGTTGTTGCACAGTCATTGGTGACGAGTCTGAAACCATCAACTCGCTCCACTTGAGAACCCGGTTTAATCACAGGCACTTGCCTGAATTAACATCCAAGATCTCAGCGTTGCCAGCTCAGCGCTCTGACTACCGAGCCACCCGGCCACCTCTTCATCATTCTACTTTTAAACGACCATTGCCGTCGTTGTTGCTGCCGTTGTTGTTGTTGTTGCTTCTGTTGTACATGGACGAGCATTGACACCTGCGCTGTGTCCTTGACACTTGTGTGATACAGGGACCTATCCACGCCTGCATGCTGGCCTGGGCATTCAAGACGTATGGATACCTTCCATTGCCTCTCATCCTCATCACGATCTTCCATGTCACCTACGCGGCTGACCTTGTGCTCGAGGAGGTAATGACGAGGCCAGACCTCATCACCAGTTGATCGCCCAGACTGGCTGTCCTGCGTTACCTGTGACCAAGTCAGAAAGAAAGCGAGGCCACCCACGAGTAATTTGGTGGGCTGCCAGCTCATTATGTGTTCCGATTGAGCCTCGCCTGAAAAAGTTGTAGCTGTATGGCAGAATGATCAGCTGCTGATTAAGCAATACTTCACTTGTTTCACCCCACTGAGCGAAACATCAGCTTGCACTCTGAGAAACAGCCGACGCATCAAGCCATGCTAATGGGCTGACGGGCTGACTGCACACACGCGAGCGAGACAAAGACACGCGCGTCTATTAATTGTTGCCAAACAAAAGGCAACCGCTTGCGTAATCGTTTGGTTTGCGCCCACAGGATTTTGACCTCACGACGCGTGAGAGCATCTCGACGGGGCTGGGCTACGCGGTGGTGTGTGGGGAGCTGACATGGGTGCCCTTCGTCTACATCATCCAGGCCTACTTCCTGCTCAGACATCCACAGCCACTGTCCTGGCCAGGGGCAGCTGCTATCGCAGCCCTCTTCTGTACGTGCGCGTGTGTCTTACAAAATCACAAAATCGAGGTGCTGAAAAAATGAAATGGTGTGTCTTACAAAATCACAGCTTTGAGCCAGTGGTGGATAATGCATTGTTCCCATGGTGGGAGTGAGCATATCTATAGGACAACCACTGATGACTACTCCATAGAGTGCTACCCATTTTAACAACCGTCAGACGGATGATGGAATGAGTCAATCCACCAACCGGGATTTGAACTTGTTTGAAATCGAGATTGAAAAGAAATTTGTCTAGAATTGCTATTTTGTGTTCAGTTCCTTGTCCTTCCCCTGCACCTCTGATAGGCACGATTGGATACCTTCAATGCGAAAGAAGTTCAGCAGTCAACCAATGATTTAATTTAGGAATCTAATTTCTGCGCGAGTTCAGACAAAGATGCTCAACAGAACAGTCATTTAAAACGTGTCTTTTTTTTCCTCTTAGTCATTGGATTCTGGATCTACAGAAGCTCCAACGCTGAAAAGAATGGCTTTCGGAAAAACCCAAACCACCCCGACTATGCGTGTGAGTACAGATCCCACTCAAAAGTCCACAGTGCAACGACATTGCCAGCACACGCCGATGTACGCTCACAGAGTTACACTGCTAAGACCATGCATTGTATGTACTGTATGTATGTTGAACTTCTTTCGCACCGTACGTAGCCAACTATGCTAATTGGAGGTGCAGGATTTGAAATATTTTAGAATCAGAATATGTATTTATACTGGAGGAATCCGATGAACTATGAAGCTCTTTTTCACAGATGTCCAGTCGTAGGTGTCCAGGGATTGGGAGGGCATATCTGCAAACGTTTACATGTGTGTGGTGTCCTTTTTGTCAATCTGCTGGTGGATAACGGCCTCCCCATACCGTACGGGTGCTGGAGTTTATTGGACCAATACTTCACCATACTAGTTCAGTGCGAGTTAATGAGGGCCGGGTGCAGAGAGACAGGGGCATTGAGGTGGACGCATAGAAGTACAGTACAGTATAGTAATTAATTTTGCCACATTGCTATCGGCTGCCGAACAAACGTCGCTGGCCTCAATAACTAAAACGAAAAATATAAGCTATTTTAATGTTACTAGGTAAGGCCCACTGAGCTATATATCTCTTTTTCAGAAGTGACCTGGCCATAAATGATAGCTCAACTAAGTGGTCGCTTATAATCATGTGGCAATTTATAGCAGCAGCCAACTACTCTAAATGCATGTAGATTCTAAACGTGCAGAGAAAACCCATGGGGAGAGAGTGATAGAGACATGCAAACTCGAAATATACAGGCGTCAGGGTCAGGATCAAAACTACGACCTCCTGTATCCCAAGGCGAGGTAGTTAACATCTCGCCACTTAAGAACCTGTGGTTTCAGAGTTGTACTTTTCTGCTATGAATTCAAAAGAACGAGCGAAGTTCGCATTTTCCGAGTGCCTCTTCCGCACCCTGTCGACGCAGACCTGCAGAAGATCTCGACGGCACACGGGAAGAGCCTCCTGGTATCGGGCTGGTGGGGCTGGCTCCGGCACCCCAACTACCTGGGAGACATCATCATGGCGGTGGCGTGGGCCCTTCCCTGCGGTGCGCAACCTTACGTAAAACTCGTATTTTCTACTTTGTGTTTTCAAAAAAATATGATCGTGATTTTTCCATCATTTTTTTTCCCAATTGTGATAGCGGCAATGAATTTTCATAATTTATCATTTTTGTTTGGGGCGCCACGATGGTGAGATGTTAACTACCTCGCCTTGTATACAGGAAGTTGTAGAGTCAATCCCAATCTTGACGTTTGCATGTTCACCCCATGGCCGCGTGGATTTTTGTCCGTGTCCTCCAGTTTTTCTCTCCACATTTAGAAACATGCGTTTTCAGTATTTGGCTCCTATAAATGTCCACATAAGCTACCATTTGTCACCAGGTCACTTCTGAAAAAGAGCTATACAGCTCAGTAGGCCTTACCTTGTAAAATAAAAATGATTTAGTTTAGTAACCTTCCTTGTTGGAGAACATCCCGCAGAAGTGGATATCACAGAAGAGAAATCCCCCAAAGTGTACATTCGTTCGTTTCTCAACCCGCTTGTCCCGGCGAGGGTCGCGGCGGCAGCATGTTGAGTAGGGCGGTCCAGACCTCCCTTTCCCTGGCGACAGACTCGAGCTCTTCCTGGGGAATTCCCTGCCATTCCCAGGCCATCCGAGCGATTTAGTCCTGCCAGCGTGTCATGGGCCGCCAAAGCGAATATTTATTATCTCATGGCTTGACGCTAGTAGCACAAGTGTAATATAATCCAAAATAAAGTTAGAATTAAGAACATTTATTTGAAAAACATTTATTTTTGCTATTAATAATAATAACATAATCATTTCAATTTGCAACACATCGCATAGTATTCCCTCTCTCATAGAGAGGAAACATTACTCAGAGGTGCGAAGAGGAAGCTCAAACGAGCAAGAAGGGCAGCAACGCATTGAACCGGCGCCGAATTCCTTCTCAAGCTCTGCAGTCCTCTACATATGAAGGTGTTATCGGCAAATTAATAAGTGGTTAGTTGTGGGAGGAAATCGGAACACCCGGAGGAAAGCCACGTGTGCGAGGGAGCAAAACTATCCCATACACATGGAACAGTTGAAGTCCAATATTTGCTCTACTGCCTTTTCTAACAAGCCAGGGTTACAGTTCCTCCTCGACGCCCACAGGAGGGGTGTTTACAATGCAGGTTTTTTGGGTTAGAGAGCTTAAATATAAATACTTTGTGAACCCGCCACCACCCGACACAGACAATTTGCAAGGTATGTCGCATCAACAAAACGTGCCAGTTAGTTACTACTCCAGCACACTGGTGTGCTGGAAAGTAAACCCACAACATTTGCAATTTGATTACGACGTTTCGCTGGTGATTACAACCAGCTTCATCAGGCAATTCGCCAGAATTGGTAAGGGTGTTTCACGACATCTGTGCGTGATCCACCAACCCTTGCTACTGCCACCACAGTGCCGGATCACAGGCGTGAGTGTGTATTGCAGTGGATTTTAATCCGGCCAATTTGCCTTACGTTTTCCTGTCCACAGTTTCCACTGCATACTTTGGAAATTGTAAATCGTAAGTAGCCAGTTGTCCAGTTGCAGCTTATCCAAGTTTTTGCTGCAGCTAAATACGACATGGGACAACGTTCACTCGTGCCGAATGTATTTGATTTAATTGTTTGTGACTACACACAAATCATCATCTGATTAAACTCCCCCCCCCCACACTTTAAAAACAATGGAATTAAGTAATGAAAAAAAAACCTGCGTTATCAGTTCAACAGATTCACAGTCTTGAACAGTTGATTTGTTTTAACGATGAGCATGGTAAATATATATATACCATTACCTATAACCCAGGCACAAACTGCTACGTTGATATTGTATTACTGTTTCCGCATCAAAACACAGGTCACTGATTTTCCCAAACTCTCCTAAATTTCTAAACAATTCATAATCCACAACTGGTCACAATTTATACATGTGAATATTTACATATATGTGCGTGTATATATAGTAGCACCCTCGATAAAATCATTAACTGGTGGAGCACATTAGCGCAATACACGATTAATCTGGTGGCCCGAGTTCAATTCCTGGAACAACATGAGTGGTGGGTGATATCTGAAATAGTTCTGGCATGCACCACGAGACACGTATACTAACCCACCGTGACCAGCCCAAACACACTCCCCATGTCTGACACAGGATGGGGCCGCAATTTGTTGTTAACATGCTCAGAATGGCCTATTAGCTGATGGAACAAAATGTTATGTTATTTTGTACATAGCAAAAATAGATCCTGCGCTGTTTATTTGATTTTCTCAGGGGATTCAATTATCACAAGCACTAAACATCCCCAGTTTAAGTGGCAGGTTGCCGAATTGCAAACCCTTTCACTGGATAACAATTCATTACCTGTTAAAATAATCAGCATGTTGTAAGGTAAAGGTGGAAAAGGGTGCAGCCCTGCAATTGCCTGCTCACACCACTGCTAGCAGAAAAGGCAAGCTCTGGAGAGCCGTTGCTTCACGCTGTGCCAACAGCACAAAGACAAAGATCCCCCGGATAGCCTTAGCAGACTTTTTTGGGCAAGTGCTGTTAGCGAGGACCTATGAAGGCCGGCACGGCACACGAGGGGGGGGTGGGTGGCCAGCACCACGCCCGGCCGCCTTTGTCTCCCCAGTGGCGATGTTTGACACACCGCACCAGGTACTCACTTCATGTTGAGTCGACCACGTGGAGGACGCAGGACCGGTTCAGATGTTGCGTCACTGATGTTGGCCGTGGGCAGGAATTTAATTCGGATCGTCGGCTTCATAGAGTCGTGCGCTAACCACTGTGCTACCGATCCCCACACACACGTACTGTATACGCACTATCCCAATTGGTTATTTCAGGGCTCATTTCGGAGGCTATTCGCCTAACTCAGAGGCTATTCGCCTAACTATTCCACTCAGTGGCAGTACCCACACTTTTCCCCACCACATACGACCTTTCGAATCAAATAACTGTGGTGTACTGTACTCATAAAGACAGTACTGAGTACTGTTGGGTGGAATAGAGGCGGTAGGGTTGTGAATTTAGGAAACTTGACCGTATTGTCTCACCTGCCGCCAGCCAGGCAGATTGGATCGAACCGACAACCCCTGGAGTTCCATGTCCAGTTGCGTTTCAGTTTCAGTTTTAGTTTCAGTTTCATTTATTAGGTATAGCCCTGTGAGCCATGAGGCTCTTGACTCGGGTGCAACCGCAACAAACAAAAACATGAACAAAGAACATCTTAAAATGACGACGCCCAACAGAAACTTCCAGGAAAAACCAGCAAAATCTTCCAGAAAAAAGCACCGTATATCAACGCTGTGTACAAAAATCTCAGTGGGATGCGAGTCGAACAATAGCAACCATAAGACAATTTAGATAAAGTAATCAGGCTAACTCCGTACTTCAACAAACAAACATGGCTTAACCATACGTTTTCGACATCACCACAATAAAGCTATAAAAACAATGTTACAACCACTGCTCACACGTGGCAGCGATTGGGTCAAACTGCTTAACCGTTTCAAACTGAGAATATTTTTCCAAGTTATGTACAGGTACTGAAATCTCCCCCGACCCCACCCACCATACCCCCGTAGGTGTGAGCCACCTGGCACCCTACGTGTACCTGTTGTTCTGCATCACCATATTGGTGGAGCGCGACGCGGTGGACGAGGAGGACTGCCGGCGCAAGTACGGCCCCGCCTGGCTGGAGTACTGCCGCAGAGTAAAGTACCGCATCGTTCCCTACGTCTACTGATCTCACGTCGCCGTGGCTTCCGACGGGTTCCTGCCGGTGAACATTGATGGTTGCCGCGTCATTGCTCCGCCAACGTCGACCGGTGCCCCCGATGGAACGCGACGCTACGCACGCACAAATCATGTCCAGCTCCTTTGTCAATCCATTGTTGGATGATGGCCTCCAAACCACATTGTCCATGATCCCCACACCTTCAAAGGTAAATGTGTCCCCCCCCCCCCGATAGCCGCACAGACTGCTGTGGCAAGTGCTGTTAGCGAGCACCCCACCTTCATACACACTCACACTCAAACACGCCATAGATTTAAGCATGTATGACATACAAAGGCTGCTAGCGAACACCGATTAGGAGCTGCACTGAGCATGGGGAAGTGCTGTGGTCAGCACCAAGCCAGGCTGTCCCCGTACCCCCGGTGTTGATGTTTACATACATTACCAGGTCGTCATTTAAAGGCTGAGTCAACCTAGGGGAGATCCTGTACCAATTCAGATATACAATAAGCCCTCTCTATTCGCGAGGGTTACGCTCTTGAAAACGAATGCAGAATTCGCGAATTCAGAAACCTTCACATGGGAAAAATGGGGT
Organism: Lampetra planeri; assembly: GCF_965212315.1. Classification (NCBI taxonomy): domain Eukaryota; kingdom Metazoa; phylum Chordata; class Hyperoartia; order Petromyzontiformes; family Petromyzontidae; genus Lampetra; species Lampetra planeri. The sequence continues at coordinate 9,713,393 of NC_136139.1, read as the reverse complement.
TACGTTCATGTTACGAGTGAACATAGGGGGGAAATGGTAAATGTTTAATGACAATTACTGCAATAAATAATACATTGTCAAAACAAAATTGCGTGTTTTTTTATTACCTTTGATGATGATTTCATGACGATGTAGGTGGTGGTGGTGAGTATTTCAGGAGGATGACTCCTCGGGAGATGTAAGTGTTTGATAACAGCGCAAAGTGGTTATCATTTGATCACCCTGGGGAGCGCTCGCCGCAACACTTTCCCCGATTGCATTCGCGTTAATGGACCTCACATTCGACTCTTTTTACCAAAATGTACAAACGAGTCGACGGTAAGCACGTATAAAGTAGAAATGCACCGGAGCCAGCTCAGAGCGGGATTATTACGAGACTCGAGGTCAAATCGTGCAGCTAAGGGTGCGTGCCTAATCTTCACAGACCGTTTCAAATGTAGCAACATTCTGCACGCACCTCCCCCGGTGTTGCTGGTCTGGCACTACGCGCACTCGGGAACATTGGAACTTGGTGGGTCGCAAAGATGGAGTTGGTAGACATTTAGTAAAACTCGCGAATCGCACATAGCGAGAGTTTACTGTAACGGGCCACTGGTAGCCATGGTCCGGAATCTAAATCAGGTCCCCGGGTTCGTAGCGCAGTATACTTGCCGCTGCGCCACCACCCCAACCCTATGTATGCGCGTACGCACGAACATACACACACACACGCCAACACTGCTCCTTTATATTCCGTTTGAAATTGTTTGAAATCTGTTCTGGGGTTGGTGCCAATACCTCGTGTAATTTTGTACGCCGTTATTAAGGATTCCCAAATAACCATGAATGTGGACACGTATACAGCATACAAATTAAATGATGAATATAAATGGATACAGAAAAGGCACAAGCTGTAAACCCTATGCGCCGCATGGTGGACCTTTAACACGTGTGCCAATATATATTGTCGTGCAAACTTCTGTCCAAAGTCTGGGATAACATACCCCAATCCCCCCCCCTCCCCCCCAGTGTGAACGGTGCGGTGGTGTGAACAGAAAAGCACAAGAGCAAATGTGCCCTTGTAACAGAATTCAATTTAAACCCTGCACAGCTGCGCTTAACAGGCGGTGTAGGTTCTTGCCGGGTACACGTTGTGCCAGCCAGAAGAGTAAATTCACCGGAGCCTTCGACTATCCCCCCCAACCGAGCCTCCGCCCACCCCCGGGAAAAGATCATCACAGCAAATTACACCGAGTGTAATCAGTGCTGGCATTTGTGTAGCCTATAGTTCATTGCTGCACAACTCCGATCCTGGTTTTCATTCCAACTCAGCTCTAATTAAACTGGAGCTGGGACAATTTGTCGACTAATCGACGAAAACAATGCAAACAAATACTTCGTTTTTTCCTCAATTACCGTACTCTGGCACCAACTATGCCTCCCGAAGGTGGGAAACCTCCTACAAGCCACGCCCATGACGAGTTATCCGATTGGTCGAGTAATTGAACAGACAATGGGTAGAGTATTCGCTTATGCTTACATAATTGGTTGGCCCAGCACTAAATCGAACCCTTAAAATAACAAATGATTTGTTCAATTAGACAGTTATCATTGTTTTCAGCTGTCAAACAATTGCATTTTTCAAGTTATCCATTGTGTTGTGGCCGCTCAGGCCAGGGGTTGTGCTCCCCTCATGGTCATCTTTGACCATTAAGAAGGCCGAGTGTGTTTTCAATGTCCCAACAATTCACAGCTATAAATAAGTGTACCCTTGTAACCCTGGGATTCAGTCTGGGGTCGAAGAGACCCGGTGTGGTGATGTCTCTTTCGTAGACAGGTTGCAGGCCCTTGCCTGAAAATATAGCAAACATGTGACAATGTATTGCATAAGGGATCAATCGGTCTTCTTCAGCGCTTGCATGGATCTTCCGTAACTGACGACCGCGACAACAACAAAAAGGGAAAGTTGAAGTGATTTCCAGCTCGAGTGAGCATGGAGGCAGTGTTCATCCCTCCCATTCACAGCCTTGAACCACTCGGTGAAACTTCCACGAAGGACAACACTGGCGAATTCCTCACCATGCGGTGTCTATTGTATCAACCCCTCGGAAGGATGATGGGCTGAGTCTACCCACAACCAATATTTGAACTCGCAACCTTTCGACCGCTGAGCCACGTGGCCGGAACGACCGCTGTGGAGCAGTACTTGCGGGCAGCGCCCCGATGAACAACGAGCCCAAGCAGATGTGACAGAGGCGGACCGTCTGGCTTGCTTCGCGATGCTCAACCCTCGTCCGCATACTAACCAAACGACCGGTGCATCCCCCCCCCCCACTCGTTGCCGGGCGATCCACGGATCGAGTAATCCCATTGGTTAGTGTTGCGTCGACCCTTTTTTTTGCGATTGGCCGATATCTGCATGCTCGGTGAATTCTGTCGCAGTTCGTTCCTGTCGCATTTCCGACGCGCGCATCGCCGAAGAAACCGATGCCGAGTCGTCGGTTCACGCCGAGGCGTTGAGCGACAACGTGTGGGAATGATTCTCTCTCTCTCTCTCTCGGGAATCTGTATAGACATTCTCCAAGGGCTCTGATGCCATATTCACAATGCGGCACTTTAGACCGCACCCACGTGGAACCAAGCAAGCGAAATCAGCACAATGCACAGATGGGCCCCTGACGTGGAACAACTGCAGATAAATTCTTCCTTTGATATGGAAAACGAGGCATCCAGACAAGCTCGACACGGTGCGGGGGGGATTGCTTTGCGGTAAGTGGATTGCAACAGAATGTGAATAGTCCCCCGGGCACTTTGTAGACTAACAAAGTGTAACATCATCGGCAATAAACGACAGGATGGTGCCACTGAAGGGCGACAGTTGCTGCCTCATCAGAGCGGTGGCAGAGAAACGTCTTCGACTTTCAAGCGGGGTTCAATGCACGGTGCGCGCTAACCGCTGCACCACCGCTCCACCCACCCACACGTGCGTCGGCACCATTCATTACGCGGACGAGTAAGTGATGGAACAGGCGGTGTTTGTAAGTACAGGGTGAGAAAATAGCCGTGGATTTGCAGAATCTGAGCGTTAGCGGTCCCCCGCCGCGTCGAGACACAGACGCCCAGGAGGCAATGGGTTCCTCCCGTGCCTCGATCGCTCGTGCATTCGGCGTGCACTCTGCCCTCACTGCAGAATGCATCGAGCGTCCCGGGCACGCAGCAGAGCTGACAGCTCTCCGCTCTATGGGGGGGGTCTGTGGGGTGGGAGCGGGGCGGGGAGGTGGCACGAGAGAAGTGCTCGTTACGCACAGCAAGAAGGACTTGGGGTTCGAGTCCCGACTCGGGCAACCGTTCTGTGTGGAGTTTGCATGTTCTGCTCCCTGTCTCTGCGTGGGTTTCCTCCAGGTTCTCGGCTTTCCTGCGATAGCGATAACAAAAACGGAACCGTACAATGACACTGGTGTTGTGGCCAAACATCCCAATGCTGAAAAATGTACCTGTAAATTACTCTCTCGGGATTAAAAGCAGCAACATCGGCCCCTTCCTGCGAAAACTTGACAGAACCATGCTGAAAAAGATTGTTGAGATTCGGTGAGGTTATTATTCTCATCACAAGCGTTATAAGAATAATAACTATACGGATGTGCTTTTGAGTTGCACCGCGCGTCGTTCGGCATGATTTCGCTGCACGTGATTGAAAAAGCTCCCGCCGTGTGGAGCGAAACGTCGGACATCACACCGAACAAACAACAGTACGCGACGCGACTCGAAAGCAACATCGGAGGGCGGTTGCGCTCTGCAGCACAACCGTCGATGGCCTTGCGCGGCAGCCAAGCAAGTGGTCACAGTGGGCGCCATTGCCACGCGGAGCTACCTAACCAAATGGAGCGGACGAAATAAATATCTTCGTATCTCATCAGATTCCTCCAGTCTCGTGACCAAGTGTTTCCCAATTCTAAGCTAAAAACGATTAACTACTTTTCTTTCATCAGGTAAGGCCCACTCAGTTTCAGTTTCATTTATTTGGTATAGCCCTGTGAGGCCATTCGGCTCTTGAGCTGTGCATCTCTTTTTCAGATGCGGCGACCTGGCTGTGACAAATGATAGGATAGCGTCAATCAAGTGGCTTAATCACGTAATGCAAATTCATAGCGGCCAAATGCTATAAATGCACGTCGATTGTTAAAGGGGCCGTCCATAAATGACGTCACGCGATTTAAAGTTGCGCATTTTGATGTGACGTCACATTTCTCAAACCACCCCCCCCCCCATCGTCACACATCGTCACAAATGTCTGACCCCTTCCAGGTGCGTGACGTCATTTATGGACGGCCCCAAAGTGGAGAGGACAACCGAATGACCCGGAGAGAAATTCTCGCGACCACGTGGGAGAACACGCAAACTCCAAACTCGCAGGCGTCAGGATCCGTGGTCGAACCCACGACACCCCAACACAGGCCGGAGAGGTGTGACATCATGATCCACCAGAGGGACCCTGCTGGCGACATCTTCTCAAGATGAAAACACGTTCCTTCGGAGTGGGCAGGTAGGAACTTGGTTGGACAGCGCATTCGTGCACGACAGAAAGCTCGCGGTCACGTGACGCACTTCATTGAGTTTGCAGGTCCATACGGTGTACAGCCGTTTCAATACGGGCATTTTTCTTGTGTCTATTTGTTTGTGTTTCTCCCTTGTGATGGGACTTTGTAGGATGAACGTTGAGATCTATAAGGGGCACGCGGGTGACCAATAAGGTCTGAATTGGTCTGTAATAAGCTAGGGCACTGATAAGGGGTTGTCAGCTGTGGTCATTTGACTACGTGGCGTGGGGTGCAGGGAGCGGGGTTGGGGAGGTTCGCGATGACGAGAGTTGAAAATCACTTCCCTTGACGAACGAACGGCGATCCAGCGTGCTACAATATGTATGCAGTATTATTGTCATCAATATCGTTTCCAAACACTAGTTTGCACGAAATTGAGTTAACAGAGGTCAGTTGTATGTCAAGTAATTCACTATTTGCGGCATTTCTTTGCTGCTGCTTTTGCTGTTGCTGCTGCTGCTACTTGCTGCGCTTGTGGAATGCAATGACGCGTTTTGGTAGCTGGGAATGGAAATGATGGCGGGAATCAAATCGCGAGGTCGTCACCTGAAATTCTCTCGGCCACGATTGTGATAAGCAATTTAAAGTGTTGTCGTAGCCAGGTTTTGTTAACAACAACAAAAGCTTTTGATTTAAAGCTTTCGTGACACACCTGATGATGATTGATTGTGTTGCAGTCGAAACGTCGTGAGAATTTTTATTGTTTTATATTTGTATTATTATTTTATTATTTTCCGCCTACGTTACTTTACCGAAAGAACCAAGAATATAACAACAAAAACATTGCCTCTAAGCTTTCACAATCGTCAGCCGTGTGGGTTACGATTGGATCTTGCAGTCGCATTTTCCCATCCCCGGGTATAGAATTTTTTTTTCTCCCAAACATTTCCAACTTTTTTTTTCGCTACCAAACATTTCCACATCATTATTAAATGTCAGGACAGCGGGGTAAAAAAAAGAAACCGCCGCTTCTGCTTTTGACAGATGCAAACTTTGATTTATGGCGACGGATGCAATGTTTATCGACTCCAGGACTCTAGCCTGTCAAAAGCTCTGATAATAAAAATCTTCCCACATGCAGCAATTTTGGACACTCGCTGTCACTGTAATTCACTGCAGTTCCAAGTCACTTATGAATAGACCATGAAAGTGGGCCCCGATGCAGTGAACGTTCCGCAAATCGTGCAGACTGTCAACACCGAACTATCCCGGGGGTGGGGGGGGGGTTGTGGGAGGGGAGGGCTGGCCCAGGTTTAATCAAAACACGCAAATAATACAAAACTTGGATAAGTTTGGCCACGGAAAATGCATTTAATGCTCACCAATGTGGTATGCGGGTGCAGACATAGACTGTTGCCGTCTGTTTTTAATGCTTCCTAAAGTACCGCACTGACATCGGTTTGCCTTTCGACTTGTTTACGGTCACGTGGCAGCCGAGTCAATGACCCGCGACGAATGAGGAGCAGCTGATCATTCAATTAAGCTTGCGTGTGCATACAACAAAAAGGTTAATCCGCAAGCCAGATCATTTTACCCACTGATAATCGAGAGTTCACTATCGGTCACTCTTGCCATGTGGGTGACACCAACGTCAAGTGCTGTAATGTCAGAAATGCAATCGGTCTCGAACTTTCGTGTGATTAGATGCTCAAAAAAATGTGACGGGCTGCCACTTGATAAAGGCTCTTCCACCTGCCTTTATTTCAAAGAATTGGTCACGGATATAATTGGTCACTGTTTGAAATATCGCAGGCCCACACATATAATCCTGCCGGGACTAAGCCAGCTTTGGCTGAAACCATACATTGTTTCTTTGGTTTACGATGCCATTTATTAACCATATTTTGTCTTCTTGGTTCTTTCGGTGAAGTCACGTAGAAGAAAAATAATAAAATAATAAAAATAAACATAATACAATTATTCTCACGACGTTTCGGCCACAACGCAAGCAGCCGTCCTCAGGTGAAGACCAGGTCTGTCGGGGAGACAGCGTCGGTGAAGACCAGGTCTGTCGGGGAGACAGCGTCTCCTCGACAGACCTGGTCTTCACCTGAGGACGGCTGCTTGCGTTGTGGCCGAAACGTCGTGAGAATTATTTTATTATGTTTTATTTTTTTTACTTTATTATTTCCCTTCTACGTGACTTTACCGAAAGAACCAAGAAGATGAATCCCTGCTGTCACGAAAGCTTAAAATCGAAACCATATTTTGATTAAAGATCCACCTCCCATAGGGTTTCTTTTAACGATACATTTTTCGATGAACGATTTTTCCAATATCACGCGGCCGCCAATTTGTAGACTAGGAAAGACAGCCAATCAGCGACGCCCTTTTATGAGCGTTTTGCGAGCAACGATAATTTCAGTTTACGATGGTTTTCCTGGACTCAATTAAATACCGTTAACCCAGGGACCACTGTATACCCGCGTCTCCGTGTTTGCAGATTGTGCAGCTTTGCGAGACGCAGTTTTCTTTAACTGCTTTATAGATTGTTCAAAATTGTTTTATTAATAAAAATAAAACAATAAAAAATAAAAATCACGACGTTTCGGAGGCAATACAAGTCTCCGTCATCAGGTGGGACCGTCACAGCCAGATTTGCTGCATCAATATCCACCTCCCATAGGGTTTCCACCTGATGACGGAGACTTGTGTTGCCTCCGAAACGTCGTGATTTTTACTTTTTTACTGTTTTATTTTTATAAATTTAAATTTCATTTTTTACCTACGTGACTTTACCGAAAGAACTAAGAGTATGAATCCTTGCAGTCACGAAAGATTCAAATCTAGAATTAACACGGGGAAGGTTTGATACTCTGCAATTAGGGGAATGCATACATTTAAGCATTACTTAATCATTATCTTGCCCGCCCCTCCCCCACTGCATATAATTCATGCTGGTGTGGATGTCTGCTTTAGCCACTGGTTCAGATTAATCATCTTGTTTGTTGTTGTTGTTATAGCGACCGCCATCATGTACGCCTCGACATCCTGGAGCGCTGTGCATCACCCCCAATCTCAACACATTTGAAAGGGGACCCCCATTGGCAGCTATCCCTGTGGGCACAGGGTAACTCAGCAGCCGAACTGCAAACAGGAATACGTCGATTAGTTGGGGGGGGGGCGATGGTTGTTGGGTGCAATCCCAATTGAGTAGTTTGCGGGTGATTATTTTAATTTGGCAATACTGGACCATGGTGCCATGGTGGCGATATGAAAACTACCTCGTCTGGTATTCAGGAGGTCGTGGATTCGATCGCGACCCCGATGTCTGTACATTCGAAGTTTGCGTGTCTCCACAGCAAGAAAATTTGGATTTCACACCTGATGATGATTGCTTGTGTTGCAGTCGAAAGGTCGTTTGAATTTTATTTTTAAATTCTTATTAATTTATAATTTCCCTTTCACGTGACTTTACCGAAAGAACCAATAATATGAGTCCCTGCAGTCACGAAAGCTTTAAATATAAATATATTTTACCTGTTTAAGTATGTAAAGACTTATCTGTCTTATGTGGTGGGCAGCGAAGGGCGGTGCTGAAAGATCCATTGTTGTATTGCACTTCTATGCTCCCACCTGCATGCTACCTACCTTGTTCACCGACCCGCATAGACCCCAGCGTGGTGAAATGTGGTCAAATAAACCCCCACGACCCGCACGGCCGTGGGAGAGCGGCCTTTACTTGGCCGCGGATCGGGAAGAGCGACTTGAACGCGTGCCGTCCGTCTGTCTCCGTCGTTGGTGGCGATCGTACGAAAGCAAAGCTGCCCGAGTCACTGCCAGCCAAGTGGGGGGGGGGGATACATTTTCCAAGAAACTCCGTCACTGGCTCTGTCACTCTCCTCTGCCCCCATCGCATTGCCCCGTCTCTAGCAATGCTGTTAAAAACAAAAAACATCATCGAAGACGCGAAACTTTGTTTTCACCGACTCTCACTACTAGCTGCCCCGCGCGCCAAGAGAAATGACATGGATCGCGGCTGCTGTCTCGGAAGACGCCCCCCCCCCCCCACGTAATTAAAATACCAACAAACCTTTTGAGTAAGCTGCTTTGATACATTATTTATGCTCCGTTGCGCCGTGACGCTCTCGCTGTTCCCCCCCCCCCTCTCTGTTCAGACTTATTCCGCCCCTCCCGTCACGCTCACCCGCCCAACACTTCCCCAAAACCTCCTCCAAATCCTCCTCCAACCGCCGCTGCGCCATGAAATACGCAGCGCACGCGTTGAGTCGCAAGAGGCGAAGACAATTTCTCGTCGTCTGCTTGCGGGGAAGATGTCCCCTGTTGTTGTCGGCGCGGGCTTTGTTCGTGGGGGGGGGGGGGGGTCTCGTTTGGCCGAGTGACTGAGTGGAAGTCGGCCGGCTGCCGGGGGAGGCAGTCGAGTGACGCTTAGATATGAGGTCACAAAGAGATCCACAGAGATAGAGAGAGAGACTCAACGCGTTCGGCAATAAGAGATGTTTAAAATAATGGGACATGTGTGCTTTGAAGAAGGGAGATTGCCCGAAACATCACCTGTTATATATTTTTATTTTCTTTTTAAGGCCAAACAGTGTAATTGATTAAAGTGTTGGGTTTGTTGGTTGTATTACTTGTGCTTTTGCGCCACCGCTTACGCAGCAGCATGACCAGATAAGTTATGTAATCACAACGCGATCTCTCACATTGCTTTGTGTGTTTCGCTACACGGGGCGAAGCTGCCAGATATTGCAGCAGCCGTATCGGCATGAATGCGCATATTAATTCACTCATCATCATTGTCAGCGCCATCGTCGTCAGCATGGTCAATCCACTATTAGATGATGATGATGATGATGAAGAACATTATAATGACGATGAAAATGATGTGTTTAACACGTAGGCTTTCGCGACCAATAATTATCCACAACTCTGGCTGTCCGCATGATTATGCTAGTTCTAATTACAACCAGCATCATCATTGCTGGTGAAACGTCGTACTCGAATTGTAAATGGGGGTTCACTCTACAACAAACCGATGTGCTGAACTAGTCACGAATTTGCATGTTTTATTTACGTGACAAACCTTTCTAATTGGCTGTGTCGTGTGGTGGAGGTGGTGGTTTTAACGACACATTTATATTGATACGATCTAACCATAACAGCCTCTATTATGGCTGATAATATCATCAGCTTTATCATCACTAAAGGTCAATCCTCTGCTTGATGGTGACGATCGCCATCATCAGCCAAGAATCTCTCTACTGGTAGATGATGGTGATGACAATAAACTTCATCATCAAAACATTACAGTAAGATTTGGTACAGTACACAAAATTCAACAACTAGTAACGTGCACTAAAGACGAATTACCTAAATTATCAACAGAAGGTGTATATCGGACTAATTGTGTATGTGGCAGATGCTATATTGGACAGACAGGGCGTAAGGTTAGTGTAAGACTAAAAGAACACCAGAGAAATATTAAATTATCACAAACACAACTGTCGGCAGTGGCAGAACATGCATGCCAACAGGGACACTCAATTGATTTTGACAACGTTGAAGTGTTGTGTAAAACTAGTTACTACTGGCAAATACTAATTAGAGAATCGATTGAAATTGAGAGAAACAGAAATAACTTTAATCGCTCAGACAGCTACAGGCTTAGTGCGGCCTGGAAGCGTATTATTAAATAAGATACATTACAATTTCTTATAAGGGAAACAAACACTAACTGATTACTAATGTAGCATAATCACAATAAAACACATTCCAAATGATTACTAATCTACAACTCGCATCGTAACAAAAGCCTGATTACTAATCTAGTATATTACAATAACTCCCCCCTCAAATCTTTGCACCTGATGAGTTAATGAGTTAATGATGACGTCACTCTGCTGCTGCTCTATATAAGAACGGGAGACACAGCAGAGCCTCACCATTCTGGCGAATTGCCCGATGATGCTGGATGCAATTACCAGCGAAACGTCGTACTCAAATTGTAAATGTTGTGGTTTTGCGCTTCAACACACCGGTGGGCTAAAGCAGTGAACTAATTTGTCTTTTGTCAACGTGACACTTTTTTACTGATTGGCCGTGTCGGGTGGTGGAGGGTTACGACACATTTATAAATAACGCGATCTAAACCCAAAAACGTTGATTATGAATCTAGATTTGAAGCTTTCGTGACTGCAAGGATTCATACTCTTAGGTTTTTTCGGTAAAGTCGCGTAGGAAAAAAATAAAATTAAAATTAATAAAAGTAATAATAGAAATACATTAATATTTTATTTTATTTCTATTATTACTTAAATTAATTTTATTTTTTACCTACGTGACTTTACGTGTCAACCTTAGAGAATTCATCATCATCATCAGCCAATGTTTATCCACTGCTGGATAAAGGACTTCCCAAGCCACTGCCATCCATCATGATCCTGCAATGCAGTCGTCGACCCTTCTTCTGCTCCTGCGCAGGAACTTATTTCATTGCTCCATCTCCATTGGTGGATGTCGGTAATTTAATGTTTTATCTCAGTGAAAATATAACAAATACGCAGCTTACCGAAAGTAAACCACAGCGTTTTAGTTCTTAAAAAAATGACCGCGGTGCGAGTAGCAGTAATACATCAGATAACATTTGTTTTGCTTTTTTATTGTTTAGATCACAGACAAAGACCCCCCCCCCCCCCCCCCTTATGTCTTATTAACAGACTGTTGGATCAAGTGATATTTCGATTTAAAGCTTTCGTGATTTCAGGCATTCATCTTCTTGGTTCTTTCGGTAAAGTCAAGTATAAGGGAAATTTTTTTATTATTAAGTAATATATTTTTTTATTAAATAAAAAAAATGTATTACATAATATTAACAATTTTCATTTTATTATTTACCTTCTACGTGACTTTACCGAAAGACCCAAGAAGATCAAGTGATATTATTGAGCACGCACACACACGCACAATACCGTCCCACACACGCTCAGAGTTTGGTGCGCGCGGTGAGCTGGGTTAAACCCCAAGTAACGACATGTCATCCGGAGTAATCGTGTGTGCGTCCAGGCCCCTTGTGTCAATCCACTGCTGGATGAGGGTTTCTGGACGCCGTGCGGGTCGTGGGGGTCCTTTTTGACCATACTTCCCCCACGCCGCTCAGTGCAGGTCTTGTTAACGGCGGGGAGCACGCAGATGCGGGAAACATAGAAGTATGGTACAACCGTGGATTTTTCTGCACTTCCCTCTGCTGCCCCACCAGGTAGCCCCGCAGCCTATAACACCTGTTGTGCACGTTGGTCGCATTACCTTAGCGCTGTCGAGGCTCAAGCCAGCTTAGCTTTCGAGACCTGACGAAATCAGGCGATCATAAGAGAATGCGCCCGATCTCATCAGAACTCGAGAGCTAAGCAGGATGGCGGTGGGGGGGCTGAATATATTTATTCATAAAGCACCGTAAAATGTTCTGCAATGCTGAGGCTCATCGTCACTGGAGTGTCCTCAGATAATCGGCCCAGACGTGCGGCAGTTTAATTAAACGGCTGTGGCAGGCACACTTGACAATGCATCGGCTTTTATAACGCTCTCCCACTATAATTGAGAGCGTAAATCCATTATATCTGTCCATCTGTGTGTAGGGGGATGTGGTTGGTGCGGTGGAGAGGGGGGTTGGCACGATAACATTTGTAAAGAGAATTCAATACAAACAACATTTTAACATATAGTTGTGTTGTTATCAGGGACTTGCCCTTGGGACAATTGGCCAAATTGATCAAAGGCCTACCCAGAACTTGGCGAGAGGATGGACAACCCTTGGCAGCCAAGACACGGACATCATCCCATATAAGTGTCGTCATCTCGTGGTGCACCTGGAACGTAGATCTTTTAAAGCAGCAGTGATTTCCTGCTCAAATGAACACGGGGGGGGGGGGGGGGGGGTGGGGGGCATCTCCCTTTTACAGCTCGAAGCAATTTGTGGGGATTCCACATTCCTATGGCAGGGGCATGTATATCCATAGGGCAACCACTGTTGACATTCACACAGAGTGGTGATTATTTTATCAACCAGGAGGGATGATGGGGTGGGACAACCCGGGTCACTCTTGCAAATGAGACTATTCTGGTCTCTTGCATTTTACCAAGTTAAACAAACGAAGCATGCTACTTGACCCTCCCCCCCGACCAGGATTTGAGAGTCTGCCAACCTTCCGATTCTACACTATGGGAACCTCATTTGCCAGTAAAAATATGATAATTGTTTTTTTACCCTTCTATCTGGCAACAATTATCAGAGTTATGTGTTTTTTTTGTTTGTATTATGACTGCAGGTATTGCGGTCTATGCAAACATGACTCATTGTAAAAAGGTGTCAGTTTTGTTGCCAGATAGAAGGGTAAAAAAAACAATTATCAACCTTCCGATTGATTGCGAGCCACTCGCCCCACCGCTGAGCCACCCGCCCGGTGATGACGATCATTATTATCACGGCCAACGGAACGCTCGACAAACGCAAGCCGGCGAGAGAGACGCGGAATCCGCGCGCGTGCAACGATTGTTCATCCTCGGTTCTTTCCGAGTGGAGCGCGGCCACAGGGTTTGGCACTCGCGGGGGTCCGAGCGATCGCGCTCCTCCGCGGGACGCCGATCCTCACGGAAACGCGCAGCTGCCAATTTCGCCCCCTTCCCTTTCACTGCGACGCGTAAATTATTCACGATCATCTTTTTTTTCCATTCCTCCCCTCCCCCCCCCCATCATCCCTTTTAATACTTGCATGAAGGACGCAGGGTTAAAAGCAAAGGCGACCGTATGTGAAGCGAGCATTATATATTTTTTATGACTACTATTACATGCAAAACTTCCATTTTAATCATTCACGCTTCATTCATCTGCGAGTTGACTAATGAGCGTTTCGCCCTGAAAGAGCGTGCACGTGTGCTGACAATTGCAAAACAAAAATAAATAAAAAATGACGCAAAACTCCCTTACCTTCGCTAACGCTTTAACGTTTCGCTGTCATTTCACTGCTTTATTTAGCCGCCGTGATATTTCCTTCTGACTGAGCGCTGGGTTCAGCGCACGATAAACTGTGCCGTGAAAAAGTAAAACACATCAAACGTTGCGATTTATGGATACGATTTGCCGCAAGATCTTTGCGCGTGTGTGTGTGCGTGTTTTTGGGGGGACTGGGGTTTCGCTCGCTGCGGGCATTTGCCTGTCGCCGCGTGTTCTTAAATGTGCGCCGTTATGATTTAAAGAAAAGGTCATCAAAATCAGTGGAATGGAAGCGTAAATGCCATGGAAAATAAAACACGGCCGCCGCCGCCGCCGCCGCTACTGCCGTGTTAATATGTACCGAGGCGTTTTTTCAATGACATATTTCTCCTCCTCCTTCTTCTTCTTCTCCTCCTTCTCTCAAACACAAATTAAACCCAAAGGATTTAAAGCTTTCGTAACTGCAGGGATTCATCTTCTTGGTTCTTTCGGTAAAGTCACGTAGAAGGGAAGTAATAAAATAATAAAAAGAAAACATAATACAATAATTCTCACGACGTTTCGGCTACAACGCAAGCAGCCGTCTTCAGGTGAAGAATCAGACACTACCAAGCTAGGAGCTTATATCTTCACCTGAAGACGGCTGCTTGCGTTGTAGCCGAAACGTCGTGAGAATTATTTTATTATGTTTTATTTTTATTATTTTATTACTTCCCTTCTACGTGACTTTACAGAAAGAACCAAGAAGATAAACCCAAAGGCTTCGAGATTTGAACACATTCATTCCCCCACTGCTCTAATAAGGCTCAGCGCATCTTCGGCTCTCATTTCATTTCTTCAATCGTTCATCGGAGGGGGTGAGAGCGGCGGTGCGGTGTTTTGTGCACTGCACTGTGAACCCGACGAATCTGCGTTCGATGTTCGATTCCCGGCCATGGACAACATCAGTGGCCAGAATAAACTAAAATATGTATTTTTATTTTAGCAGCTGAAGCCCACTGAATTATGTAGCTCTTTTTCAGATGCGACCTGGTCCCAAAATATGTTATCTGCCTCGCCTGGTATGCATGAGGTCGTGGGTTCAATTCCGACCATGGCGCCTGTATATTTGCAGTTTGCATGTTCTTCCCGTGGTCGAGTTGATGTTTTCTCCGGATCCTCCAGTGTTTCTCTGCACATTTCGAATCAACGTGCGTTTACAGTATTTGTCTGCTATAAATTTCCACGCGACAAGTCACTTCGTTGAGCTATCATTTGTGGCCAGGTCGCTTCTGATGTAGAGCTATTTCGCTCAGCGGGCCTTACCGGGTACACTCAACTAGTAAATAGTAACCTGTGAAGCAGGTGGCCGCATCACTCATATTAGCGATGAGAATATCTGAATCGGTCCTGGTCACACACCCCCTCACCAACCCGCAGTGACCAGCGTGGGGAGCTCTTAAATAATCAGTCGATAGCCAAACGGCTGACAATGATTACCATTGTTATAATCATATTCTTTTGGTCTTTCGGTAAAGTCACGTAGATAGGTTGAAGAAAAAAAGCAAAAAAACTACGACGTTTCGATCACAACATAAGCGATCCTCCTGATCTCGATCGCTGTGTTGTGATCGAAACGTCGTAGTTTTTTGTTATTTTCTTTCAACCTATTTACGTGACTTTACCGAAAGACCCAAATAATAAAAATTCCTGCAGCCACGAACGCTTTAAGTCAACATTGTTATAATAATCATTGTTATATATCCCACTGGGCTGCTGTGAGATGTTCATACGATGCCAGCTGTTGTCCCCCCCCGCACCTCCAATCACCACGGTTGGCTACGTACGGTGCAAAAGAAGTTCGGCATACATACATCGACTCCTGGATGAAGCCATTATCATCATCATCGCTTCTCGTAATAGTGGTGTGATGGAACAATCCTTCGCGCTCCTGCACACGAGCTGATTTTGTCACTCCGTCTCCACGGTGGATGTCCTCGTGGTTATTATTTCTCTCCTTTGGCTGGCACGTACATGGCACGTCGTCCAGCTATGTTGCTTCCCTCCCACACAAAGCAACATTCTCTTTTCAAAGAATTCGACAAAGATCTCAATGTAGGACCCTTTTTAGAGTCTATCAAGACTAACTCAGGCTCTTCTGGGTAAACACATCACATAAATGATTTATTACTATTATTCTCATTTCACATGTTATGTCTACGCAAGTCATCCGTGCATGATGCACACAATGCCAAAGTGTGGAAATGTCAACGGCGTGACCAACATGTCGACGCGACTCCAAAAACATGTTTCAATCAAACGAGCCGAGCGAGCACACTCTGCGTGGACACGGTGCGGATCCACACTGAGTCGCTCGCCGCCGCCCAGTCAGCCTCGGTCACGTGCTGCTCGCTCCGTGATTTCGTCTCGGCCGTCGATCCCAGTCCGAACGGCACGTGATTTTTCGGCAGAGGTCACGCTGACACGCGGAATTCAGGTGCGGGGGTGGGGTTGAGGCTGTTTTTAAAAAAAAAAAATCTGCCTTTATACCCCTCTGTTCTTGATTTTTCAAGAGCACTCAAAGACTCGTCCGATCGAGCACAGCTTGACGCCCTCGTTTCGTCGCTCGCGCTGGAGATCGCCTCGGTATCGCGGTGGTGAGATGTCAACTCCCTCGCCTGGTATGCAGGAGGTCGTGGGTTCGATCCCGACCCAGACGCCTACTGTATATTTGGAGTTTGCGTCTCTCTCTCTCATCATCATCACGGTGGCTAGGAGATGTTCACTCCCTCGCCTGGTATGCAGGAGGTCGTGGGTTCGATCCCGACCCAGACGCCTACTGTATATTTGGAGTTTGCGTCTCTCTCTCTCATCATCATCACGGTGGCTAGGAGATGTTCACTCCCTCGCCTGGTATGCAGGAGGTCGTGGGTTCGATCCCGACCCAGACGCCGACTGTATATTTGGAGTTTGCGTCTCTCTCTCTCATCATCATCACGGTGGCTAGGAGATGTTCACTCCCTCGCCTGGTATGCAGGAGGTCGTGGGTTCGATCCCGACCCAGACGCCTACTGTATATTTGGAGTTTGCGTCTCTCTCTCTCATCATCATCACGGTGGCTAGGAGATGTTCACTCCCTCGCCTGGTATGCAGGAGGTCGTGGGTTCGATCCCGACCCAGACGCCTACTGTATATTTGGAGTTTGCGTCTCTCTCTCTCATCATCATCACGGTGGCTAGGAGATGTTCACTCCCTCGCCTGGTATGCAGGAGGTCGTAGGTTCGATCCCGACCCAGACGCCTACTGTATATTTGGAGTTTGCGTCTCTCTCTCTCATCATCATCACGGTGGCTAGGAGATGTTCACTCCCTCGCCTGGTATGCAGGAGGTCGTAGGTTCGATCCCGACCCAGACGCCTACTGTATATTTGGAGTTTGCGTCTCTCTCTCTCATCATCATCACGGTGGCTAGGAGATGTTCACTCCCTCGCCTGGTATGCAGGAGGTCGTGGGTTCGATCCCGACCCAGACGCCGACTGTATATTTGGAGTTTGCATGTTCTCCCCGTGGTCCAATCTTCCCCTCCACATTTAGAAACGTGCATTTAGAGTATTTGGCTGCTAGAAATGCTTACGTGATGATCAGCCACTTTGCTGAGCTATTGTTTGTCTCCAGGTCGTTTATAAAAAAAAGAAGAGCTTTTTATATCTCGGTGGGCATTACCTGGTAAAATTAAAATAGTTTAGTTTAATAGTTTACTCAATTCAAGGGTTTAATAAAAGAATCCCTGTAATTAGCTTTGCAATGCAGGTGGCTTCAGAATGGGAACATGGAAAGATTAAACGATTGCGACCTTTGGTGTTGGCGTGATGGTGGGGGGGTGAGTTAGTTTGGCTTGGTGGAGGGGGGCTTCTCTCTCACGTGTGTGATGCCAAGCGAGGAGGGAATGGGATGCAGGTGGGAGAACCTCTATGCGTGGGAGAATTCTCTGAATGGGACAAAGCCTTCACAAAATCGCCAATAACGCCGTGGCCTTTCAAAGTAAAATATATAACAGGCAACGTTTTTGGGACATCGGCCCTTTTTTATAGCGCATAGATGCAGTGGCCGTCTTTGTTCATATTGATGACAATATGAGTAATCATCAAAATAATAATAATAAATAATATGAATTATTCATGTAAATTATTTGCCCAAAAAAGCCTCGCTCTGTTCTCACTTCCATGCTCACTGCCTTAACCAACCAACAGTCACCAACGTGGTGAAGTATGGCCAAATCATCTTCACAGTCTGCACGTTACTGGAGCCCCTCATCGAGATTGATGAACGGGCCTGTACGCGTGCCAGAACAAGCAGGGCTCACCTCTCCGCACTCGAGAAGGTTCATCTTCCACACTGTCACCATCCTAGAATCTCACCCAGATCCGGAAGAACACTGGTGGACAGAGTGGAACAACTCGGACGCCGAGAACAAACACCTCTCCGACTTTGACGTACCTCAAAGACACTGGGTGGAACCAATTCACACATTCGCCAATTCACTCATCCACTCACTCGCCTCTGCTGCAACCATCAACTTCATCAGAACATTCGTCGGCAGGCCGAGGCGCACATCTCCTGCGTGAACAGAGAATTGAAGGACCAGCTAGAGTCGTGAGATTGTGACCACGCAAACCACGCTTTGGACCATATGGACGCATTTGCACTATCGTACATCGATGCGGAGTATGCATTTTTGTAAAATAACAATATTTCCCCCCCCCCCCCCGTGATTCGCAACCCCGGTGAGAAAATCTTGCGGGGTGGTGCGTCCAAATAAGTTCTCGTGATGTCGAAGCAGTCGGAAGACGAACCTCGTGAGCGGCTGAACGTGAAGCTTCACAGTCTTGTTGCCGTAGAGCAGCACTCAGTCCGATGACGATTGTCTGCCTCCGTGTTTCAAACGCAGGTTTGGCTCGTGCCCGAGACTCGGTCGGACGGTTCCTCGATTCGTTTCCCGAACCGTTTCTTGGCGGACGGTGGCACTTAAAGGCTTGCGACTCGTGGTGTCGCACGTGCGAATGGGAAGGCAGCTTGCTGAATCTCAGTGCCACTTCTGATGGAGAACCTTAAAGTTCACTCAAGGGGCAACGACGACATCATCGGACTGTTTTATGAGCACCAGTGTGTTACACCGCACCGGTGTGTTACACTGCACCGGTGTGTTACACTGCACCGGTGTGTTGTACTGCACCGTGTGTACCTCAACTACGTCCACATAGGAAATCGCCGTCGTCTGCGCTCCCTCAGTGAACTCTCTCCTGAAGCCCTCTCGCGGCTCGCGAGACATCGACGTGGCCATTCAGCTCCCGACCATGAGCTCGAGTGCAATAAATGGAATAGAACTCTCCCAAAATGAATGTTAGCCTGCTACTCTACGCAGTGCATAGCATTGCTATGAACAACAACGTTGGTGAGGATGTTTTATTTTTTGCGTTCATCATCACAGCTGTCCGAACCTGCCTCTCACCGTTTCCGTGCCTCAATTCAATTTCTAAACCCCCCCACCGCCCTGTCTCTCTCCCCCCCCCCCCCCCCGCTGTCGTGATTGTGAAAGAAAAATCGCTCTATCTGTCAAATTACAGCGCAAAACGAAGACGCAAAGTCGATGAGGGGAGAACTTAAATTGTGTAAGCGCAAGTGGGCTATTGGTGACGGCACGCGGCACGTGGATATCCATTGCAGGCATTCCGCTGAGCCGAATGCGGTGAGATTGCACCGACCGTCTCGATCAACCTGGAACTGTTGCGCGTGAACGCGCGTGCGAGCTCGAACAAGTGCCACTTTGGGCTGAACAGTGACGCTACATTTTGCATGCGGCTATTCAATTCCCCACTCATTTACAAACAAACCGATGGGCAGAGTCACGGAAATCCACGACGCCATCTCACTCCCATCACACCGTGCGTGGGGGGTTTCTAGAACGCACAAATCCCATTCTCTTGACATTCAAGTGAAACTCCAGGCGAATTGTTCCAAACGTATCGAGGTGACTTACATAACCGTCCTTATAAATGATGCACATCCACAGCAGGCGCCCGTAGCTCGGCATCCCCTTCTGTTTTGCCACGCACGCAACCACGACTTTTGTCACGCGTTCTGTGAACATCGCTTGCATTGCGCTGTAGTGGGCCGGTGACAGAGGTCGCAAACGGGTTTTGATTCCTTACCCGTACCCGGCCGCACCAGGGTCGCAAACGGGTACCCGTACCCGGCCGTACCCCTACCCTACCCGTACCCGGCCGGGTACGGGTATGGTACGGATATCGGGTACCTGATTGCGACCTCTGGGATGAAGCCATGTTGCAGGCGCGGGTGGGTTGAACTTGAATTGTGAGAAGAGACAAGACGTTGGGAAATGAGTGACAAACGGTTACTCACCAGTGACTCACGGCCTACCCGTACCCGACCGCACCAGGGTCGCAAACGGGTACCCATACCCGGCCGGGTACGGGTAGCCGGGTATCGGGTAGGGTACGGGTATCGGATACCCGGTTGCGACCTCTGGCCGGTGACCATAGCACCTGCAATGCGCCCGATCTCATCGGATCTCGGAAGCTAAGCAGGGTGGAGTCTGCACGGTACTTGGATTCGGTGGCATTCGTGCACACACAGGTTGGCATGGGGGCTGTGGGGTTACGTGATGGGGCAGAAGAAGGCGGTGCAGATTCATTGTTGTACTGTACTTCTACTGTCCCACGACTAATGCTTCCCTCATATATTAACACGCACTGACCAGTAAGCTGAAGCAGGGTCAACTAACCCCGTGACCCGCACTGTGTGGAGAGGCCCTCATCCAGCAGCGGATTGACAAAGAGGGCACGCAGGCCTACAGCAATGTTGTTGTTGTTTTACGCCGCTGAGATTTCCGAGTGAACTTCAAAAGCACAAACTTACAGTATTTGTCTCATGAACCGCACGCGCTGCTAAGAACTTTCACAAAATTACCAAAAAGTTTTACTTGTGTGTTTTTTCTTCCTGGAAATATTCCATCCTTTGACGATATTAGTGATGGGAGGAGGATTTACAGAGACAATTTCAGGCACTGGACGTGCCCATTACGACATTGATGTTTAAGGAGACTATATATATACTGTACCTTGCTGCAGGTTCCTCTGCTCCCACAAACATCTCTGGATGGTTCTCCCACCTCTCACGTTTGACCTACGTCTGGCAACCCAGTGGGGCAAGGGACAAACAATCTCAACATCAGCAATTCAGCCGACTACTGGCAGCGGGAAAATAACGTTTGCGGTATTCTAACCGTAATGATTTTGTGTGTTTTTTTGTCCGCGTGTCATCACTCTATATTCAGCTCCCGAAGAAGCTGCCAGCACGTGGAACGAAACGTCGGACATCATGCCAAATAACACGCGGTGCACAGCCCAAAAAAACCCATTGGAGATCTGTACGGCAAAACCGTGAACACATGCACGGTAGCATTCCCACCTGCGATTGGCACGGTTGGCTCCGTAAGGTGCGAAAGAAGTTCAACTTACGTACAACGTGGACGCTGGTAATATGGGTCCCATCTACGCACCCGGCACCATCAGGTCGAATTATGAAACGCATTTTAGATAGGCAAAAGGAATATTAATGCCCTCTATTTATCAAGAAAGGTCTTTATGTGTCTAAAGAGAGTCATTTTCAGGAGGATCCTGCACGGGTATTAATTTTTCATGGAATATTTCTGCCCCCGCCCCCCCCCCCCTTACTCATCAACCTCCCACATCTGAAGGTGCTGTACAAAAGAGTGGGGCAAAGATAAAGAGATCTTCATACAACAGTGAGGTGCAGCAGATGATCAATATAGAACAGTGGGGTTCAAGAGAAAGACATAGTCTTATAGAACAGTGGAAGGCAAGATACGTATATAGTCATAGGCAGAGGAGAAGAGGAATATAAGACATTCCTGCGGAGGGAGCTGGTAGGAACGTTGGGGTGCTCGCTCAATGGCCTGCAGGGTCAACGGCGGCGTGGTGTATTCCGCAAATATGCCCGACTGTGAGGGCGGGCACAAGCCGGCGTGAGTAAGTTAAACGTTGAGTTTTATAAGGGCACCACGGGGTGACCTGCCCCTCCCCACCCAGCCACACCCCTCCCACCCCCCACCCAGCCCCTTCCCACCCTCCCCACCCAGCCCCTCCCCACCCATCCCCTCCCCACCCTCCCCACCCCCCACCCAGCCCCACCCTCCCCACCTTCCCCTCCCCACCCAGCCCCTCCCTGCACGACGGACACAATAATCCCCTGTGGGCTGGTGTAACCAGGAGGTTCCTACCAGTATTAAATCTTTACCTGAACTGCGGGGGGGGGGGGGGGCAGCACGGATGGCTGCAGGAAGAAAATGCATCGTCACAGCGCAGACAGGGCAACCTCATACATTGTGGTGGGCCCACATAAGCAGGCTCAACCCTCCTCCGCTTCTGCGATCTGACACGAGACAGGGCACATTCCAGGCAATTTGATCACGGGCACGGGTTCACAACTGTCCCTAAATTATTCACGGCCACTTGGCACAGCGGGAGCCTGATCTCCAACGGTGGGGGGTTCCACTACACGTGGGCCAACGCAATAGCAGGCCAATCATCTCAAGAAGGCAGCCGAGATCGAGGTAGATGTGAAAGGGCATCGTCGGAAAATTATAGAGGACTTGAAGGGGAATACGATTGAATTAGCTCCTGAATATAAAGTTGAGCCAGTCCCTTGGTTAAAGCCTCAAATGCAATCAGCATGATATCCAATTCCACTCGATAGAGACAGGGCGCCGATGCAACGATGGTTTGAGAATGGTCTGGGGAAAGAAGTAACGCAATCCAGCACGTGTCCCATCGGTGTGAAGGTACAACAGAGCAGGGCGTGTGTGATGAAGTGGATTTTCAACTTCATCATGGGACCTCCGTTGCCAGTACCAAAATATATTAATAGGGTTTTCCCCTTTTTTCTGGCAACAAAACTGACACCTTTTGCAAGGAATCATGCTAACATTAGCCTAGGCTCCAAAGAAAGCTGCCTCTGGTGTGGACCAATCAGTTTCAAAGACAATGCATAAATTATCAGAGTATTGTTTTTTGTTTGCATTTGACTGCAAGTATTGTGGTTTATGTAAGCATGATTCCTTGCAAAAGGTGTCAGTTTTGTTGCCAAAAAAGGGGAAAAACCCTATTAGTAGTGGATTTTCAACTGTCACCCAAATATCCTTCTGTGTGTGTGTGCAATTACAAGCAATAGACACGGCTGCTGCTGCTGTTGCTGCTGCTTTAACGACTAACGCGTCTGAATCGAAGGAAGGGCTTGGTGTTTCGATGAAAATTTAATTCAACACGCAGCCTCGGAGAGCAGAGTCGGCAGACCCACGGCTTGCAACGCCGCCGTCTCATCGACGGACTTTCTTGTAACGCCAACGGCAATCAACGAGATTGAGTAGCACTGGGGAAAAGTGATGTCGCAAAGTGGCTGCGGCGTGGTTGCGGATTGCGTGGAGCGCGTTGCGCTACTAACGCCCACCGCGCACGCTTTAGCCTGAGCACGAATGGAAGGAGCACAATTTTTTTTTTGTTTTACCGAGTGGCCCCTCGGACATCGTCGGCATCGTAGATGTCAACCGTGGTCAATCCACTGCTGGACGGTTAGGGGCCTCTCACCAAGCAGGCGACATTTCTCTCGCGATCCTGCGATGCGATCATGATCAGCTTGGCCACACGCACGCGTGGATGATCTCGTCGTTTCTTCTCCTAGGTGGCCACCTTCTCTGCGTTCGGAGTGTTCACGGTTGAAGCGCCACGTATACAGAATGGCCATGGTCAGACATCGCCATAGTTATTAGCATTGGTGCATCCACTGTTGGATGAAGCCCTCCACTCCCCCACATAGTCAACAGCAACATAGTGGGTGAAACGCTACACTACGCATATTACAAAGACAAAGATCCTCCGTGTAGCCTGAACAGAGTGTTGGGGCAAATGCTGTTAGCGAGAACCTAATGAAGGCCGGCACGGCACACGAGGGAGTGGGTGGCACATCTACAATACCGGCTGCCTTTGTCTTCCCAATGCTGCTGTTTTAACACCGAACCAAGTACTGTACGTACTCGTTTAAGGCTGAGTCCACATAGGGGAGGCCTAGAACCGGTTCAGATATTCGCCACTGCTGTTAGCGGGAATTGAACCCGGATCGCAATATTCGTAGGGCAGTACGCTGATCACTACCCTACCGCTTCGCCCATACACACAACGGTTACATATACACGAGCAATCATTCCAATGTGTTAATTTGTATGATAACGTGGCAATTTGAATAAAGTATTCGTGTATAGCGGTTGTGGTGTCAGGAAGGCGAGGTGCAGGAGGGAGAGGGAGGTTCTACTTTCAACCCATCCTCCCTTCGACTTCTCCCCCCCCCAACCCCCATCACACACGCATGCCCGGACGAACACACGCACGCGCGCGCGCGCACGCACGCGTGCGAGACACCCTCGAGGCTGAGCAATCATTGCGTAACCGGCGCGTGGCGTGTGGAGGCGGTGGGGCATGGGCATGCGTGCAAAGAAGCCCCGTCCACGCTTCAATGTGAGCGCTGTCGCGGTGGGGGATCGCGCGCGCGCGCGTGAGCCAAGCGATGGGGGTCGCGGAGCCGGGCGTGCACAGCTCTGCGCTGTAGCTTGCGGCGCTCGGAGGCTAGGGGCAAAGCACCGCTGTTAATTAAAAAAACACGACACCGCGTGAAAGATAAGTATATATATAATTAAACACAGTTCGTGTGTGTGTGTATATATACACGCACACAACCGCTTGCTTTGCTGAGCCGTTTGTCGGCAGCATAGAGCCGGGCACGGCGTGAGTGTGCGGCGCTGTCCAGGGCGCTGAAAGGCGTCGCGTCTGCCCGCAGCGCGCTGAGCCCTTCCCCGTCTCGCCGTGTCGAGGTCCACGCGGCACCGAGTTCGCCTCGCTCCGTCTCCCACGGGGTCGTCTTGGCCGCGGTGGTCGCGGGGCTCGCCCGCCGGCCCCCAGGACGCGGACGAACCGCGCAGCCCAGGCGCTGGCAACGCGGGCAGCCCTCGCAGCCCTGGCAGCGCTGGTAGCAGCGGCGGCGGCATGAGGTGCCTCCACGCGATCTTCACGCTGCTCCCGGAGGCGCTGAAGAGGTCCAAGATGAAGAAGATGGCCAAGGCGAAGCGGCTGCCGGTCTGCTGCGAGTTCCACAGCAGCGCGCGGGGCGCGACGAAGAAGCGAGGCAGGACGCCGGACGAGCGCCAGGGCGGCGCTCCGGGAGCCGACTGCTCCGCGGAGACGAAGTTCACCGAGGAAGCTGGCGAGGGCGAGCCGGTGTCCCGCCACCCCTTCGCGGAAAGGTGCATCGCGCAGTCACGTCAACACGCCGGCACCTGAGTGGTGGCGGAAAGCTGGGTTCAGCGCAGGGGCGATTCCTCCAGGCAGGGGAGGGAGTAGGGTCTCGAGACCAGGGGGTTGGTAATGGGTGTTGACGGCTTGCCAGAGAGACGTGCTTGAAGCGAAACGTCCTTGGATGATGGGCGATTGTGGAGCTTGCAACGGGCGGTGGGGTTGGCAGCAGGAGGCTAAGGCGAGGTTGAGTGGCGTCAACGGGACTGGGCGTAATTAATTTGTCTTCACCTTGATCTTGAGCGGACCGACGTGTCCTTTAATGGAACTCCCTTAGGGTGAGTTCAGTTGAATTGATATCGACACTCCGTGCATATGCCCGATGGTAAATATCTCACCGGCAATGGATGATTGCATCTTTCTGTGCAGAGCGTTGAGCTTTAGTTCTTTTGTATGCGTGGAGTTTATCCGGTTACTCCGCTCTCCTTCTAGATGCCAGCACTCACCAATTGAATTTGGCAAACTTCCCAAAAGAGAAAGAGGGCTTCGTGACGCTCTCCTGGGTAAAGATATGACATCGTTATTATTACTGTAGTACTATGGGTTGAGTCGTGCACAAGCATACGAGCGAATATCGTGCATACAGCCAAGCCTGTTTATGATCGCGAGACGTGAATGTCAGTGTCAGAGTCACGGTGAGTGTCAGATCAGTGTCTGACAAGCAGTGAGTGGTGAGTGTTGGGTGAGTGGTGAGTGTCTGGTGAGTGGTGAGTGTTGTGTGAGTGGTGAGTGCCTGGTGAGTGGTGAGTGTTGGGTGAGTGGTGAGTGTCTGGTGAGTGGTGAGTGTCTGGTGAGTGGTGAGTGTTGTGTGAGTGGTGAGTGCCTGGTGAGTGGTGAGTGTTGGGTGAGTGGTGAGTGTCTGGTGAGTGGTGAGTGTCTGGTGAGTGGTGAGTGTTGTGTGAGTGGTGAGTGTTGTGTGAGTGGTGAGTTTTGTGTAAGTGGTGAGTGTCTGGTGAGTGGTGAGAGTCGGGTGAGTGGTGAGTGTTGTGTGAGTGGTGAGTGTTGGGTGAGTGGTGAGTGTTGTGTGAGTGGTGAGTGTCTGTCGAGTGGTGAGTGTCTGGTGAGTGGTGAGTGCTGGGTGAGTGGTGAGTGTCTGGCGAGTGTCTGGCGAGTGGT
This sequence comes from Lampetra planeri, assembly GCF_965212315.1. Classification (NCBI taxonomy): domain Eukaryota; kingdom Metazoa; phylum Chordata; class Hyperoartia; order Petromyzontiformes; family Petromyzontidae; genus Lampetra; species Lampetra planeri. Next base: position 9,687,337 of record NC_136139.1, on the reverse strand, counting down.
TATATTCGAGGGTCGGGTGTCACGTTCATGATAAGTAAGTGTCGGGGTGAGTGTCACATGAATGTGTCTTGTGAGTGTTACGCGAGTGTTAGGTGAGTGGCGTGTGTCTGGTAAGCATGTGGCACGCATGCTGCCAACCCCGTCTATGAATCGTAGGCGTGAGTGATCTGTCTGTGATGCGACCTTGGCTGTGTCGGTCACTTTGCAGCAGCGAGCTCGTGGCTGATGTCCACTTTGTCGTGGGACCTTCCGATAGGACTCGGAGGGTACCTGCACACAAGGTACCCGCGCACGGCAGTGTCGGTTGCCTGGCTGCCTGAATTACACCGTTCATTTTTAATGCACCTGCCATTTTTTTAAATAACATAACTAGATATACATCCGTTCTTCTCTCCCCATAAATATAGCGTGAATATGTTAGTCCATCTGGCTTTCGAGACCAATATTATTTTCCTGGCGGAATTTGTGCTACCCCCCTCGCACGTATCGTTTTTTTTTTTCTCTGGGCGCTACTGTTGTTTTGCCTCAGTAATTGGCTGAAAAAAAAAACATCCATACAAACAGAGAACCGCAGAATGATTGTTGTCACCGGCCCACCACCTGACAACCTTCCAGCTTGCCCTGTGAGATGCAATTTGCATGAACGACGCAATAATAATAATAATAATAACGAATCCTTAGATTCGATTAGAACTCTGGCCCGGTATCTAGTTTCACGGTCTCGTCATTTGAGTCATGCTCGTAAAACAAATGCTTCGAGATGATATTGGTGAGCCATTAGGCCGATGGACTACGTTTATATGATGCCTGTGGGGAGAGACGGGGGTGTATTGGATTATAAATGCATTTATGCATTTATCCCATTACTGTTAATGCCCCGCAATAACACTTACTGACTTTATTGCATCCACAGTAGTACCACTAACAAAAAGATCAATAAATGCTGCAATTTTACCGTACACTTTGCGTTCAATGCCTGTTGTTCAACTGTTCCTGCGCCTGGCCTGGTAACTTCGCGGGCGTCGCGGTTGTGTTCGCCAGCGCATCCTGGCTGTGGAGAGCAGAGTCTTCGATGCCATGTTTTTTGGAGACGCGTCGACAGACCAGGTGGAGTTCCACATCCCAGACGTGGAGCCAGCCTCCTTTCTCCGCATGATTCGGTGAGCCCCGCGCGGACCTGAACATTGCTCGCGTTCGCTCACTGCCCCTCCTCCCTGCCCACGCTGGGCTCTCGCCTCGTTGTCGACAGCGCGTCTTACTTGACGGGTGTACGCACGCGAGCGCGGGACAGAAATCGGTCGGGATCCCCCCCGATACGGTCACGAGAGGGAGGCTGCGTGTCGCCACGCGGTTGGCAGCAGAGGGCGGTGTAGCGAAGTCGACTTGTGCACTGCCACCGCAGTTTTGCTCCCACGTGTGTGCACAACCCGCGCCTCCTCGTACAAGCCAGCGTGACGAAGCACGCTCATCCAGCAGCGAATCGACATACGGAAGCCAGATGGATGGTAGCAGCGCCCGTGCGTGGCGTTACGGTGCCGGTGTGCTGGGGGAGGGATCCAATGACGACGACGATGATCGATGACCGATACGCAGCATAACCACGTCCAAATTTTCCGCAGCTGCATCTACTGCGAGGAGGCGCCGCTGCAGGTGGACACGGCGCTGTCCACGCTGCGCGCGGCCAAGCGGTTTGCGGTCGCGCGCTTGGCGCGCACGTGTCGCGCCTTCCTCGAGGGCAGCCTGAGCCACGACAACGCGTGCGCGCTGCTGGCCCAGAGCCTCGCGCTCCACGAGCAGGGCCTGGCCGAGCGCTGCTGGGAGCTCATCGACGCCCAGGCGGAACTGGCGCTCGGATCGCGGTCGTTCCTCCAGCTCGACCGCGCCACCGTGGAGTCGATCCTGCGGCGGGAGTCGCTCACGGCGCGCGAGGCGAGCGTGTTCGAGGCGGCGCTGGCCTGGTCGGGCGCGGAGTGCCAGAGGCAGGGGCTCGAGCCGACGGCTAAGAACAAGCGGAAGGCGCTCGGCAGCGCGCTGCACCTCGTCCGCATCCCGGCCATGTCGGTGGAGGAATTCGCGAATGGGGCCGCGCAGTCGGGCGTGCTCAGCGCCGAGGAGACCAACAGCATCTTCCTCTTCTACACGGCGCGGCAGAAGCCCAGGCTCGACTTCCTGTGCGTGCCCAGGAAGGGTCTCGCCACGTCGCGCTGCCTGCGATTCCAGTCCTCGTGTAGCCACAGCGGTGGCATCGGTGGCATCGGTGGCAGCGCGGACCAACGCCGCTACCGGAGCGGCGGCGGCCGCTGCGACGCCGTGCGCTTCAAGGTGGACCGCCGCATCTTCCTGACCGGGCTGGGGCTGTACGGGCCGCGGAGCGGGGCCGCGGAGTGCGCGGCTACGGTGGACATCAAGCGGCGTGGCGCCACCTTGGCTCGGCTCTCGGCGCCGCTGCTGAGCTCGGGCGGCTCGGCGCGAGCCGTGCCCGTGTGGTTCGAGCACCCCGTGCAGCTGGAGCCGCACGTGTTCCACACGGCATCCGCGGTGCTGGCCGGCGCCGAGGTTGGCTACAGCGGAGAGGACGGGCTCGCGGAAGTGCGCTGCGACGGGGTCGCGTTCCTGTTCCAGTGCGCGCCCGAGAGCGACGCTGGCACGGGGGTGTTGAGCGGACAGATCCCGGAGTTGATGTTTTACGCGTGAGGTGCCCGAGTCGCGTGCGGAGCCTGCGCCTGAGTGACGCGTCCGACGAATGCTGTGGGTTTGCTGAATGTGTTACCGAGACTAAAATCAGAGGGTTTAATTTCTCATTGAATATTTGCCGCCCCCCCCCCTCTTCGCCCCCCCCCCACCCTTTGCCCGCGGATAGCGGTGGGAGGGGGCGTGGGGGGTGCTGAGACATTGTCCGGAGCCCGGCCCGGACAGCTCCTCCGGATGAAATCGAGCCCTCTTGTGAAATTCTCATGTGGCTGTTCATGCGAATTATTTGTGCTGTAGGATACAAAAGCTGTCATTTTATATCGCTTAGAGCTATTTCCTTCAAACTCGATTAGAGCTACTGGAACATGGTTTATGTATCGAGCTGTTGGGTTCTAAAGCGACATATGAAAGCAGTATTTATTAGCAACATATATTCTAACGTCTTCAGATTTTCAAAATACCTACTCTGTTGTGTACATTCAAATTTTCAAATATCTTTTTTTTGGAAAGGGCAAAATGTAAAATGTATGGGCGACAGTATGTATGAGCACTCTTCGTGCGGATGAAACTGGAGTGTGATGAATCTGCCCGTCCTAAACACCACTTCCAATCTGAAAACAATCCCATACGAACCAAAAATGGTTTAGCAAACGCAATCACGATCCGCGGCCATGCAGTGCACTCCAATGCACACCCCACCACCTGCGCTGTGCGATGCAGCGATGTTCCCAGCATGCGCGTTGGCACGAGCTTCGTATAACTCTCGACTCGCGTACAGGTTGAATGCAAATGTTCTGCTGCCGTATGTCAGGCTGTTATGGCTCGAATGATGGACTTTCGTGGGCTATGCGCGTCTCTTTTGGTATTGTCCGGTGTGTTTTGAAGTTTGCGCCTTGTTCTTGTTATTTATTTTTCATGTGGAAATACATAAATATGCTGCTGTGCTCTGGATACTGGCGTCCCTACTGCTTCCTCTTTCATTTGAGGTGGGGGGGGAGGGCATTTGCAGATTTTCTTCAATGACGAAGAATGCTCTCTTGATTTTATTTTTAAAAAAAGAAAACACAACACCGAGGTGCCAACTGCGCCAGTTTGCACGGCTCTGATCACACACGTTTCATGTAAGCTACGTCGGCTTTAATGCAATTGTCTATAGTACGTGGAGCGAAACGTCGGACATCGTGCCGATCAATGCGCGGCACGACCCGAAAACACGTCGCAGAGAGAACGACACCAAGATATTTAATCCTGCGTATGAAAACGCTGCCATCGTTATTTCGGGATGGATGTATGTATGTTGAACTTACTTCGCACCGTACGTAACCAATCGTGCTAATCGGAGGTGCAGGATGAAGAATGAGATGGTGAAATTCTATATTTGGTACTCTGTATCATTGCATTAAAGCCTACACAGCTTACATGAAATGTATGTGATCTGAGATATATTGGCAACTAAAAAATAAACATTGTAACTGGTATTGCACAAATATCGCATTGCTGAAAAATGACCTGCACATTAATCAATTGGTATTACCCACAGCGACAACATCGACCCCTATAGTGAGAACTTGACAGGACATTCACAATAATAACAGGTTTGAAACTCACTGAGGCCATCCTGGGTAAGAAAGCATTATCAATCAATGTTTATTTGTTAAATGGACAGTCCCATGTAACCGGTTACCCAGCTAGCTTGCAAGAGAGATCCGTGGTGCATCATCGTGAAAGACCCAACGCAGAAGATCCCTGGATTTGGTCTCTTACGAAGCTCATGGTCCACCCTAAGCCGTATCCGCACAAACCATACGAGATGCGGATATCCGATGCACAAATCAAATTAAAAATTAAAAAACTATCCAGTGTGCGACTGTGGTCATCCAGAACAGACCATACAACGTAGAACGACGCAATGCCCCTATCCGCACACACGAAGGAGACATCACAGCGAGAAAAACTCCACTGCTCCTCACGCGGTTATCTGGTTCGACCACCTGAACGTGAAAGCGTGGTCGTTTATTCTGCATCTACATCAGCCCATACGAAAGAAGGAGGAGACAGAATAAATGACATCGTCGGGGTGATCCATAGGGAGGCGCCGGCATCAACAGAGCAAGACGCGTCAAAGTTGCGGGCAAACACGGTGCTTACAGAACGAGCAAATGACACTTATCATAACACGTGATTGCAGAGTAGAGGCCCGGGCTTAGGCAGGACACATCGGGGCGAAGAGGGATGCTGAGGAGTGATGGACAAGAATGGTGACAGAACGGGAGCCAGAGGAGGAAATGGACCGGAGAGGACATCCACAACGGAGATGGATCGATGAGATCAGTTCACGTATTAAGATGTACTAAAAAAGAGAAAAACTAAACGATATTTTTTTGGTAAAGTCACGTAGAAGGGAAATAATAAAATAATAAATAAATATTGTTAGATATTTTATGATGATTTTATGATTTCCCTTCTACGTGACTTCACCGAAGGAACCAATAATATTAATCCCTGCAGTCACGAAAGCTTTAAATCAAAATATATGTTTTTATTACTAAACTAAGCTTTTTTATTACGACCAGGTAAGCTCTTTTTTCAGAAGCGACCTGGCCACAAATGAGGGACCAAATCCGGAAGACCTGGAGACCACTGGGAGAATATTCACACTCCAAATACACAGCAGGCGTCAGGGTTGGGATCGAAAGCACGACCTCCTGTATACCAGGCTAGGGAGCTAACATTTCGCCACCGAGATTGATCGTTTGGTATCAGAGCACCGCGAGACAATGGTTGACGATGATCACGATGGAGGAATGAGAATTGAATTCTTGGTCGGTGACGATTGAAGTCATATTTACTCATAAAAGCTTCACTGACTTTCAAGACTATTACAATCGGGTAAAGCTTAGGGGATGTTTGCGAAGTTCCATTTGAAGCAGTGTCGTTGCTTAACACTCTGAGGTCTGCGCAGATGGATTAAAGAATACATGTTCTGCGCTGCAAATGTTCTGGTCACCTCCCATCACAGTGTGTGTTGGAGCGTCCGGATCGCCAGTAGAATTGAGTAGGTACTTGACTACGAGTAGACACAGCCATATCAATATGTATACTCGATGTGGTGTGCCGCACACGAAAATTAAATCCACATGTTTTATGTTACCAGGTAAGGCCCACTGAGCCATATCGCTCTTTTTTAAGAAGCAACCTGGCCACAAATGATGGCTCAACAAAGTGGCTTATCACGTGGAAATGTATAGCAACCAAACACGCGATAAGCATGTTTCTAAATGTGGAGGGAAAAACCGGAGGACCGCGAAAAAATCCACACGACCACGGGGAGAGAAACATGCAAACTCCAAGTACACACGCGTCAGGGTCGGGATCAGGATCGAACCCACGACCTCCTGTATACCAGGCGAGGGAGTTCACATCTCGCCAACGCGGAAATATGTCCTGGGGCTGCTGAGCTAGACAGATTCGGCTGAAATGAAACACAGGCGCAAAACGATATCAAAGAATGCATTTAAAACGCATATCGCGCACATGCCACACACACACTTGGGTTGCATTTTGAAAGCCCCCATAACAAAAATACCATATTTTTTTTCATCGCAAAGTTGCAGCTCATTAGCTCGACCATCTGCCTCATTGAGAGCAAGACGGGCAGGGGAATTGGGCTTTCCATTCCACTCAACCTAAACTACACAGCACCGGGCGCAGATTCCCCCCCCCCCACAGCCTCTCGATCTCTCTCTGTGCACTCCCCACCGCAGAAGCAGCAGTAGCAACACCACGCTCACTCGCACGCTCGCTCTCGTGCCAAACACAGCCCACGTTCGGCACACACGTGGGACATTCTCTCGGAGGTGGTGGATGCCCGGGCACTTGCTCTGAGCAAAGACGCAGGTTGGCTTTCTGATGATAGCTCAACATGAGCCCGATACAATGGAGACCCAAATCACAACGAGGGGGAGAAGGGAATCAATGTGTTCTCTGCCCCAATTGTGTGAGGGCGGCGAGCGGGTGCGTGGATGTTTATATATATATGTGATGATGTGATGAGGGGAGGGCAAGAGTGGGGAAGAGGAACTAAAATAACATTTCGCCCCGGTGGCGAGATGTTATCGCACTTGCCTTGTATGCACACTTAAGCGACGTGCTTTCACTGAGTTGTCTCCACCTGAAGAAGGACGCTTGTGTTGTGCCCGAAACGTCGTGATTTAATTTATTTTAAAAAATTTACCTACGTGACTTTACCGAAAAAAACAAAGAGTATGAATCCTTGCAGTCACGAAAACTTCAAATCTAGAATTAAGGAGGTCGTGGGTTTGATCCTGACCCTGGCGTCTGCTGTGTATTTGGAGTTTGCGTGTCTCTCTCTCTCCCCGTAGCGGCGCGGATTTTTCTCTGGGTCCTCCGGTTTCCCCCTCCACATTTAGAATCGACACGCGTTTAATAGTATTTGACTGCTCTACATCTCCACGTGATAAGCCACTTCGTTGAGCTATCGTTTGTAGCCAGGTCGCTTCTGAAACAAAGCTTCACAGCTCAGTGCGGCCTTACCTGGTGGAATAAAAAAAAACAAATGTATGGAAGGGAAGGGATGGGAGAAATGGGGAGAGGGGGAGGCTTTGGCTCATTTTTATTCCCTTTGTTTCTCTATATTCTCGCTCGCACGCAGCGTTAGATTGGACAGCATACGCCCCGTGCATTAATATTAATTCGCCCAACGAGCGGCGGGTAATTGCCCAGCCCCCCGTGGGCTGTTGCTGAGCGTGGCCGTTTATCCGCGACCTTCATTACGGAGCCGTGGCACCCCCCCCCACCCCCCACGGTGCGGTCGTTATTGGCCCGAGTAACGGAGCCGAAATATGGTCCACAAATTGCACAGGTGCAGCCCTGCAAGTGCTTGCTCGTGCAAGTGCTGGCGCGAAAGGGCCCCCCCACCCCCGAGTCGAGGCAGTTCACGAGAGAGGCGTTTGTCCCATTCCTCAAAGGTCGGCCTCGCGTCCTGCGATGAGGCGGGATTTACCCACCACACTTTAGCCCCACCACACGCGAACACGCCGCTTTGACGGACTGAGGCGTACCACTCGCCTCTGCTGCCAGCGTTGGCGTCATCAACAAATTTCAGAGCCGCACCGGCACCGCTCATTTGAAAAAAAAAAGGTTATAACGTTTCCACTGCAACTGTATTGGCTAGTGTCATTACTGCAAGATCTGACCACATGTCCGTCCAGTAGTGCTCGCTGAGCTGCATTGGCTCCCGGTTTGCCGCACGAATACGTTGCAAGGTCGCACTCGTTGCACACAAATCGCCTGCCACAAATGAACCACAATGCCTTGGCTGATCTCGGAAAGGAGCATAAACCATCACGCGAACTCCGCTCATCCTCCCAACGGCTTTTGCAAACCATCGAACAAAGACGATCAACTGCATCGCGTGTTTCCAAATGCGCGTCTGCGGCCATCTGGAATGCTCTTCCCTCCGATATTAAGAAGCCACTGGAGCCATGCACTTTTAAATCATCTGGATATGAAACCAATTTCGTTATAAATGCTTTTTGCGCTTAGTGTGTTGTCCTTCCCCCGCACCTCCGATGAACACGGTTGTCTACGTACGGTGTGAAAGAAGCTCCATGTACGTACGTACCGCGCTGTGGACCTGGCGACGTGAGGTTGATTCCCAGCCGTGGCCAACATCTGTGGCGAGTAAACATTTACACCTTGGCTGACTCGGCGTTATGTAAGCGCCGCATCTGACGCGGTGTGCAAAACGTCAGCGCTGCTTGGGATAAAAGCGGCCAGTCGGTCATAGCCCTGGCCAAATCTCAACACTCGCACGCCGCGCCAGCCTTAATAGGCGCTCGCCAACCTCACTTACCACTCCATGATCGTCAAGTGGTAATGTTTCACTTCCGTGTAATGTAGAGGGAGGGGAGGGTGGAAATACAAAAGAGTGGTGTGGACCATGGGTCCATGTATTTACGGGTTCTGCCAGTAAACCGTCAGCAAACTCTATTTAAATGATGTATGCATCCTCTACGCTGAAATCAATGATTATTACAGTGCCTGCTGGGCAAATTATTGAGCTCATTCAAGCCCACTTAGATCCCCGTTGATTAAGGAATGGATACATGAAGTAGCTTTGTGTGTATGTGTTTGCATGTGCGTGATGAAATATCGGATGTCTGGAAGACCTATATAACATTTTATGCCATCTTGTAATGGATTTGTTTTTTTCAACCAACGCCTCAGCCCATTTATGTTTTGTGTATTTCCATCAACTAGACTATCAAAATGCTGCCTTCCTATCTGGCATTCATCCAGGAATTGTTTGACCTTGGCTGATAATAATGGTGACGATTTTAATCACCACAAAATATTACTGGGTTCCCTGCACAGCAAATGTGAATGTTCGGCATAACATCTGAGCAGTAAACGTGAAAACAATGTAGTCCACTATTTTTTAAATCCTTTATATTAAGTTCACTTGCTTGCTTGCTTGCGCGCTTATGACCGTGCAAATCCTTCGGTCGTTTTTTAACCCACTTCCCGTGATCCAATCGAGCTGACATTTTGCACACAGACTCGTTGTGCGTGACAATTTATTTTCGTGAAATTTTTTTTTCCAAAATTTTCAAAATTTTTGGAAAAAAAATTATATTTAATTACCAATTGCTTAATGGTGGCAAGCAATCATCTGACCCATAGGTGGCAGCCATCTCAAGCCAGAGAACGAGACGACTCTAGCCGCCCGAAAACCGATGCCACGCATATAAAGGATTTATAGTGAAAAACTTTGTTTTTACGGGTTAATTTTTAAAATATCTTTCTTTGAAAAAAAAACGTATTGGCGACTTTGTTAGAAAGGTTGTATTTTTCTTCTTGGTTATTTCGGTAAAGTCACGTAGAAGGGAAATAATAAAATAATAAAAATAAAACATAATAAAATACAATTCTCACGACGTTTCGGCTACAACGCAAGCAGCCGTCCTCAGGTGAAGAACAGGTCTGTCAGAAAGACAGCGTCTGAATTCAGACGCTGGCCGAAACGTCGTGAGAATTGTATTTTGTTGTTTTATTTTTATCCTTTTATTGTTTCCCTTCTACGTGACTTTACCGAAAGAACCAAGAAGATGAATCCCTGCAGTCACGAAAGCTTTAAATCGGAAGGTTGTATTTGGTTCATTTTGGGGTTTAAAATAACTGCTGAAAGGCCTCAGAGAAATGAGCAGGCGTGTCAATAAAACGTGTTTTTAAGATGTTGCCATCAACGTGCGCGAACACTGGCAAAACAATCAACTGTTGTATGTATTGCACTGAACACAATCCACATGCGTGGCCCTCTGTCAGCCACACGTGTGTACAGGAGGTCCTTGAGAGGTACTTGATTGTCCTGCAGTCCTTAACGCCACACGTGCGCTCTCAACTTGCCACTCCGTTCCGCCGCAAGTATCTCCTTTCGTTGTCATCGCAAGAGCCCCGTGCTAACGTCACATGCCCCGGGTGTTTCCTCTTCTCGCGAACCTTCTAGAAATATATGCTAACCGCCGCCCAAATTCCAACTTTCACCGATCCTCTCTTCGCCTCCTTCTCCACCCCTAGTTGTTCCTTACTCCCTTTCCCCCTTCGAATTCCCTGGCCAATCCCCTGGCTGTTGGAGCGGCCAATCAGTGCTCCCGGCCAATCAGTGCTCCCGGCCAATCAGTGCTCCCGGCCAATCAGTGCTCCCGGCCAATCAGTGCTCCCGGCCAATCAGTGCTCCCGGCCTTACGTGCTGGCGGCCCCGGGTCGCCTGATCCTCCTTGGCGTCTCCAGTGCCAGTAATTCCCCCTTCGGCTGGTTTATACACAACTAGCTTTACTACCCGGCTTCGCCCGGGACTTGGATTCTTGTCTTGGATTAATACGCGGCCTACGCAGAGGGTGGGGGGGGTGGAATGCGTGATGTCAGCAGGCACACTGTGTAACGCTGCCGCATGCGGGTGACATCACAGATGTGATGTCACCGCTCACTTGCCATGCAATATATTACGTGCATTATTGTGCCTTCCCACCAAATACAAAAGTATTTTTTTTATACTTTTTGCATTGTGTACAGTCTAGAAGCTACCCACATGCCAAATTTCAAGTTTGTTGCATGTCGGGAAGTATGCTAAACATTTCGAACAGACACATTCACAAATTTCCGGTGATGATGATGGTGATGATGGTGACGGAGGAGACGGGGAAGAGGCACGGACGTAAGGCTTTCAGGCGGGCGGGGTGTCCGTGGTCCAACGTCCGCGGCCCCACTGGATCTGGACCCACTGCCGGCGAGCGCCTTAACGACCCGGTGACGGGAACCTCGCCAGGGTTGAGCGGCTCTTGGGCTGATGCGCCAATTCTGGGGGGACCTGGGGGGGCTGGGCGGTGCGGCCACTCCAAGCCACCGGACCTCAACGGGAGGTTATTTTTGCCGACTTCGCCCCATGCCTGTCAACCCCTTCCTTATCAGTGCCCTGCCTTATTACAGACCAATTCAGCCTTTATTGGTCATCCCCGTGCCCTTATAAATATTAACGTTCATCTTGCAAAGTCCCATCACAAAGGAAAAACACGAATATACAAAAACATGTTTTTGCCCGTATTGAAACGGCTGTACGCCGTATGGACCTGAAAACTCAACACGGGGTAACCCGTATGGGTTGACAGGTGCGTCGCCCGCGTCCGTTCGTTGGCTGCCTGTGAATCTGCTGGACATCTCTGGAGCCACTTGGCGAGCCTCCCCGTAAGTCGGTCATTGATGGGGTTTATTATTTGTTTTCTTATTGATTCTTTCGGTAAAGTCACGTAGAAGGGAAATAATAAAATAATAAAAATAAAACATAATAAAATACGATTCTCACGACGTTTCGGCCACAACGCAAGCAGCCGTCCTTGCGTTGTGGCCGAAACGTCGTGAGAATTGTATTTTATTATGTTATATTTTTATTATTTTATTATTTCCCTTCTACGTGACTTTGCCGAAAGAACCAAGAAGATGAATCCCTGCAGTCACGAAAGCTTTAAATCGATATTTATTATTTGTTTTTAAAGCGACTCTGGCCAGGCATCAGCCCTGGTGGGGGGAAGGTGTAGAGAGGGGGAAATCCCCCGTGGGAAAGCGTGTGGTACGAGCCTGTAAAGCCGACAAAAACCGCGTGGAATGTGGAGGTCCCAGTCGGTGTTTCCGCGTCCATCACATGGCACAACATGTTCGCAGTTGTCCGTATCAGACGCTCCACCATGCCATCAGTCCGAAGGAGGGTGGATACAAGGATGGTACACACTTTCTATAATATCGCAGACATCTGTGAGCGGTTTGGACGATACATGTCTGCCTTGGTCAATTAACAAACGCTCTGGAGGACCCCCATCTAGCACATAGACATTAATGAAAGCATCAGCGATGGATTGAGCTGTCTGGTCCGGGAGGGGCCACACCATCAGCCAGCGGGAGCAGAATTCAACCCCTACAGGCAAAGCATTTGTCCAGCACCTTACAATGAATTGGACCCTGGCCACAGTGGTGGGGCCTGGAGTGTGTGAGGGGGTGGCTTCCTGCATGTTCACTCTCGCCCGTGGACTCCTTCTTTTGGGCATCTCTTCGACAAGGGTCCCACCGCTTCCACGACGTGTCAATGAGGTCCACACGTCTTGTCCTTGAGAGGTCGTTTTTATCGTTGTCCAACAGTCTTCTTCCACTCCGTTCCACTGCAAGTCTCTCATTTTGCAATCCCCGCAAGAGCCCCGTTCACACGTCACGCGCCCTTAAACTAAAACAAAACTATTTTTTTAATTTACCAGCTAAGGCCGGCTGAGCTGTTATTGCTCTTTTTCGGGAGCGACCTGGCCACAAATGATAGTGTGACGAGGGGGGGGGGGGTTGAGAAATGTGACGTCACATCAAAATGCGCAACTTTAAATAAATACAGACAACACGTTTTACTTAATTAAATTTGTGACGCGTGTGACGATGGAGGGTGGTCAAAAATCGTCCAAAATCTCGTGACGTCATTATGGACCGCCCCTTATCACGTGAAAATGTACAGCAGCCAAATACTCTAAACGCGTGTCGATTCTAAATGTGGGGGGAAAACCGGTGGACCCAGAGTATAAACCACACGACTACCGGGAGAACATGCAAACCCCGAATATACAGGCGTGAGGGTAGATATCGAACCTACGACCTCCTGTATACCAGGCAAGGTAGCTAACATATCGCCACTGCAGCACCCCCTCTCCTCCCCACACCTTCGGTAACCTCTCCTCACCTCCGCCCAAGTTCCCTCTTTCACCCCTCTTCACCTCTTTCTCCACCCCTGATCGTCTCCCTTTCCCCCTCTCTCTCTCTCTCTCTCTCCGTCCTTCCTTTTCCCTTTCAATTTCACCGGCACAATCCCCTGGCCCTCGACTCATGCCCGCGCTGTCAGAGCGCGCAAATTCACGGCTCGCGGCCTTCTGTGCCGCGGGCCCAGGCCGCCTGAATCCGCCTCGCGTCTCGAGCGCTGATGACAGATTCCTCCCCCTTCGGCCCCTCCGGTCGGTTTATTTGTAATTCGCGGGGAGAGAGCACCTCTGGGCGTCGCGTACACATTGCATCGGCCGCTCACGGGGTCTCAATAGAAACATTTTGATTTTAGATTGAGGTGCATTCATTAATATTCTGTGGGTCTTTCGGTCACGTGGATAGGTTAAAAAAATGCAACAATTAACCAAAAACGACGACGTTTCGATCGCAACACAAGCGACCGTCATTAGGTGATGACGGCCGCTTACTTTTAAACCTATCTACGTGACTTTACCGAGATACCCTAATAATATGAATTCCTGCAGTCACGAAAGCTTCAAGTCAAGGTGCATTCATTTATTTTTAATTTGAACCGTGAAAAAAAAATTACAATCCCAATTTGAAATTCACGATTTAGTAATTCGATCAGATTTATAATTAATTTCCGCCCCGCACACATCATTAGTCGCGTCCGTGTCGGAGCGGCTGAAAGGTCGTGGCGACTCTTCTGGGCTGTGTTGCGCTCCACCCAGAGACGGTGGCTTTACAGCACACACACACATCACTTCATCGCCTCGAAGAGTCGAGTGCCGTGCATGGCCCGTCCGTTGTACGAGTCGAGTACCGTGCATGGCCCGTCTGTTCGTGCCGTGGAAGCGGCTCTAAAGTTGAGACCCCTTTCATCAAGTGTCAGCGTTGCTGTGGCGGCTCCGTGAACGAGTGGAAGCAGCAGCAGCAGTAGCAAGAGCCCCACCTCACCCCGTTGTGCTGTTTGTGACGCTCTCCACGGAGAGGCGGCGTTTCATCGCAATTATTCTCTCGGCTCTCCGTCACTTAAAAGCGGAGCGACTGCCATATCAAACGTTTTAAAGGGCGCACACAGCTTAGAAGTCGGTTTTTGTTTAATCATGGAAGTCGCCTAACATGCTTGTTTAATAGCAGCTGAATAACATTGTAAATGCATTCATGTCGAGGAGTCAGTCTCTAACCGATTGACGATGTCTCAAACCACAACACTGATTCAGAATCAGACTATTTATTTAGACTGCTGGAGGAATCCGATGAGCTATGAAGCTCTTTTTCACAGATGTCCAGTAGTCTTCAGGTCACAGCAGGTCACAACACTTCCCATCTCCCCCCCCCCATCACTGCTCGACTTCGGAAATGCCTTTGCCATAATCTATGTTGCCAAGTCGTTCTAGGAAGCTTGATGAAATTAAGTAACTTGTTCACTTGAAGAAGGAAAAAAACGGACGTCACTCTGACTGCCGTTAATGGCTTTGGCTCCAACACAAATTCTCTACTGCAGGGTTCCCATTACAGCTGAACTCCCTCTGATCGTTAGTTGTGAAAACCTCGTTGGACACGTTATTCATGAGAATCGTTACACGTAATAATTAACAAATGCTTTAATGTAACCATGGACAATTATATTGTAAACGCAAAGTAATTATTGGCGAGACGCTGAGACTTGTAAAGGTTACCAATTAGGGAACGAGGCACGTACCCACCCTGGAACCCAAAACTTGGCGGCCAACTAATACTAGCAATGATAATGCCCTCTATTTACACAGAAAAGCCTCAATAATTATCAAGATTCATTTTCAATGGGACCCGCAATGCAACATTTGACATACGTTGTAACAAAAAAAGTGTTTTGCATATGGTGGGAAACTGGAGTGCTTATTTAAGCAATACAAATCCATGCATAGAATGGGATGAAAGGTCAAATAATCAATTGCTGTACTGCCATCTCCTAGCCACCTTGCAGCCAAGGAGTACCATGAGAGCCCAGAAAAAAATCTACATTTCCCTTAAAAGTACTCGATTATATGGGTACGACTCCACTATTCCTGGCAGAACGCCGATTCTATTAAACATATTGTTTCTCTCCGCCAGTTTTGTCCCAATTGTGCTTTCGGTCTCATATTATGAGATGTTGTTAATAACTTCTCAAACAGCAGCGCAACTCTTATTGTTCGGGAAGGGCCCACGGACGCGCATATCACAGAGCTACCTCTGAAATACCTGGTCCACGTAGTTTTTGGCAGAACTTCCATGCCCGCTCTGCCACTTAGAGTAATACTCAGTGGCGGCTCCTGCAAAATCTCTCAGGGGGGGCAAATGTCTGGATGATTGATAAGGATAAGGTCCACCCATGCAATGGATCAATTAACAGCTTAAGCATGTAAAGGCAACTTCACTTCTTTAATATTAATGAAAAATAAAGTGACTCTTACAATACATCTTGTTTGTTTCTATACTCACTATTAAAACAAACCACTCAAGTTTATTTTATTAAAGATTCCACTAGGTAGCAACAAATTATATTGTTGGATGAAACGTGCTTACGTATGATGACGTAAGCACGTATGATGACGTAAGCACGTTAGGGCGAGCCCTCCCGGAAGCCATAGAGAATGCATTGCAGCGCCCCCGTTCGAAAAAAAACATCTTTGAATGTAAGTCTATGGGACCACTCGGGGCGATTCTCAGCTGGAGGGAAATCGCCCAAAAAGAGGCGGTACTCCACAGAACGTAGCATGATGCTGATTGGACTATATCCAGAGGCACAGTGACGGCTAGCGTGACTCTGTGGTTGAATGACATTGGTGGTGCGTCGCCCAATCGCCCTAATGAAGAAACCGCCCCTGGTAATACTTATAATGACGGCTTAATTAACGCTCTGACCTCTCAGCCACCCGATTCACCTCTGAACTCCTCATTAATTAAATCTTGACTTAAAGTTTTCGTGACTGCAGGAATTCATATTCTTTGGGTCTGTCGGTAAATTCTAGATTTGAAGCTTTCGTGACTGCAAGGATTCATATTCTTAGGTTTTTTCGGTAAAGTCACGTAGGTAAAAAATGTAAATAAAAATTAATAAAAGTAAAATCAATAAAAATACAAAATCACGACGTTTCGGAGGCAACACAAGCTTCCGTCTTCAGGTGGCTGTGACGGTTCCACCTGAAGACGGAAGCTTGTGTTGCCTCCGAAACGTCGTGATTTTTTATTTTTATTTTATTTTACTTTTATTAATTTGAATTTCAATTTTTTATCTGTCGGTAAAGTCACGTAGATAGAAGAAATAATAACAATAAAATTATAAAAATAAATAAAAATGAAAATAAAGTGAATGCAGAATAATAAAAATATCATGTTTTTATTATTTTGTATTCACTTTATTTTTTTATTGTTATTATTTATTTTATCTACGTGACTTTACCGAAAGACCCAAAGAATATCCTCATACTCTTTTTTTCCATTCAGGCCCTCCCGTCAACTCAAACCGGATGGAAGAGGGTTCCACCCAGTTCCAGCGACAGGACACCACTGATCTCTTTGAGATGAACGTTTTTGTCAACGCACGCACGCACGTCGCTGCACGGTGGCACAGAAGGGGTAATACTGCAACTCCGCTCGGCTGTGTGACGAACGATTAAGAGTCGTGTTCCAACAGGGGCAGCACACAGGCACACAATATGCTGCTGTTCATCGGCTGCATTAGTCATTGCAAATTATTCGACGCGGTCTCTTTAACGTTGTCTCTTTGTAATGTTTATGTCGTGCGATAGATTTTCGCTCGTAGGTCATCTGTATCGATCCCTTCACAATTTCGCCACGACCGAACATTATTTTCCAATGCTACGTGCACTGTGTAATGAATAATAAATACGTTTTAGCTTGTTGTAAAAAAAAACATATACTGTATGTATTTCCCACTGCGCGTACAGGCAAACGTAATTTAATTATGCCCGGGTGTACGGCAAAAAAAAAACAGAAATATTCGCAGAAACGAGTAAGCCAACACAATCGCTTATAGTGGCACTGTGCGCTTATCTGCCACATGAAATGGAGGCAGGGCACTCAGTCTACAAGATGAAGCCATTCTATTTGTTATTGTTTTCTTCCTGTGAAGTCCAATTTTGAAGATACATTGCTCCTGAGATGGGGTTCTCGGAATCGGTGGAGCCACTGGCAAAACTGACGGCGGCTGTGTTTGCTTTCCGGGATCTTTGCTCGCCAGCCCTGTGCTGACGCACTAAGCTCACCTGGAGAGCAACTGAAAGCCCTCTCTGATTAAGGCTTCGGCGAAAATCTTTCGGGACTCGGGCCAAGCTTTGAGTTTGGGTGGCTCCTTGAGCAGCTCGCAAGGAGCAGGGGTTTCATTCTGGGCTGGCCATCGAGAATGAGTGCTCTCAGTTCCGTTTATACTGGTAGGAACCCACTGGTTCCACCAGCCCACAGGGGATTATTGTGTCCGTCCGTCCGTCGTGCAGGGAGGGGATGGGTGGGGAGGGAGGGGCTGGGTGGGGAGGGGAGGTTGGGGAGGGGCTGGGTGGGGAGGGTGGGGTAAGGTGGGAAAGGGAGGGTGGGGAAGGGCTTGGTGGGGAGGGGCTGGGTGGGGA
The DNA here is from genome assembly GCF_965212315.1 of Lampetra planeri. Lineage (NCBI taxonomy): Eukaryota > Metazoa > Chordata > Hyperoartia > Petromyzontiformes > Petromyzontidae > Lampetra > Lampetra planeri. The sequence continues at coordinate 9,669,710 of NC_136139.1, read as the reverse complement.
GGGTTTGGCTGGGATGGGGGGTGAGGGGTGGTAGCTGGGTGGAGAGGGGAGGGGCTGGTCACCCCGTGGTGCCATTATAAAACTCAACGTTTAACCTACTCACGCCGGCTTGTGCTCGCCCTCACAGTCGGGCATATTTGCGGAATACACCACGCCGCCGTTGACCCTGGCCATTGACCGAGCAACCCAACGTTCCTACCAGCTCCCTCCGCAGGAATGTGTTTTTTAACGACGGGGCAAGTAGCTGAATGAGGTCGCAGTGTTCAACAAATGCCACTAGTCTATCGTCGTGGAAGCACTACGGAAGCACTACAGCTTATATGGTATACAAGAAGACGTGGGTTCGATCCCGACCCTGACACCTGCTGTACATTTGGAGTTTGCATGATTTCCCCGTGGTCGCGTGGATTTTTCTCGAGGTCTTCTAGTTCTCCGCCTCCACATTTAGAATCGACATGCATTTGGAGTATTTGGCTGCTTTACATTGCCACGTGACAGGCACCGTGTTGAGCTATCATTTGTGGCCAGGCCGCTTCTGAAAAATAGTTATATAGCTCAGTAGGCCTTGCCTGCTAAAATAAAAATATAGTTTAGTTTTAAATCGTTTATATTCGTCATCAACAGCCGTGATCAATCCACTGACGGTTGAAGGCCTCCCCAGTATGTCACTGTCTGTCACAGTTATGCAATGCATCCACAGATTAAGTGATCATGTTGCTAGACTGTAGTAGGTATTGAATAGTAGCCACAGCCACAGTAATACGCACACGGGATGTGGTGTGCCAGGCGAGGAACCAAACAGACCAGGCAGAAAAAAAGCCCTTGATGCAAAAATACATCTGTCACCTGCACATGAGCTGATTTCACTGCTCCATCTTCATGGTACGCGTCATCTCGGGCATGTTTTTCTCCTTTGGCTGCTCCTCTGTCATCAATCTCGACCACAGACCATCATTTCTCACAGCGACGAATCCTAACCCAAGGCCACTTAACTCTTCTGAGCAGTCAACACGATGTCTATAACGTGTGTACGTTCTCTGTCTTATTCCAATCTTGTAACCTCAATACTTTTTTGTGCACTGTTTAACTTTTGTTAAATGCTCTCAGTTAATGGACCAATGTTTTGATCCATATATCACAGTGGGTGACATTCACTGAATGCATACTTTCTTTTTAAGGCGTTATTATGTTGCTGAAATAATAATTCCATCGCATGCAATATTAATGCTAAAATAAGCACGAATATTATTGCGTGATAAAATATACATGAAGGCAATCTAAAAATGAGCACACGTTATAATCATGAAATAAATTAAGCCGATGAATGAGAGATTATATCAAATTTTCACTCTGAAATCTCAAAACAAATGCTAATAGAGCGTTCGCAAAGCGAAAGTTGAATTCATTTGGAAGGTATTAGTGTGAAGATGTAATGATGTGAGTTATAACATCCCCCAGTGAACACATCTATGCAATACAAATGTATGCATTCTAAATGTTGCAGACGATTACGTATCACCTTATCCCATGCTGTTCCAACTCACTCGTATTAATGTACAGCCCAACAGATTTAATTATCAAAATGGTACGAAATATTCACAGAGTTAGGAAAACACAGAACAAGTCTGACACCGATGTTACCTCATCTTCATTTTCTTGAGCAATGTGTCCCTGGTTTAAATAAGTTACTTTTAAAACATACCTGTCAATCTCTTATCAGTGCCTAATGATGTTTTTGCATCGGCGTGCTTTTCACGCGTATGTGAGTGTTGTTTTGAAACGTATGGCCCATAAACGGCAACTGGTGGAGGAATCAGAGATTCGGGAAACCCATTGATAACTCCTTTTGCTGAATGCAATCACAACTTTAATAATGCCCTAAGCATTATTAAAACCATCAACAACTTGAATGCAACTTTTCATATTTAGATATGCTGCATATATCTTGGATGGCATTTACACGCCATGCTTTATTTTACGTGATTAAAACACCAAATGCATTCCACGTGAAGTGTCTTCTTCTTGCCGTACGGCTGATGTAGACGCAGAGCAACAACGGCAACGTCACATTCAGGTTAGTCAAGCCCAGACATCCGCATCAGCAGCAGCGGAGTAGTGTATCATCACTGCTATGTCTCCTTCGTATCTATGGATCGGGGCATTGCCCGGTCTGTTCTGGATGAGCACAGTCGCACACGGCAACTGGATAGTTTTCAATTCTCCATTTGTGCATCAGGCATCCGCATCTGCCTGCCATGGTTTGTGCAGTGGATGCGGTTTAGGATGGACCATGAGGACGCGAAGTGGTGGTACGCGATTACCACGGCCGCTGCACGTGAAACGGTGCACCCATGCAGGCACAGATGCGTTGAGATTCATGTTCCCGTGTGTGTGTGTGTGTTGAACTTCTTTCGTACCGTACGCAGCCAACCGGAGGTGTGCTGAAATTCATGGCTCACGCGCGCTTGAAATCCTCCGAGAAAGGACGTCGAAGGAAGCCGGGTTAACGTTGAAATGTAATATGCGCAGTCACCATCGACTCCCTACTGTAACAAACTTGGCAGGACCCTCCTTAAAACGAGCCACTCGACTCAGTGAGACTTTCCTGGGTACCAAGCGAAATATGAATATATCTGTTCATCGAGCGATGGACAGGTGCTCGGTGGCGTCAATGGAATTGGTCACAATGACCGGAACTTGACCTCAAAAAGTGTCCAACTCAACAAATGTTCTCCTTAGGCCCAGACACGTGGAGTTGAAATGACGAAATCAGCTGGTGTTGCTGGTGCTGGATCAGGGGTTGGCAACCAAAATAACACGACCCTTTTTTTCGAAGTCGGTAAAACAAAAATAAAACACTCAATATTTAAAGAGCCGCTTTACTTTTTAATACAAAGACGGTGGTCCTTAGCAGTGCCGGATTAAGCTAGTGCGGGGCCTATAGCATATGTTATAAAGGGGCCTTAAATTAAGAAAAAAACACATACATATTAAAACACTAATGTTTTACTTGCATAGTAAAGTTATTATATATTTTCATTTGCTAGACAGCCAAATAATACGACAAATAGCTAACCTTAAACACCCAGTCGTTCATAAAAGTTGAAGGCGGTATAGTACTATAGTAACAGAGCAAGTGAAGAATCACTGAACCGGAATTATTATTTTAATTATTTGTTCTATCTACGTGGCTTTACCGAAAGACCCAAAGAATACGGAATTGATAGCTTGAAATCATTTAGCGCGGGGCCCTTGAAATTGCGGGGCCCGTAGCATATGCAGCTACTTTTTGCCACTCGGATAATCCGGCACTGATCCTTGGTAAATCACGAGGCACTCCTTGAAGAGCCGCGGGATGCGGCTCAGGAGCCGCGGGATGCCGACCACTGCGCTCGATGGATTGTCTCCAGCACACTCCTTCTCCCCTGGCAGCCAGGGGCCTCCATCCTTAGACCCCACCAACGGCCATCGCCCCCTTTTTTCGCAGGCAACGTGACGATATCATTTGTGGCTAGGTGGCTTCTGAAGAACAAGCTCATAGCTCAGTGAGCTTTGCCTAGTAAAGTTCATATTGTTAGTGATTTGCTTAACGTCCCTATACTTTGCACTCCTGTCGTGTTTGTGTACTGTTTGTCGTTGTAACGTTCTGACCCATCCCTACTGGACATCTGTTAAAATGAGCTTCATAGCTCATCGGATTCCTCCAGTATAATGATTTCGATCTGATTGTTATCTGAATGTGACGATGTGACAGTCAATATGTTGATATGACAGTCAATATGATGATGTAACAGTTCATATGATGATGTAAAAGTCAATATGATGTGACAGGCAATATGATACGAACAAATGTGCGGCGCTATTCATATGCATGGCATGGAACAGGTCTGTACTGAAGGGAATCCTGCAATAAATAAACCACGTGCTCCCTAACAATAGCAGTCTACGAGGCCATATTCATTATACTAATGCGCACCGTGTATACGTTTTTCAATTAAAATGCCTGTAACACGTGTGCTCGACTGCATGCGTCTATCGACAACCTCGAACACCCCCTTTCAGACGAGATGTTCCATCTCAAAAGATAATCATGCTCGCAGCAGCAGCTTTTGGCCGCCCATCGAGCAAAGACGATCAACCGCATCGCGCGCTTTCAGATGCGCTTCTGCGGCCGTCTGGAACGCTCTTCCTTCCGATGTTCGGGAGCCACTGGAGCTATACAGTTTAAAGTCACCGATATTGACAACTCGTTTCCTTCGAACTTCCTTTTATGTTTAGTTTGTTGTCCAGGTGAAATGTTGTAAAATAAATAAAAATAAGGGGCTGCACAAGGGGACGTCTTTTTCTGCGTGTGCGCGCAACCGTACGCGCGCAGTTTAATTAATTCTCGCTCGAGCCAGTGATTCTATCGGCTGTGGCCGATAACGCACCCGTTCACTGCTGGTGGAATCGCAAGCGTTTAATTTTACATTTCAAGGCGAGAGCCCAGAGAATGGCGCCGGTGCCAACTATTTCCGCCGGCTAGTTATCCAAAATTAACCGCCTCCGTGGTCGCTTAATCGGCGGGCACGAACACGTTAATTTTGGCGATGTAAAAATCCCTTATGTAAAATAATTTCTAGCCTCTTAATGAATGTCGGTATTCTGTTGATATTTTTTGCTTCCTTTCAAAGACCACACCACGCGTATACCTCGCAGCTTGTGGGGTCATTTTGCGCGACGATCGCTTGGACCCCACTACTCTGTTTAGTATTCTGACCGTGGGAGAGACATTCTCGGTCACTTTGAAAATGCGTTTTATTCTTTTTTTCAGAACTCATTTCCGAATAATCTATGCGGCGCGTCGTGTCACATTTTAATGTGTGCGCTGCAATGCAAATCGTGGGTGCCTTGTCGCCGTGCCCACAAATTTACACCTCTCGCAGTGAGAAAAAAATACATTTGCCAGCAGGCGCACTGGGGTAAAGTTACAGCCCGCGAATTCTCTCTCTCTCTCTCTTGTCTGCTGCGTCTGATAATGAGCAACCTCGCCAAAACACTTGAGGCATCGTAACTCGCAAAAAAAGCACTTACCTTTTTTTAAATAGATTCCATGTAACGCCATGCGTAAATCTGTCGAACGGAGATAGTTTACAGACTGGGCGTTTATTGTCTTGCCAGAAGGGATAGGGCAAAGCAAGACAAGAATGATTGACCTTCCAAATCTGCAACGCAAAAAAAAACCTTTCAAACGATGCTTTCATTTCTCCCATGTGATGTTTCACTCTGGCAGCAAACGTGGGCTGGTAGTCGTGCTCAAGCGGTGTTTAAGTCTCAGAAACACATTCCTGCGGAGGGAGCTGGTAGGAACGTTGGGTTGCTCGGTGAATGGCCAGGGTCAACGGCGGCGTGGTGTATTCCGCAAATATGCCCGACTGTGAGGGCGGGCACAAACCGGCGTGAGTAGGTTCAACGTTGAGTTTTATAAGGGAACCACGGGGTGACCAGCCCCTCCCCTCTCCACCCAGCCCCACCCCTCCCACCCCCACCCAGCCCTACCCTCCCCACCCAGCCCCTCCCCACCCTTCCCACCCAGCCCCTCCCCAACCTGCCCTCTCCACCCAGCCCCTCCCTGCACGACGGACGGACGGACACAATACTCCCCTGTGGGCTGGTGTAACCAGGAAGTTCCTACCTGTATAATCTGTTCACTAACTTCACACCGATTGTTAAGTGGGCTGGCCTGGCGCCGTGCAAACGCCACCAAGTGTCATGTCAAAGCAAATGTCGCCCTCTGGTGGCATTCCAAGTGATCGGCCCACGCGCTACTCCTCGTGCCCGGTGAGACGGAGCCTTGGGGGGTTTGAGCGGCGATTTTCAACCCCCCGTGGATCGCGCCCTCCTAGGCAAAGGTGTGTTGGGGGGGGGGGCGTTGCTTGGATGCCTTTCTGGAATGCACAGGCTGCTGTGGCACGGATACCGTGCAGGATAAATTTCGAACGTGCGCAGGGAACGTCGGCACCACGTCGCGGCAAGACACACTTCATACGCATCGTGCAGCGTGTTGCCTTACCGACACGAGACACACTCGTGCACAAGGTAGAACAAGTACCTGACTAAAGCCACATTGACAAGAGGCGGGGACATGTGGTCTCTCTCAACTGTGGCCTGGGTAACCCTGAATTGTGGTTTTGGGGCTGGTGGATGGTGAGGGTTGGGGAGAGGTGGGTGGGGTGGGGGGAGCGATGGTGGGGGGGGGGACCAGCGGTCTTGATTTGTGGGTGGCGGGGTCACACCAAAAATGTTGAGAACGACCAGCTTGAGAGTGAGGCTGTTCTCAACAAATGTCTAAAACACAACCAACATAGAATGTGCATTCATTGCGAGCGTGCGCACTCGCCCGCGGTTCGTCACGGCGGCGCGTTATTGCTGGGGTGGTGGGGGGGGCAATCCCACTCAGCACACGCGTGGAGGAGGGGAAGCCAAGGGAGCTGTCCACAATGAGCGTCGCTCGACCCAACTGACCCCTCAATTGCCACCACATTCGGTGACTGCTCGTGAAAATGTGCAAGATAAAGGGGACGCTCAAAGCGTTCTGCATTCACGCTGGAGTTTTATCATCGCTATCATCAGCGGCAGCAGTTAGCAGCAGCATCAGCCATGATCAATCCACTGCTGGATGAAGACCTCCCAAATTCCGTTGCCATCCTTGTCGTTGCTGCGATGCAACACGCCCACACAGCCATCTACACACGAGCCGATTCTACTGGTAGGAACCTCCTGGTTACACCAGCCCACAGGGGATTATTGTGTCCGTCCGTCCGTCGTGCAGGGAGGGGCTGGATGGGGAGGGACGGGCTGGGTGGGGAGGGGAGGGTGGGGAGGGGCTGTGTGGGGAGGGGATGGGTGGAGAGGGAAGGGTGGGGAGGGGCTGGGTGGGGAGGGTGGGGAGGGGCTGGGTGAGGAGGGGCTGGGTGGGGAGGGTGGGGCTGGGTGGGGGGTGGGAGGGCTGGGTGGGGAGGGGCTGGTCACCCCGTGGTGCCCTTATAAAACTCAACGTTTAACCTACTCACGCCGGATTGTGCCCGCCCTCACCACGCCGCCCTTGACCCTGGCCATTGACCGAGCAACCCAACGTTCCTACCAGCTCCCTCCGCAGGAATGTGTTATTGCAGATGTAGTGACATCGCGGATGTCACTGTATGGTGCCGGCTCTAGCAAGGCACGGCGTGCGATGCACCGTCATCGCGGACACCCCGTCGGTGGGTGTAGTACCAGCCCTAGTGAGGGCTTGGTGAGCGCTGGGATAGCGCTCAACTGCACCACGCGTGGCGTGCAGTGCCGTCTCCCACCGGAGGGAGCGGGAGAGTGTCAGCCCAGGGACAGGGTTACCCTGGGCCATGGCACTCTGGTTGACCCCGAAGGCACGTGGCCGGTAAAGTCTACAGGGGGGCCTCCAGGTGGGGACTAAGGGTTGGGTCACGTGTCCGGGGGAAAGTTGTCTCAAGAAGAGTCGAGAGAGAGCTCTCTCTCGAAGGTGGGCGGGGCCAAGGGCAGAGCCAGCCCCGACCCGGGAGCATATAAGCGGGGTCCCCGCACGGACCGGGGTTGGTTGTTGCTGCCGTCATCTGGAGATCTACGTTCTACGTCCAGAAGAGTCTCCAACATGTGGTCCGGAACCCGAGCTGGGGTCCGGTCCGTTGTAGCTAACTCCCAGTGTGTTAGTGTAGCTTAGCCGGGTGGTCCACCACCCTAGGCTGTTATCTGGTAAAGGGGCAGCAGCTACCCCTGTGTGTATTCGTGTTGGTGTAATAAATGTGTTGCCTCTAAGAAGTGCGTCTGTGACTCAATTGGGCCCACTACACAGGGAGTAAAACCGCTGCCACGCTGTATTTTTGGTCCAACCAGACCCAGCTCCTTAGAAGCTGGGGGGGGGGGTGTATCAGGGTGTCGATGAGCCGTGGCGTAGATAACTTTGTGGGTTTATTTGTTTTAACCAGGTTCATGGACGTGTCTCGGATAATGTTGAAGAAGCCACTGGAGCTATGCACCTTTAAACAGGTCCCTGCGGGGTGGGCTGGTAAGAACGAATAACCAAAGAATATAAACATAATGTATTATTACACTTGTTTAGCCAGGAAAGCCCCACTGAGTCTAAAGGTTTTTGTAGGGTCCTGCCAAGTGTTTGCAGTAGGGGGCGATGTTGCTACACCTAATCGGACGATACGAAGGGAGAGTGTGAGGCCTAGTTCTAGGCTTTAGGCCTAGCTGTAGGCGTTAGGCCGCTGTGAGTTAATTTGTAATTTAAATGTTTTAATTATGTATGTAAACGCTTTAAATGTAAATGTTTCTATTTAAAAACATCAGGGAATGTAACATTGTAAAACATTAACTCCCTTTCACACACGCGGGGGTACGATACGAAGGGAGAGGTTGAGGCCTAGTTCTAGGCTTTAGGCCTAGCTGTAGGCTTTAGGCCGCCGTGAGTTAATTTAAAATTAAATGTTTTTATTATTTATGTAAAAGCTTTAAATTTAACTGTTTCTATTTAAAAGCATCAGGGAATGTAACATTGTTAAACATAAACTCCCTTGCACACACGCGGGGGTACGATACGAAGGGAGAGTGATAGGCGTAGTTCGAGGCTTTAGGCCTAGCTGTAGGCTTTAGGGCGCTGTGAGTAAAATTTGAATTAAAAAGTTTTAATTAAAAGCTATCTCAGGGAATTATAAGGGAATGTTACACTTGTTTAGCCAGGAAAGCCTCATTAATTTAAATGTTTTAATTAAAAGCTGAGGGAATTATAAGGGAATGTTACACTTGTTTAGCCAGGAAAGCCTCACTGAGTCTAAAGGTTTTTGTAGGGTTATGCCAAGTGTGTTCAGTAGGGGGCGATGTTGCTACACGTAATCGGACATCGGACGGACGGACGATATTATTTTTTAATTTCAAAGTTTTAATTAAAAGCTATGTCAGGGAATTATAAGGGAATGTTACACTTGTTTAGCCAGGAAAGCCTCATTAATTTAAATGTTTTAATTAAAAGCTATCTGAGGGAATTATAAGGGAATGTTACACTTGTTTAGCCAGGAAAGCGTCACTGAGTCTAAAGGTTTTTGTAGGGTCATGCCAAGTGTTTGCAGTAGGGGGCGATGTTGCTACACGGTCGGTCGGACGGACGGACGATATAATCTATTGTAGGCTGGTCCACTTCGTTCCTACCAGTATTATAGATTGAAACCCATTTCTTTTAAACTGCCTTTCGTGTTTAGTTGGTTGTCCTTCCCCAGCATCTCCGATTAGCACGGTTGGCTACGTATGGTGCGAAAGAAGATCCATATACATACATACGTATTTCTGTCGAGGTGCCATGGTGGCGAGATGTTAATGACCTCGCCTGGTATACAGGATGTCCCAAATTCGATCCTGACCCTGACGATGCCTGTATATTAGGAGTTTGCATGTTCTCTCTCTCCCCGTGGTCGTGTGGATTTTTCTCCGGGTCCTCCGTTTTATTCCCTCCACAATTAGAAACATGCGTTTAGAGCATTTGGCTGCTTTGCCACTCATTTCCCATCCATCCAATCCATTCGTCATCATTTGCTCTCGTCAAATGTGCATCACAGGTTAAAATAGTATGAATCCTTGCAGTCACGAAAGCTTCAAATCTAGAATACATCACAGGTTCGCCCAATACTTCTTCTCATATTGTATTCACCTCATCTCCACCATTACATTCGTACGTACTGTTGTTCATTCTCTGTAAAGCACCTTGGTCAGGACATTATATAAATTACGATACGATAATATACATTTCCACATGATAAGCCACTTCGGTGAGCTATAATTTGTTGCCAGGTCGCTTCTGAAACAAGAGCTATATAGCTCAGTGGGCCTTACCTGGTAAAATAAAGATAGTTTAGTTATTATAGAGCCTTATCAGACTGTTGGGGACAAGTGCTGTTAGCGAGTAGCACCTATGAGGGCCGGCACAGCACACGAGCGGGTGAGTGGCCAACACCACGCCCGGCCGCCATTTTCTATCCAGCGGCCATGTTTATACATCGCGCCAGGTACTCATTCGAAGCTGAGTCGACCTAGTAGAGGCCCAGAACCGGTTCGGATGATCGTTACTGGTGTTGGCCGTGAGCTGCAATCGAACTCGTGTCGCTGGGCTGGTAGTGCAGTGTGCTCACCACCGCGCCACACACACACACATGGACGAGTCATATGACGGATTACAAGCTACGATACATCAGCTTTGATACCATTGCTTTGCTGTGCTATCAAGGGGCACTCAAATCTTTGCTCACCGAAGCAGCCGCTCACTTTAAAGGCCACCGGCCACGCTGTTTGTTGGACAACCGCAACTGCAGATCCAGGTGCTTGCATTGCCTGCTTCTTAATCTGCCACCGCTCCACATTTGGAATTCCCTCCTCATCGTCCCTTCTAAACCTTTGCTCAATCCAAAAAAAAAAACAATGGGGTTTTGTTCTGTTGACACCCTCGATAGTGCCGTTTTAGTTTGGCCACTTGGCAGTTGTGGGTCCTTTTGGGCCTGTGCTATGCGACCGTGAATGCAATATATATAACAACACTCAAAGAAAACAATTACCAGCATTTTAAAGACTGGACAATTCATAAACATATTCAGCTTTAACAACAACAACAAAAAACCAAATCAACAATTCTCAGTGCCCCTTTCAGCACCATTAAAAACATCGCGTGGGAGCTGGGCTTCGAAATGCAAAAAGTATCCAAAACTTGTAAACAAATTTGAAAAACTTTTCTTTCTCCCAGGATGTCCGATCCCAAATATAAAGTATCTCGTTCCGTCCAGCGGAAATGCCTCTACACGTCATGCTATACATATGTATATCGTGAAAATACTTCCTACCAAAACATGTAAATATTCGTTTTAATCCCAGGTGTAAAACGTTAAACCCACGACGGATACATTGATGAAACCTGAAAACCACTCAGGAGGACATGTGGTTTGAGTTTGACTTATTCACAACATCCGTTTGGTCGTAACTTTATCTCAACCAATTAGCCACCTTACCCTCACCCCTACCTCCTCACACGAAGCTTCAAACCAAAAACTACAACCGTAAACCCTAATGCCTAAACTCTAAATCTCTGATTATAGGTTTTTCCCCCTTTTTTCTGGCAAAAAAACTGGTGTGAAGATGTTAAAACACCAAACTGAAACCTTTTACAAGGAATCATCTCTGCATTAACCACAATGCTTGTGGTAAGAATTCAAACAAAAAACAAACTTTGATAATATATGCATTGTCTTTGAAACTGATTGATCCACACCAGAGACAGCTTTCTTTTGAGCCTCGTCTCAAACGGTGTTAGCCTAGAGGACGCTTTGATTTTCCCTGGGTCCTCCAGTTTTCCCTTCACATTTCGAAACATGCGTTTAGAGTATTTGACTGCTTGAAATTTCCACATGATAAGCTACTTAATTGGGCTATCATTTGTGGCCAGGTCGCTTCTGAAAAAGAACTATATAGCTCAGTGGGCCTTACCTGGTAAAAGAAAAAAATATTTTAATAGTTTAGTTTAAGTAGGGTGGAACAAACGTTTACTTTCCAAATTAAAGAGTTTTTTTTGGGTTAGATTGCATAAATATAAATGTGTCGTTTAACCCGCGACCACACGACACAGCCAATTATCAAGGTTTGTCACGTAAACAAAACGTGCCAATTAGTTGCTACTTCAGCACACGGTGTCGGAGAGTAAACGTTTACTTGTCGGAGAACTTATTCGTTCCACTGGAGGAACAAAGAATGCGTCCCCAACTATCCGCCCTTCCACCTTCCGTCCACACCAAACATTCACCCAACATCCATTGCTGGGGGAATACATTTTCCGGGGGAAGGCAATATTGGTTCACCGTGACTACAGGGCCCAGCGGGTTGTGGTCGCCGGGCCGGCTACAGGATCTGGGCCTCCACAAGGCGGTAGTAGAGGCCCCGGGCAGACAGCAGCTCCTCATGCGAGCCCAGCTCACAGATGTCGCCGTCCTGCAGCACCGCAATCACGTCCGCCGCGCGCACCGTCGACAGCCGGTGAGCGATGACGATGCAGGTGCGGCCCTGCTGAGCTTTCTCCAGAGCGTCCTGCACCACCTGGTTTCATCCCAGCAGCAAGCAAGCAGCAGGCAGCAGCAGTCAGCAGCAAGATGAGTGTCTATGTATCGTTTGGATGTTTCGCTCTCGCGGCTTGTGCCACTTTTCCCGTTGACACATGCGAGCCGTGCCGGGGCCATGCCAAGTCTGGCCGTCACCGCTCAGGAGGAGCCAGGTTTAGTTTTTTCCACTGCAGAAGGCGAGCCGCGACGCCGGTATCGCGCGCAACGCACGGCGTCGAGACGCATGCGGACGAAACGACGACGTCGTGTTTGTAAGTCGTACCAACAGACATCACGTGCTGCGAATTAGTCATTGAGCCGCTGGCCCTGGCCCTGCTTGGCCCCCGAGATAGAGTAATATGACTTGTGAGGCCAGCGTATCATGGTACGAGCAAGCCTGTGCACACGGCAGATTGCTAGTGGAAGACCACCTGTACCGAGAGGGGCCCTAACTGGCTCGGCTTCGATGTGGCAGTGGAAAAAGGCTGCATTGGTGAAACGTGACATAGTGATCATCGTCATGTTCTCAACATGACGATGATCACTATGACGCTAGGCCTCGGCAAGGTAAGGTAATTATACACTTTTTACCAGGTAAAAGGGTAAAGGTAAAGGGTAAAGGTGTCGACATGCCAAGGGGTAAGGGTGAAGGGTAGGGTAAAAGGTAGGCTCGTTGCTTTTTACCTTTTACCTTACCTGCTAAAGGGTAAAAGGTAGGGTAGAGTGATTGTATTGTGGTAAGGTAAAAGGTAGGGTAATGGTAGGCTCGTTGTTTTTACACTTTTACCTTACCTTGCCGAGGCCTATATGAAGCAATGATTGTCATTTCGTGAAAATCTACATCGTACAATAAACACAAATTACATCACGGTAATCGTGGAGGGCAGTGAATTGGCGTTCACGTTGAGCCTCATGTCAGTATCCCCCACCCCCGTCCTCCCCCTGGGGAATCTCACGAAGCGACTAGTGGTGGACGAAAAATGTGCGACTTCAAACTCTGCGACGAGTCCCGGTCTCCACTGCCGCACACGCACACAAATAAATAAAGGCATCATGTCATGCAAAGTGATATCGCAATAATTGTCAATAAACATCAGAACAAAAACTCCCCCCCCTCTCTTTCCCATTCCCCTTCTCCCCTTTTATGCTGTCATCTTCCCCCTAACCTTCCTGCCCCCATATCAACTTTCACTTCTCTGCTAAAGGCTCCCCACCTGGGTGGGGAATTGTGCCCAATCAACCCCACCTCCACCGAGCCTTTTGCTTGTGGAATCTCTGCCCCCCCCCCCCGCTTCTTGTTCTGCGATCGGTGCTATGTACCGCGCTCGAGTTGAATTATTTTTATGTATCACTTCAGTCGTATCGACATCGTGAAGAAAACACAATCGGGCGGTGGCGACGGTTACGCACCTTCTCGCTCTCGGCGTCCAGCGCGGACGTGGCCTCGTCCAGCAGCAGCACGCGGGGGTCCCGGAGGAGCGCACGCGCGATCGCCACGCGCTGCTTCTGCCCGCCGGAGAGCTGGGCGCCACGCTCGCCAACCACCGTGTCGTAGGCCTGGGGCAGCACGGCGGACACCGCAGCGACGGCGAGGGCGGGCGAGGAAGAGGAGGGTGGGGGAAGAGGTGGAGGAGGGGGAGTTGGGGAGGAACAGGAGGGGGAGCGCGCACGTTAAGGAACGTCGACGCGAACCGCGAACTGAGTGGAAGTGCCCGGCCAACGTTCGCTCGGGGATGACGACGATGTTGATGACGACGATAACGGTGATATTGATGACAATGAAGACGACGATTACAGTGATATTGATGACGACAATAAAGACGATGTTGATGACGACGATGTTGATGACGACGATGACGGTGATATTGATGACGACAATAAAGACGATGTTGATGACGACGATGTTGATGACGACGATAACGGTGATATTGATCACGACAATAAAGACGATGTTGATGAGGATGAAGACGACGCTGATGATGACGATATTGATGACGACAAAAACGACGATGTTTACGACGACGACAATGCTGATGACGACGACGAAGACGACGTTGATGACGACGATGATGGTGATATTGATGACGACAATAAAGATGATGTTGATGACGATGTTGATGACGACGATGACGGTGATATTGATTACAATAAAGATGGTGTTGATGACGATGAAGACGACAATGTTGATAACGACGATGTTGATGGCGATGAAGACGACGCTGATGACGACGATATTGATGACGACAAAAACGACGATGTTTACGACGACGACAATGCTGATGACGACGACGAAGACGACGTTGATGACGGCCACAGGCCTCGTCACGCGAACCCGCCCCGCCGCTCGGACCTGCGGCAGGGACTCGACGAAGTCGTGGAGGTTGGCAGCGCGGGCGGCGGCGACGACCTCGTCGCGCGACACCGCACGGCTCACGTCGCCGTACGCGATGTTTTCGGCGATGGAGCAGCCGAACAGCACCGGCTCCTGAGACACGACGCCCAGCTGCCGGCGCAGCCAGCCCAGGTTCAGCTGCCTCACCTCCACGCCGTTCAGAAGCTGCCCGCGCGCGCGCAGACAAAGATCCACCGTGTAGCGTTAAAAGACTGCCCGGGGCAAGTGCTGTTCAGCGGGCACCTATGAAGGCCGGCTCGGCACGCGAGGGGGTGGGTGGCCAACACCGCACCCGGCCGCCCTTGTCTCCCCAGTGGCGATGTTTCACACACTGCACCGGGTACTTGGGGAGGCTCAGGATCGGTTCTTTCACGCCGTACGTAGCCCACTGTGCTAATCGGAGGCGCGGTAAACTTGGTGTGGAACACCACTTGGTGTTGAACACCACATCAAGTGTTCCTATCACTTTGGCTGTGGCTATTAGTCACGACAAAAACAAATAAACACAGCAAACAAAATGGCAAAAAAAAGAGAATGGGATTCATGAATTGAATTGTGACCCTGGAATTCTGACAAATCATGGCATCTCTACATGGAAAAGGGGACGGTGAGGGGGCGAGGGGATGGATCGTGATGAGTTCATCTCGATCAGCGCGCGTTTGCGGGCCGATCATCATCGCGTCGAAGTCCAATAGTCCCACACACGCGAGTGATCGTGGGACATGTTTGATCTCAGCGGGCGACACACAGTCAACTTAATTAGGCCTCTCCTGGTGGTAAAAGGCGAGTTGTAAAATAATTATCCATTCGCCACTGGGGGAAAGGATTTGATTTTCATTTAGGGCTCAAATGTCGTAGCATCTCGAAGCGCAGCTTCACTTCTAGCGAAGGAGCCGTGACAATTGAGGGTGAACTGCTTGCATAGGCGGCACCACGAGAATTGGCTACGACTTGGTGGGGAGACCATCATCCAGCAGTGGATTGATCATGGCTGACGATTGTTCTATTATTGCGTATTGCAGCGATGTGTTCGGGACCTGGATGCCAAAGTCGTTGTCTGCTAGCCGTGACGAGAGGGCTTCAGGATGGAAAGTTCGTGTCGCTTTGCTTTTCCTCCTCGTCCGTTGAAAGAGCGCAGGCCACATTTGTTGACTCTATCGATCCATAGTCTGGGTTGCATGGACATAATCGCACGACTGTGGCCTGTATCTTTATATATCTCTATGGGTTTACCATATGGTCCATAGCTTGGTTTGCATTGCCACAATCACACTACTGCAGCAGCTTGTCTTTAATGTATATCTATGGGTTTCTATGTATCTCAATGTGTCTATGTGTCTTTATTTGTCCCTGTGTAGCTCTATGTGTCTCTATGTAAATACCATACGGTCCATAGTTTGGGTTGCGATGATTTTAAATGCATGCCACCACCGAATGCTCAAATGAGCATGGGCTGTTGCAAATTTTATTCTTACAGCCCTAAGCTAGTGGTGGAAATTCCATATTCCTATGGTGGGTGGTGAGTCTATCCAGAATACACAATCCAGAGGATATTCACTTCCGAGAAAGTGGTTCTCGTTTTATCAACACCGCAGAAATGATTGATGATAGTGAGCTGAGTTATTTACATTTGGAAACCTCAAGTGGAACTAATAATACATGTGTATGTATTAAACATGTATTGTTATTATTTTTAGCTGTTTTGCTTTTGTTCTTTGTTTAATTCAAAGTGTTTTTCTCTATGATCTATTTATTATGACTCCTTAGATAAGTAGACTTCCATTCTCAATGGGCTATTAATAATGAATTTTACTGGTAGGAACCTCCTGGTTACACCAGCCCACAGGGGATTATTACGTCCGTCCGTCGTGCATCCAAAAATGGGAGGAGTGGGGCTGGGCGGAGAGGGGAGGGTGGGGAGGGGCTGGGTAGACAGGGTGGGGAGGGGCTGGGTGGGCAGGAGATGGGAGGGTGGGGAGGGGCTGGGTGGGGAGGGAGGGGCTGGGTGTGGACGGTGGGGCTGGGTGGGGGGTGGGAGGGGTGGGGCTGGGTGTGGAGGGGCTGGTCACCCCGTGGTGCCCTTATAAAACTCAACGTTTAACCTACTCACGCCGGCTTGTGCCCGCCCTCACAGTCGGCCATATTTGCGGAATACACCACGCCGCCGTTGACCCTGGCCATTGACCAAGCAACCCAATGTTCCTACCAGCTCCCTCCACAGGAATGTGTTTTGTTTGTACATTGAACTTCTTTTGCACCGTACGTAGCCAAGTGTGCTTATCGGAGGTGCGGAGCAAGGACAATACACTATAAACAAAAAGAAGTTCTCAAGAAATTAATTTTAAATTTAGAAAGAAAGTGCATAGCTCCAGTGGCTTCCTAATATAGGAAGGAAAAGCGTTGCAGATGGACGCAGAAGCACATCTGAAAGCTCTCGATGCGGTGACCGTCTTTATTCGATGGTCAGCCAAAAGCCGCCGCTAGAATGAACAAAGTTTGTGGTGATGACTTATGCTCCTTGACAAGATCAGCGAGGCATTGGTGGTTAATTTGTGGCTCATTTGTGGCAAGAACTTTGTGTGTAAAGCGCGTGACCTTACAGTTAATTAACTGTGACTGGTAATTAATACATTAATCTTAACAACTCGAAATCCTGCTCTCCGCAGGATAGCCAGATCCCTGCGGCCCGCCTCTTGTATTCGGATGCTCTCTAAATGCTCTTTTTGCCGCACAGCATTCATTGTATGTGTCGGTGCGTGCTAGTGGGCGGGGTTGGCAGACGAATGGGCGTGGCCTGTGGGCAGTGGGCGGGGCGAGAGAGGGAGGCAGCCAATCGCCGTGCAGACAGCGGCCGAGTGGGCGTGGATAAGTGAAAGTGGGTGGGGCCGAGGGAGAATGAGGGGAATGCCGTTTCACACACAATGCCGTTTCACAATGGTTGAGCCTCATAAACTCGGCAGCTTTATAACACTGGGTACGGGGACTCCTCTGCTTGCGAACGAGTTAGGTTCCAGAGGTCTGCTCGTAAGTGGATTTGTTCGTAAGTCCAACTTTAATCATGTCGATTCCAAACGTGTTGTACGGCACGTACACTAAACAAGAGGAATGGCTTTAAAAGTTGTATAATCTCATGTAGATGCCACTGCTTCTTCCTGTTCTGCAGATGTAGATGCCACCACCGCCATCTATTGCGCGGCGGTTGAACTTTCTACTCTGGGTCCGAACAGCTGCAACTAGAAACACGGACAGGTTTGTTCGTATCTCTGAAAGTTCGTAAGTCGAATGTTCGTAAGTAGAGGAGTCCCTGTATTCTGTCTCTCCCCCCCCCTCCTATCTTCGCCCCTCTCTCTCCCCTGCATGCTCAGGATCTCTGTCTGTAAGTTCGTTGTACCACCTCCTCCTCCCCAATCATCCCCGCTCCCCCCCCAATTTAGAAACCCCTTTTCCCCCCACCTCGACCTCCCCCCGCCACCGCTATCCCCGGAAATTCCGTAGCATGCTGGTTGTTATTCTTCCCCTACCCTTTTAAATCTTCATCTTCCCGCTAGTGCACGGTCGTCAATGGGGCAGGGCAGCAGCCCCCCCCCTCCTTTCCCTTATTTTCTCTCCCTTTAGCGCGGTTCCGTTACGCCGGAATGGATGACCGCCGATTTAGTTTTTGTACCCTGTTACTGAAACTTTTCGGCGTGGCATGCCGGACTCACGTTTTGTTGTAACATCAAAAAAAAGCCACAAAACACTGGGTGTTCTGGGTCACCTCCTCCCCACTGCCCTCCCAAGCTGCCTCTCTCCTAAGATCCAGGTGGGGGCGGGAGGTGTGTTGGTGACGAACGGCAAGCATTGCGCCACCGAGCCGGACGCTGCCCACGCTGCCCTCACCAGCTGGCCGGCGCTGGAGTCGTAGAAGCGCAGGAGCAGCTGCATGATGGTGCTCTTGCCGCTGCCGCTGGGACCCACCAGAGCCAGGGTCTGGCCCGGGGACACGCGCAGGCTCACGCCACGCAGCACCTCGGCGTGCGGCCGCGTCGGGTAGCGGAAGTGCACGCCGCTCAGCTGCAGCTCCCCATCGAAGGCGTCCTGCGGAACGGCGGGGGCCGGGCACGCAGCAAGGGGATGTTAGATATGGGACGTGTGATACGGGGGTGGGGGTCCCTCAAATGCACTGCTCACGATTGTTTCCCCGAGCTTGGTCGGGCCCTCGTTCGTTCACTTATTTTGAGGGTGCAATAATTCCGGCCTGCTGCATGTTGTTCCTCCGTCCTTTTGATATTCCCACTGTATTTTGGACTTTGAAAGACAATATATAAAATGGGACACGGGACACAGGACATACTAGAGGGAACAAAGACATTAAACATGAGGCATGGGACGTGGGACGGAGGATGTATATGGGACATTGAACCTGAGGCAGATTGTGACACGTGAGAAAAGAACATGAGATACAGGACAGAGAATGTGACACGTGACGTGGGAAATCAGCCAAAGAACATTGAAGACAGGACAGAAGATGTGGTGACACGGGACACGTAACACAGGAACATGAGACGTGTAATAACGTGATATAGGACGCAGAACGGATGACATAGGTAGAGGCAATGTTCGGTCCCAGGGACCAGGGAAGCATGACAAGTGGCGGTGAGGGCCAGCGAGCCTCACCGGCTGGATGCCGCCCTCGCTGTAGCTGTCAATGGCCATCTCGCGCCGCAGCAGGGCCAGGATTCGAGCTGCCGACACCTTGGCTCGGCCGTAGTTGGGCGCCATCGCCATGGCCTGGCCCACCGCCATGGCGCCGAAAATGATGGCACCGAACACCCTGAGGGGACAGTGCGCGTCTCCATCAGCGAGTCCCCTCGCTGCGGGCGACGTCCGCTAGGTTTCCAGTCCGAGCCCCGATTCAACGATTTGCCAGGGCCCCCTGAAGCCAATCGCTTAGATCGAATACGCTGATGTTACACCGTTGCTTCCTCGTCAAGGGTTTTTTTCCGAAGTCTCTGACGAGATCGGACGAGGACGCCGCGTCACAGCGAGTTCGATCAACACTAATTTGATGAATATGTAATAATTCAATCAAAGGGGGTGATAAAGTATGTGCGTTAAGAAGGCTCGATGACCCACCCCCCGCCCCCCCCCCAGAAAAAAATCCATGGGGACTCCGTGGCAACACTGGAAAAAGTCGCCCCCTTTTTGTGCCAGGGTGAAACGAAAAAAAACTGGGCTCGAATAAAAGCGAGAGAGGACCAGCGCTGAGGATGAGTCAGGGTGATGCTGCCCCCAATAGACGCCGTCACTCCAGAAAATGTTGATGCGGTCCAGAAGACGGCGATTTGCGACAGAAGATCACCAGGCAGGCACAGAGCTGAGGCAGTGGATAACCAGGTGGGGGGTCGTTCCGGTGAGACGTGTGGACAGGGCCAGATTAAGTTTGAGGAAAGCTCAGGGTTGTTATGGTTTGGGAGTCCCTTCTTTATTTATTCAGCTCCTTCGACTGTTTTACCATTCCCGCGCCCCGTGCCAAACACCCCTTTGGTATTCTCCCCGCTGATTTCAGTTTCAGTTTTTTTAACTGCGATGTATACGAATTGCCATACAGCTAAATTGGTTAATTTTGGCACAAAAGGTTGGCAGTCATACACACGGTGGTGCCGTGTTAAATTACCGAGAGCAATGGTGCTCAACGATTACTGGACGCGTGCGACCACTGTCAGCCCTCTAAAACGTTCTTTTCATGGACCACCACTCGGTTTTGTGAAAGAAAAACAAATCACCGCAAAAGCTCCGTGGACCACTTCCCGCGTGTGGCCTTGCGGAGCACCAGTGGCCTGCAGACCACATGTTGGGCACAACTGCTCTATAGTGTCGCCGGATCAACTGTTAGAAAGTGGAATATAATTATTGAGATCGGGAATGGGGGAAAGATTTTGAGGCCCGGGCATCAAACTAAACTAAACTATTTTTATTTTACCAGGTAAGGCCTGCTGAGCTATATAGATCTTTTTATCTGAAGCGACCTGGCCACAAATGATGTGGCTCAATGACGTGGCTGATCACGTGGAAATGTATAGCAGCCAAATAATTTAAATGCACGTTGATTCTAAATTGTGGAAGGAAAACCAGAGGACCTGGAGAAAAATGCACGCAACCACAAGGAGAAAAACATGCAAACTCCAAATACACAGCAGGCATCAGGGTCGGGATTGAACCCACGACCTCCTGCATACCAGGCGAGGTAGTTAACATCTCGGGAACGTAGCGCATCAAAATCGGATGCCCCCAGCCAGTAGCCCCTAAATGCCGAGCGGCTGCGTTGATCAACCTCCGCGTGCGTGCGTGCGAGCGAGCGTGCGTGCGTGCGTGCGTGCGTGCGAGCGTGCGTGCGAGCGTGCGTGCGTGCGAGCGTGCGTGCGAGCGTGCGAGCGTGCGTGGATGCAGACTCACTTGTAGACGTCCTGGAAGGTGAGCTCCCCCTGGGCCACGAGGAACCCGCCCAGGCGGAAGACGGCCGCGTACGCGAAGCACAGGATGCCCTGGGTGAAGCCGAAGGTGACGCTGAAGAGGTAGCCCCTGCGCTTCATCACCCTGCGGGCGGCGCGGCGGGGGAGAGGGGCGCGCAAAGTTCGCGATCAAAACGGTGGGGGAGGGGGGGGCAAGCATTCCCTCGTAATTCACGTAGAATGGAAATAATAAAATAATAAAAATACAACATAATTAAATAATTCTCACGACGTTTCGGCCACAACGCAAGCAGCCGTCCTCAGGTGAAGAACAGGTCTGTCGGAAAGACAGCGTCTGAATGAACACCACCAAGCTTGGTAGCGTATATTTAAGCTGGTGGTGTTCATTCAGACGCTGTCTTTCCGACATACCTGTTCTTCACCTGAGGACGGCTGCTTGCGTTGTGGCCGAAACGTCGTGAGAATTATTTAATTATGCTTTATTTTATTATTTCCCTTCTACGTGACTTTACCGAAAGAACCAAGAAGATGAATCCCTGCAGTCACAAAAGCTTTAAATCGAAATATTCCCTCTTAATTCACGAACTTGCTAACCGCAATTTTGGCTAGCCGTGAATCGCATCTGGAACTCTGCATCGAGAGAAAAAAAGAAAGAAAGTGATGATGCGAGCATTATAATTTAAGGTAAGTTAATTCATAAACTATTATTTAATCAATCTTGACTTCAAGCTTTTGCGACTGGAGGAATTCATATTCTTTGGGTCTTTTGGTAAAGTCACGTAGATGGTTCAAAGAAAATAACAAAAAACTACGACGTTTCGATCACAACACAAGCAATCGTCATCAGGAGGAAAACAGAGGAGGAAAGCTGCTGAGGCAGACTGTTTTAAAGGTTTAAAATGGGTGTAGCCCAATGGGCATGAAGTGGGCGGGGCTAGTTATGTTAATGTGAGAAATTAGCAAGTTAATGTAACTAAGCGACATGTCTCGGACCGTGTTCGTGAGCATAAAGCAGATTTGAAACACGGTATGACCGACACGTCGGCCGTGGCTGATCATTGTTTTAATGCGGCTGGCTCACACGAAATTGTAAGCCCACTGGCTATCAACAAAGATTCGTTCATGAAGCCATCCACATATACAGACAAAGACACCATTTCAAAGGAGAAGATGGGTACAAACTGAGCAATCATTGGAAGGACCTTATCAACCAGTTTTAGTCATCACTGGCTGTGATGTTCCCATCCTGCCACCTTCCGATGTCAGTTGTTATTTTCCGATTTTACATGAACAGGTTCAGTTTCTCACACCAACACAGCCACCTACGCGCGCCAGCCTCGACGCGGCGACGGCTCTGCGATCTCCCATTAACATGCTAATCTCTTACATTAACATGCTAATCTCTTACATTAACATGCTAATCTCTTACATTAACATGCTAATCTCTTCAATTAACATGCTAATTTCTTACATTAACATGCTAATCTCTCCCATTAACATGCTAATTTCTCACATTAACATGCTAATTTCTTACATTAACATGCTAATCTCTTACATTAACATGCTAATCTCTTACATTAACATGCTAATCTCTTACATTAACATGCTAATCTCTCCCATTAACATGCTAATTTCTTACATTAACATGCTAATCTCTTACATTAACATGCTAATCTCTCCCATTAACATGCTAATTTCGTACATTAACATGCTAATCTCTCACATTAACATGCTAATCTCTCACATTAACATGCTAATCTCTTACATTAACATGCTAATCTCTTACATTAACATGCTAATCTCTTACATTAACATGCTAATCTCTCACATTAACATGCTAATCTCTTACATTAACATGCTAATCTCTCACATTAACATGCTAATCTCTTACATTAACATGCTAATCTCTCCCATTAACATGCTAATCTCTCACATTAACATGCTAATCTCTCACATTAACATGCTAATCTCTCACATTAACATGCTAATGTCTTACATTAACATGCTAATCTCTCACATTAACATGCTAATCTCTCACATTAACATGCTAATCTCTTACATTAACATGCTAATTTCTCACATTAACATCACTAGCCCAGCCCACTTCATGTATTACCCTTGGGCTACACGCAATTTAAACCTTTAAAACAATCTGCTTTTAGCAGCTTTCTCCCCCTGTTTTCCTCCTGATGACGATCGTTTGTGTTGTGATCGAAATGTCGTGGTTTTTGTTAATTATTGTTTTATTAATTTGAACCTATCTACGTGACTTGATCGAAAGAGGCAAATAGTATTATTTAATACTTTAACATTTATTTAATGATAACCAATTGTTATGTTATTATATTTTTAATGTATTTGAAACGTTTATTTATTGAAGGTAATTCAATAAAAGTTTTTCGAAGACCACCATCATTATCCGCGAAATGTGCCATTCACAAGCATCTCTGGAACGTATCCCTCGCGAATAACGAGGGGGTACTGTACGTATGTTGAACTTCTTTCGCACCGTACGTAGCGAACCATGCTAATCGGAGGTGCGAAAGAAATTTGTCTTCAATTTAGTCTCAAAAGTGCATAGGTGCGAGCGAAGAGTATTCGGTTGCTACCAATTTCCACGCGACAAGCCACTTTGTTGACCTACCATTTGTGGCCACGTCGCTTCTGCAAAACAGCCACACAGATAGCTCAGTGGGCCTTACCTGGCACAACAAAATAAATTGCTCAGTTTAGTAGTTTGGAACGGACGGCGGTGGGTCGACGGTCCGCACCTGTACGGCTCCAGGAGGCACTGCTCAAACATCCCGCTGAACTTCTCCTCCAGGCACAGGGACGCCACCGTCCGGATGTTCTGCACGGCCTCGGTGGAGATCTGCGGCGAGTTCACGGCGTCGCTCCGAATCGTCGCTCAAGATCAACAAAGTCGCCCCGACAACGCGACCCGCTTGCACGAGTTCCGCCCGTGCACACAATTTGGACGAATTGTTGTTGTTGCAGTTGCTGTGGTTGCGAGATAAAACTACGCAGGTCTTCGTGGTTGTGTCTTGCAGTGCAGCTCCCCGGTGCATTTTCAGGTTGTGCCGCGTGTTGTTCGGCACCGCGTCCGACGTTTCTGTTTTCCGAAGAGTCTCCCGGAAGCCCCGTTAAACATGCCCGACGTTAGGCCAACATTGGACCAACACTTCCCGATTAGCATGGTTGGCTACGTACGGTACGAAAGAAGTTCAACATACATAATTGTCCACGTGAAATTTTCTCATTACAATAAGGGCTACACAAGTGATGATTTTTGTTGCGTGCGCACAGCCGTACGAACACTAATTAAATCCCGCTCGAGCGCCCCACCATAGAAATGTGGAATTTCCACGACTGACTTGGGGCTGTAAGAATACAATGAGCAACAGCTCATGCTCATTCGAGGATTCGGTGGCAGTCATTCATTTAAAATCATCATCATACACACACCCTTGGCCTCACGTTGGCCAAATGTTCCACGTTTCACCAGGGGGCGTCTCGACAGTTTAAATGTCACGATTCCACCGCCGTCGCCGCCGCCAGCGCCACCACGTGTCCCTCCTCGCGCCGCGCGGACCGCTCACCTTGCTGGCCTGCTCGTACGCCCGCTTGATGGTGGTGGCCTCGGAGCCCTGCAGGACGCTCTGCACGAGGCCCGCGCCCACCATGAAGGGCATGAAGGCGAGCATGAGCAGCGCCAGCTTCCAGCCCACGAGCAGCGCGATCAGCAGGCCCGTGGTCAGCCCCGAGACGTTCTGCACCAGCATGCCGGCCCGTCGACCTGTCGCCTGTATGGCACGGCGCAGTCAGCCGAAAGCCTCCGTTTTATAAATTGGAGGGGCCAAATGAGCGTTGTGATGGCGGTGGGCGGGGGTCGTGGGGGAGAAGGGAGAGGGGGAAGGACAGGAGCGTGGGGCTGCGGTGATGCGGCAGATGTTAATTAGGAGCTAATTGGCTTCTACTGCATGTAGCCGAGATGGTGGCATACAACGCAGCTCCTAGGCGAGAGCGTCTCACCCGCACCGAGGGACGATCGCTTTCGTAAGCCTGCAGCACGTCGCGTGTTTTGTTGTTCAATAAACCAAGGCCGTAGCCATGGAGTCAACATTGGGGGGGACCAAATCTTCCAGTGGGTCTGGGGGTCCCAACCCAGAAAAATATCTACATTTGGAAACTCATTTCCTGCCTAAAATAAAAAAAATCACTAACACATGGGATGGACTTTATTTTTTATTTTTTTCCAAAGTCTAATAGTGTATTGTATTACATGGCTCTGTTTTTACTTTTTTTTACCATTTCTTGTTTCATTGTATATAATGGCAGAGATTAGGGATTAATAAAGTACAACCATAACCAAAATCATATAAACATAAATCTATGCATTGATTTATATGAAGACAAGTCCAGATATTGTGGCCAAGGTTTAGCAAATTGTTATTTTGATTTACATAGCATAGCAATTTTTTTTTTTAAATAGCAATATATTGGGGGTGGGGCATTTTAAGCACATTTGAATATTGGGGGGGATGTGTCCCCCCCAATATATATTACAATTACGGCCTTGCAATAAACAGCAGATGCTATCGTAAGAGTTACGCGTCACATCGTCGTCGTCGTCGACAGCGCGACGAGGGAAACTCACCCCCTGGACCTGCGCCGCGTCGGTGGACAGCTGCGCCGTGAGCGCGCCGGTGTTGTTCTTGTGGTTGTCGAACCAGCTGATCTCCTGCAGAGCACATCCCAGCACCAGCACCATCATCAAACACGCCCAGAGGTCGCAAACGGGTTTTGATTCCTTACCCGTACCCGGCCGCAGCAGGGTCGCAAACGGGTACCCGTACCCTACCCGATACCCGTACGAGTACCTGATTGCGACCTCTGGGATGAAGCCATGTTGCAGGCGTGGGTGGGTTGATTCTAGGAACTTGAATTGTGAGAAGAGACAAGACGTTGGGAAATGAGTGACAAACGGTTACTCACCAGTGACTCACGGCCTACCCGTACCCGTACCCGGCCGCAACAGGGTCGCAAACGGGTACCCGTACCCGGCCGGGTACGGGTAGGGTACGGGTATCGGGTACCCGGTTGCGACCTCTGACCACCCCCCTCCCGCGTCATTCCTTCCAGCCGAGCGGCGTAGCTTAGGGACCGTCCATAAATGACGTCACGCGGTTTTGGACGATTTTTGACCCCCCTCCTTAGTCACACGGCATCACAAAAAGTCAGACCCCCCCCTCAAATATGACGTCACAAAGCTCTGCCCCCCCCCCCCCTCTCAAAATAAAACATGCTTTAAATCGCTTTAAACTATTGTCATTGTAGTGCGCATTTAATGTGGTGCTGCACTCTGATGTTGTAGAAGAAAACATTTATTAAAAAGTCGATTTAATTAAGTAGAACGTGTTGTCTATTATTATTTAAAGTTGCGCATTTTGATGTGACGTCACATTTCTCAAACCCCCCCCCCCTCTCGTCACACATCGTCACAAATGTCTGACCCCCCCCCCCCCCCCCCAGGTGCGTGACGTCTTTATGGACGGCCCCTTACCGAGCACGCAGGCGGCACAACTGCCCGAGGGGACTCTCCCCCACGTGGCCGACGAAGAGGTCGGGGAGCCGGGAGCGCTGGCGGTGGGTTGCCTGGGGGCAACGCCCCGGCAGCGCCGGTTTTTTGGGGGCATTGGCGACGGAGGAATATGCCCGGGGGCCGGTAGCCACGAGTTGGGACTCGGCTCGTAAAGCGGGGGGGGGGCAGAGGTCGCAAACGGGTTTTAATTCCTTACTCGTACCCGTACCCGGCCGCACCAGGGTCGCAAATGGGTACCCGTTCCCTACCCGTACCCTACCCGAAATGAGTGACAAACGGTTACTCACCGGTGACTCACGGCCTACCCGTACCCGTACCAGGCCGCACCAGGGTCGCAAACGGCTACCCGTACCTGGCTGGGTACGGGTAGCCGGGTATCGGGTAGGGTACGGGTATCGGGTACCTGGTTGCGACCTCTGGGGGGGGGGGGGGGTAGCTGCAATGTCCGGATCTGCAGCCGGGCATTGCTCGCCCCACATCACGGTCGGCACGAGGGGGACGCGAGCTCGACCGTACGTGCGTCGAACTTCTTTCGCACCGTACGTAGCTAATGGGGAGGCGCGGTACGATTAAGTAGCCGGAAGCTCAGCGATGAGCGAACGAATGGATGCAATCCAGAAGACATCGCGGCTTTCAAAGACTGTAATCGTGCACGAGATCTCGGCTCCGGGCACTCCGTCGATGTCGCTGCCTCGTCAAGGTGGCGTCGCGAGGCAGCGCTGGGCACCAGCGTGCGTGAGTGTTTAGGTTTCCGCGAGGGCGATGTGCAATCCGGCCTTGGTGGCTCATCGGCGGAGCGAGCGGCTCGCGATGGGAATGTCGCAAGTTCAAACGCTGGTCTGGGTGTTGGCCCTGCCCATCATCCCTCCCGGGTCGATAAAGTGAGTACCTTACCACTTTGTGGAGAAGTCAACAGTGGTTCTCCAATGGAGAGACTCACCCCCATCATAAGAATGTGGAATTTTCTGCCCCTGTCTCGAAGTTATAAGCAAGATTTCTGATCTCATATAGATTTATATAGCACCTTTTTCGGAGGCATTTTACGACAATTTTACAATTGTACATAAGATGTTAGTGGTTGTGATAAAGAGTGGGGTTGTTAAGAGTGGTGGTGGTGGTGGAGGAGTCGTTGTGACAAGAGAACAGGCGGGAGTGGTTAAGGAGGGGTTGGGGTAGTGATAGGGTAGTGATAGGGTAGTGATGGGATAGTGATATGGGTTGGGGTAGTGATAGGGGTAGTGATAGGGTAGTGATGGGATAGTGATAGGGGTAGTGATAGGGGTTGGGGTAGTGATAGGGGTTGGGGTAGTGATAGGGGTTGGGTATGGTTAGTGATAGGGGTAATAATAGGGGTAGTGATAGGGGTTGGGTAGGGTTAGTGATAGGGTTAATGATAGGGGTAGTGATAGGGGTTGGGGTAGTGATAGGGGTTGGGTAGGGGTAGTGATGGGGTAGTGATGGGATAGTGATAGGGGTAGTGATAGTGTTTGGGTTAGGCCTGGTCGTAGCTGGGGGGCGGGGACAGGGAGTAGCAGTAACAGGATGAGCTCGGCAGATGGTTGACTACGTATGGTGCGAAAGAAATTCAACATACGGGAGGAGATGAGTACCAACGCAATCCTCAAGTTAGTAGGAAACCACTCTGCCTTTTGCAGCAGAGCTCAGGGGCGTGTTCACAGATCACTCTGTGTGTGTGTGGGATGATGCAGATGACGACGACGACGATGATGAACCGTGCGCTCTGTGGTTGTGGGGTCGCACCTGTCTGACCATCGCTTTGAAGCTCCGCTCACGGAGCCTCTGCGTCAGCACCTCGCCGGACTTCCCAAACGTGTAGCCCTGCGGGGCGCAGCACACCAAACCGCACGGCCGTTATGATTCGATTCGCGGCCACGGCATATTGCCGGCGGTGAGCGATAATATAAAATCTCCCGCTCCGTCAGCACATGTACAATGCGCGAACGCATGCTTCCTACCTGTATGGTGTTCACCACTAAGGCTGACCCTCCGATGGCGATGAACATGAGGCACCAGAAGACCGACGTCTCCCTCTGCTCCTCTTCTGTGGGCAGCGTGAACGTCTGGGGGCGCAGGCGGACAACATGAGAACGCGGCTCACTCATCACCTGGTCAACAAAGTGTCCATCCGGCCCGCTGGTGGCACAGCGGCGGTCGAGCGAGCGGCTCGCAATTTGGAATCTTCCGAGATGTTGACTACCTCACCTGGTGTACAGGAGGTCGTGGGTTTGATCCCGACCCTGACGCCTGCTGCATATGAGGAGTTTGTGGTATCTCTCTCCCCATGATCGTGTGGATTTTTCTTTCCCTCCACATTTAGAAACATGCATTTAGAGTATTTGGCAGCCAAATACTCTAAATGCATCCAGCAGTGGATTGATAATGGCTGCTGCTGCTGCTTCTGCCGCTGCTGATGATGATCTCAACGGTGTGATTACCGAGGCGTGCGCTGTAGCCTCACCCCGATCAGCTCGGCGAAGATGATGGCGAAGACCGGCTGGATGGCGCCGTTCACCGCGGCCACCATGATGCCCAGCAGGATGTATGGCCACTCGGGGGCGTTGAGCCTCAGCATCTGCAAGAACGAGATCCCTCGCGCCGCCTTCTTCTCGTCCTGTCAAGAAAAACCGCCGTCATCACAGCCGTCATCACTGACATCATCACAGTCGTCATCGCAGTCATCGCAGTCGTCATCACTGACGTCATCACTGACGTCATCACTGACGTCATCGCAGTCGTCATCGCAGTCGTCATCACAGTCGTCATCACTGACGTCATCACAGTCGTCATCACTGACGTCATCACAGTCGTCATCACAGTCGTCATCACTGACGTCATCACAGTCGTCATCACAGTCGTCATCACTGACGTCATCACAGTCGTCATCACTGACATCATCACAGTCGTCATCACAGTCATCATCGCCGTCGTCATCACAGTCATCATCGCCGTCGTCATCGATATCACCGCCATCACGCTCGCCGGCATTGTTCGTCGCACCTCCGATTAGCGCGGCTGGCTACGTACGGTGTGAAAGCAGTTCAACATACATACTACGTACATCAACAGCGTGGTCTCCATTAAGGTGAGCCTACACAATTTCTGGGAGGCTCAACTGCTCAACCCAAGCGATTAATATTTTGCCTTTTGGCGTTCTGTGGTCTCCCACTGGTGGTGAGACAAGGCCATACAGTAGGTTGTCTCTGGTGCAGGCCCATCAGTTTTTAAGACAATGCGAATATGTTTTCAGAGCATGTTTGTTTTGCGTGTTTTGTCACAGGTATGTGTGGTTAATGCAGACTTGATGCCTTGCAATAGGTGCCTCTACTTGGTGTTTGAACATCTTAACACAGCTCCTGTTTTATTGCCAGAAAGAATGAAGCCCTCTTTGTTATTTTTTTCAACCAGGACAACATGGTGAGATAGCACCCCCCTCTCTCTTTCCCCGTAAACTCACGTGAGATTTTTCTTATATTCCCTAAGATTTACGGGAATATTTTGACGAAAGAATAACATTCATAGCAGGACAAATTGAAAAGTGAGAGCAATTTTCAATTAACCGTGGACAGTCGTCTGTATTCGTAACTCTCACCTCTTCTGTGTCGCCATCTATTATTATTTCTACTACGTCTTCCCGACCTCTTCTGCCATTTTAAATAAATTCAATGTCCATTTCATTACATGAAAAATAATCCCGTGTGGCCAGTAACCCAGCAAGTTTCGGTGGCAAGAGCCCACGGCAGCCACTAACAATAGAACTACTGTTGCTGTGGTGGGGAGGAGCCCAGCCAGCAGCCAGCCAGGAAACTCGAGGCATACATTATTTGTACGTATGGATGCATGTTGAACTTCTTTCGCACCGTACGTAGCCGACCGTGCGATTTGCAATCGTAGTACGACTGGGAGACAACAGAACAGAGTTCTGCGTCCCGTCCCTCGGCGCATCAACAGCTCGGCTGAGTCACCAACCTCATCCTCCTTCTGCTCCTCCTCGCCGTTGCCATCTCGAGCCGCCACCGTGAGCTCCTCAATCCCCTCGCCATCGTCCGGTGAAGCCCCCTTGTCCGTGCGAGCGACGGGCACGGGGATGTACGCGAGCGCCAGGCGGTCGCCGGGACCCTCTTCCACGCCCGCATCGCGATCCTCACGCGGCGGCTCAGCGACTCCGACCGCGTCCTTCCCGCTCGACTACGAACGTCAATGGTGAGCACAGGTCATCGTCAGCGTCGTCGTCGTCGTCGTCATCGGGTTCGATGTGTCCACTGCCGGACTAAGGTCTCTGCGAGACGTCACCATCCACCACGGTCCTGCGATGCAGCAATGCTTCGAGCCGCAGCTCGCGAATTGGATTCACCGCTCCATCTCCGCAGTGGAAGTCCTCTCGGGAGAGTCCCCTCCCCTTGATCGCCATTCCGGCATCAGGGTTCTATCTCAGCCGGTGATGTGCCCTGCCAATCACTGGACATGGGAGTTTTTTATTTTTTGTTACCACGTCTCACCGTGCTGGTGAGTGTGGGTTTAGGGAGGGGAGGTCGCGGAAAGGACCAACTCGTCGATTTAACCAAGCTGTGAAGTTGTTGGCTTCGTGTATACGTTATAGGGAGGGAGAGGGAGCCAGGGAGGGGGGAGAGAGGAAGGGAAACAATGGAGGGAGAGGGGGGGAGCGAGCGGAAGGACCAACTCATCGGCTTATCTGAGCTGTGAAGTTGTTGGGTTCAAACTTGATTTGGCGCTTTCGTGACTGCAGGAATTACTCTTTGGTTCTTTCGGTAAAGTCACGTAGAAAGAGAAAATTATAAATAATAGCATACGACGTTTCGATTGCAACACAAGCAATCATCATCAGGTACAAATGAAAGAGAAAACAAAACCTAGTAAACTTAGAAATACAATGCAATACAACACCAATAGTCGGCTAACATAACAGTCAACACCCTATCTGTGTTGCTTACGCTCTTCCAAAGATTGCTAAATTTAAGAGAGAGATTAAACACAGAACAGGAGACATAGACAGACACGTAAGCAGAGAGAGATAACACAGAGACAAAGATCCCCCGTATAGCCTTAATAGATTGTAGGCTGTAGGGGCAAGTGCTGTTAGCGAGCACCTATGAAGGCCGGAACGGTACACGAACGAGGGGGTGGGTGGCCAGCACCACGCCCGACCGCCTTTGTCTCCCCAATGGCGATGTTTACACACCGCACCGGGTACTCATTTAAGGCTGAGTCGACCTAGGAGAGGCCCAGGACCGGTTCAGATAATCGTCACTGGTGTTAGCCGTGAGCGGGAATCGAACCCGGGTCGCCAGGTTCATAGCGCAGCGCGCTAACCGCTACACTGCCGCTCCCCATATAACACAGAGACACACAGAGAGAGACAAACACATAGGCACACAGAGAAACGATGCTTCTGTGTCGAGGCCTTGTTGGGTTCGTCTATAAGTAAATCATGTATTTAGAGCAGTGGTTCTTAACCTTTTTGGAGGTACTGAACCCCACCAGTTTCATATGCGCATTCACTGAACCCTTCTTAATTGGCAAAATAAAATATGATTTTTTGAAATTCAAAACATAGATATATTTTTTACTGGTGCACAATCATATGAGTCGGGTGTGTGTCTTAACCTCCGCCGAACCCCTGAGACTGACTCACCGAACCCCTGGGGTTCGATCGAACCCAGGTTAAGAACCACTGTTTTAGAGGGAGAGGGAGTGGGGGAGGGGAGGGCACACCTGTGCCTGGGTGAGGTTGAAGTAGATCCCCCGGCGCTGCAGCAGCTCCTCGTGGCTGCCCATCTCGGCCACGGCGCCGCCCTCCAGCACGGCGATGGTGTCGGCGCTCTGCACCGTGGAGAGGCGGTGAGCGATCACCAGCGTGGTGCGGCCGCGGCGAGCCTGTGGGCACGCACGACGGGCGGTCGGTCAGCGTCGGCCGTCCCATAGAAGATTCGAACTTTCGATGTAAAGCTTTGCGTGACCGCAGGGATCCATCTTCTTGGTTCTTTCGGTGAAGTCACGTGGAAGGGAGATAATAAAATAATAATAAAAAAACATGATAAAATACAAATCTCACGATGTTTCGGCCACAACGCAAGCAGCTGTCCTCGGGTGAAGAACAGGTCTGTCGGAAAGACAGCGTCTTTGTATTTTATTGTTTTATTTTTATTATTTTATTATTTCCCTTCTACGTGACTTCACCGAAAGAACCAAGAAGAAGATTCGAACTATTAGCAGCGTTGAAGCTGTCGGGGCAAAGTGTGTCCACCGATTTGCAAAGTGTCCTTTTTTGCTTGGGACCGGGTCCCCAAATTTTTGGCAATGCTTTTGATCAATTTGGTCAGTTTAAAAATATATATTCCATATATAAAGGATAAGTCCCCATAGCAACGCAACATTGCGCTCCAGTTTTGGTCATATTGCATCATCTTTACGAGAGTTATCGTGTGTCCCACCACCCCCCGCGCTGTAACGGATGTACAGACAGAGCTAAGCCTAAACGTTTTTAATTGCAGTTGTTAAGTATTGCGAAGTAGAAACGATGGAAACGAAACGGTAAACACGGGACGAAAAAACAATCGTACCGTGAATCAGATCGCAACCCGCAGGTCGTGAAAACTCGGCAAGTTGCGTTGAGGCCGTATCGCCATAATACTATCGGCGACGATTTTGCATTGCGCATTTCAAGCCGATTGCAACTCTAACAGCGCCGTTCCTCGTTGGCCCGCCGGACGTTTTGGGGTCCTTGGGGCCTGTGCCCGACAAAGTGGGCGGCGTACCCAGTCAGGGACAAGGTGGTCGAGGGCAAGGGGGTCGAGGTCAAGGAGGTCGAGGGCAAGGGGGTCGAGGGCAAGGAGGTCGAGGGCATGGGGGTCGAGAACAAGGAGGTCGAGGGCAAGGAGGTCGAGGGCAAGAAGGTCGAGGGCATGGGGGTCGAGGGCAAGGAGGTAAAGGGCATGGGGGTCGAGGGCAAGGGGGTCGAGGGCATGGGGGTCGAGGTCAAGGAGGTCGAGGGCATGGGGGTCGAGGTCAAGGAGGTCGAGGGCAAGGTGGTCGAGGTCAAGGAGGTCGAGGGCAAGGTGGTCGAGGGCAAGGGGGTCGAGGTCAAGGGGGTCGAGGTCAAGGGGGTCGAGGGCAAGGGGGTCGAGGGCAAGGGGGTCGAGGGCAAGGAGGTCGAGGGCATGGGGGTCGAGGTCAAGGGGGTCGAGGTCAAGGGGGTCGAGGGCAAGGGGGTCGAGGGCAAGGAGGTCGAGGGCAAGGAGGTCGAGGGCAAGGAGGTCGAGGTCAAGGGGGTCGAGGTCAAGGGGGTCGAGGGCAAGGGGGTCGAGGGCAAGGAGGTCGAGGGCATGGGGGTCGAGGTCAAGTAGGTCGAGGGCAAGGGGGTCGAGGGCTAGGAGGTCGAGGGCAAGGAGGTCGAGGGCAAGGGGGTCGAGGTCAAGGGGGTCGAGGGCAAGGGGGTCGAGGGCAAGGAGGTCGAGGGCAAGGAGGTCGAGGGCAAGGGGGTCGAGGGCAAGGGGGTCGAGGTCAAGGGGGTCGAGGTCAAGGGGGTCGAGGGCAAGGGGGTCGAGGGCAAGGAGGTCGAGGGCATGGGGGTCGAGGTCAAGGAGGTCGAGGGCAAGGGGGTCGAGGGCTAGGAGGTCGAGGGCAAGGAGGTCGAGGGCAAGGGGGTCGAGGTCAAGGGGGTCGAGGGCAAGGGGGTCGAGGGCAAAGGGGTCGAGGGCAAGGAGGTCGAGGGCAAGGAGGTCGAGGGCATGGGGGTCGAGGTCAAGGAGGTCGAGGGCAAGGGGGTCGAGGGCTAGGAGGTCGAGGGCAAGGAGGTCGAGGGCAAGGGGGTCGAGGTCAAGGGGGTCGAGGGCAAGGGGGTCGAGGGCAAGGAGGTCGAGGGCATGGGGGTCGAGGTCAAGGAGGTCGAGGGCAAGGTGGTCGAGGGCAAGGGGGTCGAGGGCAAGGGGTCGAGGGCAAGGGGGTTGAGGGCAAGGGGGTCGAGGGCAAGGAGGTCGAGGGCAAGGAGGTCGAGGGCAAGTGGGTCGAGGTCAAGGGGGTCGAGGGCAAGGGGGTCGAGGGCAAGGAGGTCGAGGGCAAGGGGGTCGAGGTCAAGGAGGTCGAGGGCAAGGAGGTCGAGGTCAAGGGGGTCGAGGTCAAGGAGGTCGAGGGCAAGGAGGTCGAGGGCAAGGGGGTCGAGGTCAAGGAGGTCGAGGGCAAAGGGGTCGAGGGCAAGGGGGTCGAGGTCAAGGGGGTCGAGGTCAAGGAGGTCGAGGGCAAGGGGGTCGAGGTCAAGGAGGTCGAGGGCAAAGGGGTCGAGGGCAAGGGGGTCGAGGGCAAGGGGTCGAGGGCAAGGGGGTCGAGGGCAAGGGGGTCGAGGGCAAGGAGGTCGAGGGCAAGTGGGTCGAGGTCAAGGGGGTCGAGGGCAAGGGGGTCGAGGGCAAGGAGGTCGAGGGCAAGGGGGTCGAGGTCAAGGAGGTCGAGGTCAAGGTGGTCGAGGGCAAGGGGGTCGAGGGCAAGGAGGTCGAGGGCAAGGAGGTCGAGGGCAAGGGGGTCGAGGGCAAGGCAGGTGTTGTACCCGGTCGAGGGCGGCCTGCACAATGCCCTCACTGGCCGTGTCGAGCGCCGACGTAGCCTCGTCCAGTACGAGCACGCGCGGGTCCCGCACGAGCGCTCGCGCGATGGCGATGCGCTGCTTCTGCCCGCCGCTCAGCTGCGTCCCGCGCTCCCCCACCGGAGTCTCGAACCCCTGAACAGCAAAACGAGCATGTCAAAGCCATCGCAATCATCGTCATTAATATTGTCATCGTCGTCATCGCTATCGTCATCGCCATCATCGTAATCATCGACATCGTCATCATCGTCATCGCCATCATCGACATTGTCATCATCGTCATCATCAAAATCGTCAACATCATCATCTCCATCGTCATCATCATCATCAACGAGTACGGTATTCCCTCGTTCTTCACTAACGTGCTATCCGCAATTTTAGCTACTCTCAAATCGCATCTGAAACTCTGCACATACTACATCGAGAGAGAGACAAAGAGCTGAAGAAAGTGACGAGATAAAGTGCTACGGTCTCCCACGGCTACGCGACCTTGGCAGTCCCTATGCCAAGCACCTGCACGCGATTGTTCCAGGCTTTGTCTGCCACTCCGTCGTTTATCTTGACTACTTTCATGAACAGTCAATGTGAGATCTCTCTAACCAGTGGCATTTTACATCATTGCTTCTCATTATTATTGCTCATAATAAAGGTTTTTGGGTTAGATCACGTTATTTATAAATGTGTCGCAACCCTCCACCACCCGACACGGCCAATCAGTAAAAAATAGTTCACTACTTTAGCCCACCGGTGTATTGAAGGGTGAATTCACAACATTAACAATTTTGAGTACGACGTTTCGCTGGTAATGACATCCAGCATCATCGTCAAAACGCCTCGCAGATCCGCCACTACTACAGTCTGTTCTCCTGTGGCGTGTGTGGATGTCATCATGCGAATTGGATTCGACGCAATGAATGTATGAGGGAACACATTTTTGTTATAACACGGATACGAATTGGATATAACGCGATCGAGCGAACGTAACTACGGCGCGTGTGTAGGAATAAGTGGCCGTACGGCTGCCTTGGCGCAGCATCACACAAGGCAGTGGGATACTGCTGGATTCGTCGAGATGCTACCCACACGCCTTGGTCTTTGTTCGGCCTGCGTACGCATCTCACGTGTTATCACGGACTGTGCTTTCCATTACATATTCATTATTACAACGCAATTTTTCCATAACGCGGTGTTCTTTGGGAACGCAAACTACCACCGCGTTACAAACTGCATCGATAGCTATTCTCGTAACCCTCCACCACCCGACACGGCCAATAAGCAAAAAAAAGTGTCACGTTGACAAAAGACAAATAGTTCACTACTTTAGCCCAACACAATTTTTTTTGTAAATGTTGTGGTTTCACTCTACAACACACCGGTGGGCGAAAGTAGTGAACTATTTGTCTTTTGTCAACGTGACACTTTTTTGATAGCTATTCTCGATTGTTACGATTCCCCGCCGGAGTCTGAGCGGTGGCGGCAGCAGCGGCATCACCTCCGGCAGCGCCGCGATGAAGTCGTAGGCGTAGGCCTCGCGCGCCGCTCGCTCCACGTCGCCGCGGCTCACGCCCTCGCGCCCATACGCGATGTTCTCGGCGATGGAGCAGCCGAAGAGCACCGGCTCCTGCGACACGACCGCCACTCGCTCCCGCAGCCAGTG
The DNA here is from genome assembly GCF_965212315.1 of Lampetra planeri. NCBI lineage: Eukaryota > Metazoa > Chordata > Hyperoartia > Petromyzontiformes > Petromyzontidae > Lampetra > Lampetra planeri. The sequence goes on along the minus strand of NC_136139.1, from coordinate 9,632,874 downwards.
CACGTTCAGCTCCCGCACGTCCTCGCCGTCCAGCAGGACCTGGGGGCCGCCCCGTCGCGCAAACGGCGAGTGAAGCGGCGGCGGACGCAGCGACGCTCGGACCACGTGTGGGCCAGGGCAGTTTTTTTTATTTTTTTACCAAGGACATGTTGAGCAATTTGCCAGGCATGGAAAGTCTGCAACAGCTTAAGTGTGTATTTATTCAGAGATATGTCAAGCAGTGTGAGGGAACAAAGGTGAAATGTTTTGACCTGCAGTGAAGTGATGGACAAGTTTGTCACGGCCCTCAGATCTGTGGGGGCCTCAATAAGAGCTTAAGGGGCACCAGACGGGGCCTCATCCAGCATATGGTCCCTGGCCTCCAAAATGCTTTTCATGGCCACTGGTTTTGTCTAAAGCTAATTTTCACGCAAAAAAACTCCCTAACCAATCACTAGGAAATCATTCACATGGCTTAGCAATATGAAAATCAATACCCAGATCTTTAAAGAATTTTGAGCGAAATTGTAAAATGAATACTCTCAAAACATAATAGTTTTCTCTATGCTGCATACCCAAGCAATCACTGCACACGTCTTAGAACACATGTGCACATGTGTTAGCACACGTGCCTACAGCATTACAAACCTGTCCCTTTATGGCTCCCTTAATAGAATGGCTTTGCCAGCTTGTTTAATGTAATTGGTGGTGGTGCACTCCCTCAACGGAGAAACAGCAAAACTACACAAACTCCTTGTCCCCTGAAGCCCTCTCATCATGGCAAGCAGAGTTCAATAATGGCATTTAGCTCCTGAACATATTGCCACATGCACGAAGAGTGATAGTGGCGGCAGTGGTGATGGTGGTGATGGCGGTGGTGATGGCGGTGGTGATGGTGGTGGCGGCGGTGGCGGTGGGGGTGACGGTGGTGATGGTGATTGTGGTGGTGATAGTGGTGGCAGTGGTGATGGTGGTGGTGATGGCGGTGGTGATGGTGGTGGCGGTGGGGGTGACGGTGGTGATGGTGATTGTGGTGGTGATAGTGGTGGCAGTGGTGATGGTGGTGGTGATGGCGGTGGTGATGGTGGTGGCGGTGGGGGTGATGGTGGTGATGGTGATTGTGGTGGTGATAGTGGTGGCAGTGGTGATGGTGGTGATGGTGGTGATGATGGCGGTGGTGATGGTGGTGGCGGTGGGGGTGATGGTGGTGATGGTGATTGTGGTGGTGATAGTGGCGGCAGTGGTGATGGTGGTGATGGCGGTGGTGATGGTGGTGGCGGCGGTGGGGGTGATGGTGGTGATGGTGATTGTGGTGGTGATAGTGGTGGCAGTGGTGATGGTGGTGGTGATGGCGGTGGTGATGGTGGTGGCGGCGGTGGCGGTGATGGTGGTGATGGTGATTGTGGTGGTGATAGTGGTGGCAGTGGTGGCGGTGATGGTGGTGGTGATGGAGATTGTGGTGGCGATGGTCATGTCGGTGGTGATAGCGGTGGAGGTGGTGGCCGTGGTGGGGGCAGCTCTCACCTGCCCATCCTGGGGATCGTAGAGTCTCTGCAGCAGCTGCACGCAGGTGCTCTTCCCACAGCCGCTGGGCCCCACCAGCGCCACCGTCTGTCCCGGCCGCACCTCCAAATCCAGCCCATTCAGAACCTGACACCAGCCGCAGTCGTCTTAGAGAAACCTCAGACTCGTTTGACCATACTTCACCATGTGGGACCCTTTTGCCAGTATAAAAAGTGATGAAGAAACAAGAATAGGCGTTAAATTTTCACTTGAAATTTTCGTGACTGCAGGGATTCATATTCGTTGGTTCTTTCGGTAAAGTCACGTAGAAGGGAAATAATAACATAATAAAAACTAAAACATCAAATAAAACAACAATAAAATAGATTTTATTATGTTAAATTTGTATTACGTTATTATTTCCCTTCTACCTGACTTTACCGAAAGAACCAAGAATAATAATAAAGTTAATAGAAATATTTTTTTTAATATAAAAAAAATAAAAAAATACGTTTCGATCGATTGTGTTGCGATCGAAACGTCGTGGTTTTTATTTTTTTTAGATTTTAAATTTTTTTATTTGTATTCACTTTATTATTCTTTTTCTATCTACGTGATTTTACCGAAATAACCAAAGAATAAGAATAGGCGTTTACCCTTTTCTGGAAATAAAACAGGTGTTCAAAGACAAAATCGATATACGTATTTCAAGGCATTGAGTCTGCATCAACCACACATACTTGCGGCAAAACATGCAAAACTAAGACGCTCTGATAATATACGCATCTTAACACCAGTGTTATCTCCAGAAAGGGCGAACCCTATTGTTATCATCCATCATGCTTCACCACTCTGGTCGATGAGGGTTAGTGATTGGGGAGCGTGGGGGTGGGGGGCACGGTGGGGCGGGGGTTTGGAGAAGTAATCGTAGCCATGATCGGCAAGTGAGTTCGGGTCACAGAGTTCACTGTGACTCACTCTGTGGTACGCATTTCAGTGTCTCTGGAGGAGTCAATGAACTGTGGAATTGACCCCTGACCGGAGTTCGAACTTGTGGCTTTATGATTAAGGGCCCCATGCTCTTACCGCAGTGCCACAAATGCCGATTGTATTATTTGGTTGATGTAGTGTTTCATCATCGTCGTTGAATCCGTCTATCTTACCTGCTGTCATATGGATGAGAAACATGGACACTGACAAAGAAAATGGAACGAATACGCGTAAATGTACTATGAAGAGTGGAGAGGATGTACGATTGGAATGACACGAGAGACAGGAAGAGGAACACGTGGTCTAAACCACCCACTCCACCCCAAACCACTCACTCCACCCCAAACCACCCACTCCACCCCAAACCACCCACTCCACCCCAAAACACTCACTCTACCTCAAACCACCCACTCCACCCCAAAACACCCACCCACCCACTCCAAACCACCCACTCCACCCCAAACCACCCACTCCACCCCAAACCACTCACTCCACCCCAAACCACCCACCCCACCCCAAACCACTCACTCCACCCCAAACCACCCACCCCACCCCAAACCACTCACTCCACCTCAAACCACCCACTCCACCTCAAACCACTCCACCCCAAAACACCCACCCACCCACTCCAAATCACCCACTCCACCCCGAACCACTCACTCCACCGCACTCCACTCACTCCACCCAAAACCACTCACTCCACCCCAAAACACTCACTCCATCCCAAACCACTCACTCCACCCCAAACCACTCACTCCACCCCAAACCACCCACTCCACCTCAAACCACTCACTCCACCCCAAACCACCCACTCCACCTCAAACCACTCACTCCACCCCAAACCACTCACTCCACCCCAAGCCACCCACTCCACCCCAAACCACTCACTCCACCACAAACCACCCACTCCACCTCAAACCACTCACTCCACCCCAAACCACTCACTCCACCCCAAACCACCCACTCCACCTCAAACCACTCACTCCACCCCAAACCACTCACTCCACCCCAAACCACCCACTCCACCCCAAACCACTCACTCCACCCCGAACCACTCACTCCACCGCACTCCACTCACTCCACCCAAAACCACTCACTCCACCCAAAACCACTCACTCCACCCCAAACCACTCACTCCATCCCAAGCCACCCACTCCACCCCAAACCACTCACTCCACCGCACTCCACTCACTCCACCCAAAACCACTCACTCCACCCAAAACCACTCACTCCACCCCAAACCACCCACTCCATCTCAAACCACTCACTCCACCCCAAACCACTCACTCCACCCCAAACCACCCACTCCACCCCAAACCACTCACTCCACCCCAAACTACTCACTCCACCCCAAACCACTCACTCCACCCCAAACCACTCACTCCACCCCAAACCACTCACTCCACCCCAAACCACTCACTCCACCCCAAACTACTCACTCCACCCCAAACCACTCACTCCACCCCAAACCACTCACTCCACCCCAAACCACTCACTCCACCCCAAACCACTCACTCCACCCCAAGCCACCCACACCACCTCAAACCACTCACTCCACCCCAAACCACTCACTCCACCCCAAACCACTCACTCCACCCCAAACTACCCCACGCACCATGCCCCCGCACCTTGTTGTCCTTCCTCCTCACCTCCGATGAGCACGGTTGGCTACGTATGGTGCTAAAGAAGTTCAACATGAATACATTCACCCACCCCAAGCCACCCCACCCACCCCAAGCCACCCCGGCCGTCGCACCTGCACGTCGGGGCGAGTCGGGTAGCTGAACTTGAGGGCCCTGAAGCGGATGTGCCCCTGGGTGGACGAGGGCCGGCGCCCCGAGTCGGCGGCGCTGTCGATGGCCGGCGTGCGCTTGATTATAGCCAGCACGGGAGTGGCGGCGGCGCGCGCCGTCGAGATGTACTCCATCTGGCTGGCGGCCTCCCCCAGCGAGGACGCGCCGATCAGCACCGAGAAGAACACCTGAGTCGACACACAGCGGGGACGGGCGGCCGGGAAAGGAGTAAAAAAAACAACCGCTGGTGACGATCGGCACTCGCCGCTACGAACGCCCGTGGTTGACGCTTTTGGTGGCGCATTGGCGTTTCTCGAGTGGATTGTGAGGCCGGATCGGCGTGGAAAATCCTGACCTGCAGCGCCAATTTCACGGTCCAACTCGGCTTGAATAGCAGCGTGCGTGGAAAGGCGCAACCCTGGTTCGGGCTCAGGGTTACGGTTCGAGTTTATTTTGTTTAGGCAAGTGGGAACTCGAGCAAGCAGGATACAGAGTCTCGTTGGCGAGAGGGACTTGGGCTCACCAACTTGACAAAAACCAAGCAAATAAAAAAATCCTTCACCTCTTAAAAACTGCGGCGTGTTTTTTCGGGGAGAGTACACTCATTCTCGTGAAACCCAGACAAAGTGTTATTTCACATCTGTGTGTGTGCCCCAGTGAAACTAGGCACAAGAGCGTTGCGCGCACACGGGGCGAGTACAGCGGCATAGCGTGGCTTGCACGGGCCCCCCGATGCCGGAGATGAAATGGGCCCCCCCCCCCCGCTGTCCAATTTCGCCATCTACGTGGCCCAGCGACTGCGCACTCTCCCGGCCCTGCACGCTCGACAGCCACGACGGCAGTTGGGGGTCGATCGGCTCGGCTCACCGTGATGAGCGTGCCAACCGTGTAGTCGTCGCTGTTTGGGTCCAGCACCAGCGTGGTGCCGTACCAGAACGCCAGGCCGTACGTTCCGTACACGACCAGCATCGTCATCCCGATGCCGAAGCCGTTGATGAGGCTCTTGCGCAGCCCCATCTTGCTCGCCGGCGCCAGGCTCCGGCTGTACCTGTGGTGGGATGGGTGGGGGTGGGAGCGACGCTTTAGTGGGGAACAAGTATAACCCGTAAAAACAAAGTTTTTCACTATAAATCCTTTATATGCGTGGCGGCTAGACGTCATCTCGTCCTCTGGCTTGAGATGGCTGCCGCCTATGGGTCAGATGATTGCATTGCACCATTAAGCAATTGGTAATTAAATATAATATTTTTTTCCTAAAAAGTGTAAATTTTTGAAAAAAAATTTCACGAACATTAATTGTCTCGCACAACGAGTCTATGTGGAAAATGTCAGCTCGATTGGATCACGGGAAGTGGGTTAAAAAACGACCGAAAGATTTGCACGGTTGTAAGCAAGCAAGCGAACTTAATATAAAAGATTTTTAAAAAGCTGTAGCTGATGAATTCACAAATAATGCGGCCACCAATCAGGATTGGTTTTGGTGCGTAGGGGGGGGGGGGGTGATCATGTTAATCGGTGTGACGACGGTGCATGGAAAGAAAGGGACGGATAGGTGTTGAGGTTCGGGTTAGGAGTGGAGATTGACTGAAGCAGAAATATGTTTTTTCAGCTGCCTGTGATTAAACTGGGTCTCAATGTCGAGTGAGGTGAGTGTCTCAGCCCATTACCGATGACTGCACGCAAAAAACATCAAATTAAATTTGGCGATGCTCTCAAAGGGGATAAACTGCAGCTCTGAGACTTAAAATGCGTCTTCATGGCGAACGTGACTCAAGGTGGCAGGGTGCGAGAAAATCTGCTGCCCTTTACTCTGTGGACCAGGGATCAATTGAAGGGATCTCAGAGATAGCTTCGTGATATCCGCTTCTGTGGGCCGTTCTCAAACGCGAAGGGTTTCACTTCCTGTGCAAGATACCCCAATGGATTCACCTCATGACAAGACACCGATAACACAATCGCGATAAAATTGAGAGAAACGTTCTGCGAAAAAGATAGCACAGTACTGATAACGAATGCAGTCAGATATTGTGTAGAGACGTTCGCCGTAATTTGACAACACCAACGATGCATCTCTCACCGCTCCACCTCCCGCGCCTCCCCTCCGAACGCCACGACGGTGCGGATGTTGGAGAGAACCTCGCTTGCGATGGCTCCCGCCTGCCCGTACGCCGCCAGCTCCTTCCTGCTCAACGCCGTCGACGCCTGCAGCGCGCCGTTGAGACGGGATGGGACGGGATGAAACGGGATAGGAAAGGATGGGACGGGATGAGATTAAATGGGATTGGACGGGATGAGATGGGATGAGATGGAATAGGATCAGATGGGATTGGACGGGATGGGATGGGATGAGATGGGGTGACACGGGATGGGAAAGGATGGGACGGGATGAGATTACATGGGATTGGACGGGATGAGATGGAATAGGACCAGATGATATGAAATGGGATAGGACAGGATGAGATGGGATGAGATGGAATAGGATCAGAAGGGATGAAATGGGATTGGACGGGATGGGATGAGAGGGGATGAGATGGGATGAGAGGGGATGAGAATGGACGGGATGGGATGAGGGCCGCCAAACATTTGAAACGGTTGGGGTTTTGACCGTGATGGGGGTGTTTTCACATTTGTGTATTGTCGGCGGCCCCATGTCAGGGTCCGCACTAAAGCCCACCGGGGGCCGCCAGTGGCCCACGTGCCTTTCAACGAAGAACACTGATGTAGTGCAATAGAATAAAATAATGCTCAACTGTTTTCCGATTCACTGGAAGATGAAGGCCTCCGCATTCCGTGTCAATCATAAGCATTGCTTGACCATACTTCCCCGCGCTCGTCGGTGTTAGCCGGTGTAGTCTAAGGAGTCCAGGACAAGTTGGGGCTATCACCCGCCACTCATGGTAGCCGTGGTCGGAACTCAAAGCAGGGGTCGCCGGATTCATAGCGCAGCACGCTCACCGCTGCGCCAACTGCTCCACACCCCTCAGTGGATGGTGGATTATAAAATAAATGAAACGAGACAAAGGGCTTTGCCCTCACAAACCAAAATAAATAAATAACGCTGCTTCAGAAGGCCATTTGCCTTTGGAATATCTACGTTATTTGACTTTTGTTTTAGTTCTTTATATTTGGCTGGGTAAAGCGCACCCTTGAGTGTTTATTTTGGTGTTACGTTTACCCACAATCACCCAAGACGGGTGCCCTAATAAATCTGGTGAGAGCGCGAACTCTCGCGCAAACGCCACGGCGACCGAGGATCGCGTAAACTTTGATAAACGCCGGGCGGTAGATACGGTGTTTTGAGAAAGCGGTTTCTCCAATGTCACCCCGACTGACGTGGAGCCTTGAGGAGCCTGAGCTCTGCCCTTGGACAACCGGGTGGCCCACTGCATCATTGTCGTGACCGTATCGCCCGGAATGTCTACATCACTGTCACAGCTACATCTGCGAGTCGTGGCGCCATGGGCCAGGCACTGTGGAAGTTAGGACATGGAGGGTGGGGGGGGTGGTGGGGTGGTGGGGGGTGGTGGGGGGTGGTGGTGGGGGGTGGTGAGGAGAGGAGCGGGGGGGGGTAGAGTCCGACCCGCGAATGATTCCCAGTGGTTGTTGACGCCGCAGTGGCGAGATGTTGACTCCCTCGCCTGATATACAGGAGGTCGTGGGATCGATCCCGACCCTGACGCCTGCTGCTGTATATTTGGAGTTTGCATTTCTCTATCCCCATGGTCGTGTGGATTTTCCTCTGAGTCCTCCGGGTTTTCCCTCCGCATTTATAAACATGTTTTTTCTAGTATTTGGCTGCTATAAATTCCCACATCATCTCCATATTGCTGGAATGTCTGTTCGATAGCCTAGCTATCGAGCGAAGACGGTCGCTGCGTCGCGCGCTTTCAGATGCACTTCTGCGGCCGTCTGGAACGCTCTTCCATCCGATCTTAGGAAGCCACTGGAGCTATGCACTTTTAAATCTCGATTGAAAACTAATTTGCTAAGATCTGCTTTTTTTTGTTTAGTTTGTGGTCCTTCCCCCGCACCTCCGATTGGCGCGGTTGGCAATGTACGGTGTGAAAGAAGCTCAATATACATATATGATAAGCCACTTCGTTGATTTATCATGTGTGGCCAGATCGCTTCTGAAATAGACCTATATAGCTCAGTGAGCCTTACCTGCTAAAATAAAAATAGATTAGTGAGCCGCTATGAGAGCATTACTGTTGTTATGCTATACGTAGGATTAACAAACCCTATTTAACTTTGACCAGGACTGCGACATTGTGGGTGAGAATTGGCCACAGCTAACCGTGCCGTGGTGTCTCTTAGCCACAGCTAACCGTGCTGTGAGTGTCTGTTAGCCACAGCTAACCGTGCCGTGAGTGTCTCTTAGCCACAGCTAACCGTGCCGTGAGTGTATCTTAGCCACAGCTAACCGTGCCGTGAGTGTCTCTTAGCCACAGCTAACCGTGCCGTGGTGTCTCTTAGCCACAGCTAACCGTGCTGTGAGTGTCTCTTAGCCACAGCTAACCGTGCCGTGAGTGTATCTTAGCCACAGCTAACCGTGCCGTGAGTGTCTCTTAGCCACAGCTAACCGTGCCGTGAGTGTCTCTTAGCCACAGCTAACCGTGCCGTGGTGTCTCTTAGCCACAGCTAACCGTGCCGTGGTGTCTCTTAGCCACAGCTAACCGTGCCGTGGTGTCTCTTAGCCACAGCTAACCGTGCCGTGGTGTCTCTTAGCCACAGCTAACCGTGCCGTGATGTCCCGACACCCGCGACGCCTACAGTATCTATGCCTCTGCAGCAGATGCTCTGCCTTCGCCAGCGCGTGTTGCAATCGCTCGGCTCGATTCGTGCGCTGGAGTCTTGCGACATTGCCCAAACACGTTGCCGGCGAAGGTCAAGGCATCGGCTGAGCGAAGGTATAAATGACTAACTTGTTTTGGAATGTTGCCCCCGTGTGCCCAGATGCCCACAAACCCAACCCTTGTTGCCATTATAATAAAATATCATTATTAATCGGGCGCCGGCACAGCGCCCAGATCCGCCCTGTGTGTGTGCGCTTCCACCGGGGGGGGGGGGGGGAGAGCTCGTGTCGTGTAGCCGTTCGCACGCTACGCTGCGAACCCGGAGACCCAAATTCAATTCCCGCTCACGGCCAACACCCTTGAAGATTATCTGAACCGGTCCTTGGCCTCCCCTAGGTCGACTCAGCCTCAAATGATGATGGGGAGACAAAGGCGGCCGGGCTTGGTGCTGGCCACCCACCCCCTCGTGTGCCGTGTTGGCCTTCATAGGCGCTCGCTAACAGCACTTGCCCCAACAGTCTGCTAAGGCTATACGGGGGATCTTTGTATATTTTTTTGCCCTCACCGTGCCAGGGCCAACGAAGATAACCGGGTGGCACCCACACGCCGTGTCACTACTTGCAAATCGGTAATCTCTGCCCCTTTGCAATTTGATTTCTAAAATTACGTTTTAAGTATGTACCTCTCAAGTAGAGATTATTTTATGATCTTGCATTTGGCAGTAGTGCACAAGGACAATTAATAAAAAAAATAAAACTCAACGCATTCGCCCAAAAAAATCCCTGTGGCCTTAAAAGAAAAAAAAAATTGATATAATAAGTGGTAAGAATAGGTTTTACCCCTTTCTGACAATAAAACAGGAGGTGTTAATACGTTCAAACACCAACTAGATACCTTTGGCAGGGAATCAAGTTCGCATTAACCACACGTACTTGCGATGAGCATGCAAACAAACATGCTCTGATAATAGATGGCATTGTCTTTGAAACTGATTGGCCTACACAAGAGACATCAGCCTTCTTGATGGCCTCGTCCCATTACCAGTGTCAAACCAGAGAACGTCAAAGTACAAAGACAATGCACGTATCAGAGCATTTGTAGCTCGGAGTGAGCAGCAATATAATGCAACATTTTTGTCAGTATCATGCTTTGATGCTGGCAAAAAAAGGTACCATGATATAAAAAGTGACATTTCAGGCGATTTCAGGCGATGGCCTTCATCGAACAGAGAGGGGAGAGAGAAATAATTAATAATGGTTGGACACCGCAAGTTACACCATGATGAGAATTACATTTTGATGACCAGAATTTAAATAGGCATATGACTAGTTGCTAATATTAGCCATTGAGTGACATACGATCCCTTCAGGAACGAAGAAGTAATACTCCGAAACAAACTTATTTGATTTCAAAGTAAAATTATAAAATGTTGTTGGCGCCTTGCATTGTGGGAAGTAACAGCCGATTTTCTCATTACTATTCTTAGGTTTTTTTCGGTAAAGTCACGTAGGTAAAACATTAAAATTAATGAAAATAAAATAAAATAAAAACAAAAATCACGACGTTTCGGAGGCAACACAAGTCTCCGTCATCAGGTGGGACCGTCACAGCCGAATCACTTGATGCAGCTAATTCGGCTGTGACGGTCCCACCTGATGACGGAGACTTGTGTTGCCTCCGAAACGTCGTGATTTTTGTTTTTATTTTATTTTCATTAATTTTGATGTTTTACCTACGTGACTTTACCGGAAAAAACCTAAGAATATGATTCCTTGCAGTCACGAAAGCTTCAAATCTAGACTTTCTCATTACTGCTTGATGTCATCACACGAACCCCTTGTGGGTACTCGAGACGTTACAATGTACTCTTAGGTTTTTTCGGTGAAGTCACGTCGGTAAAAAAGAATAATAATAATAATAATAATAATAAAATAAAATATTAAAAAATGAAAATAACTAAATTAAATCACGACGTTTCGGAGGCAACACAAGTCTCCGTCTTCAGGTGGGACCGTCACAGCCAGATTTACTGTATAAAGTGACGGTGACGGTCCCACCTGAAGACGGAGACTTGTGTTGCCTCCGAAACGTCGTGATTTAATTTAGTTATTTTCATGTATTATTATTTTCTTTTATCATTATTTTTATTTTTTACCTACGTGACTTTACCGAAAAAACCTAAGAGTATGAATCCTTGCAGTCACGAAAGCTTCAAATCTAGAACGTTACAATGTACCTCTCAAAATATATCTATTTTTAAAAAAGTAGAATCACAACCTCGAATCACGACAGGGGTTCGAAAAAGCAAATGTTGTTGGAACAAATTGTCACAAACTCGGCATCGCAATTCAAGGATCGATTTGTTTTTCTCTGCCTCCTTTTGCACCATCTCGTTTGTATTGTTGTCTATCGTTGTGGGACCGGCACTCGCTCTCTTGTCCCTCGTGCTCAGAATGTATCGCAAAAGCCCTGCAGGGCCCCTTAAGCATCTTTGCGCAGACAATTACTTTATTTTAAAGCTTCTTATGCAGCCTCTGCAACGATCCTCCCCAGGATGGATTAATTCGGTCACGCATTATCCCTCAGCTTCCCCCCCAACCGAAAGCTATTACCGCATTGTTGACAAAATAAAACATTTGCGCGTTAAACTTCACAGAACTTCAGCGCACGCACAAAGACAAAGATCCCCCGTCTAGCCTTAACAGGCTGTAGAAGCAAGTGCTCTTAGTGAGCACCTACGAAGGCCGGCACGGCACACGAGGTGGTGGGTGGCCAGCAACCACGCTCGGCCGCCTTTGCCTCCCTAGTGGCGATGTTTACACACCGCACCAGGTACTCATTTGAGGCTGAGTCGACCTAGGGAAGGCCCAGGAACGATTCAGACAATCGTCACTGGTGTTGGCCATGAGCGGGTCGCCGAGTTCGTAGCGCAGCGCGCTAACCGCCACGCTGCCGCTCACACGCGTGCGCTTGCGTAATAGTTGCATGCTTTCGGCAGCATTTATCCCTGCACACGGCTTTCTGTGACAATGCAACTGGTAAGCCGCTCGCACTTTTGCCACTCTTAACCTTTGCACGCTCGAGCACAGCACTCGCACAGGGGGCGGGCTCCCATGTTGATCTGCAGACAGACCCAGAGTAACCCTCCGGAGTCACCGACAGTCACCCCTCGGGAGTGAGAGAATCACCGCGAGACGAGACCCTTTGCTCACGAATTGCCCTGACAACTCCTTTTCGGGCGATATGAAGCGCGACCTGCAGGAAGCACCGTGTTTGGTGACTTACCTGGCCGATCGGGTTCATGCGTTAAGGTGCAACGCGGCAAGCAGGTGAATGACCGACACGAACCTACTGCGTGAACCGAAGTAAACTTAAAAGTGGCACACAGCAACCCCCGTTCATCATCACTCCACGTTCTTTTCATATTTGTATGTTTTTATCATTCTACCCCCCCTCCCCCCAACAATATATCCCCAATGTGGTATCGGTGTCACGTGATGAGGAATACGTTCGGTCTCTTGCAGGGCGGTGCGATGCTTTGTGATACAGAAGATCCCACGGAAGTGGATATCACAGAACTAGGTTTTTTTTGCTAATTGGTGCCCAGGAATGCATTGCGAAGTGGGTTGTGTCTTGCGCTCGCAAGAACAAATCTTCGCGCATTCCGATGTGCCAGCAGCATTTTAAGTATTGTAGTTTGAATATAATTGAGTTTATTTCGTAGGAATACGTTTTGATGTTTGAAGGGGTTGTCTGTTTCTCAATAGCTACTATTAGTATAACTATTAATATTCCAATTTTATAACTGGTCATCAGAAATACTTTTTTTTACTTAAATCTTCATCAGGCCCCATGGTGTAAACAAGTGCAGTCTGCAACTCTATATCATATCTCTGGCCTTTCTATGTGCTATGAAGAAGGACCCTTAACTAAAAGTTGTCTCTTATTCATATATATATTCCTTAAGTCCACAGCGTTATCTATGTCGTGTCTGTGTCGTGTCTATGTCGTGTCTGTGTCGTGTCTATGTCGTGTCTGTGTCGTGTCTATGTCGTGTCTACGTCGTGTCTACGTCGTGTCTATGTCGTGTCTGTGTCGTGTCTATGTCGTGTCTGTGTCGTGTCTATGTCGTGTCTACGTCGTGTCTACGTCGTGTCTGTGTCGTGTCTGTGTCGTGTCTATGTCGTGTCTGTGTCGTGTCTATGTCGTGTCTATGTCGTGTCTGTGTTGTGTCTGTGTCGTGTCTATGACGTGTCTATGTCGTGTCTGTGTCGTGTCTATGTCGTGTCTATGTCGTGTCTATGACGTGTCTATGTCGTGTCTGTGTCGTGTCTGTGTCGTGTCTATGTCGTGTCTGTGTCGTGTCTGTGTCGTGTCTATGTCGTGTCTATGACGTGTCTGTGTCGTGTCTATGTCGTGTCTACGTCGTGTCTATGTCATGTCTATGTCGTGTCTGTGTCGTGTCTATGTCCTGTCTATGTCGTGTCTATGTCGTGTCTATGACGTGTCTATGTCGTGTCTATGACGTGTCTGTGTCGTGTCTATGTCGTGTCTACGTCGTGTCTACGTCGTGTCTATGACGTGTCTGTGTCGTGTCTATGTCCTGTCTATGTCGTGTCTATGTCGTGTCTATGACGTGTCTATGACGTGTCTGTGTCGTGTCTATGTCGTGTCTACGTCGTGTCTATGTCGTGTCTGTGTCGTGTCTATGTCGTGTCTACGTCGTGTCTATGTCGTGTCTATGTCGTGTCTGTGTCGTGTCTATGTCGTGTCTACGTCGTGTCTATGTCGTGTCTGTGTCGTGTCTATGTCGTGTCTACGTCGTGTCTACGTCGTGTCTATGTCGTGTCTATGTCGTGTCTGTGTCGTGTCTATGTCGTGTCTACGTCGTGTCTATGTCGTGTCTGTGTCGTGTCTATGTCGTGTCTATGTCGTGTCTGTGTCGTGTCTATGTCGTGTCTATGTCGTGTCTATGACGTGTCTGTGTCGTGTCTACGTCGTGTCTACGTCGTGTCTATATCGTGTCCATGTCGTGTCCACGTCGTGTCTACGTCGTGTCTACGTCGTGTCTACGTCGTGTCTATGACGTGTCTGTGTCGTGTCTACGTCGTGTCTATGTCGTGTCCATGTCGTGTCCACGTCGTGTCTACGTCGTGTCTACGTCGTGTCTATGTCGTGTCTATGTCGTGTCTATATCGTGTCTATGTCGTGTCTACGTCGTGTCTATGTCGTGTCTACGTCGTGTCTACGTCGTGTCTACATCGTGTCTACGTCGTGTCTATATCGTGTCTATGTCGTGTCTACGTCGTGTCTATGTCGTGTCTACGTCGTGTCTACGTCGTGTCTACGTCGTGTCTATGTCGTGTCTATATCGTGTCTATGTCGTGTCTACGTCGTGTCTACGTCGTGTCTACGTCGTGTCTATGTCGTGTCTATGTCGTGTCTATATCGTGTCTACGTCGTGTCTACGTCGTGTCTACGTCGTGTCTATGTCATTTCCACCCACCAGGTAGACGGCGCCGGCGGTGCCGGCGATGAGCGGGCTGACGGCCATGATGACGAGCGAGAGCTTCCACCCCTGCGAGAAGCCGACGCCCAGGCCGGCCGCAAACCTCGCGACGAGCTGCAGCATGACGCTGACCTGGTCGCTCATGCCGTCCTGCATCTTCATCACGTTGCTGCGCCGGGGACAGGCGTGGCAACGGACAGAGGTGCATCGCAATCAGACCCTCCGGCTTCACGGCAGGGAGCCGTGTGGCCGCGGTGTTAACCGAGGATTTAATATTTTGTTTCGTTTGTTGTCCTTCCCCCCGCACCTCCGATTTGCACGGTTAGGCTACGTACGGTGCGAAAGAAGTTCAACACACATACGTCCGTTTATTTTTGTTCTCCCAATGGTATCCCGGTTGTGCTATTGGCGTCACGTCATGGGATGGAGAATTGCCGTGGGGGAGCTCTGTGTTCGAGGACTGCCGATGGAAGCGAGCGGATATCACAGAGCTAATTCCGACTTCCCTTCTTCAAACTTCTTCAAGTGAAATCTGGAGCACACACAATGACAGACACCACTTGTCCACTCGCTCTGCATATGCGAGTGAGGTCCATCACGTGACAGTCAAACCGATATCTGAATTCTTAAAGTTGGAATTTAGCTCAATTTAAAGGGATAGATTTTTATTGCGCGATCATTAGTGACTTTGCTGAAACCATCAACTCGTGTGAATTGAGATTTAATCGCAGGCAGTTGTCCGGAAAATATTTCCACTTCCGGCACACCACATTCAGTCTATTTTTCGCCATAGATGTGACCAGCCGCTGCACAATCTGCTCGACTCACAGTTTTTTTTACTCTTCCTGATAATGTATTTTGTCTGATCGTGCTCATTGTGTTTACATGCTTGCCCTGTGCAGTGCATTGAGATTAAAAGCTACATTAAATCAAATTATTATGATTATTATTGATTCTGAGAAAGGAGCATTTGAGAATTAGGACACAGGCCAGAAATCAGTACGGCCTGAGGTGGCAAAATGTTTTATTTACGCGGTCAATAAAAGTGAATTATGTGATAATCTACGAATTTAAAAGCTTACCACGTTTTCACTTTTACTCGTGGTGTAAATAAAGTGGGATCGTTAACATTTCGCCGCCATCGGCGGTACCGACAGGTGACACCTCTGGTATGTGGCCCGTATAGGAACTGTTTAAAACACGTGGCTTGATTCTATAAATTTTAAAGAATCTTTCCCATCAGATAATATGGAATTTTAAAAACCTGGGAGATGGAAATCACAACCATGGGATTTTTATTTTATTTTTGTAATCCCACTAATAACCCCTAAACCATATTCACGTCACCTTAACAAAGTGGCCCAACACTTAACGTTGCTGATGAGAGCCACTGGCACGAATCAGGCTATTTTTTATATATATAAAAAAAAACACATTTTGCAGCAAAACGTTTGTGATCCTCCATTGGAACCTCATTTGCCAGAAGAAAAAATATGATAATTGGTTTTGTACCCTTTTATCTGGCAACAAAACTGACACCTTTTTTACAAGGAGTCATGTTTGCATAGACCACAATACCTGCAGTCGTAATGCAAACAAAAAACATAACTCTGATAATGTATGCACATTATTTAAAAAAACTATTATCATGTTTGTGATCCTGTCAGGTGCTAAAGAGCCCGTCCACAGCGACCGATTAGGATGAGGATCCTTGGAGTGTGCACGTTACGGTGGTCTGAGGAGAAGGCTCAATGTCTGACAGGGCCACCAAAAGGTTTTTGGAGGCCTGGGGCAAAATTCCAGATGAGGCCCTTTCGGCCTTTTTTTGTGGTGCCCCCTATGCGGCTCCCGCTGCTCGTTCTGAGACCTCTTCAGATCTGAGGCTCAAGGCAAACTGCTCCACCTGACACACCCCCCCCCCCCTGCCACTTTAATCTGTGCACCTGATTTGTTGGTCACAAACTACTCTACAAATCGCAGGAATTTCCGAGATGATTTTCTAACTTTGGTTAATCAGGACGAGGGCTACGTCGTGGGCACTGACATGGACGTGAAAACACGAATCTATTTCAACTACCTTGAAGCGTCCCAACCGCCTGCATCCGGTACCAGAGTTTGCCAAACCCTCCTGAAAGCACCGCGCGGTGCTGACAGGGTTACCACCTCCGAGCTACAAAACACCGCAATTATACATCATGGGAAGAAGAAGTAGGAGAAGAAGAACATGTCTCGCATTATCAGAAGAAGGGATACCTTCACGCAAAATGCATTGTCTTGAGCGGTGGTGTTGTCATCATTGTGATTATTACCACCGCTCCTGCTACTACTACTCCACAACTGACAAAAACCGGGGTTCTTTAACCTCCTGGGAACACTCGGAAGACTTCCCCAGGACGGGCTGCCACCTCACAGGGAACGCCACGGGCGGGTGGTAACCGCGGCTGCCCGAGGAAGGGGGAGCGGCGGCGGCGGCGGTGAGCGCCGGTCCACTCACTCGGTGAGGCAGTTGCCGAGCTCGCCGGCTTGGCTCGAGTCGAACCAGGCGGCGTCCTGCCGCAGGATGGAGCGGAAGAGGAGCCGGCGCACGCGTTGGGCCTGGCGCGCACCCGCCGCCGCCCAGCACGCCACCTGCACCGTGCCCAGCACCATCACGGCCGCGCCGCCGCCCATGAAGGAGTAGGCGTACTCCGTCATCTTGTCTTCGATGCTGCAACGAGCGGGTGGGCGCCGACGCGTCGATCAGCGTCAGTGTCGATGAATACGAAATGGGGATTGACGCTGATTTAACGTGGGTCAGTGTTGATCGTGAAGAGCGTGCGATTGACACGCGGCGAATTCAGTGTGTGAAAGTCCAAATCAAAAAACTGCGCGGAGTTGAATACCTTGATAAACACAGTGACAGGGAGTACCGTGGACAGCCCCTATGTCAAATCGCTGCTGGATGAGGGCCTCCCCACGCCGCGCCGGTTATTCTGACCCAAGGCCGTAATTATCATATATATTGGGGGGGGGGGGGGACACACCCCCCCCCCCAATATTAAAATATGCTCAAAATGTCCCCCCCTAATATATTGCGATAAAATTGATTTCTGTTTATATGATTGTGGTTATGGTTGTACTTTATTAATCCCGAATCTCTGCCATTACATACAATGAAACAAGAAAAGGTAAAAAAAAAGCAGAGCAATGTAATACAATACACTCCTAGACATTATTGTAATAAAATAAATAAATAAAAGCCCATCCCATGTGTTAGTGCTTTTTTTTTTCTTTTAGGCAGGAAATTCGTTTTCAAATTTTGATTTTTTTTTGCTGGGGGGGGGGGGGACGCCCAGACCCCCTGGAAGATTTGTCACCCCCAATGTTGACTCCATGGTCACGGCCTTGTTTTGACCATACTTCACCACGCTAGTCAGTGCGGGTTGGTGGCTGTCGAGAACGGGAGCATACAACTACACACGTTGATGTGGCTACTCTGGCTAGCCACGGCATAACCCCCCCCAAAACGATGTGCTGATGCCACATTTATGCCCGAAGAATGAACGTGACTTCAAACAATACCGAAAGAGAATCGGAAACGATGCAAATGAGAGAACAGAAACGAGAGAAAAAGGATCCGATTCTTCATTTCAATGGTGAACCCCAGACCGTGACGATGTTTATAGAAATAGCTTAAGGTGTGATCGTTTAAAGCCTCTTATTACGCGCGAAGGCTGCGCGGTTGTTATTGTTGTCAAAGTAATTAAAATTGTCATCAATAAAACGAATCGATCTGTCCGTGCGTGGAGATTTTGCTCTCTCTCACTCGAAGGTGACGTTTGCGAGGATGTTGCCGATGCAGGAGAAGTTCCCTTGGCACTGGTCCACTTTGCCGAAGTCCACGAAGGACGAGGTCATGTCGCCAAACACCATGAAGAGGATGGGGTAGGTGACCCCGTGGCCCACGGCCGACAGCGTCCCCACCACCATGAGGAAGATGTCCCACCGGTCTGCAAAGCGGAACTGGGCCCAAGCGCAGACGCGTGTGGAGTTTGCGACATTGCTTTCGTTTTATTGGCCGGGGAATTGACTGAAATTAACCCCCGAGGCGTAACCTGAAGTAAACTCTGAAGTGACACCGAGTAACCTCGTTCACAGTCCCCGCATTTTCCTTTCACGCTTACGCATGTTCGGTGTGCTCTTTTGTAACCACCCAAAATGTTATTACGATTGCGCTATCGACATCGCAACCTTCGATTCGCGCCGCTGGCTACGTACGGTGCGAAAGAAGTTCAACATACATACGTACACACACTGATGAAGCGTCCATTCGGACCTCCTCCAGAGCAGTGCGACCATTCGTATTCGAGAGCGGTCCCGCGGAGGCGAATATCGGAGAGCTACCTCTGTGATCCCTCTGGTCTACGCAGTCGAGAGCTGCACTGTCCCACCCACCCTGCCGATAACGGACTCACTGCGGTTGTACTCATTTACAGTGCTGGGTGGACAGAGGCCGAGGGAGGCGGGGGGGGTAGAGGCCTGGGAAAGCCGCTGGCCCCATTGTTTCAACTGCCGCGTCCTGGAGGTCAAGTCGAGCGGGTGGCCTCTGTGGAGTATGCGAGTCCAATGTGCTGACCATTTACACCGCGGCAGCGTCCCGCACCGACACCAATTCACCCCGTTCTGTTGTGGTGGTTTCGTTAAAGCATTTCTGAGTTTCTGACCCAACGGCTCTGTGTGGTTTGTATTGGTTCATAACAATGGAGGTGGGGGGGTTAGAACGCGTAAATATCTAAATGTGTCGTTAAACCCGCCACCACCCGACACAGTCAATTAGCAAGGTTTGTCACGTAAACAAAAAGGGCTACTTCAGCACACCGGTGTGTTGGAGAGTAAACCCGCAGCATTTACCATTCGCTGGTGATTACAACCAGCTTCGTCAGGCGATTCGCCATAATTGTACTCGCACGCGCGCACACTCACCAGGTCTAGCGGTCTTACTGGCTGCGATGTCTTCTTAGAGGGATACTTTTTCTTCTCGTCCTGTAAGTGATACGACGCACACCGACAACGCGCACGACAACGCGCACGTGAGCGTTGTAACAACGTTGTGTGCCCGTTGTGCGTGGCGGCTTTCTGAGAGGCCTTCAATCCAGCAGTGGATTAACCATGGCAGATGATGACGGTGACTGATGATGAATATACCGTGGTGCACGACACCCGGTGAAGAGCTGATGACCGAATCACCCGGAATGTGCCCCGGGTCTCTACCAAGGGTGGCACAGTTGGGTTTTTTACAATCGGGTTTAATTGTCTTTTTATATTAAACCCGATCATCTGAGATTAGGATAAATCCGGTTTAATTGGTTTTAATTGCAGAACCGCACTTCTCAACGATGGGCTTCATCCATTCCAAGCGAAGGAACTCACTGGCGCCCACGATTGTGGAGGAGAAGCTCGTGTGCATCACGACCAACCTGCCCGCCGCATTCTACGACTACCCCGTGCCCGACGGCCCCCCCGAGTACGATGATAGCAGCACCGACGAGGAAGCAGCCTAAGCCTTGGATCAGAGTTTCGTATTCATTAAACCAGGTCGTAATTCCCCGAAATCGGGTTTAATTTTATTAAAGAATAAACCAGATGCCTGCCGCTGGTAAAATCGGGTTTTTTCCACCCATGGTCTCTACGGATCTCCGAAGCTAAACACGGGTTGGGAGCCAGAATAGTAATTGCATGGGGTGGCCGCTGTGCATAGCAGGTGTTATAGGCTGCTGCGGGACTAGTGTGCGGTGCGACAGAGGGCAATGCAGCAACCATATATTGCTGTACTATACTTCTATGCTCCCGCGCCAACGCATTCCACCTTCGTCATGAACCCGCATGGACTCAGCGTGGTGCAATGTACAACTTGCTCAGAAGACACCCAGGAGGGACCTGCGCAGCGCGCTCAATCTGAGATCATCATCCAGCAGTGGATTTGACAAGAGGCCTGCTGTACACAGGCCGCCGTGCAAGAGGCAGAGCGCCCTATGCGTCCTGGCAACAGCTTGGCCACGTGGCGGCAAGCCATCAACGGTCGTGCGAGCGACCCAGCACAGGTGTGAGTCACCATCACCTGGCCAACGTTGCAACAGCAGCAAGCAGCCGCTGTGGCCAATGGGCAACGTCAACAACAAAAACAACAACAGCCACTAAGTGGCGGGGACGTCACCACGGCGATTGAGCCCTCAAAGGCGCTCGGTGCATTCTGAGGCCACGTGGTGAAGGATGGCTGACAGATGACAGAAGAGACCCAGGTGCCACGTGTAACCGCTTCCACCTTCATCTACCTTACCAATTAACCGTGGTGAACACACCAACATAAGGTTGGCCAATGTGCAAGGCAAAGATCCCCGTATAGCCTTAACAGAGTGTTGGGGCAAGTGCTGTTCGCAAGCGCCTATGAAAGCCGGCTCGATACGCGAGTTTGTGGGTAGCCAGCACCACGCCCGGCCGTCTTTGTCTCCTCAGTGGCGATGTTCACACAACGTGCCAAGTACTCATTTGAGGCTGAGTCGACCTAGGGGAGGCCCAGGACTGGTTCAGAAAATCGTCACTGGTTATTGGCCGTGAGCGGGAATCGAACTCGGGTCGCCGGGTTCGTAGCGCAGCACGCTGACCACCACACTACCGCTCCCCCCACTGTGCGCGCGTACACACACACACTCACACACACTCACTCA
Source organism: Lampetra planeri (assembly GCF_965212315.1). Classification (NCBI taxonomy): domain Eukaryota; kingdom Metazoa; phylum Chordata; class Hyperoartia; order Petromyzontiformes; family Petromyzontidae; genus Lampetra; species Lampetra planeri. The sequence continues at coordinate 9,611,600 of NC_136139.1, read as the reverse complement.
CACACACACTCACACACACTCACACACTCTCACACACACACACTCTCACACACTCACACACACACACTCACTCACACACTCACACACACTCACACACTCTCATACACTCACACACGCACTCACACACGCACTCACACACTCACACACACACTCACACACTCACACACACACTCACTCACTCACACACTCACACACACACTCACACACTCAAACTCACACACTCACACTCACACACACACTCACACACTCACACACACTCTCACACACACACTCACACACACACTCACACACACTCACACACTCACACACACTCACACACTCACACACACACTCACACACACTCACACACACACTCACACACACACTCACACACTCTCACACACTCACACACACACTCTCACACGCACTCACACACGCACTCACACATTCACACACACTCACACACACACTCACACACTCACACACACACTCACACACACACTCACACACACACACACTCACACACTCACTCACACACTCACACACTCACACACTCACACACACACTCACACACACTCACACACTCACACACACACTCACACACACTCACACACTCACACACACTCTCACACACTCACACGCACTCACACACACTCACACACACACACTCACGCACTCACTCACGCACTCACACACACACTCACACACTCACACACACTCACACACACACTCACACACACTCACACACTCACACACACTCACATGACTGCAAGGGTCCATACTCTTTGGTTTTTTCGGTAAAGTCACGTAGGTAAAAAAGAAAGAAAGAAAATAAAATAAAAATAAATGTATTTTTATGACATTTTTTACCTACGTGTCTAAATATACTACACATGCAATCCGCGACGTCTCGGGCAATGGCACCTCACGCCTTCTTGTCCGAAACGTTGTCGATGATATATTTGGATTATTCGTTTTACGGCCACGGTATTGTTGACGTGGGTGTTGGAGTTGGTTGTTGTTCGTTGTGCACTACTGCCAGTATCACCAAATACTTTGTAGTGCAGTAATACCCCGGTTTACGTCGGAGATGCGTTCCTGAAAAGTACAACGCATATCAAATGGCGTGTATTACACTGGTCAACATAAAAAAAAAAACATGTTTTTCTGGCCTGGACTTTTGCAGCTGTTTTAGACTAATTTCAGGGTGTTGATTCCAAATCTGATCTCAGATTTGCTCTATCACATCTCATTTTTATGCTATCGGCATACCCCATTTTCATTGATTTTACCCGAAATTAACTCTGTCACTTATGATTGCAAGTTGTTGCGAGTCAGTGACTGCTTTAGTGTTAAAATATGGTGCTGTATTTTTAGGATAGTGTGTTTATAATATAATTTTATGTAGATATCCACATTTATTTAATATTTTTTTTCCGAAGTTTTTATTGAAAATGCAATATTTGATATCTCAAAAACCTGATGTGATAGACAAAAACTGATGCCAGATTTGCAATCAGCACCCCAAAATTACCTTAAACCCGTTGGAATACCTTATGCCAGAAAAAGTGTGTTGACCAGTGTTATTATTACTACGGTCTGGAACACTCTTCCTTCCGATATTGGGAAGCAACTTTGAGCTATGCACTTTTAAATCCATATCGAAAACGCATCTACTTTAGAAGTGCTTTTTGTGTTTAGTTTGTTATCCGACCGGCTCTCTCCAAAACACGTGACATCACGGGAAATGACGTTGCTTGTTGTCCTTCCCCCGTACCTCCGATTAGCACGGTTGGATACGTATGGTGCGAAAGAAGCACAACATACATACAAAGACACACTGCGGTATTAACCAGGGCGGCCGCTGGAGTCGAACCGCGAACCTCCACAACAACAAGAAACGGCGAACCCGCTGCTCCCACGCAGGTGCCGTCGACAGCGACGAATCACAGATGAAGAAGAATACGGCGAGTTCACAATCAGAATACAGTAAAACCTTGGATTGCGAGCATAATTCGTTCCGGAAACGTGTTTGTAATCCAAAGCACTCGTATATCAAAGCACTCGTATATCAAAGCACTCGTATATCAGTTGTGATCATGTGATGCTCTGCAGACAGCGTATACACGTACTGCTCGTATTGCAAGACCTCGCTCGTTTATCAAATTAATATTTATTAAAAAATTTTGCTCGTCTTGCAAAACACTCGCAGACCAAGTTACTCGCAATCCAAGGTTTTACTGTATTTGTTTGTGCTGGAGGAATCCGATGAGCTATACAGATTTTTCACAGATGACCAGTAGGAGCGGGTAAAAACGTTACTACATCAGACAATGCCAAAGACATGCTCGTCGTGCAAAGGAGAAGGTAAACAAATAACCCAAACACGAAGAAATACAACTAAACCATGAGTTCCCCCCGGTAATTTCAGCCGATTTCTAGCCCTGCCATTGTAGACTTCTTCTTCCCACGATACGTCCCGGTTATTTGTACCTTGGATGTGGTAACCGTAGCTTGACGTGCGCACAGTTTCCTTTGATGCGCGTCTGTCTCAATGCCGTTTCACACAGCGTGTTGGAACATTCATCGAACTCTCAATATCGATCTGAACATGCATGTCGATAATTTTGATTATTTTGCTGCTATAAATGTCCAAAATCACAAGCCGTTTTTGTTGAGATATCATTTGTGGCCAGGGCGCTTCTGAAAAAGGGCTGTATAGAAAGCGCAGTGGGGGGGTCTTACCTGGTAAAATACAAACATATCTACACGTGTTACGTTACCAACATCACCTTGCCAATCAAAAGCAGCAGAAGAAGAACAAGAAGCTGCTAGACGCAGCGATGGACGGAGAGAAACGGGGGAGACCACTGAGATACCGGTGACCGTAATGGACAAGCCCCAACGGCCCCAAAGGCCAAGGCACTAAAGATGAAGTCCGTATGTTGGCCGACCTTCGCCGGCTTCTTCTCTGCGTTACGATGACACGCCAATGGGGGCCGTGAGTCCTACCTTCATGGTTGGTGGCGGTGGTGGAGGTGCCTCCGATCGCCCGCGTGAACTGACTGCCCCGGGGTGTGTGTCCCAACCTCACCTTTACAGGCGACGACACTTGGTGGCAGCCGCGCGGACAAAGTCCGAACCATCGCCACTCGGGCCGGGCGCCGTTATCAGCGCCCCCATTATTTACCACGATCCTCCACGTGGGCAGAATCAGCAGCGGCAGCCACAGCACGCACAGTCATAATTGCACGGTTACTTGGGAGCAAAGAGCGGACTTGACCTGTGCTGATCCCCCAAGTCGACATAGAAGGTGGGCCCCGCCGCGGGTGTACGAGTCAGAAGGGGTCGCGATTCCTTGCGCGCGCGTGTGTCCGTGTGTGTCTGTGTGTACGTGTGTGTGTCTGTGTGTCCGTGTGTGTCTGTGTGTACGTGTCTTCTACACATCACGTGGCCTCAAGGTGCACATGACCTGGCACAAGCGTCGTGGTGACATCACCGCCACTTAGTGGCGAATGGCGGTTGTTGTTGTTGTTGTGTCTGTGTGGCGGTGGTGTAGTACGAACCCGGCACACCGGGTTCGATTACCGCTCACGGCCAACATCGGTGACGATGATCTGAACCGGTCCTGGGCCTTCCCTAGGTCGACTCAGCCTCAATTGATAACCTGGTGCGGTGTATAAACATCGCCACTGGGGAGACAAAGGCGGTCGGGCGTGGTGCTGGCCACCGACCCCTTCGTGTAATGTTCCGGCCTTCATAGGTGCTCGCTAACAGCACTTGCCCCTACAGTATGTGAAGGCTATACGGGGGATCTTTGTAGTGTGCGCGGAGCAGTGGCGCAGTGCTTTAGCGCTGTTGCGCTAAGGAGGGCGCGTGGAGTGAGATGGGAATGTGCAGAGAGTAGAGTGAGATGAGAGGGGAGGGGTATGCATGGGCAAGTGCAATACGTTTTAAGATATTTGAGCTCTGCGCACAATCCAGTATTCGTGTGGTTAAACCCAGGGATGGATCGTAGTTGAAGCCCAATACTTAATATTTCAAGCCGGCGCAGATGTTGCTGTAAAGGTTGTCCACGTTTCGTAACTATAACAAAGACAACGACACCCTCCTGTAGCCTATAACAGACTGTTGGAGCAAGTGCTGTTAGCGAGCACATGAGGGGGTGGGTGGCCAGCACCACGCCCGGCGGCCTTTGTCTTCCTCGTAGCGACGTTAACACACCGCAGGACCGGTTCAGACAACCATCACTGCACTGCCTCTGCACGCACTCTCCTTCCTCTCATCTCACTCTATTCTCCCCACACAATCCCTACTCCAGAAACCAAGGATTTTTATCGAACCCTCCCCCTGCCACACCCTCGCTCTCGCGACTCCCTGGTTAAGTGACAGCGGGCAAAAAAACCACCAAAGTCCTCGCCTATTTCGGTACCCTTCCTCGTCTCCCCCCAGCGTCGCAGCAGAGATTCATTTAAGGGTCTACCAACTGCGAGTCCAGAATATAGGCTCGGAGAGATCTTGACTTGAAGCTTTCGCGACTGCAGGTATTCATATCCTTTGGGTCTTTCGGTAAAAGTCACGTAGATAGGTTCAAATAAACTAACACGACGTTTCGATCACAACACAAGCGGTCGTCATCAGGAGGGAAAAAAAAGAGTGAAGCTGCTGAGGCCGACTGTTCTAAAGGTTTAAAATGGGTGTAGCCATAACGTGGGCGGGGCTACTGATGTTAATGTGAGAGATTAGCATGTTAATGTGAGAGATTAGCATGTCAATGTGAGAGATTAGCATGTTAATGTGAGAAATTATCGTGTTAATGTGAGAGATTATCATGTTAATGTGAGAGATTATCATGTTAATGTGAGAGATTAGCATGTTAATGTGAGAGATTAGCATGTTAATGTGAGAGATTAGCGTGTTATTGTGAGAGATTAGCATGTCATTGTGAGAGATTAGCATATTAATGAGATATTAGCATGTTAATGTGGGAGATTAGCATGTTAATGTGAGAGATTAGCATGTTAATGTGAGAGATTAGCATGTTAATATGAGAGATTCGCATGTTAATGTGAGAGATTAGCATGTTAATGTGAGAGATTAGCGTGTTAATGTGAGAGATTAGCGTGTTATTGTGAGAGATTAGCGTGTTAATGTGAGAGATTAGCATGTTAATGTGAGAGATTAGCATGTTAATGTGAGAGATTAGCATGTTAATGTGAGAGATTAGCATGTTAATGTGAGAGATTATCATGTTAATGTGAGAGATTAGCATGTTAATGCGAGAGATTATCATGTTAATGTGAGAGATTAGCATGTTAATGTGAGACATGACCATGTTAATGTGAGATATTAGCATGTTAATGAGAGAGATTAGCATGTTAATGTGAGAGATTAGCATGTTAATGTGAGAGATTAGCATGTCAATGCGAGAGATTATCATGTTAATGTGAGAGATTATCATGTTAATGTGAGAGATCATCATGTAATGTGAGATATTATCATGTTAATGTGAGAGATTATCATGGTAATGTGAGAGATGAGCATTTAATGTGAGAGATTATCATGTTAATGTGAGAGATTATCATGTTAATGTGAGAGATTAGCATGTTAATGTGAGAAATTATCGTGTTAATGTGAGAGATTATCATGTTAATGTGAGAGATTATCATGTTAATGTGAGAGATTAGCATGTTAATGTGAGAGATTAGCATGTTAATGTGAGAGATTAGCGTGTTATTGTGAGAGATTAGCATGTTAATGTGAGAGATTAGCATATTAATGAGATATTAGCATGTTAATGTGGGAGATTAGCATGTTAATGTGAGAGATTAGCATGTTAATGTGAGAGATTAGCATGTTAATATGAGAGATTCGCATGTTAATGTGAGAGATTAGCATGTTAATGTGAGAGATTAGCGTGTTAATGTGAGAGATTAGCGTGTTATTGTGAGAGATTAGCGTGTTAATGTGAGAGATTAGCATGTTAATGTGAGAGATTAGCATGTTAATGTGAGAGATTAGCATGTTAATGTGAGAGATTAGCGTGTTAATGTGAGAGATTAGCGTGTTATTGTGAGAGATTAGCGTGTTAATGTGAGAGATTAGCATGTTAATGTAAGAGATTAGCATGTTAATGTGAGAGATTAGCATGTTAATGTGAGAGATTAGCGTGTTAATGTGAGAGATGAGCATGTTAATGTGAGAGATTAGCGTGTTAATGTGAGAGATTAGCGTGTTAATGTGAGAGATTAGCATGTTAATGTGAGAGATTATCGTGTTAATGTGAGAGATTAGCATGTTAATGTGAGAGATTAGCGTGTTCATGTGAGAGATTAGCATGTTAATGTGAGAGATTGGCATGTTAATGTAAAATCGGAGAGCCGAAGCCACGGGGAAAATAACAACTAACATCGGAAGGTGGTAGGATGGGAACATCACAGTCAGTTATGACTGGTTGATGATGTCCTTCCAATGGTTGCTGAGTGTGTACCCATCCTCTCTGTTGAAATTGTGTCTGTGTATGTATATGTGGATGGCTTCATGAACGAATCTTTGTTGATAGACAGTGGGCTTGCAAAGTACCTTCGTCTTAGAGAAATCAATATCGTGTGAGCCAACCGCGTAAAAAAATGATCAGCCACGGCTGAATTGTTGGTCCTACCGTGTTTAAAATCTGCCTCATGCTCACGAACACGGTCCGAGACATGTCGCTTAGTTTCCTCAATGTAACTACTGCCGCAGACACAACTTAGTTTGTAGACGCCAGGGTATTGTATATAAGGGATACTATCCTTAACAGATGGGATCAGATCACGAATTTTATGTACTGTGATAAATTGAGCCTGGATCTTGTGTTTGCTCAAGATTTTGGAAATATTTTTGGTGACCCCTGCTATGTATGGCAAGGCGATGGTTTTGATCGGGTCCTCAGATGGTTCTTTCCCAACGGTTGGGGTGATAGCTTTACGGATTGTGTGGTCCGACCATACATTCATCTTGAGAGCTTGGTGTACGTGTTTCAGTTCACTGTCTAGGTGATGATTGGCGTGTTGTTGTTGTTGTTGCATGGCCAGGATTTGAACCCAGGTGGCCCATGAATCGTCGTGCGGTGTGCAAACTACCACGCCACTCACTCACTTTTCTTTTTAAAAGAATCACTCTCGGATGTAATGCTCAACATTTTGTGTAGAATGCCAGCCGAAACGTCGTCATCTTCCCATGCTCTCGGCGACGGTAGAAACAACAAGAACAACTGCTTTTTATTCTCAATTAATACTCTCATTCCGTGCATAAGCTCACACCGATGCAGCACCTTGATAACTCCGACGCGATCCATCCGTTATTTATATCAGCCGCCGGGTCCTTGCTTGCCAGACAGACCTTGAGCCCCCCCCCCAGCCTCGGCACGCCGAGCAAGGGCAAGGCAAACAAAGGAGCGCCGAAGATCGCTATCGCCGCACCACTGTTAGTCACTATCCTCTTCTTTTCCCCTCTCCCTTGGCAGACGCCCCCCATGGGGGGCCCACGTCTGGGTCAGGGCACGTGGTCTACGCGGTGCGAAGTTGATCAAGGCCCCCCCCCCCAATCCGCTTCGGATCGGCGGGGAGATAAAACGGCGTCAGCAATGAGAAGATGGACTTATCGCGCGCGTTGTTTTGTGTGTTGGTGTGACGAAGGCGCGCGGTTACGCACCACACACACACACACGCGCGCTCGCTCTCACGCCCATGGCAAAGATCCCTCACCTTTGGCCCTGCAAACCGTAGGGGATGAGTGTGCCCTGGGCGAGCACCTATTTGACACGGTGGCGAGATGTTAACTACCTCGCCTGGTATACAGGAGGTCGGAGATCGGGGGTGGAGGTTCGATCCCGACCCTGACGCCTACTGTATATATTTCGGGTTCGTATGTCTTTCTCTCTCTCTCTCTCCCCGTTGTTTATACCAGGGAATTTGAAAAGGAAGAGGATTTGACGGGAGAGAGAAACGGTCAGGGGTGGGGAAAGAGGTGAAAAGGGGATTGGTGAAAGGGGGAACTTGGGCGGAGGTGAGGAGAGATTTCAGAAGACGTGGGAGGAGAGGGAGTGCCGCGGTTGCGAGATGTTAACTCTCTCTCCCAGCATACAGGAGGTCGTGAGTACGATCCCGACCCTGACACCTGCTGTGTATTTCGAGTGTGCGTTTCTCTCTCCCTGTGGTCGCGTGGATTTTTCCCCGGGTCCTCGAGTTTTCCCTCCACATTTAGAATCGACGTGCATTTATAATTTAGAGTATTTGAGCTATCATTTGTGGCCAGGTGGCTTCTGAAAAGGGAGCTATATAGCTCAGTGGGCCTTCCCTGTATAAATAAAGATAGTTAAATAGTTTAGTTTTAATAATGGTGAGGTCCGCGACACGTTCCAGCTGCCTTTGCCTCCTCCCAAGGCTGATGTTTAAAATGCTGCCCCCCCCCCGATCCCAATCTATGTGGACGAGAAATCACTTGGAATGATCTCAGAGGCAGCTTGTGGTACCCACTTCCACGGGGCGTTCTCTAACACCATTGGTTGCAAGGCTCTGTGAGAGATCCGACATGACGTGACACAACACACAAAAAGAGGGAAACACTTTATTTGAAGATTGGCACATCGTACGAAGTGTTGGTGTGGCCAGGTCCACGGCCGGCCACCTTTGTCTCCCCAGTCTCGCAGCAGGAATTAATTTAAGGCTGAGTCGACCTCCTGCGGGTCCAGGATAGGTTCAGATAGGCTTACTTGGCTTGTTGTTTCGATTTAAAGCTTTCGTGAGTGCAGGGATTCATCTTCTTGGTTCTTTCGGTAAAGTCACGTAGAATGGAAATAATTAAATAATAAAAATTTAACATAAGAAAATAATTCTCACGACGTTTCGGCCACAACGCAAGCAGCCGTCCTTAGGTGTAGAACAGGTCTGTCGAGAAGACGAAACGTCGTGAGAATTATTTTATTATGTTTTATTTGTATTATTTTATGATTTCCATTCTACGTGACTTTACCGAAAGAACCAAGAAGATGGCTTGTTGTTGTTGTTTTTGCGTGGCCAGGAATTGAACCAAGGTGGCCAGCTTCCCTAGTGCAGTGCGCAAACTGCCACGCCCACACACCGCGCACACTATTATTCTGTGATAGCACTGGTCAACACACTTTTTCTGGCATAAGGTATTCCAACGGTTTTAATGTAATTTTGGGGTGCTGATTCCAAATCTGGCATCAGTTTTTGTCTATCACATCAGGTTTTTGAGATATCAAATATAGCATTTTCAATAAAAACTGCAGAAGAAAAATATTAAATAATGTGTATATCTACATAAAATTATATTATAAAGACACTTTCCGAAAAATACAGCACCATATTTTAACACTAAAGCAGTCACTGACTCGCAACAACTTGCAATCATAAGTGACAGAGTTAATTTCGGGTAAAATCAATGAAAATGGGGTATGCCGATAGCATAAAAATGAGATGTGATAGAGCAAATCTGAGATCAGATTTGGGATCAGCACCCTGAAATTAGTCTAAAACAGCTGCAAAAGTCCAGGCCAGAATTTTTTTTTTATGTTGACCAGTGTAATACACGTTCTATTGAACAATTCATAAAGCCGTGAAACAACAGCTCGATAGCTGCACAAGCCTGCATAGTCAAAACCTAAGACTCGAAATCACCTGGAACGCGCCCAACATCATCGTACGTGCGACGATGCGTTGAGCTTATGTGGCTGCGCACGTGGCCCGCCGTGCTAATCGGAGCGCGACGCAGGCTCGAGACTGGATTAGGGCTTGGATGGGCCACCGCCGTGCATGGGCACAGGTGTTAGTGTGGACTTCTGCAGGGCTCCGTTGTCAAACGAGTGCAGTGCAGCAAGATCAATTATGTGCCCCCCCCCCCACGCCTCTTTCGCCAACCCCACGGTTGTGGGGTGGGCCCTCATCCAGCAGTGGAGCGACCAAAGCGTCGCGCGTGTGTGCACGGTTACACGATGAGAGTAGGACGGAGGGGGTTCAAGTTGCAGCTTCCAAAGCACCCACTATAACGCGCAACACGTGGGCCTTCGCGACCAATGTTACCCATAATAGAGGCGTGCTTCAGCCACACCGAACCTCACAAAAAAAATATTCAGGGCCTACCTTGGCTCCTCCCACCCTCAACCAGTATATATACAAGGACTGTTTTCTTGGTATTTCTCTCACTTGATACAGCTATCGTGTTGTCACGGTTCCACCTGAAGACGGAAGCTTGTGTTGCCTCCGAAACGTCGTGATTTTTTTTTTACTTTTACTTTTATTAATTTTAATTTTTTACCTACGTCACTTTACCGGAAAAAAACCTAAGAATATGAATCCTTGCAGTCACGAAAGCTTCAAATCTAGAGTTTTTTGGTGAGATCGTGTAAATATAAATGTGTCGTCAAACCCGCCGCCGCCACCCGACACAGCCAATAAGTAAGGTTTGTCACTGAAAACAAAACATGCGAACACTCTCCAACACACCGGCGTGCTGTGCTCGCAACGAATTGGCGCGTTTTGTTGACGTGACAATCGCCTTACTGAAGTGGCTGCGTAGGGCGGTGGCGGGTTTGACGACACATTTATATACTTACGCGGTCTAACCCAAAAAAACACCTCTGTTATGGATAACACGCAACCTTCAGCCCCCGCCCCCCTTGCCCCTCCCCCCTCCGTGACCTCCCAACGAGCTCATATCCAGCTCACTTGGCGGGTACAGGCATGGGAAAGTGAAATTTGCGCGACGCCGCCAGTCGCTGGCACGCGGCCATAGTTACCAGCGCAGGAGTTGCACTTTCAATAACACATTCCTGCGGAGGGAGCTGGTAGGAACGTTGGGTTGCTCGGTCAATGGCCAGGGTCAACGGCGGCGTGGTGCATGCTGCAAATATGACCGACTGTGAGGGCGGGCACAAGCCGGCGTGAGTAGGTTAAACGTTGAGTTTTATAAGGGCACCACGGGGTGACCAGCACCTCCCCCACCAAGCCCCATCCCTCCCACCCCCCACCCAGCCCCACCCTCCCCACCCAGCGCCTCCCCACCCTCCCCTCCCCACCCAGCCCATCCCCACCCTCCCCTCTCCACCCAGCCCCACCCCTCCCATTTTTGGATGCACGACGGACGGACGGACGGACACAATAATCCCCTGTGGGCTGGTGTAACCAGGAGGTTCCTACCAGTAAAAGATTTGACTCTCGGCAAAGTATTAAAAAAAAGCGACATACCGACATTCAACAAATTCGTAAATAACACCGTGGCCTTATAAAGGGTATACATATATATGTGTGTGGCGACGTTTGGGCAATCGGACCTTCTTCAGGGCACGTCCATCATGAATTCTCTCTCACGGCTTTACTCCCAAAATGTCATAATAATAAAGAATGTTTTACATGGGGTAGGCAGTAGGTGGCAGCCTCTCCATGCTATGGGAGAGAAACGCGAAGACTCGGGCCCCACAGGTCAGTGTAGAGGGCAGCGCAGAGGAGGGAGCAGGCGGGGGGGGCAGGATAGAGGGGGGCGGAGGGAAGGAGAAAGTGGATCAAGTAGCCCCCCCACCCTTCCTCCAATCGCTATTGAAGGTCTGCCTCCCCCCACCATGCACCAAAACATTCTATAATTCCACGGTGACTCAATTCTAGCCGCATACCTTACACGTTGGTCCTTGAACCATTCATTGGACACACTCGGCTTATCGGTAACACCCAGGGTGACAAATGCTAACAATGATTTTCTCGAAACCTTTTATCTTCAGATCACAGCTCCGTATGATAGCAAGGTCGCAGTGGTAGATCTTTACGAGAGAAAAAAATGCCATTAAATACGGGTACCGAGGTATATATATAATTTGGAGGGAAAAACTAACGTGATCTAAATCATCCTCAGAATATGAAAGTAGGAAGTGTCTTTGGACCAGACGGTAAATACGCTAAGATGTTTGCCCAGTGGACACAGACCGTGGTGAATGCTGGTCATGGTGAACACTGCCCATGGTGAACACTGCTCATGGTGGACACTGGTAGTATTTGGCACTGCAGGTGGTACCGACAAAACTCTTTGGGTCTTCGATGAAAGCCAATCCTTTTCACATTTAAAAATGACAGACTGCAAACGCGTGCGTGTGTGTGTGTGAGCCCATCTGGGCTTCCACACTGCATCTCGCAAATCAGATGCACACTTTCATGCGCATGCCCTGGGAACAATCTGCTAAGCCGTCCCAGGGACGTCAAAAGTCCGTTACGTAATAATTCAAAAACATAATCACCATACTAATTCAACCACTCACGACAATGCATGGACAGAGTCTTTGCCCTTGGTCTCGGTTGAGGCACCCCGGTCTCCATTGAGTCTCCCGCGATCCGGTGAGCCAGCCGATCTCGGCTGAGCCACTCGGTGACAGTTAAGCGATGTGGTCTCGGTTGAGCCACCCGGCCTCTGTTGAGCCACTCGCTCTCTGTTGAGCCGTGCAGAAGTTAATCCATCCCACCGATCAAGAGATCGCGCTGTCTCTCTGGATACGGCAGAAGTGGGTGATGTTCTCTTTAAATTTGTATTCAGTTCCGCCGTCAACAAGGTCACAGCAGTGAACTTTGCTCCTACTTAACTTTGCCCCTCGAATCCCTGGGGCCCCCAGAAATGTTGGCAGAACTCCAACAGGCACCACCGCCAACACCACCACCACCACGACCACGGACCGCTGTGTATTAGAAGAGTGATTTTTTTTTTATTAAGCGACACTTTGCATATTATACGGTACCACAGGTACATTCGGTGAGCGAAGATGAAAAGGCACAGAGTGTATTGGACTAAGTCTGACACACTCTACACGACGTTGAAGGACAGCACACGTCTGTACACGAGAAAAGCACCATACCAACAAAGGGGGAGAGGCAACCTACAATCATGTCTACGTGTTTTCTTATCTCTTATATTATCGTATATATTTATATATAAAATCAATTTCTGTTCGATCTAAGAAGATTTCTTTTTTTTCTTCAAAATAAATTACAATAAATTAGGAAAATAAATTACCGCTTGGAGGGTTACATTTCAAAATAAAATAAATCGGTCCTTTGCATTCTCTACGCCTCTAGAACTACTACCCACTAGAATTCATAAGCGTTAAATTAGCTGCGACGGCATTAACTTAAATCAAACATTTTTTTAATACATATATAATCACCCGCTAAAAATTCAAAGATCGAGCAAAGACGGACAACGAGGTTGCGGTGATCCTTACAAAAAAACGGGGGAGTTGTTGCACGAAAATCCGGGGAGCAATTTGTGAATGAAAGCAGCGGTGCGGAGACTCCGGGAACGCCTTCGACAGCCTTGGGCCCTTTGCGAATAAACAAAGACGAGGGATAGTGCCTCGGTAAAAAATAAAATAAAAACCCGTGCCAATTAACCCAACAGCGAGAGCACTGCACAGTAGCGAACCCAGAAAACACGGCAGTAGGGAGAGAGGGGGGGGGGTGTGGACGAACTCGTCTCGTCCTCACGCTCGCTCACTCGCTCGCTCGCTCCGACCGCCTTGCATATTGCTGCGTGGGCTGCTCGCGTCGAAACCCCCACGCCCCCCCCCCCCCGCGATTTTTCAACTCCAACAGAGCGCGCGGCGGTGGTAGAGACGAAAAGAATTGACCCGCGCGCTAACAACCCCGGGTGCCAGCACGCGCGACAATCACATTGGCACAATACTGCGAGGGCAAAGCGAAAACGCGTCGCTCGGGAGGAGCACGAAAACAAGAAACGTGAACATCGCAGTGGCCTCACAGGAAAGAAAAACAAGCCACAGAGCTGTCGTTCTGTTTTCTTCCGTCGCGTCGGCACGGTTCCGTTTTCAGACTTGCACCTTAGAAGACAAGGTCACGGCACAGCCCTGCGTTTCGCTTGCTCACGTCGCTACTGGCAGAAGGGGCCTCGGCTAACGAGAGGGATTCCCCAGCGCCGCTTGACTACCCCAGAGGGGTAGTTGGCCTACTCTTCCACGATGGCCGGACGTCTTGGAAGGCGTGGGAGAGCCCGCCCACGCTTTGCCGCGACGTAACGGCGATCGGCGATGCTGTGGCTTTAGTGCTGTGCCTGTATTCGCGTTGTTACCGGTTGACTTGGGAATATATTTTGTACTAGCTCCTTCCGTCCCGGCGCGGAATGACGACACACTCGAGCTACAATAACAACAAACAACAACAAAAATACGATAGCATCGTGTTTTTTTTTCTCTGCAGTAAAAGAAACCGGATCGAGGAAACAACTCCAACGACAGCCGTTGTCTGTGTGTGTCTGTGTATGGGGGGGTGCTTTTACCTTCAAGTTAATTTCTTTAGCGACTCTTCGAGATACACGCCGCTGGGTGTTGTACCCCCCCCTCTCCCCCATATCGCAACAATACAAAGTGTCCCCCCCCACTACTTTAGGGATGTACAAAGAGAATAGTAATAATCCGTGCGCGTACAAAACGTTCATTATCACGCACCAGCCCACCACCCCCCCCCCCCCCCCAAATATTATCAGTCGCTCTACAAAACATTTCCCGCCCCGTGAGTTTCCCTTCGCGCGAAGTAAAAATGGTTCGTAAAAGATTGGCAAGAGAAATATCGTCTGGCCGGACCCACACAGCCCACCCACCCACCTACCCCCAAACCGTGTAAAATACTGTTGTGATGCATAGCTAACCACACCCGGGCGTTCACGGTAATATGCCTTTAGAGCATTTCCATTAAAATAATTTCTATGAAGAAGGCACCAAAACCACTTAGGTCAAAATATCAGGAGCAGACGAGAGAGAGAGAGGGGGGGGGGGGCTGTACGGAAAAAAAACATCACACGAGTCACCCTTTTTTGCGTGAGGCCGGTTTACACCACGGACGCAAATCTGCGCGACCGTAACTACAATATATTATTAATAAATACCAAAGAGGATTTTTTTTTCTATTTTTCCATTTGCGACCATAGCAACAAGGAGAAACCAAAAAAGCCAAAAAAATTAAAGTACGCAAAGATGAGGGCTTTTTTTTGTTGTTGCCACACTTTGCTACGATTTAAATTGCACACGAAAACAACAGCGGCGTTTGCGACCGATAAACAAATGCCAAACCCCCCCCCACCAACCCCCCCCCCCACCGAATGACCAGTGTATTGTAAAAAAAATCCAAAGCAATCAACTACGTCAACTTTTATTTAAGCTTATCGTCAGAAACAAGCAACGAAAAGGCTTTTGGCGTCCCGTTAAATGGGCCACGTGTTCACCAAAGGGGGTCCTTCCTTTTCCCTGACCTTGTATTGCTGCTGGTTTCGAGCCTCAGCCGACAATCCCAGCTGCCGCAGAGGCAGACTGCATCTTAACGAGCAATAAATCTGACAAGCACCATCAGCCCACGCCCGCGCGCGCAGACACACAGACAACCTCGCGCGCGCGCACGCACGCACGCACGCACGCGCAGAGACGCACGCGCACTCCAGGCCAACACCGCATGATGTGTCCACATGTCTCCCAATTGTTTTTTGTGAGGGAGGGGGAGAAGGGGTTGAGATGTGGATTTTTTTTGGGACGTAATAAATTATCGTAACAATGTTTAGGTAGCACACGTGAGTAACGTGTCACAGGGTTAATGCCGTCATGAGAAATAAAAATAGGATTTCATCGTCATCATTAGCAGTCGTGACCTATCCGCTGCTGGATGAAGGATCTTCTCTTTCCCCAAAGCCATCTCCATCTCACAATCCCCGTGATGTTAACCATCCACGTAGTTAGTAACAGCACACGGGTCAATTTCATCACTCCATCACAAAGATGGTCATGTAATTGCTCGAAAATGTTATATTTTAATTTATTTATATAGTGCGCGGGATATTTTCCGTTCACCGTTTTATTATCGTCGCCGTCGTTTTGTATACCGCATACCGACACGAATGCCCCCCCCCACCCCGCTTACGAGTATGGCGTAAACATGGAATGTCGGCTTCGTGGGTTGGTGGTGTTAAAAAATATTTTCGGAATAAAAAAAAATTGAGTCATTGAAAGTAATTTTGCGAAACACTTTTCCGTTGATGAAGAGATAATGGGAGCGGAGACCGTCAGCGGTTGATAGATTTGCAGTGCAGTCGAAAGGCAACCTCTGTCTTCCGAGAGCCTAATTAGGGGCTTCTAAAAACGGAAATTGGCGATCTTAAGCCACCTCATAGTGAATGTGTGTAGAGTACGACCCACAGGCACATAACAGAGACATTGATCCCCCATATAGCCTCCAACGGGCTGTTAGGGCAAGTTCTGCGAGCGAGCACCGATTATTGCCGACGTGGGGATTGGATGGCCAGCACCACGCCCTGTCGTTGTCTCCCCAATGCTGATGTTTACACGCGCACACTCCGTGCAAGGTACCTCTTCTTTTAGGGCCGAGTTGACCTCCGGGGAGGCCCAGGACCGGTTCAGATATACATCACCGACGTATGGCTGTGAGCGGGAATCGAACTCGGATCACCCGTTTCGTTGAGCGGTGCGCTAACCACTGCACCACCGCTCCCCACAAGTCACCACACGCACACACAAACGCAACGAGAGCTTGTCAAACCCTTTCGACACTATTCTGTACGGCGTCTTGAGACTCGCTTGTATTTAGATGTGACACGGATCAAAATTGCGCGTTTCAGAAGGGACAAAGGAGTGTTGCAAACGAGACGGAGCAAGAGGTACCACTGGGACGGGGCAGCAGAACGAGTCAGAGACCCGGGGGGTGAGATGGGAGGACGCAAGGAAACGAGGATGCGAGGGCAAGTCGGTGTGTGACTGGAGAAGAGGTGCAGAATAGAAGCTCAAGGAGGGAGACATTCTGACCAGCTGACTCCATGCAGCATTGGGACCTCGGGCTTAGAAGAAGCTCTTAAGTCTAAGGATCTCTCTGTAAGTCTACGTAAGTGTATGGATCTCTCTGTAAGTCTACGTAAGTGTATGGATCTCTCTGTAAGTCTACGCAAGTGTATGGGTCTCTCTGTAAGTCTATGTAGGTGCATGGGTCTTTATGTACGTGCGTGGGTCGCTGTGTAGGTCTACGGATCTCTATGCGAGGACGATGGAGGGGATGGGAAGATGCGTAAGAGAGATGCTCATGACTTCTGGCTTCGTGTTCATTGTTTTGTGATGAGAACCCAGCACCTGCCAAGCCGGTAACATCCATAGCGTCTCGATTGCAAGGACAAAACGTGAGAGAACTGAAAACCAGTGCGGCGTCTACAAATCTGCCAAGCTACGCTGCGGGACCACAAAAGATGGCTGATGGGGAGGCCTTCATCCAGCAGTGGATTGATCATGGTCACCGCCGCTGATGACGACGACGACAAAGATGATAACGGCGCTTGTGGGGGAGACGGATTGTCGTTGGAGTCAGCGACAAGGACCCTGGGAGTCGGTGGGGCGTCCACGGCGTCCAACGGTTTTTCTCGCGGCGCGAGAGATCCTTCGCATATGCTCGGGAGGAACGCCGTCCCTACACGTCTCTCGCCCATCTGTCCCCGCGTCCCCAACGCCCACCACCACCCCCCTGCCACCACCGCCACCACCGCCGCCACCCAAATTCCCCCAACTGCACCCCCTCCAACCCACCCACCCACCCCCATCCAATGTAAGTCCACACGCGTTCACGTCTCTCTCCCGGGGCACCCCCACCCCCTCCCACTGGCAAGGGGCCAGACCCCTCACCTGGCCAGACAAGGCTGCCACCACCACCGCCGCCGCGCTAAATCGTACCCATGGGGTGGGGGCCTGGAGAATTGGGAGAGTGGTGGTGGTGATGGGAGGGAAGGGCTGGGGGGGGGCCGAGAAGAAAGGGGGGGGGGGTGTTGGGGGGGTGAGGGGATGGACAGAGCCCACCACCCCAGGGAGGGCATTGTGTGCAGGACGCGACGGCGGCAAGATAATCGGCCGCAAGTGATTTAGATTTTGACATCAACACCAACAATTAGGCGACTGGCCACACTCGCGCTGCACAATGCACTCTGATAAATAGGCGAAATTTTTTTTCTTCTTCACTTAATGGAGAAACATTAGCTCCCGTTCGAAATTGGCTTACATTTATTTTTTGTCGTTGCTCGGAATTCATTTACGGTGCCGCACAGCGCACAACCACAGCGACGATCGGGAAGAGTAACCTGAGGACGCCCCAAGAAGGGCGGCTGCCCTGCTTGGCGATTCCTTTGTTAGAATTCAACACAGCCAATTCCACGGCGTGGGTTAACGAGGTTGTGCTGCCCCGGCTCCCCTAATAGCTCCGCGCGGCGTTTGGCACCAAGTCCGACGTTCCGCGCCATGGGCTGGTCAGCTTCTTCGGCTCTCAGAACGCGGAGTCGAAACGTCGAACATCGTGTCGAACAACAGGCGGGCGTACACCCCGGTCGATCGGAGAGCCGCGCGGCCAATGTTTACCATCGCCAACCGCAAAACACCAACGCGGCAAGGCGCGAGCGGCTGTCGCTGCTGCTTGCGGCGGGCCACGGTGCGGACTTGCGCCCCGGTGCGGGGACGCGGCCGCGTGTTTCACCAACAGGGCCTCCAATTTAATTTTCGGGCTCGTTACGCGCACAGACGCAGCAGCAGTGGCCTGATTGGGGTGGAGGGAGGGGAGCGAGGGAGATGCAGGAGGGATGAGAGGGAAGATTGAGGGGGCAGCAGTGTGGGGGGCAGTTCTATGTCTCCTCCATCAACCCCCTCCCACCATCCAACTCCCCCTCCCCCTGCCATTATTTCTCCTCGCAGCCCCCCCCCCCACAGAAGGGTCCGAGACAAAAGTGAGTGGAGGGAGTGGCGGCGCGCGTTTTGCGTTGCGGGCGGGGTGGGGGGCGGACTTTAGGGACGTGGATCATCGCCAACAACAGAGAGACGACGCGGGCGAGTGCCTCCTGATCCGTGGAGGCGTCGGTGGTCGTGACGCGGTGGTGGGGGGCAGAGGGGACGGGGGGGGGGGTTGCGGGGGAGGGGGCAAGTTGAGGCCACCGACTCAGGCGCAGACGGGGGGGGGGGGGGGCCTCATGACTCAGACGAAGACGCACTCGCAACAAAGCGCGTTGGCGCGGCGCTAAATCCTCGTCGCGTCCACGGCGCTGCGCACGCGCTCGTGTGCGTGTGCGTGCGAACGCGTGGACGCACAGCGGTTAGCGGGCTGCACCGAGAACCTCGTGTTGGCCGCGAGCAGGAATCACTCAGGGAGTCAACACGAGCGACGATTATTTGAACCGGTCCTGGGCTTGCCCGAGGTCGACTCGGCCTCAAACGGGTACCTGGTGCGGTGTGTAAACTTTGTCACCGAGGACAAAACGGGTGGTCGGGCGTGATGCTGGCCGTGCCGGTCCTTCATAGGAGCTCGCTGACAGCCCCAACAGCCTGTTCACACTTGACTTAAAGCTTCCGTGACTGCAGGAGATAGAACAATAATTATTTTATTGTTCTATCTGCGTGACTTTACCGAAAGACCCAAAGAATAATCCTTTGTGCGCGTGGTGGGGAACACTCAAGTTGTGCGGCTTCTGAAATTGAACGCGGCTAACCGCTTGGTCATACCTTTTATCATTCTGCTCAGTAAATAATAAACAGGCAGCACCCTCAATTTGCTTAAAGGGTCGCAAGTAATAATTTGCGACGCATGTTGTGCGCATGTTAATATCATCGTTGATATTTTTCACCGTACGCGAAAAAAGGAAAAACAAATTCGTGCGAATTCAATTAAATTGGGAGTGCACGCGGAGCACACTTGCGGTAAGGCCTCTTTGCGCAGACTCATCTTCACACGACGGCGGGGGGCGGGGGGGGGACACTTTCCCCTCCCTCTCTCCCCCCGAAACAAAAATATTTTCAACAACAACTCGCACATCCCCCCAATTGCAGCTTCAGAAATCAAACTCTTGCAGTGCCTTTTACCCCCCCAACCTCCCAACCCCCTCCCCCCAACTCCCCCTCACCAGCCCCCCCCCCCCCCCACTTGAGTCATTCCACATAAATAAAAACAGTCCATTCGCGCCACGGCCACAGCCACCGATGGCCTCTCGCCGCCCGACGGCATTCCCGCGGAGCGTCGCGCTTGTCGGAAGTCCCGCCTGGCAACGGTGGCACCGCGCGCAATAGGCCGCCGCCACGTTTACCTCTCGGGGTGGGAGGGGGTTGGGGTCGTGTGCGCACCGCCAACGTTGGCGGCAACATTTCGGCAAACGTGCGGCAGCGTGCCGGATAACGTACCTCCAAGTTGCCGCCAACTTGCCGGCAAAAGTACCGCCAACGTGCCGTCAATGTACCGACAACGTCGTGACCGACCGGGGCCACCGGCTCGACCCACAGACGGCTCTCTCTCTCTTCCATTTTTCCAAACACGAGTCCAATCTTTCGCAGGGTGACGCACACACCCCCCTTGCGTCCTATGCAGAACCCTAAATAGTTGTCGTTTGTTTCCGTTCTAAACTCGCCCCGCAGTTTTAATTGCTGCAAGAAGAACACAAAATGTATTTTCGCCGCCGCGGTCGTTTGAACACGACCGTCACCGCCGACGCTGTTGTGTTTTACCGAGTAACTTCTCGTGGTTCGTTTCGGGGTTTCTGTGACGAGGCTGAACAAAGCCGGCGGGGGGGGGGGGGGGCTTGTTTTGTTCTCCCTCTCTCGAGAGCACGTGGCCAGCCAGGCAGCTTGCACTCACGGCCGTCACAGAGTTTCCCCTCCTGCCCCAGCCTTGCGGGGGGAGGCGGTGGTGTTGGGGGGGGGGGGGCATTGGTGGGGGGGGGGCGCGTCACCGCCGGAGGTCACTGCAGGAGGCTGTCCTGCGAGCAGCCGGAGAGACGGAAACCGTCAGGGACCTCCGAGTCCATCTTGCAGATCACCTTGTAGATCGCCTTCTTCCACGACGGGTCGGCGTCCTTCCCGGCGGTGATGGCCGTGAAAAACTCCCGCAGCGTGATCTCGGACACCTCCAGGAAGCGCACCGGCACCTGGGCACGCACCGGCACGCAGATCGATGCAGTCGATACGTTACTCGCTTGGGAAGAACATTATGTCCATATATTTTTTTTTAAGAAATTATAAAGTATAAAAACTATCAACGATTTTTACGTTACCAGGTAAGGTCCACTGAGTTATATAGCTCTTCTTCTGAAGCTACCTGGCCACAAACAAAAGACCAATGAAGTGGCTTATCGAGTAGAAATTTATAGCAAGCCAAATAATCTGAACGCATGTTGATTCTAAATGTGGAGGGAAAAACCGGAGGGCCTGGAGAAAAAACAATTCACGTAACCAAGGGGAGAACATGTAAACTCCAAATATACAGGAATCGGGGTCAGGATCGAACCCACGACCTCCTGTAATACCAGGCGAGGTGTCCATACATATCAATAACGCCCACCCCCGACTGGCAAACGAAAGCCAATTTGCAAGGCCTACACTGTGAATGCCTTGTTCCACACAGAGACAGCTGCCGCTGGCAGTCCCCCGCAGCAGGGCATTGCGATGGTTGAGATGAGATGCGACGCAAAGCGCTTTGAGTTGCTCACGCATTTAAGCAAACTCCGGGCATCGTCACAGCGGCTTTTGGATAGCCATCGAACAAAGACGGTCACCGCATCAAGCGCTTTTAGATGTGCTTCTGTGGCCGTCTGGAACGCACTTTTAAATCTCAATTGAAAAATAATTTCTTTAGAACTGCTTTTTGTGTTTGTGTTTGTTGTCCTTCCCCCACACCTTCCATTAGCATGGTTGGCTAGGTACGGTGCGAAAGAAGTTCAACATACATAAGCAAGAGCACTGTACATGGAAATCCTAAATCCTCACGTAATAAAGGGGCGAGATAGGTCTTAAATTAAAGAGGGAATAAACATAACGTATAGCTGTCATGGTCAATCTACTGCTCGACGGACACAGCCCTCCCCGTGCCATGTCAGTCATTGGGGTTTGTTTGGCCATATTTCTACAAGCCAAGTCGGTGCCAGTTGGTTGTTAATTTGGGCCGGTAATCGAACTTGGGTCGCTGGGTTCATAACGTGTTCACAAGCCACTGTGCCAAAAATAAAAGCAACAATGGAATTAAATCGGAGGCATTCCACGCGTCTCCGCCGGCTGATAATGTGTAACTTATTATGACTCACGACCACATAAAGCGCCGAAATAAATAAATACAACTTCGATTTACGTTGCGGCGGAATGTGACCGCATCTCGACACGCAGTACAGTACAACAACAACAACAAAACTGGGCCAAATAGTGTCGCCGCAGTTGGATTCCATCTCCGGCGACGGCTGTTGAAACGATGTGGGGCAAAGTTTCTCAAATCCCTCCAGGCAACCTCTGTCCATCCCGGCACGGCAAAACAACTATGGCTGGCCGCGTGCGGTGGGCTGAAGTGTGGCTTTTTCGCTCACGTCTGGCCAACGTGGAAGAGTAGGCCAAGTAACCCTCCCCAGAGTTCGCTCGAGCGGAGGCCCTTCCGCCAGCAATGAGAAAGCAATTGTAAGGCCGTACCTTTACCGTGCTTTCATAGCAATGCTTTCACATGAACACTCAAGGTATCATGATGCACCCACCTCCCTACCCACGCCACCAACCCCTTACCCTGGTGATTCGATACTTTTTATTTACGATACCAGTTTCAATGATCTTTCTTAAAAACATAATTTTTTTACTTTAGATTGTGACGAATGTGAGCGGCCTCCAGTGGCTGCAGGGTGAATCTGTTACAATGAAAACACGCACGAATCAAAACGCATCGATGTCTGTGTGGGCGACGCGCGCACATACGCACCGAGGGCTTCGACAGACGATATTCGTCGCCCGAATGATGAACAACAACAACCATCAGCTGTTACCAGCCACGAGGGTTTACTTGCTGTACCGCACTTACAAACCGGGCGCAGCGGGTGACACGCAGGGGTACTCCGCTACGAACCCAGCGAGCCAGAGTTCAATTCCCGGTCACGACTATGTCAGTATGTATGTTGACCTTCTTCCGCACCGTACGTAGCCAACCGTGCTGATCGGAGGTGCGGCGTCAGTGGCGGATGAAATCGCAGCTGGGTACGAGCCACCGTCCCTTAACCAACGCACGTTCACCAGTGTGGGGTGAAGTGTGGTCAAACAACCCCGATGAGCAAAACGGGATGGGAATATCTTCATCCAGCATTGGATTGATAAAGGGCGGTACACGCATGCAAACCGAAAAGCCACGCAGCAAAACCAAAGCTTCCAGAAAAGCGTTGACCCAGTTGCAATGCTGTCAACATCAGCCAATGCATATCCACGTGCACAGCGACGCGTCGTGACTGGGTAACACGCGGCTCACGCCTCAGTGGCAAGGTTGCTCTTGGCAGCGGCACACGGTCGCTTGGTTTAAACAACGAAACCCAGAACGGCCACGAGATGGCGGTACAGAGAGCGGGTTTGTGAATCCATCTGCACATTCCTGCCCCATCGTAATTTCCAATAAAATATATATCCCTGCACCCCCCCCCCCGCCAGGTTTCCACAACGAAAACGGAAATCGGCCAAACACCCCAAGGGCAGGACTCCTCCCCCCCTTCTTGCGGGGTCGCGAGACTCTTCCTCGACGTCGTCACAGACTCCGCGAATTCCGACGGCGACCTTTGCCCCCCCCCCAGCCCAGAGGCGGTTGAGCAACGCCCCGTGCCCCCCCCCCCCGCCCTGTTCACGCGTTTGCTCTCCTCCCCGCGCTCTGCCAACGCCGTTCGACAACACGTGTTCAAAGTGGCAATAACACGCGATCCGCACGCCCGCACGAACGCCCCGCCCGCCGATACTCAATATCGCGGAATGCACGGGTATGGCACTTCGGGGGAGGGAGGGAGGGAGGAGGGGGGGCAGCGCGATGGCCAAACCCAGACGGTTGCAATTTGATTTGCGGGGTTTTTGACGACGGCAGCGCCGCAAACAAGGGGTCGCGGTGCGCCATCTATAACGGGGGGAGGGGGGGGGAGCAAATCTCTACAAGTAGCGCGCAGGGTTGCCGCAGGTTTGCCGAGGCACACCGGACAACTCCACCCCACGTGGCGGAGACGCCGTCAGGCAGCTCAAGGGTTAGTGCATTTCTTTTTTACTACGACTACCACTACTACTACCATCCTCGAATCTTAACTTTTAAATAACTTTGGCGCGTCTGAATGGGGGAAGGATGGACGGGGCTTATAATTAATGCAGTGTATCAGATAGAGTGCCCTTGCACTCCTGACCTTCACATCAATGAGCGCAGTCAAAGCATGTTCAAAGTGCCCAATGTAATATTCATGCAACAAGCAAGCAGAGATCAAGGCCCTGTCCTGGGGTAAAAATACAAAAATGCTGTACCAAATAAAGAACGGGGAGCAGAGGAGTGGGGGTGGGGGCAGGGAAGAAGAGAAAAAAACAGGGGGAGGGGTGCGTGCGGAACGGGAAAAAAACAAAACTAAAGGCGACTCGCATTGAAGTGAGCGGCAAAAAAAAATGGTGTTGGGGGCGCTGGCGAGAATTAGGAACGACATCGCGCGTCTCCAGCGCACGCCGCACTCCCCCTCGCTCGCTGTTGGCCCGCCATGCGCTCGCCGGCGCAGTAATCTGATTTAGACAGAGTGATCAATAGTGCTCTGGGCATTGCGAAACGGGGCAGATGGCAGCAAAAGGGGGGAGAGAGAGAGACAGAGAGAGGCAGAAAGGGGTCAGAAATGATACGCCCCAAAACCCACTGCCCTGGTCACCCTCGACCAGTGGCATTGACTCCAGGCATTGTCCGCACGCCAGCCAGGAGGCATTGCCATGCAGCTTAACCATTAACTCACCAACCTCCTCCTCCTCCCTTCCCTTGACCTTTTGTTTCAAACGGGCATATGTTAACCTTTCTGCCATTTCATTAATCTGCAGATGCCACTCCAGACGAGTAGGCACCGCACGTTATGCCGCGGAATTGCTTTTGTTCACGTGCCCAACGGCTAATGACGGCTCACAAATAAACGCCGTCACAGCTATCACCACCGCCGCCACCGCCGCCACTCGTCGCAAATCGTCGCAAAACCTCCCGACTCGACACTGCAACAGTCGCGTCGGAGGCTCTGACAAAGTTGCAGCCGAAGGAGAAAACCCCAAGTGTTCATCTTATTGGTTCTTTCGGTAAAGTCACGTAGAAGGAAAGTAATAAAATAATAAAAATAAAACAATAAAATAAAATAATTCTCACGACGTTTCGGCTACAACGCAAGCAGCCGTCCCTTCTACGTGACTTTACCGAAAGAACCAAGAAGATGAATCCCTGCAGTCACGAAAGCTTTACATCGAAATAAAAACCCCAAGTGGTTATCGCACAGCGGCGGAATTAACGGTGGTGGTCAGACACAAGGGGCTTCGATGCAGCTGCAACAAACTGGGTGGAAAGGGGACGTGAGGGGGGGGGCAGGGGTGATGGGGGTTGGAGGAGAGGTGGCTGGGGGAGATTTGGGGGGGGGGGGGTGAGGCAGCAGCTCATTTCCCCGTCCACGGACGGCTCCGCCCCTGCCACCCTGTCCCTTGCGCGGCTCACGGAGTTGGGAGTGGTGGTGGCGGCGGTGGTGGCCAGCGCAAGGAGAAGGGTTAAAAGCTGCCAGAGCGGAGCAGATGGCAACGCGGCGCACGGCAACCTTGATGCGTCCCGACGCCAGTGATTGGTGTCTGCCGCTTGTGCCGACAGAGCGAACACAGCCCGGAGGCGTGATATATATAAGGCCGTTACTGTGAGCTAAGAAAGATCCACAAGGAGAAACGGGACAGGAAGGGCAAACGGGCAGCCACGCGCAAGCCAAAGAAAAACGTGTAATTTTTAATAGCACATTTTTTTCTTTCGCCACTCAGTCCAGGCGATTGTTTTGCAATTCAAAACATTCCAGGCTCTATCCGTGCAATAAAAGACCGCCTTGGCCCTGGTCATCCAATAGAACAAAGCGGGCCCTTGTTTACACGCAGTTTGCAGTCTGTGTGTAGCATTGTTCATCGTAAGTTTTTCGGGGCGCACAACTCCTTCAGTATTTATGAGTCTATTCGGCTTCTGAAAATGGCAAACAATAACACTCCATCATCACGCCCCTTAAGGGGGTGGGAGAAGCCCTTGGAATTTTTGCCTCCATAGCCGATAATTGTGGGGGAAATTACCATGGCCTCAATGGATAGGAGTTATATGAAAATGGGCAAATTCAAATTAATTAAGGCCACACTTTGCACGCAAACTGAAGGTGTCCTTGGGTTCGAAATGTAAAAAAAAAAATTACGCAATTTTGCGTCAAATGTTCAGAATAGTTTCTAAAGGGTTTATTCAAAACGCGCCCCTCGACGTTAATTGCTCCAAACCACAAATTGACGCTTTACAAATGATGATGACACTTTGTTTCCTCCATAGAAAAAAAATGTTGACGGAGAAAAAAGTTCATTATCATATTATTATTATTTTTACCAAAAGTGACATCGCCCCTTATAGGTTCGGACAGCGCTTCATTAAATCCTAGACGAAAATGTCAGCATTGGGAAAACAGGTGTATTTGCATATAACCTCATTTCACAAACACACAAATCTATTAGAGTGGGGAAGCAGATGTCAGAACCTTGGAAATGGCCCATTTAGAGGTTCCACGCAGCACATCGTAAAGCAAAGTCGTGGGCGAGAGTATTGGAAAGTGACAAGCTGCCACCAGATGATTTATTACCTCCTTAGCTCGGCACAAACCAGGGGAAGGGACAGCTATCTGAGCGCGGTGTAAACAGCTAAAACTATTCACCGTTTGTAAAAATAGGTCAAAAAAACAGAGGGCTTCAAAAGAAATTGCGTTCGCCCTCTTGCTAATATTCAAACAGGCTGCAGTGACCTGCTTGAAGAAGGGGGGGGGGGGACTTTTTTTTATTCCAGAGGCCCCCGTCAACTAACCAACCGCAGAAAAGCAAACAGTTGTCTGCTGATGTTTGCTTGATAAAATGTGGCCTTTGCCTGCTAAACTTTAGCTCGCCCGGATGAATAATTAAACGGCGCAAATGAGACCCCCCCCCCTCCCGCCGCCGCCTTGCCGAGCCCGCGTGCGCGTTTCCGACAGAACAGGTTTTCCGCCCTTGCTCAAGAGCCGAGGAGGAGGAGGAGTTGTCTGGAAAAGGCGGCAGAGGGGCACGAGCGACTTCGCCCCACAATAATCGCTCGCTCGCTCCTCGCTCGGCTCCTCGCTCGCCGGGGTGAAAAGGGAAGGCACAGCTGGCACTCTCGCCGAGATCACGCCGCGCGCACAAAGGCAAAGACTCCCTCCCATCTCCCCTCCCTCCCATCTCCTCCCCCCACCCTCCCCTCCCCTCTCCCCTCCCCCCACCCTCCCCTCCCCTCTCCCCTCCCCTCTCCCCTCCCATCTCCCCTCCCTCCTCACCCCCGTACAGCGTGAACGGACTATTTGGGGGGAGGGGACAAGCGCTGTTCGCGAGTAGCGCCGACGAAGAGGGGCGGAACGGCACACGAAGGGGGTGGGCAACACCTTGCCCGGCCACCTTTGTCTCCCCATTAGCAATGTTTTTTTTTACGCGTACTCGTTTGAGGCCGAGTCGACCTAGGGGAGGCTCAGGACCGGTTCAGATAATCGTCACCTATGTTGGCCGCGGGCGAAAGTCGAACTCGGTTCGCCAGATTCCTTGCGCAGCGCGTTAGCCCGTTGCTCTAGCGCTGCGCACGTGCGCACGTGTGTACGTGTGTGCGCACCTAATGCGTGCGAGGCACAGGAGGGCACGCGCGCATGTATGTGTGTGCCCATATGTAATATCACGCGTGCAGACGCCTTTGGTGTGGGTGGGAATGGGGTGGGGAGAGGGAAGCAGCTCTGAGGGGGGTGGCTCGTGGGGACAAATGTGTTGAATGTAGAACACGTGTTATACACTGTGGAGCATGTGTTCAATACAGACGACGTGTTATACACGGTGGAATACATATTAATTCACGGTGGAACACGTGTGTGTCCACTGTGGAACACGTGTGTGTCCACTGTGGAACACGTGTGTGTCCACTGTGGAACACGTGTGTGTCCACTGTGAAACACGTGTGTGTCCACTGTGGAACACGTGTGTGTCCACTGTGGAACACGTGTGTGTCCACTGTGGAACACGTGTTTTCACTGAGGAACACGTGTGTGTCCACTGTGGAACACGTGTGTGTCCACTGTGGAACACGTGTGTGTCCACTGTGGAACACGTGTGTTTTCACTGAGGAACACGTGTGTTTTCACTGAGGAACACGTGTGTTTTCACTGTGGAACACGTGTGTCCACTGTGGAACACGTGTGTGTCCACTGTGGAACACGTGTGTTTTCACTGTGGGACACGTGTGTTTTCACTGTGGAACACGTGTGTGTCCACTGTGGAACACGTGTGTGTCCACTGTGGAACACGTGTGTTTTCACTGTGGAACACGTGTGTGCCCACTGTGGAACACATGTGTGTCCCACTGTGGAACACGTGTGTGTCCACTGTGGAACACGTGTGTGTTCACTGTGGAACACGTGTGTGTTCACTGTGGAACACGTGTGTTCACTATAGATGTGTTCACTGTGACACGCATGTTAACTGTGACACGCATATTCACTATAAGTCAATGCTCACCACTAACCAGTTGACGACAGGTTAGTGGTGAGCACTATGCAAGCCGTAAACGTCTACATTAAGGTTAAGTGACGACTGATTAGCACGGTTGGCTACGTATGGTGCGAAAGAAGTTGAACATACATGTAGGCGAGTGTCACTCGAGTGTCACGTGACCCCGTTTACAGGACTGTCTGACCTCTAGTTCCCTATAGATGATACAAAAAAAGTCAGTCAGTGTCCGGGTAGACCAAGTCCTCCACGTGGGTTTCGGAATCAAGGAGTGAAGTTCACAGGAAGAGTAACCGCGTTAGTAGCGCTAGAAGAGTAACAAGCAGCTGATGGACCGCCGTGCGAGCGAGTCACCACAGGAGTGAATCGGCGAGCGCTCGATCAACAAGTGGGTGCGGCGGTGGCGAGATGTTAACTCCCTAGCCTGGTATGCAGGAGGTCGCGAGTTCGATCCCGATCCTGACGAAGCCCTTTGCATGTCTCTCTCCCCGTGGTCGCGTGGATTTTATCGCCGCCTCCACTTCGCCCTCCACATTTACAATCAGCATCACGCGTTCAGATTAATTTGGCTGCTGTAAATTCCCACGCGACGATAAGCCACTTCGTTGAGCTATCATTCGTGATAGCCAGCTCGCCTCTGAGAAAGAGCTACATAACTTTACCTGGTGAAATGAAAAAAAAGTTCAACGAGAAAAAATGACCGTCTTACGACGAATTCTGGCCAGTGTGGCGGGGTTGACGTGTGACCTGGGGTGATTCCACCCCGGGTGTGGAAAAGGGAGAGAGAGAGGAGCTCCATGGAGAGAGGGGAACATGGCAGAGGTTGGTGGGGAGGTTGGACTGCGCTGCTGGGGCGTGCAGGAGGCAGAGGGAGACGTTGAAGAAAGGAAAGAGACTTACAGGATTTTTTTTGGGTTATATCGCGGAAATATAAAAATGTGTCGTTAAACCCGCCACCACCCGACACAGCCAATTCGTAAAGGTTGTCACGTAAACAGAACGTGCACATTCTTAACTCGTACAGCACACCGGTGTGTGTTGGAGAGCCACACGCTCTGTACGAGTGTACTAGTGTGCTGTACTAGTAACGAATTGGCATATTCTGTTCACGTGACGAACCTTACGAATTAGCTGTGTCGGGTGGTGGCGGGTTTAACGACACATTGATATATTTACACGATCTAACCCAAAAAAAACCTCTATTATGGATGATATTGGTCGCGAAAGCCTACGTGTTAAACGGAGAGAGACTTGTTTACAGGAATATCGTGTGTTATCGATTGCACGGTTTTGCGTCAAACTAGCACTGGTGCATACTCTTAGTTCTTTCGGTAAAGTCACGTAGGTAAAAAATGAAATTAAAATTAATAAAAATAAAAAAAATAAAAATAAAATAACGACGTTTCTGGCTGTGACGGTCCCACCTGATGACGGAGACTTGTGTTGCCTCCGAAACGTCGTGATT
This sequence comes from Lampetra planeri, assembly GCF_965212315.1. Taxonomy (NCBI): domain Eukaryota; kingdom Metazoa; phylum Chordata; class Hyperoartia; order Petromyzontiformes; family Petromyzontidae; genus Lampetra; species Lampetra planeri. The sequence goes on along the minus strand of NC_136139.1, from coordinate 9,581,550 downwards.
TTTTTATTGTTTTATTTTTATTAATTTTAATTTCATTTTTTACCTACGTGACTTTACCGAAAAAACTAAGAGTGTGAATTAGCACTGGTGCCTTACGACGGGTAAGCGCCCTTGCCGGTAACCATCAAATAGAGACGGTCACGGCATCGCGTGCATTCACATACCCTTTTGCGAACGTCTGGAACGCTCTTCATGCCGATATTCGGAAGCCACAGGAGCTATGCACTTTTAAATCGAGATTGAAAACTCATTTCTTTAGACCTGCTTTTTGTGATTTGCTTGTTGTCCTTCCCCCGCACCTCCGATTAGCACGGTTGGCGACGTTCGAAAAAAAATTAAACACACATATAAAACCGTAAAACTATAAACTATTTTGTTTATTTTACCAGGTAAGACCCATTGAGCTGTATAGCTCTTTTTCAGAAGCGACATGGCCACAAGTGGAAAGCCCAACGAAGTGGCTAATCACGTGGAAATTTATAGCAGCCAAATACAAACATCTGGCAGATCACCAGCGTTGGTTCGCGCAAACCTGACACTCTGCTGACGAGAAACCGAATGCCGACACTGATACGGGGGTAGGTTTGTGTTGAATCGAAACTATGCAATCCCAGAAGGCCGTGTGACCAATCGGCTCGTGTAAACAAGACTCTCTTATTTTTTTATGTTGCGGGACGGATATGTGAAGGATGTGTCTTGTCTGCTTAATTATTTAGTTTACAGCAGCGGTTATCAAATCGGGTGGGGGGGGGGAATAACCCCTGGGGGTACGTCAGGTGATTTTACACGTGTGAAATTACATCATACGTGAGAGCCATTGGTGAATGATCACGTACGAATCTGCCAATATAAAATAAGTACGGAATTTTTTTGTTTATCAATACGGTAACCGAGAACGATAAAAATATACCTTTACAAACCCATTGATGGTAAACAACGTAAACAACGCGGTTTCCAAGGGTAACCGGCGAGCACAAACAAATGACGTCACGCGCCAAGAACGTCCGTTGACTTTGTTTTATTTACACGCTTTCATTTAACTCACTCTGTCTGTTGTTGTTGTCGTTGTATCCTCAAATCTTGTAACTCAATTTTAACCCACTTCCCAATGTGGTATCGACTGCAAACTTGGTATACTTATGTCATACCAATGACAATACTATATTCTATCAGAAAAAATAAAATATATATTTATTCGCTTGCAGTCACTTAACTAGTTAGGATACCTCGCGAAATGGACAATTGGTTAAAATGCTGATGTTCATTCATTCATGCGTTTATTTATCAGAACCACGTTTGGCTCAGGGGCAAAGGGGGGGGGGGGGGCACTACACTGGGTTGCAACCAAATTCAACAAGGGGGTACACCTCGAGCCAAAACAAGGCTGAGAATAACCACGGGTTCAGAGGCTTAACAGATGCTGTTGCTGCAGGGAGCATTGTGGGTAAAACGGCGACATAATTTGCGCCGCGCAATGCTGCCACGGTCAAGCGGTGTCAACAACAAAGGACAACTCGTGCGGGGACTGTGGTGGTCTCCCACCCCCCTCCCCCATCTCCCGAAACATCCCAGGGTGGAATGATTCTCAACCCTCTCCCCCTGACCCCTCCGTCCCAGCGAGTTGATGAAGTGTCGCGATTCACGGTCACGACTTCTCACGCGGCACCCGTGAACGAGACCACGTGACGACGTTACCTCGGACGCTCCACCGGCTCCCAATCCCGCCCCCTTGATCGCTTTGAAGATCGCACACTCACCGCCTCCAAGATCATCCATCGACTTGCACCGGGCCTACGACCTCCCTCCCCCCCCATCTCTCACTCTATTCCCCTCCACTCACTCTCCCACCTCTCTCTCTCTCTCCTCACTCGACTCCCCGCTCCCGTAACCAAGGCATCCCATCAAAGCCCCCCCACTCAACCTTCGCTCAGTGGGAAGTCCGTCATCACCCATGATGACGGATGCTTGTGTTGCGACCGAAACGTCGTGTTTATTTTTTTTTCTATCCACGTGACTTTATCGAAAGAATCAGAGAGTATGGATTCCTGCAATCACGAAAGCTTCAAATCAAGACTTACTCATTCTCCTCCACTGCCCCCCATGGCCTGGAACGCCCTCCCACCCTGCCATCCATGCTGTCAACTCCCTGTTCAAGTCGAGGCTCAGAACTTTCCTCCTCTGCCTCTGCACAGCCGCTTGAGATGCGGTCACATGTAGACGATTCTATACAAGTTCACAATTTATTTTAAGAGCCAATGCAATAATCAATTCCTTTTGTAACACTGGTGAAATTAGCGGCCTCAAGTTGCTGGAGGAATCGCGTGACTCATTGCATTCAAGGAGCATCGTTATCATCATAAGCAATTGTCAATCCACTGCTGGATGAAGGTTTCCCCAAGTCGTCGCCATCACTCACGGTTCTGGGCTGTAACCATTCGGAGTAAACACATCAAAAAGCATCGATTCGTACAGACGCGGCTCGCCGCACACATCCCAAGTCATCACAAATCACACGTACAACTGGCAATCGTTAATTGGCACGTTAAACGCTTGCACGCGTGACAATCTCGCGTTTCTCGGGCTACGTTGGGTGGTGGAGGGTTACCACAACAATGCTTGTCTCTATTGTTACACGGCCTAACCCGAGAATCTATTGCAAATCATTGATCAAATTAATTGAAGCGCCATTACGCCCCTACCCTACATATTGGAGGTCAGAAGCAGAGGGAAAATACAGCGAGCCAACGCTGTATTTTCATTATCATTCCTTTTACAGGATTCCCTCATTATTCGCGAGGGATATCTTCCGGAAATGCTCATGCATAGCAAATTTTGCGGATAATGATTTTGGCCTACGAAAGCTATTAAATACGAAAACATGATCATAACACAAAAATGGATCATGACACAAAAAATGGTAATACTAAACATGAAGTAAATAAAAAAAAATATTATTAAAGTATAAAATAATAGTTTATGTTAAACGTATTTGGCACCGTGCATAGCCAACGATGGCTAATCAGAGGCGGAACGAACGCCGGTGCGGGATTTGGCAGAAACAAAATAGCCGATTGGGAAATTTGCCGTGGATACGAACTAACCTTAAATTACGATGATAATGCGGCACAATCGAAGGATGCAGCGAATGATGATGCTGATGATGATGCGATGTCGTTACTGCTCCTACACAGACGTAGTTCCAGATGCGATTGGCGGATAACAAGTTCGTGAATTACGAGAGATTACTGTAAAGTAGTCCCTTGGTTAACAGTGACATTGGCAATCGGTTTTTTCGGTGAACGTTTTGCCTCCCATAGGACCCCATGGTTTTGACGAACGCTAAAATGTTGCTTTGACATCGATTAATGGTTTTTCGGTTAACGTTTCAGCTCCCATCGAACCCCATTGTTTCGATTAATGTTAAAATGTTGGTTAACGGTATGTTAACGTCATGCACGCAGGTGCCAATTATCGGCCAATCAGAGGGCTCGTAAGTGGGGCTGAGCCATGCCCTCAGCCAATCAGCGACGCTCATTTATGAGCGTTTACAGCTCGACTGGCTTTGTTTACATTGCCTTTTCTGTTTGGCAGTAGAAACATTGCTGTTTTTCGCAGACTCAGTGATTTTTTTTTTCAACTTATGAGTGAATTTTAGTAACAGTTATTTCGGCGAAACGGTCGCTTTCGTGGAACGGATTAAAAACGTTAAGCGAGGGACTGCTGTACTGGCAAATTGACACGTTCTGAGTCGCCCTTGAAAATAAAAAGTGCTTCTTAGCTCAATGGGCTTTACTCGGTGGTGGGGGGGGGGTTCTCGTGATTCAGAGGGGTTTGATGGTTCAAAGAAAAAATAACAACACAAGAAACGCACGTGGCCAAAATAAGAAGGGCCACTAGCGTCGCCTCCGTATCTTCCGTGTGGTTCTTTTGTAGACAGACAGAGGTGGGGGCGGCGGGGGGGACAGCGGTTTGCTGACGGAATTACTGCCACTGCGTTAAAAAGCGTAACGACGCTTCCGGTTATTATTCGTAGTTTGGGTTCTTTTGTTGTTGTTGTACACAAGCACCATCGCGGGCAGCTCTGCGGTGGGAGCGCCGGGAGCTGAGAGAGGGGAATAACAAACAATGGCTCGAATGCAAAGTGGGGGGGGGGGGCTTCGAAACGCTCTCACTATAATCTGAGCAGTGACTAATTACGCAGCCGTTGGGGGGAGCTGGCCCATGAGAAAAAAACGGCACTTGGAGAGGAGATCAAGGGGATGCGACGGACGGATCCCACCGGCCGCGTTGGGTCTGACGACGGGGGTTGGGGAGGCACGTTTGATGGGCACAGAACGCGACGAACGTTTGGAACGTGTTTTTTCAAACAAATCGCACGGATGGAGCCATAGAGAAATGTAACAGTTGAGCGGGCGGACGGGGGGGGGGGGTGCTTGGTTTGGCTCAAGACACGGGATTGATGGCCCGACGGACGAGGCCGGTGACGGAGTGGCAGGCGCGTGCGGGAGAGCGCGTTGCGAGAGGCGGGGTGGTGGTGACATTTGGTTTCGCGTGCAGGGTGAGAGGTGGACGCTGGCGACGCAGGACCGTGGAGGGATAGCGACGGCGTGGCGGGAGACGTCCATCCAACAGTGGATGGAAAATGGCTGATGGCGATAAATAAGTGGATCATTCGCCTCCTTCGCTGCACGTTAAACTATTTATTTACTGCCTCCCTTCGGGCGCACAGCCTTATGGGAGTGCGTATCACTTCAACAGCATTGGATTTCACGTACAGCCAAAACTGTGGACCAGTTTCGACATTCAGCGTCTCGTCGACAGAGTCAAGCTTGCTGGAACCAATCCTGGTGCGCTGCCAGATGTTTACAGGCAAGGGCCCTCTCCGTTTGATATGGGTCCTGGCTTTATTCCTTGCCGTTTGTCAAAACTTTTTCCGTGTTGTTGTTTTTTGTCCCCCCCCGCCTGCCCGCCCCCCCCATCCTGCACCCCTCCCCCCGACCCCCCGCCCCCTCTCCAAGCTCCAAGGTAATTATTGACCAGCACATGCGGGTGAGTCAGGATTGAAGGACACCAGTGGCAGAAGGCTGGTCTGCATGAGTGAATGTAAAAAAAACATTCAAAAAAATATTTTTTTTTCGCTCCTCCTCCACCCCCTCGTTCTATTATCAAGGCTATTTAAGGGGAAGGAGATATGACAGTGAGAATAGGAAAAAGGCAGTTCGCTTCACTGTCGCGAACAATTTGCCACAAACACCAAGGTCACACCGGCGAGAGACACCGCGCAGGCAACGATAGCAGAGTCCTTTTGCCTTCAAAGGGCTAAAAAAAAACATCCGCATCTTCAAAGAACCGGCTTGGGCTCCAAAGTGTCACTCGGATGAAATGGGTCCCTTTTTGCAGGGAGGGTGCCGACGAAAGCCTTCGTGCCAAGCGTCATGGGACGGCTAAAAGCGGGGGGGTCCGCGCGGGTCTCTCCGAACGAAGTGGCCGTTCCCGGGGCTTTTGAGCGGCTCGCGGACGTATATTTGTCACGCGCGCGCGATGTACGAAGATTAAAGTGCTTGCATGCGAGGACCACTTCAGGTGCCGCGCGGTTTCTTGATTTCGGTTTCTCTGTGGTTCGCTATTATTTTATTGTGGTCGCGCCGTTGTGTTCATACGGGGTGGCGGTAGCGTGCCCCGAGCTCCTGCCTGTCGCATTCGGAAAGGTCGCAAGTTCTAATCCCGGTCACGGGTCGAATTAGCTCACCACCAACACGATCTCTTTTGTGGTCGATTAAAATGAGTTCCACTTTGTGGGCAGTAAACCAGGATTATGTCCGATGAGTAAACAACTGGCTCCTGCAGCCAGAATGTGGAATTTCCACCGCTGGCCGTGGACTGCCAACGGAGGTGTGCGCTGCCCAGTGGTGCACCAATCGAGTGTGCAGGCGGTGCAACTGCAACTGGGGGACACTGGGTCGGTGGGGGCCTTGGCACCGGGCTACTAAAAGGGCAGGAGATTAGATGGAATGGGAAAGGGGCCACCCATATTTAATCCCTTGCTCTCAGGGCCCATGCCAACCACCCGACGCCACTTCGATGGTGGTGGGTAGTGCAGTGGCGTAGTTATCGGGTTGGCACATGCCAACCGCGCTACACCACGTCATGCTACGCCACTAGGACCGCCCGGCACTCCATCGAGCAACGGAAATACATACACACGCGCTCACGGAAGGACAGACAGGGACGCACGGATGGACACACGGACACACACACACGGCTCCAACTCCACCGAGCTTAGAATCGCGCACGGGTCGTCCCGCTGCATGCCATAACATCCCAGTCACGCGCGTCTGTGGTGAAATTAAGGACACTCACTACTGATTAAGAAAGGGAATTAGGATGGGAAGGGATTAGATGTGATTTGATGTGCTAGTTGTGTGCTTTGGGCTAAAGGCAGGAGGGTAGGGCAGCGAGAGATGGAGGGGGGGGGAGAAGAGGGAGAGAAAATCCTCCAGGTCATCAGCTGGAACTGGGTGCACTCCGCGGGGCTGTGAATCCAACCAAGCAGACCCTAGCGGCGATGCCATGGGGGGGGGGGGGGGGGGGGGGAATCTTCCATGATTTAGCTTCTGCATTATAATCCATGGAATATCTGCTGGGGGGGGGGGTGGGACTAAATATATAAATAAATACAACAGCTAGAAAGTTGACTTATGGATTTTATGCTGGTACGGATTATGCCGTACAAAGTTAAATTTACAGGACGTTCCGTTAAGGATTACGGAGGAGAGAATACAGTAAGAGGGGGTTTTGACGTTCCAGACGATCAAACTCTGGCAGCACCAAGCGCGGGGCATGCACACGGTCTAAATGCACACGCACACGCGTGCACGCACGCACACACGCACAGTCGTGCACGCACGCACGCACGCAAATGTCACTTAACGGTTTCCACGTCTCAGGACCTCAATAGGCAATTTTATGAATTGCCCTTTAACCCTCCCCCCCTTCCCACGCTGCAAAACCTTCAATACCACACAAGGTCATGTATAAACAGAAACTTGCGCTTAACAGAAAAGCATAAACCAAACTCGAGCAGCACGGCACGACCGTTAAATAATTCGTCAACGGCCGTCCGTCCGTCCTCACAAACGTACGAAATAGTTTTGCTGTTGTTGGGCCGTCAACCTCTGTGGGCCTCTGAAAACACACCGCCCACCAGTAGCATTGATTTTAGCGGGCACGCACTCTGCATCGTCGCACGAACCGCAGAAGCCACGGACGCGTGGCTGCAAACGCGCGCACACACACAGAGGGCGGTCACGCGTCCCTCATCCGCTGCTTTCTTCTGCGGGAGTACTCTGTGCCGGTCGGAATCAGAGGTCGCAACCGGGTACACGATGCCCGTACCCTACCCGATACCCGGCTACCCGTACCCGGCCGGGTACGGGTACCCGTTTGCGACCCTGGTGCGGCCAGGTACGGGTAGGCCGTGAGTCACTGGTGAGTAACTGTTTGTCACTCATTTCCCAACGTCTTGTCTCTTCTCACAATTCAAGTTCCTAGAATCAACCCACCCGCGCCTGCAACATGGCTTCATCCCAGAGGTCGCAATCAGGTACCCGTACCCTACCCGTACCCGGCCGGGTACGGGTAGAGTACGGGTACGGCCGGGTACGGGTACGGGTACCCTTTTGCGACCCTGGTGCGGTCGGGTACAGGTACGGGTAAGGAATCAAAACCCGTTTGCGACCTCTGGTCGGAATAATTCGGTGCCGATCGGAAGAAGACACCCTTCTCGGCGTCGCGCTTCCCCGCGGGGGATCGCGCCGCCAAGCGAGGCATCTTTCGCAACACCGCCGGTGAGAGAGCGACCGAGGGCTCGTGCGGGAGCCGCAGGCGCACGTACGCGCGCCCTTGCTTTCCGGCGCGCGGAACGCTTCTCTAATAATTCGATTCTCCTTGGCTTATGTTTTTTCCCCCCACCCCCATTTTTTTTTTTTAAAGCGACATTGCTTTTAAATCCATTCCTAAAGCCAAGCCACCCACCCCCACACCACCCACCCTCCTCCATCAATGAACAACAATCAGCCAGGGTAGGGGTGTCTCAACCCCTTGGCACCCATAAAAAAGGTGATGCTACAGCCGCATACTTTTAGATTAAAATCATTATTTGGATGCCGTGAACAGGCCGAGTTGCCTCGCCACAGAGCCAAGTGGCCTTCCGCTGTATTCAAACGGCTGCAAGGCGAGCGAGCGTGCGCGCATACGTGCACGTGAGCGAAACAAAACGAAGCGTATGAATGAATGAATAGACGAGCCGGCTCAAGGGGTCCGATAGAAACCGGAAGAGAGACGGCCGGAGCGCTGAACTGGCGTCGCTCAGATCCTGGCTTTCGAAGTCAGGCTACAGCTGCTGCCCGCGATTAAACTGGGTTCTCAAGTGGAAGTGAGATGACGTTCAGCAAACATGTAGGCTTACAAAAATATCCGTATCTGAGAATTAAAATGTTATAAGTTTGACCGTTTAGTGTCACGTGATGAACGTGAACCGCAGTGGCACACGCGGGTGGGATGGTTCTGGCTCCTACTGTATGGCACAAAGGCAACCCAATAGCAGAGCCTTGTTTAAAAGGGGGGCGGGTACACAAACTGAAGGGGGGCAAGACGCAGCCAACCCAAGAAAAACCTTAGGTGATAAAAATCTAAATACGAGGCCGAGCCTTCAGCAGGGGGGCTCAGGTCACTTGCAGGAAACTCTCACAGCAGTAGCTCTGTGGTGTCTGCTTCCACGGACCATTCTCTCAACACGAATGACTTGCACTGCTCTGCGAGAGTTCCAAACAGATCGTCTAGTCTCGTGACGCGGTGCCGGGAGAGAACCGGGGGGTGGGAACGATGAGGAATATAAAAGGTAACAGATAGAGAGAAATGTGCGACCTTTATTTAAGGAGGGCAGCAGTGGGAGTGTGACAGAGAGTGGGAGAGAGACCGGAGCAAGCCGAGAGGGGGTTGGGGGGAGGCAGGCCCGCGGGTTGGCCGCTGGAGGTGCGCCACCGCACGCACGCACGCACCTCGAAGTCGTTGGCCTTGTTGTAGTGGACGTTGAGCGCCCGGAAGAGCTCGCAGTCACGCGTCACCCTCAGCTCGTCGACGTTGGTCACGCCCTCCGTGATCGCCTGCCGCGCGAACTTCTCCACCTGGATGTAGTAGAACTCGCGGAAGTTGCTGAACCACTTGATGAGCTGCGACGTGATACACCTGTTGAACTGCGGGCGCGGAGGAGAGAGAGGGGGGATGCAAGGCGGCGTCAACGACAGCAAAAAAAAAATTTTTATCGTGAAAAAAAAAAACCTTCAGCTCCCGGGACGCGCGCTATATTGGACGTGTTCGTTTGTAAAAAAAAAAGAACACAAAGATAATTACATGTTCATTAACGCGGACGTTTGGCAAAAGACCGCGTGCAGTAATAGAATACAACTGCAGACGCTTCGGTGTATCGCTGTTATTATTATGATGGTGTGTTCTCTCGCGTGAAGCCCTCAAAGGCAGCGGAAAGAGAAAAATACGACACGCATTTGTCGCGCGGCATCAATTAATAACGCAACCTGTCACAACACGACAAGGCCGCTGCTATCATCACCGCAACCACCATAATATACATTTCTTTCAAAATAAACCAACAACAGTACGATGAGGACTAAAACATGTCGTATGCGCGGTAGCTTTGTTTACGCATTACATTCTTTTTCCCCCCCTTTGCCCCCAATCAGTTGTCGTCGTCGTCGTCGTGCCATTGTCTGTGTGATGTGGGCATGCCGTGCGGGAGAGCGGATTGAGGTCAGGTGTAGGAGGGCGACGGTTTGCCTTTGTGCCACCCAGGCCGGCACTAATTCCTGCCAGCCCTAATCCCCAGGGGCCATCCCATCTGGCATCTGGTAAATGCCCACCAGACAGCGCAGGGCCCGGGCGTGGGCAGGGAACGCTCGCCCCCGTCCTCCACGTCCCCTCCCCGCCAGCGCTGCCCGGCGCACGGAGCGCGGCTGAGCGCGAGCGGCCGAGCCACCATTGTTCCGCTCTCGCCAACGCTCTTCCCCACGCTCCTCTTCTTCCAACGACGCTCGACGCCGATTCATTGTCGCGCGTCGTTGTGGAAGATTTTTGTTTGCCGTAGTGGTGTAAAACGACGCCTCCTCTTTTACGTATTTGTGCGGCCACAGAATGGAACAAAATTAAGTTTAAAAAAAAATGCGTACGCGCAACCCTTCGCGCTGCACAGCCTTCTGGGAGTGAATGTCATCGGCGGCAGCATCGGTTCAATACAAGCAGGCTCGGGACCGGTGTTGAAGCTTGGGTTGGTTGGAGAGTCGGAGTCGAAGGGACAGAAGTGATTCATAGGTTCATTGACTGAGACAATTCTTTTTTTACAAAGTATCGGCCAAAATAAATCAAACAATGGTCGCGCCCGTGCAAGGTCTGCATCAAGCAAGATCACGCAACGATTGCGATTTCAGATTCAGCTACAGTTTAACGCCACTGGTCTCACCACATCGGTTACTTGGGTCAAACGCTACAAAGAGTCGATTCGGAAATGGAGCAGTTACCCCCTGACCCACGACAGTTCATCGTGCGGCGGAGGACGTGAATTGGTACAGGCCCAGTTAAAATCGGCATCATCAGCAGCATCAGCTGGCTGATGTCACCAGATAAGCACCCAACTATTCCCAGACAGGAACCAAAACGATGCGTAATTTAATTGCGCCCAGACAAAAATGGGGCAAAAAAAAACGATGCACAGTTTTATATACGCGCACATACATTTATGCACGCACGCGCAAAATAGTATTTCTTTCACACCGCGAAACATTTATTGTGGACCGTATCATCTCGCGACAACAATCGCGCCACTTTCACACGACGCGCGCGGCGCCCGGCTACCTGGAAATACGATCAGACGGACGGACGAACGAACGAACAAGGAGTGACACCCCTCGAAAACGGTTATTACGCCAGGCCCGTCACCGAGTTAGCGGCGCATCTTTCACGTCGCTCGTATTTTACGCACTCCGAGCCGCGACTCGCAAGACACCCCCCCCCCCCGTACACCACCACCGGGTCTTCCTCGCGCACGCACGCCGGCGCTACATGCGCCAGCTGTGCCTCCGCGCCCGATTTATAACCGCTTTCCATTTATCTAATCTGCGCGGCTATAAATGAGTCTCCTATTTTATCTGCGCAGAACGGCTCCCGGGAGGCCCGGTGTATTTGAGGCTTAACACCGGCGCTGGCGGTCGCCCGAGGTGGGCTCAGACACTAATGGCGAGGACCTCCCGGCGTGGAGCACCGGAGGACCCCCGGCGTCCCTCGGCACGGTGCGCGGAGAGAGAGAGAGAGGAGGCTCAGGGGGTCACCGCAGCGGCGGTGGTGGTTGGGGCTGTTTTCGGCAGGTGGTAGCGGTGCTGGTGTTGGTGACCGTGGTGTTGGCTCTTGCTTGTTGGCAGTGCTGGTGATCATCGTGGTGGCAGCGGCGGTGATGGTTGAAGTGGTGGTGGTAATAATGGAGGTGGCATTGTTGGTGTTGGCGGTGGTGGCAGCAGCGATGGTGTTGTTGGGGCGGTGGCGCTGATCGGGGCAGCAGTGATTGTGGCATTTGGTGTTGGCGGTAGTCGTGGTGGTCTTGGTGGTGGCAGCAGTGATGGTGGTGTTGGTGGTATCAGCAGTGATGGTGGTGTTGTTGGCAGCAGTGATGGTGGTGTTGGTGGCGACGGCGGCGGAGACAGCGGTGACATTGGCGGCAGCAGGATTGGCGGTGGAAGAGCCGGAGGCTCGGCGTTGCCGTGCGCCACCAGCTGGCTGTGCTCGGTGCGCCACGAGGCGGGGCAACCACAGGGCGACGGCGCCGTGTGTGGCACGCGAGTCGCGGGGCACGCGAGCCGCGAGCGACGCGACCGCGACGACGATGATGACGACGACTGGAGGGTGCGGTGACGTAAGGTGTTTGAAGGACTCTGGAGCCAAAGCGCATCTTGATGAATACTTTCCTCCGGATAAGCAATATTTACATAATATATTGGTTTGTTTTGCTCCGGGTCTGTTTTTGTTTTTTACTTTGATTTAAAACGCAGCAATTTCATAGTGCCTGATTTTAAAGCATTCATTACCGCATGGAACCCTGCCAATGACCACATTTGCGAAATAAAGTTTTTTGTTGTGCTTTTCATTTACGTATTCCCTTCCCCACTCACCGCCCCCCCGCCCCCCATCCCTCCCTCTGGCCCCTCGCAGAGAACTCTAAACACGCCATCTCGGAGGCGATTTGCATTGTCTGTGCTATTACCATGCTCCTTCACCCCCCCCCCCCCCCCGCTTATCACTTATCTCCAGGAAAACGTCCATGTTATGAAAAATTATTCACAGCTGAGTGTCATCGCCGCTGCCAGCTGAGGCCAACGCAACCTAATGGGGCGTAATGACAGAGCCGGTACTTGAGTCCCTTTGTGCGGGCATTCTAAGGAGTTTTAATGCGTCAAAATGCATTGGCCAGAGGGTAATGGATGGAAATGGCAGTGGCAAGAAGTGCAATCAAAGGGGGGGGGGGGGCAGCAGCGGCTTGGCCCAAACTCCGCATCTGCGTTGTAATTGCTGTTTTGTTGTGCCGCGCGTGGGCTTCTGCCGCGGCTAATTAAAAGGAGAAGTGGACGGCCGTCACCAGAAATTGCTTCGACTGCGCATGGGGGTTCAAACATGCACTTAACCCAGCGCGCTCGCGTCTTGTTTGTCCGATTTCGCCACCGCCAGATGCCCGCACGGATCTGATTAAGAGCGGGGACTGAGAGTGGCTTTGACCGAGCACGTGTATCCAGTTTCATTCCAACTTGTCTGCATTTGCTCCGTCTGTTCACTGTTTCGACGCCGCGCCCCCACCCCCCCCCCCCTTGATTTTCGTAAGAGGGAGGTGGTGGGGTGAGGAGAAGGAGGGCGAGGGAGCAAGTGGGGGGGGGTACGAGTGAAACGGCCTGGGTTCCGTGTACAGTGCCGTCGTGTAGATCCACCACTTTCGCTAAAACACGCGTGCGCGTGTGTCGGGCGGAAAAAAATTAAAAGTTTCAAATGTTTGTCAAAAGTAAATCATTATATTCCAAATCATCCCTTGGATGAAATTGGCATTTATATACACGGTTCATTCAGTGTGGCCTAATTTGAAAAAAGAGAAAACTCGACTCTGCTTCAAAATGAAATCCTGCCAGTGTGTTGTCAATCAAAGGGGCTTTTTTTCCGCTCCCCCTGAAAACCGGCGTAATTCTGTGATCTAAACGAACAGGCGCAGTAGAATGTGCTGCACTAAGCCTTTTGTGTATTCATCATTCTCCTTTTCAAAAGGCAACGCACATCCTGGTAAAATGCCTTAATAGCGATGCCCTTGTTAAGCACTCCAAACAAATCTGGTGCCCGTGGTTTTTTTTTTTAAAGATGCGTGCCTGGCACTGATATGACAGCAAAACGAGCACTCTTTCAAGCAGCCCGCTTTTGTTGAGCCGAACAGAAGCGGTGGGTCCCCCCCTAGGGACCCCCTCCCGCCTCTACCACCACCACCACCACCGCCCCCACCTCCGTAATCCACCTCTCCTGCGCGACTGCCCCATCTCTCTCTCTCTCCCCGTCTCCCATTCTCTCGCCTCCCTCATTTTCATTTTTTTTCTATACCTTCCCGAAGATACATATTCAGCGCGGGCCTATCGAAAGAGCACACTAAACAATCACACTGACATCTTAATTCCACAGACCGATGGCCGGGCGTCTCTCGCTGTGTCACTGCGTGCTGCCTGTCAGCCGTGGGCGATACGACAGCGAGGACTCGAGTCGTTCTGTCTCTTTGCTCTCTTGCTCCCCCCCTCCCCTCCCCCCTTCGCTCGCCCGCTCGCTCACTCAAATGCTCGGGATGCGTTCCTGAATTTCGGATGATTCGGGAAAAAAATCCAAAGATTCGGCATAGCTAGGAAATTTCGGGTAAGCCAAAAGATTTTTAGTTATTTACGACCGGCTGTCTCCAAAAACGCGACATCACGGGAAGTGACGTTGCTCGTTGTCCCCCCCCCGCACCTCCGATCAGCATGGTCGTTTGCGTATGGTGCGAAAAAAGTTCAACGTACATACGTACAGGTCACTCAAGCACTGCTGTGCCTGCCACAAGTGATGTCACATGGCATCAGATGATGTGACATTCATGAGGACGAGGGCACATGGCAGTATGTTATTACATCGTGAAGATGATCCGGACATACGAAAACCAAACAGAGATCTGAGGCCGCCCTTCGAAATGCAAACTCCCGAGATGTTTTAATCCTAAACTTATTCCTACTAACCAGCCAGTTTGCTGGTGAACTTACTGGCTTTTTTCAGTTGCTTTAAACATGAAAAATAATCCATTTCATTTCACAGGGTCCTTCTGTTTTAACAGCGTTAGAGGGTGAAATGGGGGGGGGGGAGGGCGGGGGGGCGAAATCTGTAAATAATTACAGATCACGCTGTCGCTTTTGGCCGTGGTGAGAAATGAGTCTGGTTTTATTCGCGGCTCTAATTGAAAGGGATCGAGTGTTTGAGAAGGGTGCGGCGAGAGGGGTGAGAGGGGCATGGTGGTGGGGGGTGAGGGGGGGGCATGGCAAGGGAGGGGGAGGGGGCGGGGGGTGAGGGGGGGGCATGGCAAGGGAGGGGGAGGGGGGTTGGGGGTCGGAGAGGGTGGGACAACCCAGCCACCGTCAAGGCAGCTGCCTTCTCAAATCACTTGCATCTTTATTGCGCAAAATTGCTGCACTCAGCCAGATATTTTTTTTTTCCGAGGGCACGGGCTCGCGCGCTCAGATTCTGCTATTTGCGCATAAAGACGGCCAGTGCGACAGCGCGTCAACAACATCCCACTCCTGCCGGAGTTCCAGCGCACCGCGCGACACCGGCCAAGTGCGGTGGCCACGGCTACGAAACGGCCGCGCAGGAAAATACCGCCAACCATGGCCCGAACAAAAACAAAAGCGTAAACATAATCACTCGTGCTAATGAAGAAGAGCCGTCGTCGGCCACTGTACGTTTAAGGCCAACACGGCGAGATCGACGAGTGTTGCCGAGTTTGTTGTTGTTGTTGTTCAGCTGTGCTTGTGCACCACTGCCAACGCACCAGCAGCAGCAGCCACCAAGTAATGCTATGCACGCTTTTTGTAAAATAGTTTAAATCGCAGAATGATTTTAAAAAGTCCAAGTGACATCATGAGCATGGGAGGCATTGGTGCTCAACATCCCATTTACACACCTGAGCCAGTGGTGGGAATTCCACAATCCCATGGCGAGAGTTTCTCTCCACTGGGCAACTCCCCACCTGGTGACCTTCCAAACAAAGTGATGCAAATTTTTTGCCGACCCTGGAGACGAAGATGTGCCCGAACCAGGGATTTGAACTCGCAGCGTCCCGATCGCGGGCTGCACGCTCGCTGGGTGATCTGCAAAGTTGCACGAATTCGAAGGTGGAAGTTGCTTTCTGTTTTGTTTTCGTAACGACGACGCACGTCGCAATGCCGCGTGCATGCGCGTGCGACAAAGTGCCCTCAACAAAGAGTCCGTGTGAGAAAAGTCGGAGAAACGAAAGTCGCCACAACGTTTGGGCAGCGTGGTGTACTGCCAAAAACCGTCGTGAACACCATCCCCCCACCCCCCCCCCCCCACCGGTGCCAAATCTTGCAAAGATGTTAAGTATTGCAAAATGAAAGCTCTCGCTCTGGCAAAAAAAAAAAAACCCTATAAAACAAATTGGCCAATTACGGCAGCACGTTTTTTGAATTTGCAGACCCGCACAATACGGCTGAGTGTGCGTCTCCGCAGCGAGCAAGGGGGGCCACCCGCACAAGCGATCGTCCCTGCAGAGTCGCGGAGTGGTAATAACATTCTTTAAGCGATAACATTTTATCCAAACAAACACATTCTGGAAGGGTCCCGTGAGAGCGCCATCAAATTAGAGTTGCGTTCGCCCAGCAGAGCAACATGAAGCGCCAGATTTTTTTCTCTCTCTCTCTCTGTCCACTTAAAGCTGATGATTCACCTAATTCTCAGCTACGCCAAAATGTAGTCAACTAAAAAAAACAGTTTGATCTCCATAAATTAAAATCTTCTCAACTATGGAGAGGTCCTTTTGTGAGCGTCCTAATGAGATGAATGCCACCGGAGTGGGTCCATCTTGAGGGGGTGCCCCCCAGCCCGTGCCCCGTGCCCGCCCACCCACCCTCCCCACCCACCACCCACGCGTGTCACCGCGAGCCCTCACCTTGACGTCGGAGAAGTAGATCTTGAGCATGTTGGAGCTGGGGTAGCGCGAGTAGAAGAACATGAGCTTGGCCTTCTTGAGGTGGCTCGGAGTGAGGCCCTCCTGGAGGTGGTCCCCCAGAGTCAAGGACAAAGATCTCAAAACGACAGCAGACCGCGAGAGCTCACGAAATGCGATTGAGCCCCTTTTGTCTCGGATAAGGGGGTGGGGGGTGGTGGGGTGGGGGCGGGGGGGGGCGACGACGACATTAACCCACGGTGCGTGCGCGTGGCTACAAGGTCGGCGGCGAAGGTCAACACTGTCGATTCACTGCACCTCACTCGCGCTCGCTCGCCTCGCACGCACGCACCCACGCAGACAAACGTCCCCCTTGTAGGCTGCGCAGAATGTCAGGGCAAGTGCTGTTAGCGAGCGCCTACGAAGTTCTCGCGCGACGCACGAGAGGGTGGGTGTTGGTTGCCGTCACCGCACCGAGCCGGTACTCATTTAAACACCAGGATCCCCTTTTAGGCTGAGTTGACCTAGCAGAGGTCCAAGACCGGTTCAGATATTCTTCATTGATGTTGGCCATTAACAGGAATTGAATTCGGGTTTGTGGGTTGAAAGCACAATGCGCTAACTGCTACCCTATTAAGCTATAACCTGCAAACAAAGACAAAGATCCCCTGTATAGCCTAAACAGACTGTTGGAGCAAGTGCTGTTAGCGAGCACCTATGAAGGCCGGCACGGCACACAAGGGGGTGGGTGGCAACACCACGCCCGGCCGACTGTCTCCCTGGTGGCGATTTTTACACTACTCATTTGAGGCTGAGTCGACCTAGGAGAGGCCCATACTCGGTTCAGATAATCATCACTGGTGTTGGCTGTGAGCGGGAATTGAACTCGGGTCTCTGGGTTCGTAGCGCAGCACGCTAACCGCTACACTACCGCTCCCCAGTGCACACACACTCACGCTCACGGGATCAGCACCAACATCGTGAATGCCAAGTGTTGCTTTGTGGCAGTTGTGGCCAATACATTTCGTGCATCCAGAATGTGCATGTGTACATTACATATGCATGCATTTATGATGACGTACACTCATTGCACAGTGGCGATTTTACAGCATACAAATATACATGAAGACACACTCCATCCGTGAGTGACTCATGTACATGTTCCGGAAGGGCTACAAAGCTGACTCTCTACGACTATAACAAAAAAAATGATTGCGCAACCAGATATGCAATAAAAACAGAAGTGTGACGTGTGCAGGGTGAATTATTACAGCGCGGGGTCGCGAGATGCGATGGTGGCGGCACTTCATCCAGCAGCAGCTTGACGATGGCCGATGATTAAAGCCGAAACTTTAAAAAACTTTTATTTTACCAGGTAAAGCCCACGGAGTAATATTGTTCTTTTTCAGAAGCAAGCTGTGTAGCAGCCAAATATTTTAAACGCATGTTTCTAAATGTGGAGGGAAAAACCGGAGGACCTGGAGAAGAATCCACGCGACCACGGGGAGAACATACAGCAGGCGTCAGGTCTAGGATTGAACCCACGACCTCCTGCATACCAGGCAAGGTAGTTAACATCTCACCACCGTTCATGAATGATGAGGACAATGCTGATAAGGACGAGGCGCAGGAGCTGGAGGCAGCAGGGAGTACGGGACACGAGCACGCAGAGGTCACAGAGGTCGCAGAGGTCACAGAGGTCGCAGAGGTCACAGAGGTCGCAGAGGTCACAGAGGTCACAGAGGTCGCAGAGATCAACGCTCGAAGACAAACCCCCCCACCCCCGTTCAAGTCACCTGCAAAACTCCCGACCTCACCGAACGACTCCACTCCACGCGCAGGCCCCAGGGATTAAGGCGCAGACCCCCGGCCCCTAACTGCATTATACCACGGCGCACGTGGGCTGGGGGGGGGGGGGACGCGGCGGAACGAACCGGCCCTCAGCGCTCGAACGGGGAATCGCAACGCCAAGACGACGGCCGGTGGACGGACAGGTGGCTCTCCAACAGGATATGATTAAATGTCTCGTGCTCTCGGCCTGCCCAGCTGGTGACCCATTTACATTTCTCTGCCTGCATCTGTTAAGGTAAAAACGTGTGTGCGCGCGCGTGCACACGTGCACACGCGCGCACACACGTGCACACGTGCACGCGCGCGCACACACACACACAAGATGCGCACGGCAACATGGGTAATTTTCAAGGACGCGCTCTCATGCAGACTTTGCATCGCCTTGGGTCGGAGACAACGTTACATTTCGGAAAATGCCATTGAAGGACAATGCACTCGCAATCCCAGTTATTTGCTTTCAAATGCTTTTAGCATTCTATAATGCCACCTCTGAAAGTGTAATTCTTGCGAACTCTGGCGCGAACGAAAATAGAGCGCGAAGATGAGAAAAAAAATTAACAGTTTGAAAGTTTAAGGCCATTGCCGTTATTATTGTTCGGTTGTAAATAGTCCACCACCGATGTATTTTAACGCGCGTTGCAACTGCAACCTTCGCCCGTGCGAGTAAACAACGTTTTTGCGGCGAAGCTCACTCCTTTCCACGCCGAGGTGGTCATGTGGGGCACGGTTGACCGTACTTCACCACGCCGGTCAGTGCTGGTTAGTGGGAGCGGTTCGGATATCTCGCGCTCGCCACACCGCGCGGGGTTTTTTGTTTTTGACACTCACGGCCCGACGATAGCTTTCGCTCCGTTGTGCTGGGGAGCCTCTTCCGGAAGGGGTTCCTGAAGAAGCTCCCAGAACGTGCAGCGGAAACGTCAGACATCGTGCAGAGCCAACAAACAGAACCACCCTAAAACTAAAAAAAATCCACACAAGCCAGGGAAGCTGTACACGTCACAGACGCTCGACGTGACCGGGAACCGAACTCAGGCCCACCGCGGTCACGGCATGCCGCGCAAACCGCCGCGCCACCGCGAAAACGCCACCACGGTGACTTTTATCTGCCACCAAACAGCCACATTGGCGGGCGCGGTGCTCCCCGGGGAGAGTAATTGCCGATGTGCACGGACTTGTCGCGGGGATTTCAGAAGGATTGGGCGTGGACGGAGGACATCTGAAGTGTGGGAGAGAAGACGATGGTGGGCGTGGGTGGAGGAGAGTCCCGTGAAGCGAAGACAGGGCTGAAAGGGGGCTGAAGAGGGATTCAGCCCCCCTCACCCCCCCCCCCCACCCGGTGAAGGTGCGACCCCCCCTTTTAAAGTCGTCTTACTTAAGAATTTAACACCGTCGGTCATGTTTAATCAGCCTGTCCTCCTCGTACACACACACAGGCCGTGAGAGCTGTAGAGCAGAGTGCACGACGGGACAAAAGCGGTTCTTGGCATTACTCATTCCGTTTAGCGTTAAATATGTTTGAAGTATTTTTAATGCTGGTTGCATCGTCATCGTCCCCCCCCACACCACCCCCCTCCCCCCATTTACAGGGCTGGTAGAGGACGATGCCAACGGTAGTGCGGAGGAGTTGAGCAGTCGGTGAGAAAGGACGATCAGAGCCGGAGTGACGACACGAGATGGCCCGACTGGCGAATTGACGCCATTGCGAAACGCACCTCAAATTTTGATGTCACAATTAAACCGGATGTGTTTTTTGCCCTCTCTTCTTAGCCACTAGCCCAACGGTTCAAAATTCCAAGAGGTCAGCAACAAACGGCACTATTGAAGGTGTCAAGACGTTTATCGATTTGAGCAAGGGCTGCAAAAAACTTGGGGGGAGAGAGAGAGACGTTGGGAGGGAATTCAAAAGTGGCACAAAATGCAGAAAGAATCCGCAAGCCGAAGTGGGTTCCCAGCTCCATGGAATTTGAGGTGGTGATGTATTTCCCGATAGCAGCTCTGAGCCAGAGATGGAAATTCCGTAATCCCATGGCAGGGGCAAGTCCGTCTGCCTCTGGTGGCGGGAAATTAATGAAAAACGCAAATGTGATCAAGTTTGACAGGGGAGTGTGCCACAGTAGGTAAATGTTGTGCTTAAACACTGATTTTAAACATCAATTGCAGCCAGCCTTGAAGATTCAGGCACTGCACACTCAGTGGGACTTGCATATGTGTTCTTGAGATTTGTGATCACACATTTGTCTTCTCTGCCACTTATTGTTGATGTACTTATGAATGTTGTACTTTAATATATTAGATACTTATATTTCGTGACTTGCTTAGCGTTCCTACACTTTGCCGTTTTGGTATTATTTGTTGTTGTTGTAGCAGTAGAAACTTTCTAACCCACCCCAACTGGACATCTGTGAAATAGAGCTTCATAGCTCATCGGATACTTCTAGTTCAACTATTCTGATTCTGATTCTGCGCCGTTAGGCAGTTCGATGCGCGGCGATGCGGAAACCTCTGCTCGCGTCTTTATAGGTAACATCGTCATCGTCAATAGGCACGATCAATCCACTGCTGGATGAAGGTTTCTCCAAGCCGTGAGAGATCCTGCGATGCTACAATCCGTATGGAACCTGCGCGCGAGAACTGGCGTCGACTATAATGAAGCATTAAATATTTCATGCAAACTATTTTGCACATAAGTAGCAACTATCCATCTCACTCGTGTAACAACTGGCACATTTTTATGAATGTTATTGAAATTCCTTATTATCCATTCGTGGAATAAAATTGTATTTCAAATAAATATATGTTTTGACAGCAATACATACTGTATGTGTCCTTGACTGCTGAGATGGGTCAGTGTGGCCGTTGTGTTCAACCAACACGAATTCGTTTTTTTTTACATTTTAAACGTTATTAAATTGTATTAATCACTGTAGTAATTTTTCCCTCCGCCCTTTGGAAACCGTAAGAATGGTCGGCCATAATTTAATATCTGGCGGTGGTAACTGAGATCGCCTTTCGAACCAGGTGGGAAGAATTATTGCAACGCGTCGCGCGCCACCATGGGTTGTAGGGGGTCCGGGTGCGAAATAAATGGGCGACTCTCACGCTCGCCAAAAAGAACTCACGGCCGCGCTCGCTCGCTCGCGCTCGTTCGTTCGCGCTCGTTCGCTCGCGCTCGTTCGCTCGCGCTCGTTCGCTCGCGCTCGTTCGCTCGCTCGTTCGCCCATCGCGTCATTGTTGAGCAGCGGCAAAGACGGCACGACGAGAGGAGAGAGCGAACGCGGAGAGAGAGAGAGACAGACATGTGTGGGGGGGGGGCAGGCAGCAGGTTGGGTGGGGGTGGTGGAAAAAAAAACTATCGCTGTTGAGCTTTCAAGGCCAAGAGAAGTGAATTTGCACTGATGAAAAATGGGAACATAAAGGAGGAAATATGTCAATTTTCGCCGACCGTGAAGGCTTCACCTTTTCCCCCGCTTGTTTTTGCCCCGGAGCCGGTGCGCGCGCGGAAGCAGTGGTCGCAGCACTCTCCGAGGCACTGATAAAGCAAACAATGCACCCCCCCCCAACCCCCTGAAACATGAGATGGCCAAGCAGGTGCAGTTCAGACAAAGGGAGAAAAGGGCCCATCGCAGGCGCACAAAAGCCGGAGAGAGCTGAATGGTGGCCATTTGCTCGAGAAAGCACGGTAATCTAAGGCTAGCCAAAACTTCACGGGGGAAAGTGCCCTTTCTTGCTTGCGCGCACTCCTCCCTTTTTTAGACGCGTCGCAAAATAGCAAAGCCGCCGCCGATGAGAGCGCCGCCTCCCAAGTCACAGTCCTCGCTAGCGTCGTGACAGCACGACAGCGACCACGAGAGCACGACAGCTACCACGAGAGCACGACAGTGGCCGTGACAGCACGACAATGACCGTGACAGCACGACAGTGACCACGAGAGCACGACAGTGGCCACGAGAACACGACAGTCGTGAGACCACGACAGTGACCACGAAAACACGACAGTGACCATGAGAGCACGACAACGGTCGTGAGACCATGACAATGGCCGTGAGAGCACGACAGTGACCGTGGCAGCACGACAACGACCACGAGAACACGACAGTGGCCGTGACAACGACCACGAGAGCACGACATTGACCACGAGAGCACGACAACGGTTGCGCCCAGCGAGCGGACTGCACACGTTTCGAAGCCGCCGGCGCAAGAAGCACCGAGGGTCGGTAAGAGAGATGGCCGCGTCGGCTCCCGAGAGCAAAAGACGCCCGAGCTGGCACCGCTGAGAAGCCAGGGTTCAAATCCAGGCTTCAGCAGTGATCGAAACCGGCTTCTCGAGTTGAAGTGACCCCCCCCCCGCCGCCTCTTTCCATCCAGCGGAATAAATGAGCAGATGGGAAGGTCCGGCCCCTTACTGTGTGAACCCGAGGTCGCGTGAAGTGATCTCAGAGGTAGCTCTGGGATATCCACTTACACGGTGCCATTTTCATCATCATCATCACGATCCAAGGGCAGATAGCCCATGAGGTGTCCACTGCAGATTTCGTCATTTGTTTCCACCTTTCCTCCACCGTGTGCCAATGTGTTCAAGTAGCGCCACATCGTTCTGGCACCAATTTCTAACGTCTCTCTCTACCGTGGGTGCAATGACACTGCTACGCGAGAGTTCCGATTGAGTCCTCCGCCTCATGAACACCGACGGCTCAATCAAGATCAACTTTGGCGGAGGGGGTGGAGGGGGTGTGGAAATATACCCAAACGCTTAAGAAGCATAAATGAAATTGAAAGAGCGGCACAGAATACGGCACCAGAAGACTTCGCCGCCAACCAAGCGGATCTCCACGTCTGCCGTCGGCAGCGGGCGGCGGGGTACCGCTAAGGAGATGAAGAGGTCCTTATCCTCAATTCATTTCCCAGGTAGCTGAACAAGCGACGGCGCCACCGCCGCCGCACGCCAGTTCAGCGGCGCGGAAATTATTGCGTGTTTTTTTTTCACAGATACACAAATCGGAAACTAATATATTATATTATTTGTTTTTAATCGTTCGCGAAGTAATGGCATTGACGCGCGGGGTAATGGAACCTGCGCCGCCGTAGCGGCAGCGAAATATATTAATAAATAAATGGCGGAGTTAATGATGTAAATGAAATTTAATTTGCGACTCCGCCAACATACCGAAGCGCAAATCAACAGAAGCATTTCGGCGGTGGGTTTATAATCACTCGTTTTCCTGCGTGCGTGCACGCACGCACGGTGCGCGCATGTGTGTGTGTGTGTGCATGCGGCTCTTTCATCCTAACAAGCCAACAGACTTACTCAGAGGCGGTGGATTTATAACTGATAGATGAAAGGTGTGCTCGCTACCTTTCCCGACAGTCGGCGCCATCATTAGCAAAAAAAAAAACACGCACAAACGGTTGTTTTTTTTCAAAAACTCTCTTCAAACCTTTTTACGGGGATCAAAGGCACCGGGGGGCGAGACGCGCAAACGCGGATCCGCCGAGGCGAACACGCGCACTTGACCTGAATTAAAATGTGTTTTTCACGCCGCTCAACCGCCGCGCACAACATTGACAAAGCCCAATCATTGCCGTCGACAGGTCGCTTCGGCCGACTAAGCGACAAGAATCCCTTTCCTGTCTTTACCCCCCCCCGCCTTCTCAAGCGATTAAAACTACCTTGGGCCCCGTGATACACATCGCCGTGTCACGCACCTCCGTCTCCTCCAAAGCCGCAAAAGTGACGCGGAGCTCCTGGCAATTTGATAGCCGCCCCGGAATCGGTTTCTTTTAAACTGACAAAACAGAACAAACCAGACCTTCAAATAGCTACGGTTTCCCTCTAAGATCTATTGAAAATTATTTCTTTCTCTCCACCAGCCCCCCCTCCCACGTCCCCCCCCCCCCACCACACTTTTAGAAATCTGTCTCCCGCACTATTCTGATGCTTCAGACTATGCCCATGGCAATATATTTCCTTTAAAGATCAAAACATCAAAGGGGTCCCCAGAAGAATATGGAGGAAACCGCAAATGCCAACCATCTGCTTTTTTTTTTCAGATGTCTCTTTCTTTGGGAAAAACAATAGCAGCGCGCGGGATCCTCAAGGTGCACAAGATACGGTCTCCTGAACGCGAGCGCGGCAAAGACAATTACATCACCGTGCTTCCGAGATGCCAGAGAAAATTAACGCTCCAGGTTTTTGGAAAAATGCAAGAATTTCGAGAGATCACTGGGCGCAGCGCGGCAGTCAAGACGACGGTGAAAGTTTCCGTCCACCGCCGAGCGGCATAAATGGGTAACCGCCGCAGTGAGTCGACTGGCAGTGGGGCAAAGTGTGGGTGGACTCCCACCTCTTCTGATACGTCAGGGAAGAGCAGCAGGCCAAACGCCCTCCAGCGTAAGGCTCCCAAAGAGATCTTCCGCCCAGGGGTAGTGGCGTGGTCGGGCAATATCAGGGGCCGCGCCTTTGCCTGCCGTCTGTATTTACGTCGCTCAAGCGAATACAACTAAGATGTACAGGTTACCAGAGCGATATCGCCCGGCCGTTGGCCAACGGGCATTGTTTTCTCTCTCGCACACAAGCGCGTGGGTTCGGCAGAGCGAGAATTTTACGACGGAGATTTTAACCGAATTAAATCCTGCCGGATCTCGACAGGGCAACTCTCTCTCTCAATGCCGCCACTCTCCGCTCCCATCACTTGCCCTTTAGCTGCCCGAAAGCGGTGGGTGACCTAATTCCCGCGGCACAATTAATCTTATATTACACCCATAAACCACACGCAAAAGGACTTCCCGGCGGCTAGTAATGCTCGCAAAGGGGAGACGCGTCTTTTTTATTTCTGATCGCAAACTTTCTCGTGAGTCACCCCCGCAATTTAAACTCCAGACGAAAAAGGGAAACTCCCCCAACCCCGCCCCCCGCGATATTATCTTGGGATTAATGACACTGGCAAAACACCGCAACCGGCTTATTTTTTTCTACAATTTGACAAGTTGAAGTCGCACCCCCCAACCCATCAAGCTTGCGAGATCCACTCCCGATCGCGCCAAGCGGCGGCGAGCAAAATACCGCGCGTGGATCTCGTGCCGCGTGTACCTCGTGCCAGCGGCACCCCCCCCCCCCCCGGCGGGGTCGATGCCAGACCGTGCCGCACGCCGTTGGCCGACGCACTTGTGCCGTTGCGCGCAACTCTTTGTCATCCCCGTCGGATTTACACAACAACGTGAATGATTAATAAACTGCGCCGCAGCTATGTGGGCAGATAGAATGTGAACAGAAAGCAAAGAACCCCCCCCCACATAGCCTCGAACAGACTGGTGGGTCGAGTGCCGTTCGCGAGCGCCTACCAAAGTGTGGGTCAGCACCACGCCCGGCCGCCTTTGTCTCCTCAGCGCCGATGATGTTTACAACACCACAGCAGGTGGCTCATTTGAGACAGAGTCGATCTCGGGGACAGCCTGGACCAGGTCAAGTATGTCCCACTGGTGTTGTATATACGCACGTATGTTGAACTAGTGTCGCACCGTATGTTGACAACCGTGGTAATCGGAGGCGCGTAATTGGTCACGAGCGGCAATCAAACTCGAGAGCGTGCAGGTTCCAAGCGCAGTGCGACAACCAGCGATGATGTTTGGATTGTATCCTGGTGTAACCACACGTGGGTTTTTAGCGAGCGCCTATTGAGGCCGGCTTAAGAGGAACACCGTACCTCGCATACGCAGCCCTCTTCATAGCCCCCCCCCCACCCCATTGCTGATTAATTTAAATTATATCAGATACTAATTTTAGGCTGAGTCACCCGAGGGCACACCCAGGCGGCAGATAACAATCACCCGATTTGATTGCTCAAAGACAGGCCACCGAGATCCTAACGCAGTATGCTACAGATGCGCATACGTACACACACACACAGACACAGAGATGATACGTACTGCTTTCGTACACGTGTACACACGCATGCGTACAATAGAAACATAGGGTTTAAATGGGGCACATAAATGCGTAAAAAGCACACAGCGTTTGTGCACGATGCAAAGAATTCATCGGCATTTCCTGAAGAAGTGCATTGTGGTAAATAGATCATGGTCAAAATAAAAAAATGTTGACAAACTCTCTATGTCATGAACATTAAGAGTGAAATAAGAATACCGAATATCGTGTAAACACACACACAAGCTACACAGACACACTGATATACGGCATTTATACAAACAAAAACATATCATGCATACAGACAGATAATACACATCGAAAAACCACATGTAATTAACACAAACATACACAGGCAGGCTATATAAAATACACGGCTTGTAGCAGATTTCACACATCATGCACACACACACATACAACATATACACAACACATGTTATGTACACACCCAGGCTACACATATGGCGATACAACGTCGTATCCAACACAAAGCAATAACTGAAAATCATGAACAAAGATCACGAAAACAGACACACATAAAGTACACACTCTGTATACACAAAAGCACAAAAACACAAAGTGTCGTATGCACAAGAAACCGCACAAACAGAATCACAGCTCAAATACTACATAGATTATGAAGACAAAGTTCCCCCCCACATAGCCTCAACAGACTCTTGGGGCAAGTGCTGTTAGCGAGTAGCACCTATGAAGACCAGCATAGCACACGAGGGGGTAGGTGGCCAACACCACGCTCGGCCGCCTTTGTCTCCCCTGTGGCGATGTTTACACATCGCACCAGGTACTCATTTGAGGCCGAGTCAACCTCGGGGAGGCCCGGTTCAGATAATCGACACTGGTGTTGGCCGTGAGCGGGAATCGTGAACACGGAGCATCGGCGTTCCTGGCACAGCGCCGCTAACCGCTCGCTTCACAGCTACCAACACAGAATCGACTCGGTTCAATTCCCGCAGCCGCCCTGGTTAATACTGCGATGGTGCGGTATTAGTTTTAATACATAGTAGAGCTTTGGCAACCAATATTATCCACAACAGGTGTTTTTTTGGGGTTATATCGCGTAAATATGAATGTGTCACGTAAGCAGAACGTGCCAATCAGTAACTAGTTCAGCACACTGGTGTGTTGGAGAGTAAACCCACAACAATTACCATTCGAGTACAACGTTTTTTCCGTTAATTACAACAAGCCTCATCAGGCTACAGCCAGAATTTCCACGCGTCTCGTCCGCTTCCCGGCGGCACTGGATTCCGTATTTGGCAAATTATAAAATTGAAACGGGAAAAAAATAATTATGCTAATTATTATTGGGATTGCACACACAGAGAGCAGCAAACTAATTCCATGGGTCACTCTTGCAAAGGAGACTCATCCTGGCCTCTCGAGTGCTCTCCTGGTTTAAACAACAGAAAGCTACGAGAGTTAAAACTCAACACACGTGCATTGTGCACGGAGACCTCATGGGACCTCCCTCGCCAGGATCAACATATAATAATAAGTTTTACCCTTTCTGGCAATAAAACAGTTTGTGTTAAGATGTTAGGACACACAACTGAACCCTTTTGCAAGGAACCATGTCTGCATTAACCACATATACTTGTGGTGAACATGCAAACAAAAAACATACTCTGGTAGTATATGCATCTGGTGTGGACAAATCAGTTTCAAAGACAATACATCATATACCACCAGAACATGTTTTCTATTTGCACGATCACCACAAGTATATGTGGTTAATGCCGACATGATTCCTTAAAAAAAGTTTTCAGTTTGGTGTTTTAACATGTTGACACCTTTTTTATTGCTGGAAAGGGTAAAACATATTCTTGTATGCACCAAGACTCGACACGGGTGTCATGTATACGAACAGCAGAAAGTAAGAGTTGTAATACACACGATGGGGGATTAATGAACACGACTCTGACCAGAGGATCAGTCCTCACCATCATGGCTTTGCCCTGCACGTGACATCACCCTACTTTGCGTATAACTCACACAGCCTTGCTTTAGAATTAAACAAATTATTTGGTGATGATGCTGCTGCTGCTATATTGGCAGCGGTGCACAAACGCAACTAACTAAAAACACCACACACACGCGCTCGTCAACAATACTGCCACCTTACGAGGAAAACCGACGCCGGCCTTCCTTCATAAAGCACTCACCAACTCACAATTGAAGACGCGATATTTTAGACAATCGCGGCAAAGACAAAGATCCCTCGTATAGCTTGTAACAGACTATTGGGGCAGGTTCCGTTAGCGAGCACCTGTAAAGGCATAACAAACGCAGTCGGTGGGTGGCCAGCACCACGCCCGGCCACATTTGAGGCCGAGTCGACCTAGGGGAGGCCCAGAACCAGTTCAGATAATCGTCACTGGTTTTGGCCGTGCGCGGGAATCGAACTCGGGTCGCCGGGTTCGTAGTGCAGGAGCGCTAACCGCTGCACTCCCGCTCCCCACAACCACAGCATCCACAGAACCACTTACACATCACATACAGACGCGCAAACCCATTGTGTACACACACATGACACTGTCAACATGAAAACACATACGTGTCATGTACACACAGAGCCTGCGACGATACACACATATGCATGCCATATCCGCACACACAAACCCATTACATATACACGCAACTGAAGCACAGAATCAAGTCGCATACACATACATGCACACACACACACAGAATCAAGTCGCATAGACATACATGCACACACACACACAGAATCAAGTCGCATAGACATACATGCACACACACACACAGAATCAAGTCGCATAGACATACACGCACACACACACACAGAATCAAGTCGCATACACATACACGCACACACACACACAGAATCAAGTCGCATACACATACACGCACACACACACACAGAATCAAGTCGCATAGACATACATGCACACACACACACAGAATCAAGTCGCATAGACATACACGCACACACACACACAGAATCAAGTCGCATACACATACACGCACACACACACACAGAATCAAGTCGCATACACATACATGCACACACACACACAGAATCAAGTCGCATACACGTACATGCACACACACACACAGAATCAAGTCGCATACACATACA
Source organism: Lampetra planeri (assembly GCF_965212315.1). Lineage (NCBI taxonomy): Eukaryota > Metazoa > Chordata > Hyperoartia > Petromyzontiformes > Petromyzontidae > Lampetra > Lampetra planeri. Next base: position 9,552,369 of record NC_136139.1, on the reverse strand, counting down.
CGCACACACACACACAGAATCAAGTCGCATACACATACACGCACACACACACACAGAATCAAGTCGCATACACATACACGCACACACACACACAGAATCAAGTCGCATACACATACATGCACACACACACACAGAATCAAGTCGCATACACATACACGCACACACACACACACACAGAATCAAGTCGCATACACATACACGCACACACACACACAGAATCAAGTCGCATACACATACACGCACACACACACACACACAGAATCAAGTCGCATACACATACACGCACACACACACACAGAATCAAGTCGCATACACATACATGCACACACACACACAGAATCAAGTCGCATACACATACACGCACACACACACACACAGAATCAAGTCGCATACACATACACGCACACACACACACACACAGAATCAAGTCGCATACACATACACGCACACACACACACAGAATCAAGTCGCATACACATACACGCACACACACACACAGAATCAAGTCGCATACACATACATGCACACACACACAAAGAATCAAGTCGCATACACATACACGCACACACACACACAGAATCAAGTCGCATACACATACACGCACACACACACACAGAATCAAGTCGCATAGACATACATGCACACACACACACAGAATCAAGTCGCATACACATACACGCACACACACACACAGAATCAAGTCGCATAGACATACATGCACACACACACACAGAATCAAGTCGCATAGACATACATGCACACACACACACAGAATCAAGTCGCATACACATACATGCACACACACACACACACAGAATCAAGTCGCATACACATACACGCACACACAGAATCAAGTCGCATACACATACACGCACACACACACACAGAATCAAGTCGCATAGACATACATGCACCCACACACACAGAATCAAGTCGCATACACATACACGCACACACACACACAGAATCAAGTCGCATAGACATACATGCACACACACACACAGAATCAAGTCGCATACACATACACGCACACACACACACAGAATCAAGTCGCATAGACATACATGCACACACACACACAGAATCAAGTCGCATACACATACACGCACACACACACACAGAATCAAGTCGCATACACATACACGCACACACACACACAGAATCAAGTCGCATACACATACATGCACACACACACACAGAATGTCCAGCACTTTGCACGCCAAGAGGCTATACACAGCCAATCACAAAATATCACACACACACACACCTGTGCTTCATCTTCATCAACACACACACACACGTGCACATCATCAACACACACACACACACACGCCACCAACACACACACACACGTGCACATCAGCAACACACACGCCATTAACACACACACACATGCACATCAGCAACACACACACACGTGCACATCATCAACACACACGCCATCAACACACACACACGTGCACATCAGCAACACACACACACACGCCACCAACACACACACACACGTGCACATCATCAACACAAACAGACCGGTAAGCCTCGACGCTCTAGGCATCGTCAGCAAGCATCGCCAAATCCAAGGATATGGTGGTGGCCGAGTAGGGCGACACGTCTGCCGAGTCCGACTGCTCGCCGCACTCCGACTTGACCATGGCGAGCGACAGCGCGTCTCCCGACGCGGTGGTCAGCGCCGGCGACGGCGCGTTATTCTGCCCGTGCGACATCAGCAGCTGCTGCTGGTGATGATGATGATGATGCTGCTGCTGATGATGCTGCTGCAGCTGCTGCTGATGATGATGATGGTGCTGCTGGTGATGATGATGGTAGCCGCGTAGCCGCCCGCCCCCCAGGTGGCTCTCCCGCCCCAGCCCCTCCACCAGCTCCAGGGGCGGCGAGTCGAGCTTGGACGTCGCAAACGACGGCGGCGGAGGCTGCGGCGGAGGCGGCGGCGCGCCTCCCGGCCCGACGCGGTCCAGCCCGCCGGCCAGCGTGTAGGCCAGGATGGGCAGGCTCAGCCCCGGGTGGTGGTGGTGGTGGTGCAGGGGGAAGCCCGGCGGCAGGTGGTGCAGCGGCGACGCTCCCGGGTAGCCGTGCCCGCCGTGGTGGATCGCCGGGGATGGCAGCCGCTCGCCGCGGTGCTGCTGGTGCTGCTGGTGCTGCTGCTGCTGGTGCTGGTGGTGCTGGTGGTGGTGGTACGCGACGACGGTCGAGGGACGCTCCGGCGACAGCTTGCGCACCACCAGCGATAGGGCCTCCGTCTGGTCCACGTCCCCGTCGTCGTCGTCGTCCCCGTCGTCGTCGGCTCGCCGCTGGGAGCCGGCGCGGGCGGGCGGCGGGAGCCCCGGGCGGGCGCCGGCCACCGTGTTGGCGTCGCTCAGCCGCTGCAGCAGGCCACGGCGCTCGAGGAAGCCGGGGGGCTCGTTGCCGTTGGCGGCGACGGCTCCGGGGCCGGCGGAGGTCTCGACCGGCGTTTTGAGCGGCGCGCAGCTCTGCGGGCCGGCGAGCTCTCCGCCGCCGGCGCCGGTGCCGGCGGCGGGCTGCTTGGGCGCGAACATGTGCACCACCGTGTCCACGACCTGCGACACCGAGTTGGTGAGCTTCTTCTTCAGCGTCTCGGCGAACTCCTTGCCGTCCTCCAGCTGCCAGCCCCGGCCGCCGCCGCCGCCGCCGCCCTCGGGCACGTGCGCCTTGCCGGCCTCGCCGGGCCCCTTGCGGTCGCTCTCGCGCACGACGCCCTGTACGGGCACCAGCGTGCGAGTGCGGTTGAGCTGCCCGCCGGCGTGGCACGTGGTGTCCACCGAGAAGCGGCGCGCCGACTCGCACACGTCCGACGACACGCCCTCGTCGGACGTGTCCACGTCGCCGTTGTCCTCCTCCCCCTCGTTGTCCGACTCGCTGCTGTGGTTGTACACCTGCAGGAAGCGCTCCTGCAGGTGCCGCAGCTGCTTCTGAAGCTGCTCCAGCTGCTGTTTCAGCCGCCGGCGCTCTTCCAGCTTTTGCTGCTGTTGGGCCTGCTCAAGCTGCTGCTGCTGAACCTGCTGCTGCTGAGGCAGCCTCTGCTTGCGCTTATTCTCCCGCTGCTGTCCATCGTGCGGGCTCAGCTGCCCCGAGGCCTCCTCCTCATCCTGCTCCATCGACGAGACGCCACCCCCGGCCGCGTCGCCCGCCCCGACCTCCCACTCTTGGGGGGGCTGCCGTGGGGCCCCCGCCACGTCCCTGTCCCTGAGCGCGGCGCCGGGCGACACGCTGATGCCGCGGATGATGTTCTCCACGCGCGCCCTCTTCACCTGGTGCAGCCTCTCGTCGTACGTGCGGCTGCCCGGCTCCGCGAAGGCCCCCGGCGGCTGGGCCCCGTGGGCCGGTGGGGAGCGGTCTCTGTCCGAGGGCGACGTGCAAGGTGGGGGGGGGGACGACGACGGGACCGGCCGTCGCGCAAAATCGTCGGCCCCGGCGAACGCCGCGTCCGCCCTCCTCTCGGCCGCCCCTCCTCCTCCTCCGTCGCCGTTGCCGCCGTCGCCGTTCTCGACCCCGACGGCCCGGCGAGCGGCTGCCGCCGCCTTCAGGTGCGCCAGGTGGGCCCCGTACGCCGAGCAGTCGTCGTGGAAGTGCCGCCCTCCGCGGCCGTCCCCGCGCAGAAGCGTGCGCAGCACGGCCGAGCTCTCCGCGTCGACGTCCCTCTCGGCCGCCCCGGGCGGGAGCGGCACCGCGGCAGGGGGCGCCGGCGCGGAGGCCCCGGCGGTGTCGCCGACCGCCGCGTTCATCATCATCATGGCGGTGGCGGTGGCGGCCGCCGCGAGCTGCAGGCGCCGCCGCTTGGTCCTCCTGGCGTGCGGGAGCGCGCGCGCCGGGCCGCGCATCTCACGCGCGCCGAGCCGCGCTCAGCCGCTCCGGCGCGGCGCTGGAGCCAGCGAGCATTACCCGGCACCGCGGAGATGAAGCGACCTGCAGGGGTGAGGGCGGGGGGGGGGATCCGAATGGGGAAGAAAAGACGAGTGGGGAGAGAGAGAGGACATGGTTAGAGATAATGTGAGTTGGCAGGGAGCATATCGAAGGTGCTACCAGCTGTGTCATTGGCATCATCAGGGTTTCGTTGCAGCAAAAGCTGTCAGGGGCTGAGCTCCAGAAAATATTTCCATGCCCCTCCCCTGGGAGGGGAGGTGGGGGGGAGTGAAGAGGGGTGGTGGGGTTCGGGGGTTCAGGGGATTTGGGGACCCAAAAAGTATCCCGTGTGAAATTAAGTTCTGAAGAATCGTCGTAATCATAGGCAGCGTATTATCATCATTACCATCGTCGCCGCCGTTATCATTATCGTATTATTCACGCCACTACTCTTGTTCATCAAAACAATAACAGCATCATTGTTGCCATTATTGTAACTCTGTTCTGTCGCGATACCTTTGTCGGGCTACAAGGTGGCACCGCCACCGATGAATGTAACTTGTACATTAATGAGTGTACACGTGCACCCCTCTTAAAGGGACACGTACATGTGGAGGACTTAAAGGGACACGCGACAATAAAAAACAAACAGCTCGGATTATATAGGTTAAGAGGCCAGTGTTTACCCACGAGTTTTAAAGCGTCGTTCATTAAAACAATAAAAGGCTTTAAAATCATGGTGGTTAGGAGCACGACCGTGGGGGTACATAAAATAAACGCAACTTTTTATTTTTTTATTTTACCAGGTAAAGCCCACTGAGCTATATAGCTGGCTCTTTTTCAGAAGCGACCTGGCCACAAATGATGGCTCAACGTGAAGAGGAAATATAGAACTGCCAAATACTCTAAACGCATTCTGATTCTGAATGTGGAAGGAAAAAAAAATCCACGCGACCACGGGGTTGAGAGACACTGCAAACTTGAAATATACAGCAGGCATTGTCAGGGTCCGGATCGAACCGACGACCTCCTGTATACCAGGCGAGGTAGTTAACATCTCCTAGCCACCGTGGCGCTCACAAAGTCGGCTTTTAAACCCCGTGCCGAGGAACACTGGGACGACGTCACTGGAGTCCCATAACGATGCTCCAGAGCCGAACTTTCAAATCCATTTTCGAATTAACGGGCACACTCTCTACGTGCGAATTGAAGACATGATCGCTTCGTGGTTTATGCCATTAAAGTTGCAAATGACAAACTATTGTTTGTTTTATAATAAAAACATTTTTTACATTAAACTTGCAGCCACTCATGTTATACAACCCCCCCCCCCCCGTACCCCACACGGGCATCAAATCACTCATCCAGCAGTGGATTGACCAAGGGCTAAATACTTATACTCGGCAGTCGCCTGCATTACGGTACTAACAATGAGAAAGTTGAACAACAATAGCTGGATGGGGTGGGGGGGGTCAATTGTCATTACGCTTAGGAAATGAAAACAATGTATTCATAAACCAGGCCCAAATAACACACAGAGACAAAGATCCCCCGTGTAGCCTTAACAGACTGTTGGGGCAAGTGCTGTTAGCGAGCACCTATGAAGGCCGGCATGGCACACGAAGTGAGTGGGTGGCCAGCACCACGCCCGGCCGCCTTTGTTACCCTAGTGGCGATTTTTACGCACCGCACGAGGTAGTCATGTTGAGTCCGAGTCGACCTAGGGGAGGCCCAGGACCGGTTCAGATAATCGTCACCTGGTGTTAGCCGTGGTTGGTAGCGCAACGCACGAACCGCTACCACTATTGCCCAAATAACACACGCGTGCGTGAGTGGGTAATCATTTCAGTGTGCGATGATGATGATGATACCATCACACACTCGGACATAGCGCTGAGGACACGAGGTGACAGGAAGGAGGTGATGGATGGAGGAAGCCAGTGGGGGGGGGGATTGCTGGGTTATGGGGGGGGGCGATTCGGTTGTCAGACACAGACCATCCGAAGCCTGGCCCCCCACTCTCCCCTCCTGTCATCCCGAAGTCTATTTACACCTATACGCTGTTGTACTCGTGCCATGTGTGTCCATGCTATTAACGACAGACCCCCCCCCCCCCCCCCCCGATTTGATTTGCTCTGCGGGATTATTGTTGTGCGATCGAGCGGAGACGTAGCGGGTAGCGCGTTGCACGACGAAACCGGCGAGCTGAGAGTTCGATTCTCAGTCACGGCTGACATCAGTGACGAGTGGTATCTGAGCCGCACTGACCTGCGCGGTGAAGTATGGTCAAACGAGTCACCATGGCCGACGGAGCGAGATGGATGGAGCATGCACTCAGCAGTGAATTGGTAATGGTCTGAAACTTATTCATTCCTCTTTTACGCACATTTTTAAGACGTGTGTTATGCCGTCAGTTTATACTGTGCGTATGATTCACTATAAACCGGATTTAATTTGGTCTATTAGCGTTATAGAGTAGGGAGCGGTGGCGCAACAGTTAGCCCCCTTCGCCACAAACCCTTCACAAATGAGATCGACTGCCAGCCACTTATACCATCAGAGGCAATTATATATAATCTGAACCATTCCCGGGCCTCGCCTGGGTCGACTCGGCCCTAAATGCATATCTGTTGCGATGTGCAAACACCAGCATTGGAGAGACACGTGCAGCAGGCGGGCGTGGCACAAGTCACCCGCACGCCAACGCGCGCAGGCCTTAATTGGTTCTCGTTAACAGCACTTGTCCCAACAGTATCCAAGGCTATACGGGAGAACTTTGTATTTTATATTTGTAACAGTGGCTGAGAACTGGTTGCGAGGATTTATTTGTCACTGGATCATCAGAGACAGCGACTCTCTTCATCCTACAGCCGGATCGGAGAGTTCCTTACTTCGGGATGGCCGGGAGTTTAACGATTAATCGATTTCAAATCGAAATCGCAATTTAAAACAATGCGATTAGGAAATCGCAAAGGCTGCGATTTTTTTCGATTTGAAAAGTTATATTACTTTCTTATTGTAATTGTTTATTTTTATTATTATAACTTTATTTATTTAACTTAACAATTGTTTTATGTTTGATTGTTCTATTTCAATTCAAACATTTTAATAAATACATGTTGGAAGCAATTTATACCTTTTAAGTTCGCATCCTTACATTAGAATATATAGAGCAGTTTATATTTTGATGGTATCATGTGGTAATGCTCCATCGCATATTTTTGGGTCCTTCGGTAAAGTCACGTAGAAAGATAGAAAATGAATAGATCACGACGTTTCGATCGCAACACAAGCAACCGTCATCAGGTGACACAAACACAGCAGGAAAACTGCTGACGTCAGCTGACATCAGCTGACTCCTGCTGTGTTTGTTTCACCCGATGACGGTTGTTTGTGTTGCGATCGAAACGTCATCATCTATCAATTTTCCATCTACGTGACTTTACCGAAAGAACCAAAGAGTATGGATTACTGCAGTCACGAAAGCTTCAAATCAAGATTCACGTAGATAGGTTCAAAGGAAATAACAAAAAAATTACAAAAAAATATTTTTTTATTTTCTTTGAACCTATCTACGTGACTTTACCGAAAGACCGAATAATATGAATTCCTGCAGTCACGAAAGCTTTAAGTTAAGCTCCATCACATGTTTTAAATCTATGACACAGTGAATATTGAACTGAAGCTTGACTTAAAAATGTTATCGCAAATCAAATCGCAATGTCAGAAAAATCGCAATTAGATATTTTCCCCAAATCGTTCAGCCCTATTGAACGCTCTCTGCTGCCTCCGAACAACGCCCACTGACCATTCTAACCAATATAACGAACTTACAATCAGGTTTACTCTGACGGACAAATGATTCACTCAATCTCTGCTCCCCTCGCAATGGCCGGAAAGTCACCTGCTAAAATATAATGTTTCCTTTCAGAGCAATGCTGTTGACGATGGTGTTGAGATTGCATTGGGACGAATGGGGTCAACCTATCAGCCTGCGTCTAGATCACACCCGAGTCCGCGCGACACTGGGAAGCCGAGCTGGCGACGAGTACTGGGGAACGCCGGGTGTTGTACCAAGTGCTGTCGTAAGAGGCTTGCGCTATAAAGTGCCCGACACATGGCAGTACAAGCAATGGACCCTTAAATCTATCCAGAGCGAATCCTATCGACTCAAATGAAGCAAGGACCCTCCTGAAAAAGAGATCCGAAACTTTGCGAGGCTTTCCCCGGTAAAGAAAAACGGTTAACCACCACCACCACCATCATAGTGATTTGACCAGCGTGGTGAAGCGTGGTCAAAAGACTCCCACGACCCGCTGAGTCGACCTTATTGTCGACCTGTTTGGGGAATCTATCGAGGGGTTCCCCTAAACCCTCTAGGACTCCCATGAATATATTCCCCGTGTAGACTTCAAGAGGCTGTTCGTGCCATTCACGAGCACGATGGGGATGGTATGGCCAGCAACACACCCGACCGTCTTCATCTCTCCATTACTGACGTTTACCAATCGCACCAGCGTAGATTTATTTTTAAAGTGCCGAGTCGATCTATGGCCCACAGCCGGTTCAAATAATCGTCAACGGCGTTGGCCATGAGCGGGAATCGAACTTGCTATCCGCTACAACTACCAATCCAACCCAGATTAAATAGACACTCCAAGCCTGGAGTGTTTCATTCAGACTCTGTCTCCCCGACAGACCTGTTCTTCACCTGAGGACGGCTGCTTGCGTTGTGGCCGAAACGTCGTGATAATTATTTTATTATGTTTTATTTTTATTATTTTATTATTTCCATTCTACGCGACTTTACCGACAGAACCAAGAAGATACCAATCCCCTGTATATCACACCGACAAGACAAAGATCCCCTGTATAGCCATAACAGACTGTAGGGGCAAGTGTTGTTAGCGAGCACCTATAAAGGCCAGCACGGCACACGAGGGGGTGGGTGGCCAACACCACGCCCAGCCGCTTTTGTCTCCCTAGTGGCGATGTTTACACATCGCACCAGGTAATCATTTGAGGCCGAGTCGACCTAGGGGATGCCCAGGACCGGCCATTGGTGTTGGCCGTGAGCGGGAATCGAACTCGGGTGGCCAGGTTAATAGCGCAGCGCACTAACCGCTACACCACCGCTCCCACAGACACACAGACAGACACACACACATCGCTACGATGCCGTTCACACGGGCGGGGCGGAACGGGGTGGGGGGGGTCGAGGAGGAGGGGGGAGCGCAGTGGTGGTGGTGGTTGGTGGCGATGGCGTTAAGGTGCTTTGACAGGCGATTGTGCCTGCGCAGCCGTCTGCTAATCTGCCGCACTTTCTGCTTCATGCAAACGGAAGGGGAAACACAAAGAGGGTGCTAGTTTAGGTGGTGGGGGGCGGGGGGGGGGGTGCGCGTGAGAGGGGTTGGTGGTAGATGGGGGGGGGATTCAGAGCCACACAACGATAGAGCCCCGGGTGTTACGCGGCTCGTTACGAGACTTAACTCTCCTCCACGCCCGCACGGCAGCCCCGTAATTAAATCAATGGACGGAGGCGACCGCTTTTTGTGTGTGTGTGTGGTGAGTCGACGCGTCGCTTCACCCGGCGGGCTCGGCCTACGCACGGGGCATCCAGAGCGCTGATGCTGGAAAATTGCGCGTAATCACCCACGTCACTCATCTGGCCTCGTTAAAGCCATCACCCACCGCGTGAGTTGGTGGTGGGTGGGGGTAGAGAGAGAAAACACACCCGGGTTATTACCAGATCCATTCCCTCATCATCTTGCATGACAGGGCGTGGTGGTGAGTGGGGGGTGGTGGCGAGGTGGGGTGGAAGCTACAACATTTGGGGATATTTCAGACAGCTACCGGATTAACGCATTAGCAAACGAATGCGGTGTTGTGTGGCCCCAGTGTCATGCAGCCGGTGCGTCGTGCTGTGTACGTACGTGCGCGCGCGTGTGTGTGTGTGTGTGCGTTTTATAATTTAGTCTAAGCCTTCAATTCCTGTCTTTTTTTGAAAACGTAAATGCCTCTGACACATAATAATAATAAGAGGAACCGCCTTCAACTTAGCCCCACCGCCGCCTCCTAAAGAGGTCATTTTTAGCGCCGATTAGAAAGAATTTTCGTGCGCGATTTTTTTTTGGGGGGGGGGTTTTGCCGCCACTCATTCCGACAATGGGGATGTAAAATAAAAACACGGCCACTCTCCCTCCACGGTGGCGTTACACTTCTTCGTTTGACATTGGCCTGCCCGTGTGACGCAGCTGCGGCGTGGTTTTGAAAGGCGAGAATCGATCCGACTTGTCGATAATTTCATCAAAGCCAGTGGAGCCCGTTGTTTTTTTTTACGACGATATCTTACGTCGCATTTTGCGCGCTGCCGATTTTACACGTTCCCAATTGCACGCGTTCACTATAGCCACGCGCACACATACACACACCACACGCATCCGCTGCTTAGCCTACATAGACAGTTCTTGCAAGTCCATAAGGGGTTGTTTTAACCCCCCCAAAAACCTCTTATGGATGACATTGGTCGCGAAAGCCGACGTGTTAAACTGTTCTTGCAAGTGTTGCTAGCGAGCACATATTAAGTCAATAAAGCAAGTCCCTCGTTTACGACAATATCTTAACCTCGTACTTTTACACACTGCGTCGTCTGTTTACACAATGATCACCCTCCTCCTCATCACCACATATACAACCACAACGATCCCTCAACAGAATTTTGGGAACGAGTGCTCGCCAGCGAGCACCTATCAAGGCTGACACAGCCACTACGAATGGGTGTTGTGGCAAACACCACGCCCGGCCACCGCTGTCTCCCCAGTTCCAGACACTCTCATCACAAGGTGAAGTCGACTTGGAAGCGGGTAGGCCCACCCCAGCACTCGCCATCGATGTCAGCCGTGACCGGGGATCGAGATCAGGTCTCCGCGGTTCGTAGCGCGGCGCGCAGACCCCAACGCTACCCCCCTCTCCCCCCCGTGCACAAAAAGACTTTCTAGACTGTTGGGGGACAAAAGCGCACCAACCAAAAAAGGGTGGTTGGTGGTGGTGAGTAATAGCCACAACCCGGTCACCTTTGTCTTCCCAGTACTGATGATGTTCGCACCGCGCCAGGGTGCTCATTAAAAGGTTGAGTCGACCTCGGCAGGGGGTGGGGCTGGCAGGAACGGGTTCAGGTGATCACTCGCCAACGATGTTGCCCGTGATCGCAACTCCAACTCGCATGGACACTAGCGCTCCCCACCATAGACACTTGCCCCAACAGCACGATGAAGGCTATCGGGGGGATCTTTGTACCTCCCCCCACCCATTGCATTTCCAGATACATACAACGATACATTATACACAGACACAAGTCTAAGATAAATATCCCACTATAGCCTGCACAGACTGTTTGGGCAAGTGCCGTTAGCGAGCACCTATGAAGGCTGGAACGATACACGAGGTGGTGGGTGACGAGCCCCGCGCCCGACCGCCTTTGTCTCCCCACCGCACCAGCTACTCATGTTGAGGCCGAGTCGACCTATGGGAGGCCCAGGACAGGTTCAGATAATCGCCACTGCTGTTGTGCCGTAAGCGAGCATCGAACTCGTGTCACCAAGTTCGTTGCGTTGCGCGCTTACCGCTCCACGACCTCTCCCCATGCACACTCGCATGAACACGTGCTCATGAACGCGTTTACACAGACACTGGCATATAACCGCACAGATACACTCCCCATTATGCACACGGGCACACATACATAATACACACACAGGCGCACAAACACAAAGACACGTACACAACAAAGACAAAGATCCCCCGTACAGCCGACACGGGCTGTCCGTGCAAGCTAGCGCGCAAAAGACAAAGATCCCCCATATAGCCTTGAACAGAGTGTTGGGGCAAGTGCTGTTCGCGAGTTGCAGCACCCGATAAAGGCCGGCACGTCACGCGAGCTACTGCTCGTTTAAGGCTGAGTCGACCTAGGCGAGGGCCCACGACCGGTTCAAATATCCGCCCCACACGAATTGGCACGAGCGGGAATTAAACTCGGGGTCGCCGGGTTTGCAGCGCGATGGGCTTCCGACACACCCGCTCCAATAAATATTAGACACGAAGCAGGTTCTGGTAGTTCTGTGAGCGATCACAAATACACAACGCACACAACACTCCGCACAGTGACATACAAAGACACATGCATAACGACATACAAAGACACGTGCATAACGACAAACACCCCCCCCCCCCCACACGCGTGTAGCCTAGACAGGGTTGGTCGCAAGTTGCTGTTCGCCAGCACCGATATGAAGGCCGGCACCGATATGAAGGCCGGCAAGGACACACCGAGTGGGTGGCCAACGCCACGCCCGGCCGCCTTTGTCTCCCCAGTATCGATGTTTACACATCGCACAAAATGCTCAATGCACACAAGACAAAGATCCCCCGCGTAGCTTTGACAGACTGTTGGGGCAAGTGCTGTTAGCGAGGAGCACCTATGAAGGTCGGAACAGCACACGGGGTGGGGGATGGGTGGCCAACACCACACCCGGCCGCCTTTGTCTCCCCAGTGGCGATGTGTTTTTCACACACCGCACCAGGTACTCATTTGAGGCTTGAGTCGACCAGAGGAGGCGCATGACGAGTAGCGGGAATCGAACTCGGGTCGCCGGGGTTCGGAGCGGTCAGCGCGCTAATCGCTGCACCACCGCTCCTCACACAAACACAAGGCAGCGATCCCCCGTGTAGCCTTTAACGGACTATTGTTGGGGCAAGTTCTCGTAGCGAGTAGCACCTATGACGGCGGTAACGGCGCACGAGGGGTCGGGTGGCCTGCACCACGCCCGACCGCTTTTGTCTCCCCAGTGGCGATGTTGACGCACCGCACCAGGTACTCATTTGACGCCGAGTCGACCTAGGGGAGGCCCAGGACCGGTTCAGATAATCGTCACCGGGTGTTGGTCGTGAGCGGGAATCGAACCCCGCGTCGCCGGGTTCGTAGCGCAGCGGCGCTAACCGCTCCACTACCGCTCCCCACATACACACAGAGACACTCACACACAGACACACACTCACACACACAGACACACACACAGACACACTCACACACACTCATACTCACACACACACAGACACACTCTCTCACACACAGACACACACTCACACACACAGACACACTCACACACACAGACACACTCTCTCACACACAGACACACACTCACACACACAGACACATACTCACACACATAGACACATACTCACACACATAGACACACTCTCACACACACAGACACACTCACACAGACACACACTCACACACACAGACACACTCACACACAGACACACACTCACACACAGACACACACGCACACAGACACACTCTCACACACACATACACACAGACACACTCACACACAGAGACACAGACACACTCACACACAGAGACACAGGACACACACTCACACACAGACACACTCACACACAGACAAAGACAAAGATCCCCCGTATAGCCTTAACAGACTGTCGGGCAAGTGCTGTTAGCGAGCACCTATGAAGGCACAGACACACACTCACACACAGACACATTCACACACAGAGACACACAGAGACACAAACACAGACACACTCACACACAGAGACACACGCACACTCACACACAGACAGACACTCAGACACACTCAGACACACTCACACACAGAGACACACGCACACTCACACACAGAGACACTCACACACAGACAGACACTCACACACAGAGACACTCACACACAGAGACACACGCACACTCACACACAGAGACACTCACACACGGAGACACTCACACACAGACACACTCACACACAGACACACTCACACACAGAGACACACGCACACTCACACACAGAGACACTCACACACAGACAGACACTCACACACACTCAGACACACTCACACACAGAGACACACGCACACTCACACACAGAGACACTCACACACAGACACGTGTAGAAAGCTGCACGCAAAGTATACCTGGGGTACACGCGGAGCGCATTAACGGCGCGGCGTGTAATTTACAGCTGTTGATGTCGCCGTATCCGAAGCTCACCGCAACAACAACAACAAAAAGCCGCCTCTCATTTATGAGTCACCAGTTTATGTCCGAGAGCACTATGGTAATAATTGGTGCGCGCGGAGCACAAATTGCGCCATAAACTCAAAGACAAGCGGCGCCCTTGGTGGAAACTCCACCGCGTGCGAAGGGGGGGGGGGGTAAGGGGGGGGTATGCTGGGAGAGGAAGCCGATGGCAGGTGCAAGCAGCCCTCGTTCGTTCCCCTCCGCCGTTCTTCATTGATTTCCATCCATCGTTCATCTTTAACAATCCCTCCCTCGTCATTCATTATTCATTGACCGCAGCATCCCTCAACCGCCCCCACCGCACAATCATTCCTTCCTTCCCTCCATCATTATTTTTTTTTATATCCCTTCATCCTCAATCCGTCCATCCTACCATTCCTTCTATCATCCATCACCTCCATAATTCATTCGCTCCGATGTGCCCCCCCCCCCCACTTCATCATTCAATTCTTCCATCTTTCAATTGCACTCATCATTCATTCCGTCCATCACCATCGTCCACATCCCCAAGACTTTAAATATCATCGTCAAACGCCTACGCCGGTGCGGCGACCTTTAACAACACCACTGTCACCGACACCACAACAACAACAACAGCCGTTCGTTTTGTTTTTTGTTCCCCCTTGTTTTGTTTAAAGGGAAACACAACAACAGCATCAGAACCATGCGTGAGACATCGCGCGCGGCCCGCCATGGAGTTGGCGAGTCCCGGCGAGTGACTCCTCCCCCTTACCTTCTCAGCCCGCCGCCAAACAAGAAGTGAGAGTGGAGGAGGAGGAGAAGGATGAAGCGGAGGAGCAGGAGGAGGAGGAAGAAGAAGAGTCTCCGAACGGCCGCTTGTGAAGTGCGATTCGCGCTCTCACTATCCGTGCCGTCCGCTCTCCGCAGCGCTCAGGGAGACGCGACCCAGCTCACGGCTCTTCAAGCAAGACAAAAAATAAAGGATCCTCCCTCCCTCCCTCTTAGCTCCCCCTTACCTCCCACCCAACCCCACCTTCCCTCCCTCCCCCCTACTCCCACCCCCCTACTCCCACCCCGAGTCCCCCTTATCCAACACCCCCCCCCCCTTGCGCTCCTCCCACCACTACTACTGCTGATGCCACCGCCACCACCACGCACCCGTCCCACACATCCACCCAACCTCCTCCTCTCTGCTCTCCGCCCCAGCTCCGCCCTACCCAGACAGGCGAGCAGCAGAGATCTCCTCCCCGCAGACGTCGGGATGAAGGGACATGGGGGAGCAGGGGGGGGGGGTGCGCTGGAGGGATGGAGGAGGAGGGAGGAGGCGTCACGGGGCGTCGCTTCCCCGAGCCAATGGGAGCGGCGAGGCGGACCCCGAGCGCCGTGGCCCCCAGGGGCCAGGGACGACCGGGAGGAAGAGGAGAGGAGGTCAGGGTGGTGGTGGTGGTGGCGGCGAGGGTGGAGGATGGGGGTGGATGGATGGGGTGGGGAGTGCGTGGGGCGGGGGTTGGAGATGTAGGGGAGGGGGAACCAGCACGGAGACCCGAAACTCGAGCAGACGTGTACCGGGAGGAGATGGAGCAGCGGAACGGGACGGAACGGGTTCAGGAGTTGGCGGGGAGGGAGTGGGGACCCAGACTCAAACCAAGAAGTTTGTGGGTCGGATTAGGTCGGGCCCACAAAGCTCCCGTGTACAGTGGCGCGTTGCGACAGCGAGAGGGGGAGCAGGGGAGAGGGGAGCGAGAGAGTGGGGAGAGAGAGAGGGGGGAGAGAGAGGAGCTTGTTTTACAACTCAATAAATCGGGCAGCCGATAACCACATTATGCAGCGTGCGTGATGAATGCGCTCGGCGCTCTCCGATCCTAAAGGCGGCGCGCATTACGCGCAGCGTGCGCGCTGTCTTTGCAGCAACTTTGTTGTGGCCGCAGAGATTATGGATAGCGTCAACCACAATCGTGTCTCTATCATCATCATCACCGCCGCCGTCGTCCGAATGTTTTCGCCGTACGACGCGTCACAATACAGATCCGTGCGTTTCCACCACCACCACCACTGTCGTCCCCATCGCCACTGTCTTTGGGGTTGTAACGTGACATCTGCAAACGTGTTCGTGCGGTTCTGCGTCGATACGCGGTGTTGCGAATGTGCGCAGTGTCAAGACAACGGTCATCATCGGCACCATCATCGTGGGCAGCAGCTGTCATCTCACGCCTTACTCGCACCCGCGTTGCTTCCACCTGGAGCTCACTCGGCCTCCCGCCCTTGCACCCATCTCCTTCCGACAATCCCACCTGCACCTTTGTTGAACCCAACTCCCTCCCACCGAACACCCACACTTTAACCCACTCCACTTCACTCGCTTTCAGCTGGATCCGACTCACTCCCACCTGATTCCACATATCTCCCACACCCACCCTGCTTCCACCTCCCTCCCACTCACGCCTACCTGATCCCACCTCCCTCTCACTTTCACCTGATCCCACCTCCCACTAACTCCCACCTCCCTTCTACTCCCACCCTGCTCCCACATCACTCCCACTCTGCTTCACCTCCCACTCGCTCCCACCTGATCCCACCTTGGTCCCTCATCCTTCCCACCCGCGACCCCACCCTCCCTCGCACGCTCTGCGAACACTTAACTCACGCATCTCGCACTCGCCTGGCTCCCACTGCGCTCCAAGGTCGTGCCACCATCCCCCGAGCCCCACCCTGGCTCCCACCTCCCCGTGCCACCCGTGCACCCACCTCAACTTCCCGTTTCGCAGAGCTAACCGCGTGCCGAGCCGCGCTCTCCCCGTGCGTCGCGGCGCTTTGGATGGCTGCGTAACTCGATGCTGGGGGGCGGGCGGGGGGGGAAAACACAGTAATATAATTATTTTGAAGTAGAAATATTATTAAAATATCAACGGCGCGACGTCGTCCCATAAAGGAGGCCATAACCCGAGAGCGACTGTGCAAAGTTCAAATGCAAATAAATGAATCGATAGCGCGCATTTTATATATCGTTCGCCGCTCTTGGATTCACATCGAGAGGCAGAAAAACACAGACGGTTAAAGGATAAACGATCGCGATCATCGTTACGGTTGGCCCTGCCGCTGCCTGTGACGACGAATGGGGTTCGCAAGAAGTCGCAAACAAAACGCCTCGCGAGAGACGCGAAGAGCAAAGTTCCCTCCCCGGCAGTCGATCTCCACCGCAACAACTGCTGAACCACGACCCCCTGAACCGCATCCAGTGCACAAACCACGGCAGCAACATGCGCGAATAGTCCGCGACGTCTACGACGACGACGACGATGATGACGATGATACACAAATGGAAGGTTGAAAACTCAGTTGTGCAGAGAATGCGGTCACGTGTAACGGAGACTACTCAATGGCCGATCCACGTGTAGGAAGGAGGGGGGCCTCGTGACATTGGCGATACGGCGCATTCGTCGGGCTCAACCACCTGGATGTAAAATGGGGATGATGACCGATGGACAAGAATAATGACGGAGTGGCAGCCACGGAATGGAACGCGTCCGAGAGAAGTGGTCTGCCCGGGAAGATTTGTAATCTGATTGCCTCTCGAATCTGAAACAATCCGTATTGAGTTTATCTGTGCGGGGCTTTGAATGTCGCCCGCTCGAATGCGTCGGTGGGTTGTCTCCGGGTTTCCCCGATGATCATCCCACGCGAATCGAAGCCACGCGTTAATGGAATTGGCCAAACCTCCCATGCAAGGTTGCAAGGCCCTCTTGAAATAAGGCATTGGGACTCACTGGGGTTTTGCTGGGTGAGTAATTGACCCCGAGAAAGTCCCAGTGTGGACAGTGGACGAACGCATGAATCTTGGAGTCACTTCGCTAGTGTTTCTTTTTTTATAAAGCACTCGTCGGCATCCGTTGAACGTTTCTTTAAAGCCCCAGCCGCCTCTGTCCACCCAGTAGCATACATGGATGCACCACAGTTAGCCAGTCGATCAGCGGGTCGCTTTTGGGTGGGGTAAAGCCTGGCTACTCTCACCTCTTCCAAGACATCTCGACGTCGTGAAAGAGCGGGGAATAATACCACCGTCTACCAGAGAGGTGGTCTCCAGTGCTCCCTCTAAGTCGAGTTCTTCCGCCAGCAGTGGAGTGAGAAAGCAGTTGCAAGGGCTGCACCTTTACTTTCACTTGTGTATCCATTTACACGATGGTCAGAGTGCTTGAGGGGGGGAAAAACTTCGTGTAATGAGTCTCGCCCTCCTAAATACATATTATCTTAACGCTTGATTTTTGATTAACCGGAGATGTACTTTACACCGTAGGGGACTTGAGAAAACCGCGACATTTTAAGAAAGTTAACAAATTAACCCGCAGATGTAAGTTAGAAAACGGGCAGCTTTTCCATCAAATGATATCTAGCACCAATGTAACTCCTTGACAGACGTAGGCCGCAATCCTCCTTAGAGAGGCTCTCTGGAGCTTCCTCACGGAGAGGTTACTGTCCACCAGCAGTGACGTGAGGGAGCAATTGCAGGGCTTTGCCTTTCGCGATTTTTTTCCTGACAGACATAAAAAGGAATGTTGGGACTCATAAATCTCATCTACCAATCTCATATCTATCTATCGAATGTGTCATCCTTCAGCATAGGAGTACAGTACAACAATGGACTTGTTTTTGCCGAACTTGCCTTCCGCTGCCCAACCACGTACATGACGGGCACGTACATGATGGGGTTACATGGACATAGCCGCAGTGGCACAAAGTAGTAAATAAAGCATATATTTAAATAAAATGCTAATCGCAGAAGGAGAGAAGCCGCGTGCTCTCGTGCAGCTCGGCGGAAACAAACAGCGCGCGAGAGAAAGTCCTTGACCAAGCCAAACTCTTTGTTTGTCAAAGGCTCTGCGAGTTCTGCTGAGTTTGGCGCACGGGGGTGGCTTGTCCTCTCTATGGACAGACGGCCCCGATGTTTCGGCGCTGCGACCACTGACAAAAGAACAACCACACAAAAAAACAGACACAATGAAAAGAGAGGCCCTGGCGAAATCGGTAGGTATGCATGGGGTCAGCGTTGAATTCATGGCGCGCTAATGAAACTAAACTATAATATATTTCTTCTTCTTGGTTCTTTCGGTAAAGTCACGTAGAATGGAAATAATAAAATAATAAAAATAAAACATAATAAAATCATTCTCATGACGTTTCGGCCACAACGCAAGCAGCCGTCCTCAGGTGGAGAACAGGTCTGTCGACTATTTAAGCTGGGATGGAGGGGCGAAGAGCGCCTTGACAAAATAATTTGCATATCAAGGCGCTCTTCGCCCCTCCATCCCAGCTTAAATAGACGCTCCAAGCCTGGGGCTTGTCATTCAGACTTTGTCTCCTCGACAGACCTGTTCTCCACCTGAGGACGGCTGCTTGCGTTGTGGCCGAAACGTCGTGAGAATTATTTTATCATGTTTTATTTTTATTATTTTATTATTTCCCTTCTACGTGACTTCACCGAAAGAACAAAGAAGATGAATCCCTGCAGTCACGAAAGCTTTAAATCGAAATATAATATATTTATTTTATTTCAGCAAGTAAGGCCCCAACTGAGCTATGCCGCACTTGCTCAGAAGCGACCTCGCTATCACACATGGATAGCTCAACGAAAGTGGCTCGTCGTCGTGTGGGAATTTATTGCAGCCAAACACTCGAAACGCGTGATGATGTTAATTCTAAATGTGGAGGGGAGAAAAATCGGAGGACCCGGAGAAAAATCCACGCGACCACGGGCAAAGAGACATGTAAACTCAAAATATACAGCAGGCGTCAACGTCGGGATTGAACCCACGACCTCCTGTTAATCAGGCGAGGTAATTCACATCTTGCCACCTTGGTTCCCCCAATTAGCTGGTCAAGAACATATACATACAGTGCATACGTATCTATATCACTGTAATGTGTTATTACGTTTGTTTACCCAGAAAAGCCTCGTGGATCTTTTTCAGGCGGGTCCTGCCACGTTTGTCGCAGAAGGAGGTAATGCTGCTGCTGCTACTGCCGCTGTGTGTGTATCATCCCAATTGAGCAATTTCCGGGTAGTTTCTCAGCATTGGGGTGTTTGGAAAATATCACCGGAGAACTTCCAGAGGAAACACGTTCAGAACAGGAGGAGATCATACGAGCTAAACGGAGAAAGGAAATCAAACCCAGGGGCTTATTGCTATGAGGCACGAGTGTTACCGCTGCAACTATCCCTGCCGCCCACGTAACGGATAGATGGAACGGGTCGATAAGACGGATGTTGAGTATGACGACCAGATGAGAGATTAAGCAAAGAGCGCATTTATTCTAGATTTGAAGCTTTCGTGACTGCAAGGATTCATACTCTTAGGTTTTTTCGGTAAAGTCACGTAGGTAAAAAATAAAATTTAAAGTTAAATAAATAATAAATCACGACGTTTCGGAGGCAACACAAGTCTCCGTCATCAGGTGGGACCGTCACAGCTTGATGCAGTAAATTTGGCTGTGACGGTCCCACCTGATGACAGAGACTTGTGTTGCCTCCGAAACGTCGTGATTTATTATTTTATTTAACTTTTAATTTTATTTTTTACCTACGTGACTTTACCGAGTATAAAGAGCGCATTGCCTAGGACCAACTTACCCGGATTCCGTCCGGCTTCACCGCATATCGCAAGCTAAGCAGGGGCAGGGGGGGCTGGGGGTTGAGCCTGGATAACGCCTGGATGAGCGATGGCCACGCGCACACCAGCAGGGGCTACTGCTCAGCTGCCTGGCGAGACAACAGCAGCAGTAGCACGCAGAGCGAAACAAATCGCCGTCGTTGCCGAGCGCGAACTGCGTATGCCGCCTCCGAATGCATGTACGCCGAACTTCTTTCGCGCCGTACGTAGCGCAAAGTATGTGCTGCGAAACAGGGCCATTACGTGGAACTTCGCTTATCATGACGTCGTTTTCCTTTCAAAGCCACGCAGTGTAATTGACGGGTGTGTTGCGACGTTGTTATTGTTGTTGTTGTTGTCGTTGCTGCTGCGATTTTTGTCTGGTGCACCACTGCCAACGCAATATCACCGCATTCCATTCTGTTATTCTCTTTCTTGTTTATGGCAGCAATGTGTCCGGGAGATAAATGCACATTTTCAACCCCTGCGAGGCACGGAGAGATGGCTTCAGGTCAGAGAGAGGGAGGGATAGAGATAGACTTCGTGTCGTTTTTCTGTTCCTCCTCCTCCGTTGAAGGAGCGCAGATGACGCTGGGTGCACTCGATCGGTCCATAGTCCGGGTTGCATGGCCACGATCGCAACAACTGTGGCTTGTTTTCAAGGTGTGTGTCTAGATATACAATCTGTGTGTCTCTATGTATCTCTAGGAGTCTCTATGTGTCTGTGTATCTCTAGTTATCAATGTGTGGCTCTATGCATATCTATGAGTCTATATTTGTCGATGTATCTCTGTGAGTCTCTATTTGTATTTGTATCTCTGTTTGTCTCTGTGTAGCTCTGCGTATCTCCATGAGTTTACGAGATGGTCCGTAAAATCTTCACTTAAAGCTTTCGTGACTTCAGGAATTCATATCATTTGGGTCTTTCGGTAAAGTCACGTAGATAGGTTCAAAGATAGGTTCAAAGAAAATAACAAAAAACTACGACGTTTCGACAGCTTGTGTTGCGACCGAAACGTCTTTGTCTTGTTGTTGCCTTCGAGGAGGAGGGGGATGACCAAAACCAAATAATTCGTGAGCGTAACGCGTTGGTCCCTTAACTCAAACGACCCGCGCGGTCGAGGAACTCTTCAAAGTGCCGAACACACACACACAGACACACACAGACACACACAGACACACACAGACACACACAGACACACACAGACACACACAGACACACACAGACACACACAGACACACACAGACACACACAGACACACACAGACACAGAAGCGCCGCGGTTGCCCCGCACTGATTCCTATCGCCGTGTTCACACACAAGAGCGCCAACGTCACGCTCTACACACTTGCCGCGCTCGCTGGCCGAAACGTCACCCATTCACGTGTTTCTTCTTCTCTGAAGGCCAACACGCAGCGTTATTGGACGAACGTTTAACACGTAGACTTTCGCGACCAATATCATCCATAAGATGTTTTGTTTGGGTGGTTATATCGCGTAAACATTGCCGTTAAAACCCGGAACGTTCTGTTTACGTGACAACCCTTACTAATTTGGCTGTGTCGGGTGGTGGCGGGTTTTAACGACACATTTATATATTTACGCCATCTAACAAACAAACATAAACCCTCTTATTATTGACGGACGTGTTTGAAATGTATTTTTTTCGTCCGTGTTCTCCTACCCGTGTGTTCCGCTACGTGGCACTCACCATCGCCAGACACCGTTGCGTCTTCTCTAGACTCCTTGTTAGGAGATTTCTGCTCATAAGTGCTGGGGTGGGGGGAGCTATTAATTACCAAGTACACACAAGACACTCACAATAGCAATAATGAGCGGGCCCCGAGACACCTGCCGTACGGAACAGATGTCATGCGCGTGTGTGTATATTATCAACCCACGAACGAGTTATCAAAACCCCACCATTCCAGTTAGGCGAGTTCCCCCCTCCCCTCGCGTCTCCCTCCCTCTCTCTCGAAGAAAGAGGCTTAAGGTGACGGTTCTTCAGCTGACACCGAAGCTTCTTAGAGAATCGAGGCGTTACCTGTCCCTGTGCGAATGCTCGGGACAGGTGTCCTTATTTCGGGAGAGTTGGGTTATGAGAGACGTCGACACCCGACCGCCTTTGTCTCCCCGGTGCTCATTGTCGTGGGGGGAGGGGGTGGGTGGTGAGTCGACCGAGAAGGTGGCACCGAATTATGGGCTGGGATACGGCTCGCCAACTGATGATGGCCGTGTCCGGGATTTGAACTCGGCTGCTTGGGATTCGTTGCGCAGCGCGGAGACGTCTGCCACGTCGCATGCACACGGGACAGCAGCCCCCGTGCACTGCGACGCTTGTGCCAGGCTAGGTGCACTTTGAGACCACGTTAAGTTTCGAAGGCTCGCTGCTGGCAGGAGGTCACGGGGCAGAGCCAGACTGCCATGGGTTGACCGACTGAGCTGACTGGCAGATGCACCACCTGTGCTCCCCACTGTGCCAACTTGCTGCGTTTTATTCGCCCGGCGTTCCGCTCGTTGTTGTGAGCAATCGCTCCTCCGCCCTCCGCTGCTGATGGAGGGCAACCACCTCCCACTGCCCAAGTAGCGTCCTTCACGAGGCTGCTCCACAGAGACCAGTCTTGTCACCACCGGCACCAGCAAGTCCGATCAGCTTTGAATCATCCCGAACCGCATCGGCCCATCTCTTCTCTAGCCGCGCCCGTTTAGCCCCCTCCATCAGGCCAAGCAGAAGCTGCGTGGGCATGCGGTGGGCTGGGCACGAGGGCTGCATGAGCCAGCCAACGCAGCCTCGAAGGCGCAGACAAGACAAGGGTCCCCTTAACAGACACGCACGCACAGACGCAAAGACGAAAATCCCCCGTATAGCCTTAACAGACTCGAGGAGCAAGTGCCGTCAGCGAGCACCGATTGAAGGCCGGTACGGCGCACGCACAGACACACGCGGACTGTACACGCGTGTCTCGGTGTTTCGAGCCAAGTTCGACCCCGAGCCCCGACTTATCCAATGAAGCCACGTGCCTCTGTTGCCCTTCTTCCTTGGCAGCCGTTGACTGCTCGGCGCCGCTTGCTATGAAGGAATCTCCTTTACACCCTAATGGCTTTTTAATGTCCTCATTAGTTATATCTCTTGCCGCTGCTTCCTCGGGTTTATTCCACTTATCATCCTAAGCACCATCATATCTCGCCTCACGCAGTCTCTCCCAGACCCCCCCCCCCCCCCCGTGAAGCCTATAGCCTTGCCGGCTCAGCGTGTTCACTTTGTAAACATCATCATCATCATAAGGGGCATTAATGGTAAACCCCCGCAGCTGTCCCGGGCTGAGCTGCGGAAAATATCTATCAATGCCCCCCACCCCCCCCCCCCCCCGGTAAATGATGGCATGAGGAATGAACGCGATGACAATGCCGTATTCACGGGATTACGAGACGCGCTGTCCCCCCCCCCCCACCCTGTGTTTTTTAAAGTTACGTGTTGAGTGCGTCTAATAAGTATTATTCGGTATGTGTGAGAGAGAGAGAGACCACATTTGTATTTCTTTATCGACACCGGGAGGCACACGTCTGAGACGCGTCTTGATACACCGCGGAATTCGGCAAAGCACAAGTGGCGAGGCTGTCCGTGCCTCGCGAACAGCTCCGGTACCTTCTGTCAATCCACTGCTGGATGAGGGCCTCCCCACGCAGAGCGGGTCGTAGTGGGGGGGGGGGGGTGCGGATGGGGTCCTTTTTGATCATACTTCACCACGCTGGGCACTGCGGGTTTGGTGAAGGCTGGAGGAGCATAGATGGTATATAATGTATACCGTGTGCACAATACATGTTATACAATGTACATTGTATACTATGCATTGTAAACTATATCGTTCAGACAGACATAATCCAGGCTCAAACCTGCTTAAGTTCCAAGCTCTGGAGGCATGCCTGGTTATATTTGGTTCTAGGCGATTATTATAGCGATTGTGCAATGTTTATTATAACTTAGGTTTATAAGTAGATGTCCAGGATGGGCAACAACAACAAGCGCCATTCGCCACGAAGTGGCGGTGACGTCACCACGGCACTTGTGCCAGGCTATGTGCACGTTGAGGCCACGTGAAGTGTCGGACGCCCTTTGGCAGGAGGTCACGGGGCAGACCCAGGTGCCACGGGTCGACTGACTGAGATGCGTGGCTGATGCACCACCTGTGCCCCCTACTGTGCCAACTTGCTGTGCTTTAGCTACCCGGCGCTCCGCTCGTTGTTGTGAGCGTCGCTCCTTTGTCCTCCATTGTTGCTGGAGGGCGACTTCCTCCAACTGCCCAGTAGCGTCCTTCACGAGCCTTCTCCACAGAGGCCGATCTTGACACCGCTGGTACCAGTCATCGGCAAGTCCACTTAGCTCCACGTCCTCTTGTACCACATCACTTCATCTCTTCTCTAGCCCGTGCCGTGCCCATTTATCCTCCTCTATCCGGCCGAACAAAAGCTGTTTAGGCATGCGGTGGCTGGGCATGCGGGCTACATGGCCCAGCCAACGCAGCCTTCCCTGCCGGAGGAGCTCACCGATGGGACTTTGTCCAAATCTTTCAAGGATATGTGAGCTCCTCACACAATCCAGCCTGGTAAACCCCAGGGTGAATCGTAGGCAGGCCAGCCTAAATGTTTCTAACCGGCCAAGATGTTCCATTAGGCGGGGGGGGGGGGGGGTCCAGTTTGGGCGATCCAGCCTGCACCTGCCCACGACCTCGACTTGGGTGGCGCCATCTCCTGGCCGGTGGGCCTCCGGGGACGCTGCTCCATTCCTGGGCTGTCATCGGGCTGCTCGACCGGGGGTCATCATCCCATCCCCTTTTGAGCGACGTGTCCTGTCGACCCAAGCGCCACTTACGTTCCTGAGGTTTGAATGGTGCCCTTTGACCTGCGTGCGTGCGTTAGCCAATCGACGTGCAGTATTCCTCTTTGTGACTCTCAGTTCTGCTCGTGGTGTTTACATTTTTTTGATTCGGCCATCGACTGAAGGTGACTGAGTGCTTTTGGGGGAGGGAGGGGGTGGGGGGGTTAAAAACGGAACTTAATAATGGAAAGGTAGCGATGTGGCCTAATCAGCCATCGAACAAAGACGGTCGCTGCATCGCGCGCTTTCAGATGCGCTTCTGCGGCCGTCTGGAACGTTCTTGCGTCCGATATTAGGACGCCACTGGAGCTATGCACTTTTAAGTCAGCTAGATTGAAAAGTGATTTCTTAAAACTGCTTGTTGTGTTTGGTTTGTCGCCCTTTC
The DNA here is from genome assembly GCF_965212315.1 of Lampetra planeri. Classification (NCBI taxonomy): domain Eukaryota; kingdom Metazoa; phylum Chordata; class Hyperoartia; order Petromyzontiformes; family Petromyzontidae; genus Lampetra; species Lampetra planeri. Next base: position 9,526,534 of record NC_136139.1, on the reverse strand, counting down.
CCCGCACCTCCGATTATCACGGTTGGCTACACGCGGTGCGAAAGAAGTTCAACACACCGTACATACATACCAAAGTGTTTCACGAGTGCGCACTATCTGCTGTGACAAATGGATTAGAAACATCGCGACGTTTGACGAAAAAAGTGGAACGCAAACTAAGAAGGGCGCACGCTTGGGACGACGCTGCTGAGAGACGGGAAAGAACGGCCACGTGGATTCGAGAGCATAGGGGCCGTCCATAAATGACGTCACGCACCTAGAGGGGGGGGGGTCAGACATTTGTGACGATGTGTAACGAGGGGGGGGGGGGGGTTTGAGAAATGTGACGTCACATCAAAATGGCCAACTTTAAATAAATATAGACAACACGTTGTACTTAATAATATATACTTTTTTAAATAAATGTTTTCTCCTACAACATCAGAGTGCAGCGCCACATTAAATACGCACTACAATGACAATAGTTTAAAGCGATTTGAAGCATGTTTTTTGGGGGGGGGGCAGAGCTTTGTGACGTCATATTTGAGGGGGAGGGTTGACTTTTTGTGACGCTGTGTGACGAATGGGGGGAGGTCAAAAATCGTCCAAAATCGCGTGACGTCATTTATGGACGGCCCCATACGCAGATTCGAGGCGTCGTAGTGACGGGCAGGAACACCGCACGTCGCCGAGAGGGACGGTAGCCGGTGGTCCGTGTGTGTGTACGCTGAATGTAGAACTTCTTTCGCACCGTACGTAGCAGCAAAGCCCCCTGCTAATCGGAGGTCTGTTAACCTCGCGAGCAACGGCAGCAGGGAACCCACTCGCGAGCCCTCCGAGCGCGGAGATGGAGCGATGGAATCAGCTCGTATGCAGCGGGATCTGGACGGATTGATTGTTGCATCGCGATAATACGAGAGAGAGACAGAGAGAGAGGGAGGGAGGGCAACCGGCGTGGGGGTTGAGCCGGCAGCGAGAGAGACGTAGGGTGGGAGGAGGGGAAGGGCAGGAGGAGGCTTTCATCCAGCGGTGGATAGACCACGGCTGATCATCACGATGACAAGAACCGAGCCACCCTCGGGCGACCCGCCACTTCTCGGGCCTGTTTGCCTAACCTGCACCAGCATGCTAATAGCTCTAATTACGGGTTATCAATGGGTTGTCAGGGTAATTAATTGGGCGAGACGCTCTTTATGGCAATGGCGTGGTACAGCTGGATCTGAACTTCCCACGCGGAGAACCGACGAGGACATTCAGCGCGCGCGTAATGCCCTGCAAATTGCCGCTGCTGTTCTCTGCGCTTTGTTTAATCCCCCCGCCCGCTCGCTCGCTCGCTCGCCGTTTAAGTCGAGGACTTTCGGCTCCCGGCTCTTGGCGCTCGCCGGTTAAAGGAAACCTGCACGGTTAGTTGGTGGAGCGGTGGCGCAGCGGTCGGTAAGCGCACTGCACCGCGAACCCGTGCCGCGAACGCGCCGTGTCCGACGTTTCGCTCCACTTGCTGGGAGCTTCTTCTTCTAATACTACTACTACTGCTGCTTCTTCTTCTTCGTCTTCTTCGTATTTAGGAACTGAATTGAGTTCTTCTCGAAGTGGCTTCTTGAAGAAGCTCCCGACACGTGGAGCGAAACGTCGGACATCGCGCCGAACGACGCGCGGTTTACGATCCGCAAACACGTCCCTGTCCTGAGAGCCACCGTCTGTCCCGTCTTCGTACTCTTAGTTCTTTCGGTAAAGTCACGTAGGTAAAAAATGAAATAAAAATTAATAAAGATAAAACGATAAAAATCACGACGTTTCGGAGGCAACACAAGTCTCAGTCATCAGGTGGGACCGTCACAGCCAGATTTGCTGCATCAAGTCTTCGCCGGCTTCAATACAACTTACAACGACGCAACACCGCCAGCTATGTCCACAGCTTGTGACATTACTCTCTTGGGTAGAGATGTACACCTCGTCAGGCAAGGGATGCGACGAGGTGAGAAGAGAGGAGGGAGCGGTGGGCCCCCTCCACCCCCCCGTGAAGGCGTCACGCGCACAGTGTGTGCGATACGCGATGAGGATTCGTCGAGGAGAGTCACGGCTGCACGTTCATGTCACCCTCATTACGCGAGATTAAGGTCAAGCGTCGCACAACAACGAAGCGGCGTGTGAGTGTCGTCTGAGTGAGTGTGTCTGTGTGTGTGAGTGTGTCTGTCTATGTGAGTGTGTCTGTGTATGTGAGTGGGGAGCGGTGGCGCAGCGGTTAGCGCGCTACGCTACGAACCCGGCGACCCGGGAAACGAACCCGGCGACCCGGGTTCGTTTCCCGCTTACGGCCAACACCGGTGACGATTATCTGAACCCATCCTGGGTCTCCCCTAGGTCGACTCATCCTCAAATGAGTACCTGGTGCGGTGTACAAGCATCGCTACTGGGGAGACAAAGGCGGCCGGGCGTGGTGTTGGCCACCCACCCCCTCGCGTGCCGTGCCGGCCTTTATAGGTGTTCGCTAACAACACTTGCCCCAACAGTCTGTTATGGCGATACAGAAGATGAGTGTATGAGTGGTGGTGCAGCGGTTAGCGCGCTGCGCTACGAACCCGGCGACCTTAGTTCGATTCAAGATCACGGCCAACACCGGTGACGATTATCTGAACCAGTACTGGGTCTCCCTTAGGTAAACTTGGCCTCGAATGAGTATCTGGTGCGTAATGTAACCATTCGCACCGGGGAGACAAAGGCGCTCGGGCGTGGGGTTGGCCGTATGCATCTAACACAATGGAACAAGGAGCGGGTCGACTCAGCCCTCAAGCGAGCACCAATTGCTTCGTATCAAAGATCAGCAAAAGGAAGACAAAGGCGGCCAGCTGTCGTTCTGACCACACCACCCCTCGTGTACCGTGGCCGGCCTTAATATGTGCTCGCACTCGTCTCAATCGTCTGTAAAGAGGCTAAACGGTGTGCTTGTCATGAAATCATGTTCAAAATGCAAAGACGGTCAAAATATTTGTATAACTACTTGCTTTAAACAAAGCTCAGGGAGGGTTTAGGGCGAGTTTAAACTCACGTCTCCGTTTGCTTGCCATCGAATATAATGAAGTGTGTTCGTGTTCAATTTTAAAAAAGTTATTGTCTCGGAGAGAAAACAAAGGCAATGATCCCCCGCGTAGCTTTAACATATGGTTGGGCCAGGTGTTGTTAGCGAGTAGCACCTATGAAGGCCGGCACGGCACACGAAGGAGGTTGGGTGGCCAACACCACGCCCGGCCGCCTTTGTCTCCCTTCGTTGGCGATGTTTACACACCGCACCAGGTACTCATTTGAGGTTGAGTCGACCTATGGGGAAACCGATCAACCGTTTCAAATAATTCGTCACTGGTGTTGGCCGTGAGCGGGAATCGGGTGAGTTCGTAGCTCAGCGCGCTCATCACGACACTTTCGATCCCCACTCAAAATAAACGACTATCCTAATACTGACACCATCATCGGCCACGACCAATCCGCTGCTGAATAAAGACCCTCATAACGTGTATGTCGATGATATCGATGCGAAGCCGATGACATCCGCTCGTAGTCGTCGCGGACGAATCAAAGTCGTCGAAATCAGCCCGTGTTCTATCCACTGATGGACGGAGGCCTTCCTTCACACGCCGTCACCAATACCACGGCCCTGCCATGGTGCAACCCTCATCACTGCTGCTGCTGCTGAACGAGCTGATGATGGCCGCTTTGCTCCATCGCACTTCCGATGAGCGCGGTTGGCTGCGGACGGTTCGAAAGAAGTTCAACATACATACTGCCCATAGGCTAACACTGCCCGTAGACTCAGCACTGCACCTCCAATTAGCACAGTTAGCTAGGTACGGTGCGAAAGAAGTTCAACATACATACTGCCCATAGGCTAACACTGCCCACAGAAGAGGAGGGAGGGCCCACAGACGGACATGGAAAGGCAGCAGTCACGCAATGAGCCGACGGCAAATCCCTTCCCCCACCACACACACACCAAGCTCTGCGGTCCTCTACATATATATGAATGCGTTGTCGGCCAATGGATTTAGTGTTTACGTGTGGGAGGAAACCGGAGCACCTGGAGAGACCTCACGCGTGCCGAGGGGGGCAATGCTGTGTCCCATACGGACGGACCGTGTGGAGTCCACATTGTTTTGCTGTGCCGCATTTCCCTGGCCCAGCCAAGGTATGGCTCAACCATTATATATACGGAGTGGTAGCTCTTGTAATCTCTCATTTACTTGATACAGCTGTCGTGGCTGTGACGGTTCCACCTGAAGACGGAAGCTTGTGTTGCCTCCGAAACGTCGTGATTTTTATTTTATTTTACTTTTATTATTTTTTTACCTACGTGACTTTACCGAAAAAACCTAAGAATAGGGAATGGCTCCTCCTCGACCCCTACGGGAAGGGAGTTTCACCACAACATCTGTGCGGTGGTGACCCACCAACCCTCGCCACTGCCTCCACAGTGCTGGGTCACGGGCAGCAACCACGTGCAGCGTAGGCACCACCGCCCGGCTCTGGTTCTATGTTGTTCTATTTTGTTGTTGTAGTTGTTGTTGTCGTCGTTGTCAATGTGCACGTTTGCCATGTAGACGCGGTGGTGTCGAAGCGGCGGCGATAGCTCGGTAAGCATTAGATGAGAGTCGTCTGTTGGTATACTAAGTGTCCACTTTGGCATCGTGAATGTTGCCCACGGTGCATGTGTGTAGAACTTCTTTGCGCGCGTACGTAGCCAACCGCGCGAATCGTAGGTGCGATGCGCTACCACTCCAGCCGCTATTGCATCTCTACATGGCAAGGATCGTGTGAAATGTCGACGTGCTGCTGATGCTGCTGATGATAATTATTGCAACCAGCAGGTGGATGGATGACGGTTGCCCACGCTGTTTAAGATGACGATGACGATGATGATGTAAAGTTTCTCTCGGGTTGCGAAACGGTCAAGCGCCTCAAGCATGGGATAGCGAGCTGCTTCCCATGAGGAAGGTTGCGAGTTCAAATCCCGGTTAGAGATTGACTCATCATCCCACCGGGGTCGATAAAACGACCAGCACTTCTATGGGGGAAGCCAAAACAGTGGTTGGCCTATAGATAGAATCACCTCTCGCCATAGGAACGTGGAATTTCCACCGCTCGCTTAGGGCTGTAAACCGGAAGATGCAGCTCCGTCTCATTGCTCATTTGAGGAGGAACTCGCTTTGATTTCACTCATCTTGTGTGCCTCACTGTTGTGCGATGTTTACTGATGCGCGACACACACGTGGCCCCACTCGTTTTGTACGTGTGGATGATCAGAATGTGTATTTATACTGCAGGAGGAATCAGATGAGCTGTAAAGCTCTTCATCGCATATGTCCAGGATGGGCAGGTGAGAGCGTTCTAACAACAAACAATGGAAAAACAAAATAGGAGTGAAAATACAAAAAAAACATAGAACGGTGGGATTAGCTGACAAGCGCGTGTGTGTGTGGCGCAACCTCAAATGAGTACGTGGTGCTGGCCACCCACCCCCTCGTGTGCCGTGCCGGCCTTCATAGGTGCTCGATAACAACACTTGCCCCAACAGCGTGCTATAGGCTATAGGGGGGACCTTTGTCTGTGTGTGGCAAAGTGGGGAGCGGTAGTGTAGCGGTTCGCGCGCTTGCGCTACGAAGCCGGCGGGCACGAGTTCGATTCCAGCTCACAGCCAACACCGGTGACGATTATCTGAACCGGTCCTGGGCCTCCCCTAGGTAGACTTATCCTCAAATTACTACCTGATTCGGTGTGTAAACATCGTCGGGCGTGCTGTTGGCCACACACCCCCTCCGTGCCGGCCTTCACATGTGCCAGCACTTGCCCCAGCAGTCTGTCGAGGCTATCCGGGTGCTCTTTGTCTTTGTAATGATGGTCAGCATTAGTCTCCCGCTCGCTCGCCCCACCGCCGAGCTCACCCTCACCCCTCGTTAATGTCCTAATCAGTTATTCTTCTGTTCCCCATCCCCCCAAACATTCTCAAATCCCCCCCTCCGATTTCTCGCACGCTCCACCCGCTGGCCTTCACGGGGGGGGGGGGAGTGGGGGGGGGGAGTGGGGGGGGGAGCGCACTTCATCGAGGGCGATGCGGGACACCCGTGCCAATGACGAGACGCCCGTCTCGGTGTCATTCGGCATCGTCAACAATCAGCAGCAGCAGCCGCCGTGGTGGTTCTATCCGCCGCCGGAGGCTGCCCGCCACCTCTCACGGTCTCGTCGTGATCGTGACGCAACGCGGTCCAACTCGCTGCTGTCCTTTAGCTGCCGTTCCGTCGCCGGTCTCGTCCAGGAGCACGTCCCGATCTTATGCATCATCCCCGATAGGTGATGCGTCCTTGCGGAATCGAATTTTTATAAGACAAGTAAATATCACGTCTCTGAATTGTGTTAGTTCTGCTCCTCTTTCTGTCTCTGAGTGGAACTGCAATCGCATTTAAATACATGTGCAATCCCCAGCTGGATGAAGACCTCCTCACGCCATGTCGGACATGGTTTTTTGTTTTTGTTTAACCATACTTCACCGCGCTGGTCAGTACCGGCTGGTTAAAGGTGGGGACCGCAGGACCGGGTTCTACTATCACTCGCCGCACAATGTGAAGTCGCTTGATGTGGCGCGGGCCATTAATTGACCCAGGCGCTTAGCGATCAACAGTGCGACTTCAGCCCCTGGTGAATGGAGTTGACAAGAAGTCACAAGCAAACGCCTCCTCGTGTACGAGCCGACCACGCAGACGATCCCTGTGGCTCCGATCTTCCGCCGAGCTTCATGGGCCACAACTCCCTGAACCGCATCCGCACGCAAACCATGGCGGCAGCAGATGCCATGATGGGTGATACTTCTTCTTGGTTCTTTCGGTAAAGTCACGTAGAAGGGAAGTAATAAAATAATAAAAATAAAAAAAATAAAAATAATAAAATAATTCTCACGACGTTTCGCCACAACGCAAGCAGCCGTCCTCAGGTGAAGAATGAAACACCACCAAGCGTGGAGCGTATATTTGATATACTTGGTGATGGTCATGTAGACGAACTGAATGTTGAGCTGCTTTCGCACCGTACGTAGCCAACCTTGCTCATCGGCGGTGCGGTGGAAGGACAACACACTAAATACAAACAAGAAGTTTTAAAGAAGTGATTTTCAATCTAGATGATGATTTAAAAGTTCAAAGCTCTAGTGGCTTCCAATGTCGGAAGGAAGAGCGTTCCAGACGGCCGCAGAAGCGCATCTGAAAGCGCGCGATGCAGTGACCGTCTTTGATTCGATGGCTTGGCAAAAGCCGCTGCGAGGATGAGCGGAGTTCGCTTGATGGTTTATGCTCGGCAAGGTATTGTGGTTCATTTGTGGCAAGCACTTTGTGTGTAATGAGCGCGATGATGAACAAATGAAACATTAAAAAAAAAACTCTCCGGGCAATTGACCGATTGGAAAAACCATGAACCCCCCTTCGTGAAAATAGTGACATCGCACCTCCGATTGGCACGGTTGACTACGTACGGTGCGAAAGAAGTTCAACAGACATACATGCCCATCGACTCAGCACTGCTTTCGATTAGTACAACACACGCACATGCATCGCACCCCCCTAGCCCTGGCTGGAACTGAGCATCTAAGCCACGTGCTTCAAGGCAGGGAACGGGAGTTCGAGACCAGATGGTCCCCCCATTCTTGCGGAGCCTAAACTGAGGTGCGTGGGCGAAAAGGTCGGGTGGAGGGGATGGGGTGTACGGGGGGGGGCGGTGCACGGGGGGGAGGGGGGTGCACGGGGGGGGGGGGGTGCACGGGGGGGGAGGGGGTGCACGGGGGGGGGGGTGCACAGGCGGTGGGGGGGGTTGCCTCCCCTCTGCCGGCAACAGGCGGGAGTGGAGTGCTGCTCTGTGGGACGTTAACCCACAAGTTCACATGTCACGTGTGTCTATTCTTTTATTTGCGGTGTTTTATTTTACGTCCCCCCCCCCCCTTTTTACCCCCCCCTCCCACTCCTCTCGCCCCCCCCACTTCCCCTCTCTCAGCTCCTCACGGGGCCCTGTCGCGTCCGACTTGGGCGTTGCTCTTCGCTGAATTTCTGTCCCCCCCCATCCCCCTCCAGCCCCCCCAGCCTCCAACCCCCGTTCGGTGATCGGCGCTTTGTACCGGGCTGGTGTTGAATTGTCATAAATAAATAAATGAATATATAACAAAACACGAATATTTCAGCGTGCGGAGAGCGCGGAGAAAGTGGTCACCAACCAGAACGGAACCGCGGAGCGTGCAACGTCGAACTCGCCACGCGGCTCACAAACACTCGCAGGAGGAGGAGGCATCGGCGCAGTGGCGAAGATGCACCGCCAACGGCCGCTACTCTTGACGCAATCGTCTGGGTTGTTGCCTAACATCGATGAGAGCCATACAAAACGATGGCCTGATGTTAGCCGCGGCCGTGATTCAAACTGAGGTCACCAGGGTTTATAGCGCGATGCACTCACAATATTCGAGGCACGTCACCCACCGAAGTTGTGTATCCCAATTGCCAACTCTTAAGGCGGACAGCGTCACCGAGACTCAAGATCATTCTCACGATGTTCCTGCTCGGGTATATTTAATCAATTATGCCGATAAAATTAGAAACTCAACAGCGAGGTTAACAACTCAATTGCTCTACTCTCTTCTGACAGGCAAATTGGAGCCCAGTAGGCTCCATCTGTGTGTGTCCACGCTTTATTGACTTGCGTGCAATCCCGTCGGCGTAGAATATGTAATATTTAATAATGGTCTGCACCAGTTCTCCAGATGCAAGGTGGACTGCAACATCGCAGGATTGCTTGCGGGTTTCGGGAGCCCGTCATTCAGCAGTGGATAGACCACTGCTGTTGATGTTGATGCTACAACGGCAGCCGCACAGCGATGTCGATTGGCGATCACTACGGTGCATGGAAAGCAGGCGCTGTGTGCTACGTTGTGGGCAGATGGCAGTGTAGAACAAACTCCATTGTTGTGTTGTCCCTCTATGCTACCCTTTCCCTGCCTTCACCAAGCCGCACTGACCAGCGGGGTGAAGTATGGCCAAGCAATTCCTCCCTCCGCCCACCCCATGAAGACCCCCTGTCCAGCAGAGGATTGGCAAAAGGGCTGCAACATGTGCAAACGCCAGCTGTGTTGCCAAATTGTACTTCACTTTTGAAGGAGTACCCTTTGCACCACTTAGCAAACCTTTAAGCCACGTGATCCCCTGCTGCGCTTGGGTAGTTCTGGTGGTTGGTGGTGGTGGTGGGCTGTGGCCAGGACGCTTCTCGAGAAGGATTGGATGGCCAGTGGTCAAGAACGAGAGGATGGCGTGACAGCTAAATGACTGAACTACGTGCCCTGGTGCGGAGGAGAATGGGGCGTTCACATCGGCTGGTGTGTAGGTGCTGAGATGGACCGTTGAATCGCAGGAGGTGGCCGCGGCTTGTGAAGGCCGTCATCCAGCAGTGGATTTATCACGGCTGATGGTCGTTGCTAGCGGTGGTAGCTTTCTTTCAGTTGCAGATCTTAATTTTCGGTTGCCACATGTTGTATGGAAGAGACACATTTAAATAATTGTATTGCTGTACTATTAAAATGGCATCTTGTCAAACACGTCCATAATTGAAAGCAATGGTAATAATGATGATTTATTATCGTTCGATGTTCTTACGTTCACATTAAGGGAAATAAAATTGTGCATACAGGTGGTTATATAAATGATGTGACCAACAACAACAAACGCACGGACATCGTGTGAGACCATGAAAGAACGCCTTCGTGCACACAGCGAGCTCAGCTATTTTTACACAAAGCGAAATCATCACAAAGCCTCTGAGTGATAATCACCATTAACTTTATAAAAAATGGACATGAATCCTCGCACAAAGATCTCTCGTACAGCCTTTTGGTAGACTATTTGGACACGTACTGCTAGCGAGCACCTATTAAGGCCCGCACGAAAAAAATAGGGGATGGGTGGTCAACACCACTTCCGACCGCCTTTGTCTCCCCAGTGTATCAGGTACTCATTCAAGGCCGAGTCGACCTAGAGGAGGCCCAGGACTGGTTAAAATATTTGGCTGCCACTGTTATTGGACGCGAACGGGAATCGAACTCGAGTTGCTGGGTTCGTAGCGCAGTGCACGAACCACTGAACTTCTGCTCCCCACGTACACAAAGATCCCCCATAAAGCTTTAACATCCTTTTGCAGTAAGCACTGTTAGAAAGCACATATAAAGGCCGGCACGGGACACAAGGGGATGGCACCACGCACACACGCACTGACACACAAATTAGCACCTACCCCATCTTGTTTAAAATTGCGGAACAAAAATGGGTTTATTACAATTTTGTATCACTTCTTCGACTAGGCAACTGCTAACAAAACAAAGTATTACCCCCCTCCCCACCTACACCGTATATTGAAACGAAGAAAAACGGCAAATCTTTTGTTAAAGCCGCTATAATTCAGCCGTTAGCTCCTCATTGTTAAAACCAATAAAACAAATTATATACAAATAAGCAGGCGTCTCCTAATGGGACAGGTGTGGGTCTTGATGTTCTTCACTTCATCCCACGACGACAAGGGGACGTTGATGGCTCTCTCCTCCCGGGAGATTATCAGTCTCCGTGCCACAGGCGGCCCTCCCGTGCACGCCGTGCCGTGACGCTGACAAAAGGGGCCACGCCGCCTTGAGATGATGCGGGGGAGGGGGGGTGGAGGAGAGGGGGAAGGGAGGGGGCCACATCCGTCACCGAAGAGCGAGGTGGTGGTGGGGTGGGCGGGTGGGCGGATGGGTGGGGTGAGGTCAGGGGGATAAGAGTGAGAGTGACCCCCCCCACCACGCCCCAAGCCTCTTCCCCGCACGACAGGCGACCTTTGACCCACACCGCGCGCACGCCCTGACACACTGCGCCTTGCACCTGCATTCAATGAGTCAATGCCGCGTAAGGAATGAGTCGAGGCAGGTGCCAACTAAGGCTTTATCTGGGACCCCCCCCCCCTCCACCACCACCCCCTACCCAGTCACCATGTGCTCAGTGAGAGGTCACCCATTCTCCTCTGCTGTCCCACATTGTCTGGAACTCCCTTCCCCCTCCCACCTCCCCCAGCCATCTGTGCTCTGGACTCCCTGCCCCTTTATGAGCCCAGGCTCAAGACCTTTGCTGCTGTTGTTCCCATGACTGACTCACTGCCTCTTTCCCTCTCCGAGATGCGCTCACATTTAGATGCTGTATGAATCCATCGCATATCATGTTACATCCTAGTCATACTCCCAGCTGTTCTCTCAGAGCTCTCTGAAAGTACGCATTCGATCGCGATAACCGGTCCCTACGCAACACCCACGCCGCTTCCCAATTAAACACACCTCTACGTGTAGCGGCGTCGCAGTGGTTCGTTTTCACTCCGCTATTAACCCACCATCTCGATTTGGATTGCCCAGTCACTTTAAGATGTTTCTTGTTCATGTCTTTGTTTGTTGCGGTTGCACCCGAGTCAAGAGCCGCATGGCTCACAGGGTTATACTTAATAGATGAAACTGAAATGAAACTGAAACACCGGTCACCCATATCACCCACTTGCACTGGCCAGCATGATGACGCACGGTCCAACGAATTCCCAAGATTGAATGCGGTGTGGGGAGGCCTTCATCCAGCAGTGAATTGTCAAAGTGCCGTACATTAATAGTATCAATTATTAAAGCTCAACATGCTGTTTATCCTATTCCCCAGTCTATGGATTCACGCGAATTGGATATAACGCGATGAATGTATTCGGGAGCACACATTATTTTATAACGCGATCGAGTGAACTACGATGCGCGAGTAGGAATAAGCGCTCGTACGGCTGCCTCGGCGTAGCATCGGTACAAGGCGGGATGCTGCTGGATGTTTCTAGATCATTGGTTCTTAACCTGGGGTGCATGCAACCCCCATGGAGGTGCGAGACGTGGCCAGATTTTTCTAGAAGATAAATAATCGAAACACAAAATGAAGCATGGGCGCGTAAGTCACAACTACTTTTATCCATCAACCCCTATGCATGTATTAACATTGTACATTGTTTACGATTGAGAGTCAAAGGGGTGCAAGGCTGCAGTACAGGTGAAGCACCGCTGTTCTAGATGCTACCCACACGCCTCGGTCTTTGGTCACACTGCGTACGCATCTCACGTGTTTTCACGGACTGTGCTTTACTGCCTATATTATACATTTATTTATTATAACACGATTTTTCCGTAACGCGGCATTGTTCAGGAACGCAACTGCTACCGCGCTATAGGCGAACAGGTTGTATTATTATTATTGTTGGACGTGTTAACGTCTGCGGCAAAATGTACCCCTCGGTGTTGTTAAATGGTGTGGCTCTGCTCATCGTATTCTTAGGTTTTTTCGGTAAAGTCACGTAGGTAAAAAATTTAAATTAATAAAAGTACAATAAAAATAAAATAAAAATCACGACGTTTCGGAGGCAACACAAGCTTCCGTCTTCAGGAGGAAAAGATAGGTGGAATTCCTCTCCGTAGAAGGTATTAATTCTAGATTTGAAGCTTTCGTGACTGCAAGGATTCATATTCTTAGGTTTTTTCGGTAAAGTCACGTAGGTAAAAAATAAAAATTAATAAAAGTTAAATAAAAATAAAATAAATTAAAATTAATAAAAGTAAAATAAAAATAAAATAATTGTATTTTATTTTACTTTTATTAATTTTAATTTTTTACCTACGTGACTTTACCGGAAAAAACCTAAGAATATGAATCCTTGCAGTCACGAAAGCTTCAAATCTAGAATCTGCTCATCGTGTCGCGGTGCGCAGTCTCGGCAGGCATTCATTCATGAATCACGGAGGCAAAACAACTTGGCCTGCATGGAAAGAAAAGTGCCCACTGAGAAGCGAAATTGTCCTCGACTTGAAGAGTCGGCCAGCCAGCGAGCGGGCGAAACGTTGCTTCTTAAGCCGTGACTGCAAAGGCGGTACAGAGGCGGTCTGCGCGACAAACGTTACTTACACTCGCGACGCGGCGGATGGGAAAATGTACAATTTCTGTGGGGGGGGGGGGGGGGGGAGAAGAGAAAAATGCCATGAAAGTGGTCGCCACAAAAGGCAGTCGCATTTGAAGGTCAGAAATGTAGAACATCACTCAGCTTTGTGTGTACATAATTACATGCTGCTGCTGCTGCTGCTTTGGAAGCTCCGAGTGGAAAGGAGGCATGTGCAATAAGACCACTGACACGATTGTTAAATGAAATTAAAATTGAAGGCCTCCAGTTAATAAAGCGTTAATGCAATTTAATGGAAGAACCCTTTTGCTTATTTTAATTATAGACAGCATTTATATGGTGATGAGCTCGGCTGACCAATGCTGAAGGCCTCTAATACGCCGCAAGTGTTGGGAGATGCGCTGGGTGCCGCGCTGTCAATTAACGGTCGAGATAGACTGCCTCGGTGAATGCGCAAAACAACGGAAAGAATAATTGCTTTCATTTTCTCATCACGGATGTTGGTAAGTGCTCGCTGGCCTCTCCCAAACAGACAACCCAATTTACTGGAGTGCTTAAGGTCTTTTACAATATTGTAGGTGCTGATGTGAAGTGTGCAGCGGGGGGGGGGGGGGGGTTATTTCCATACACGTGTTAAAAAATAAATAAAAACGCTTAGTAATAATTTACAAAAAAATCTACGCCACGGAGCGCAATTATTTATAAAAAAAAAAACGGAGTGATCGCGCGGCCCATAGCGCAAATGCTGAGTGCATAAGCGACAACACTTTCGGTCCAAAGCAAGACACGGTGACGTGGAAACCGCCCCCCCCCCCCCCCCCCAAAAAAAAAAAACCCTCTTGTCTGTCGGCAGAACAGGGTGGGTGACGGGAACAACTACGCAGACAGTCTGGTGTCTACACCAACAAAGTTCAACTCGGTCGGAATGAAACTCACCACGGTTTGTCAATAACACCGTTTAACCAGCGCTGCCATATAAAACCAACGCTGCTATGTAGTCGACGCAGCCATATAGCCAGCTGCTGCCGTACAACCAGCGCTGCCGAATATCCAATATTGCGGTATAACCAACGTTGCAGTATAATACTCTTAGTTCTTTCGGTAAAGTCACGTAGGTAAAAAATGAAATAAAAAATAATAAAATAAAACAATGAAAATCACGACGTTTCGGAGGCAACTTTCCAGTTGGGTTTGTGTTGTTGTTGTTGGGGTGGGTAACTTGGAAATTATTTCCGCACTTGGCACACCACATCCAGTATACCTCGATAACTTTCCACCGTGACTCTGGCTACGAGTCGCGTGCCTACGCCAGAAACATTCGCAATACGTATCCCTGTAGATTGGTTGGCGATCAAACGTTGCACTGTACTCGGTACTTGTAATTTTAATCCGTCCTGTGTCGCAGCCGATGCCTCCCAACGCCTCCACTTGTCAGGGTCTTGAGCCATCTATCACTCAAGAGTTTGTGCTGTACGAGCCTTCGACAACACAACCGCGAAAGCCGACGCAGTGGCACTCATCCTGTGTCCACGTGCCTACCAGGATCCGTTGTAGCATTAAAACCTCGGTCAATTATGCTCGGCAGCTGCTCAACCTTCTTGCATTAGCCACTCTTAATACTGCGGTGCCAAAAAGAGGCTGTGAATATTGACGAACCAACAGTTTCCTGACGAATGGAAAACGGTTCATTCGTCAACTTCAAAGTGTTCCAGATACCACCGTATTAAAAAAGAGTGATTTCCAACTATGGGTCAGTCAGCTCTCTTTACGCTGACGAAGGGCCGTTGCTTAAAACGTCAGGTATTGTTTCTACATATTGTGAGACAGCGACACTTACCAAAGCGATGTGCGGTTTGTTTTTTTACTTGTGCTTATGCGCCACTGTCAGCGCAGCTCATTAATTTTTAATATAGGTTAGTTAGGATCTCTTGTTTTGTTTTATGTAAACATTAGCAGCTTAGATTGATACCATTCATCGGTGGGAGTGAACAACAAAAGACACTTTAAATGCATGTCCGGGCTAGCTATTTTCCCATTTATCTTGTGCCCAACATTGAAGTCTTCTTTATGTTCTTTAATCATTTCCTGTAATTCAGTTCCATTGGCTATCATGAGGAATTTCTAGATTTGAAGCTTTCGTGACTGCAAGGATTCATATTCTTAGGTTTTTTCGGTAAAGTCGCGTAGGTAAAACATTAAAATTAACAAAAGTAAAATAAAATAAAAATCACGACGTTTCGGAGAAAGGGCCCTTCCCCCTCTTGTGTATATACGGAGCGGTAGCTCCTGCAATCTCTCATTTACTTGATACAGCTGTTGTGGCTGTGACGGTTCCACCTGAAGACGGAAGCTTGTGTTGCCTCCGAAACGTCGTGATTTTTATTTTATTTTACTTTTATTAATTTTAATGTTTCACCTACGTGACTTTACCGAACAAACCTAAGAATATCATGAGGAATGTCAAGACTTTGTTTCCACATTTATGTCCATGGCTTTATATCTCCAATCCAATGATCAAACAAAGATCACATTGTAATGTTGCCGTGAATAACTCTGGCGAAAGCCTGTCTCCTCCTCCGGCTACTGGTTCATTCAGGTGCCACAGTGGCGAGATGTTCACTACCTCGCCTGGTATACAGGAGGTCGTGGGTTCGATCCTGACCCTGACGCCTGCTGCTGTATATTTGGAGTGTACATGCTCTCTCTCCCCGTGGTTGCGTGTATTTTTCTCCGGGTCCTCCGGTTTTCCTCTCCACATTTAGAATCAACATGCGTTTAGAGTATATGCCTGCTAGAAATTTCTAAACGATAAGCCACTTCGTTGAGCTATCATTTGGCTAGGTCGCTTCTTAAAAAGATCTACAAAATTCTAGATTTGAAGCTTTCGAGACTGCAAGGATTCATACTCTTAGGTTTTTTTTGGTAAAGTCACGTAGGTAAAAAAAGAAATTAATAAAAGTAATAATAGAAATAAAATTTAAAAAAATAACGACGTTTCGAAGGCAACATAAGTTTCCGTCATCAGGTGATACAGCAAATCTAGCTGTGACGGTCCCACCTGATGACGGAGACTTGTGTTGCCTCCAAAACGTCGTGATTTTTTATTATTTTATTTCTATTATTCACTTTTATTAATTAAAAAAAAAATTTACTTACGTGACTTTCCCGAAAAAACCTAAGAGTAAGATCTACAAAACTCAGTGGGCCTTACCTGGTAAAATAAAATAAAAATAAATAGTTTAGTTTAGCTGTCTTCAAGCAAGCCCAGTTTTAGCTGTTCCATTTTTGTACGTGGTTTTCATCGTGACTATCTAGTTTTTTAAAATTTAATTTTAGACCTTGGTTTGTGATAGATAGATGGCTGCATCAATTTCCACCAAGGCAAAATGGCTTTTCGTAGTCTACAGAGGCTAGGCGTAATGATGTTTGATTACCATTAGCCTTTTCCATAACCTAACGGCACGTTTGTGGTCTATGCTAGAAAACCCTTCTCTAAAAACCCGGCTTACTCGTGTCGTTGGTTAGCCTCAACACCTTATGCCATTCTGTTCCCCAAATAATGTTTGCGGACGAAGCATATGCGCGTGAAAGGAGGCGAATTGGATCTGTAATCGATTGCGCAAGTGAATCTTTCACGACCAACGTTGTGACTCATCGTTCGCTTACTTTGGGTTAGATCGTGGAGGTGTAATGCGATTGTTTTTGTTACTGTAACCAATACAAAGACAAAGATCCCCCGTATAGCCTTAACAGACGGTGGGGGCAAGTGCTGCCAGCGAGCACCTATGAAGGCCGGCACGACACACGAGGGGGTGGGTGGCCAGCACCACGCCCAACCGCCTTTGTCTCCCCAGTGGCGATGTTTACTCACCGCACCAGGTACTCATTTCAGGCTGAGTCGACCTAGGGGAGGCCCGGGACCCGTTCAGATAATCATCACTGGTGTTGGCCGTGAGCGGGAATCGAACCCGGATCGCCAGATTCATAGCGCAGCGTGCTAACCACTACACCACCGCTCCCCTCTAACCCGACACTATCTCACCCCCTCCCCCTCCCACCTACAAAGGGTCCCCACTTGCTTGGGGCAGTGGGGTCCTACGTCACCCCTCCTATGAATGTTTTAGACGCGCCGATCGGGAATTTCGCGGATTCCTCCTCCCCCACCTCCACCTCCTCCTATTGTACATCGCCGCGTTGTACCGGGGGCTCGCGTTTTTTGTCGCAATAAATTTTTTTTTTACATATATAAATAAAAATTTTTTTTTAAAACTAGAATCCTTCACCACGGGACAGAGCCAGTATTGAAACATTGCTTTTCAACATTCCGGGTTTCTGAAGAAAACAAAAAAACATCAATTGGCACATTTGCCCATAACGTGGCAACTTTATTTGAATGACTGTCGGGTCGTGGAGGGATATAGTGTGTACAAAAAAACAAGAAACCAACACGATCTAACCCAAAATACGCGAATTACGAATCGGTGTCATCATCCGTTTGGACGAGAACAACGATTGAGGCATCCGCCCATGATTGAGGCATTTCATGCGCACGTAAACATCTCGCAAAGACGCATGGCATACGTCAACTTAATTAAGCGCTAACTGAGCGAAGCGCAAACAACACACACATAACAACTCTCGTGCGTGTTTGTTCGCCATTCAATTGTCAATCCCCCCCCCCCCCCCTATGTTCGTGTTAGTCAAAAGAAAGGGGTTTAGCGCACTGTGTGAAATCAGCCTGCCGACAAGCCAAGAGTTCGTGCGTAATTTGACAAGGCAAGGCTCAGCCTCCAATCGTGTAAAGAGTGACTTTAAATGACACAGACGCTGTAATTATCACTGTTTAGCGGGAGCAGTTGGAGGTAAACACGCTTTAAGCCGAAACAAACGCGTGTCATTACGCGCATTGACCTATTAATGCACGACGGGCACTTGTGACACGTTTATACGCGGGTGAACGCCGAGTGAAAATCGTTTTTTCCTCCTCTTATCAAAGTTTTATATACGCATAGACACATGCGGTACATGCGCACACGTTTCCGAAACACACAAACAAGCCTACCCACACTATTATACAACATCCACTTTCACTAAGAAAGCAGAAGCTGAAATAAGGTGGCATTCGTGTGGAGCCTCTATTGCGTTCTAACGCGGCCTCTGCACGCAACTTCGCAGCGTCTTCACGAAGTCAGCTCGCCGGAGACTGGGTAACTACCATTTCTCAAACTTCAATTGGAGCTTTCGTGACTGCTGCAATTACTCTTTGGTCCTTTCGGTAAAGTCACGTAGAAAGAGGAAATAATGAATTAAATAATTGCATACGACGTTTCGATTGCAACACAAGCAATCATCATCAGGCACAAATGAAAAAGAAAACAAACCTAGTAAATTCTAGATTTGAAGCTTTCGTGACTGCAAGGATTCATATTCTTAGGTTTTTTCGGTAAAGTCACGTAGGTAAAAAATTTTAATTAATAAAAGTAAAATAAAAATAAAAATCACGACGTTTCGGAGGCAACACAAGCTTGGCTCCTCCCACCCTCAAACAGTATATATACAAGGACTGTTTTTAAATCCTTCATATTAAGTTCGCGTGCTTGCTTGCTTGCTTAGAACCGTGCAAATCTTTCGGTCGTTTTTTAACCCACTTCCCGTGATCCAATCGAGCTGACATTTTCCACACAGACTCGTTGTGCCAGACAATTATTGTTCGTGAAAAAAAATTCCCAAAATTGTACACTTTTTAGGCAAATTTTTTTTATTTTACATATATTCAAATAGAACGCATTCATGGCTTTGGCTGAACGTCAGAGTGTAAGAGCCCAGAGCGTAACCCCTGCACAGGCCGTGGCGGAGTAGCGCAGTTGGTAGCGCCCTCGCTTCCCATGCCAAAGGTCGCGGGATCGATCCCCGCGTCCTCCACAGGCGAATATATTTTTAAATCCTTTATATTAAGTTCGCTTGCTTGCTTAGGACCGTGCAAATCTCTCGCTCGATTTTTAACCCACTTCCCGTGATCCAATCGAGCTGACATTTTCCACACAGACTCGTTGTGTGTGACAATTTATTTTCGTGAGAAAAAAAATCCAAAATTTTACACTGTTTAGGGAAAACAAATTAAATATTTAATTACCAATTGCTTAATGGTGGCAGACAATCATCTGACGCATAGGTGGCAGCCATCTCAAGCCAGAGGACGAGAGGACTCTAGCCGCCACGCATATAAAGGATTTATAGTGAAAAACTTTGTTTTTACGGGTTTACTTGTTTTGGAATTTATCTCACTTGATACAGCTATCGTGCTGTGACGGTTCCACCTGAAGACGGAAGCTTGTGTTGCCTCCGAAACGTCGTGACTTTATTTATTTATTTTACTTTTATTAATTTAATTTTTTTACCTACGTGGCTTTACCGAAAAAACATAAGAATATGAAACCTAGCAAACTTAGAAATCCAATGCAATACAACACAGAGAGTCGGCTAACATAACAGTCAACACCCCACCTGGTTGATTCCCTTCTTCCTCATTTTATATTTTTAAATCGTACGGCCGTCTTGCCGAGCCAGGCGACGGCCTCTTCGATCAGCAGCGTGGAGGAGGATGAGGAGGAGGGCCCCCCTCACCCCCTCCTCCTCCCACCCCACCGGGTCCACCGTCGAGTCCAACCAGGGCCCCACTCGTCGACTGGGAGCGTGCGACGCACGCTCCCAGTCGACGAGCACGTCCACGGCGCGTGCGTGGTGTGTCACGTGGGACCAAGTGTTGGCTGCACTTCTTCATTGACAACAAAAACGAAGAGGCAGTCGGACAAATCTGGCTAAATTACCCGACGGGGCTGGCTGTAATCACCGGCGAAACGTCGTTAACTCCGATGGTGAATGCTGTGTGTTTACTCTCCAACACACCGGTGTGTTGTACTAATAACGAATTGGCATTGTTCTGTTCACGTGACAAACCTTACCAATTGGCTGTGTCGGGTGGTGGCGGGTTTAACGACACATTTATTTTTACGCGACCTACCCCAAAAAAAACCCCTTGATAAAGGACGATAATTTATTCATTTTTTTCAAATCGGACAGTTTATTTATCCTTGCACCTTGAATACAGTGCCTTTAGAACGGACTAATGCACCACATGGCGGTAAGTGCATGCATACAGGAGCTCAACAGATTCCAAAAGCCTCGGCACTTGGCAAAACAAAATTGCAGCACACAACCGCCACATCTGAACACAATGCACCGTCTGCACCACCACGCGGATCTAAACAACGCAGGGCACCACTTTTCGCCATTCCACCCTTCGTCACTGTTTGCAAGACTGCAAATGCATACGCCAACACAAAACAAATTGCATACTAGAAGCGGTTGTATACGCAATGCCCCTGAAAAATGCCTCGGCGATGTTATTTGTAAAAAAAAAAACTGTAGGTGAACTTGCACTTGTGGCCTTGGATAATTTTTGCAGAAACATTCTTGAAATTTCGAACTTTACTTTTCAATTGAAAGCAAATCTCTGGGTTTTTGTATTTTTTTAATGTTGTCTGCTCGTTTAAAATACATTTCTCCCGGGCATTGAATACAACTTCAGCCGGGGAGTTACACCGAGACAGAGGTTTGTTTGGACCCCCATCTTTGCGTGTTTTTTTCACATCAAAATATAATTGCAATGTAATAATTGATTTTTAACATTTTATTTTCATAACAAAAATTAACAACATTACAAATGCCAGACGTAAGGTCATCGAAAGTGAGCGTTTATTATTTAATTTAGAGCTTAAAGTTCGTATAACATTTTTTCAAGGAATTTGCTTTGGTCTAAAATTAAGACGAGCCAACTTCTTTGGTAGTTCCCTCTGTGCAACGGTACCAAGGCAGCGGTTCTCAACCCATTCGCCCTGGGGCAAGGGGTGGGGGCTGAGGCTGCAGCATGGGTACCGTGCAGGACACATTTTCAAACCAATCAGCGCCATGTTATGGTGACAACACAGACGAATACACAACGTTCAGAAAATGCCCTGCTAACACCGTGTCGACGATTAATCGGTGTATTTTGGTAACATGGGAGGTGACGGGGTCTGATGATGGGATGGGGGGGGGGTGATTTTGATTGGGGGGGCCGTCTTACCATAAAGTTTGAGAACCACTGCACTTGCGTAACAATCCCCCATCACTACACTCGGTGGTACATCCTAGCAGATATACAATTTGCATTAAATTTGGAGTAGATGGGCTGATCTCCACGCCACTTTCATTGATTTTTGCGTAAGAGGGAAGTGAAAATGCCATTTTATCATTTGCCAGAATTTCTGATTTGTAAGTATTTTCCATTAATGACCATGGCAATTGATGGTAACTGGGAGAGTGCTTTAATCTCAACCCCAGGGATGGCTCCCAGTTCGTACGGAAAGAGTAACTCATGAGAAGTTCGCTCTTGGCATGGAAAAGACTGTCTTAAAGGCAACAACTGTGTGTTTAAGAATGTTTCAAGACAATTATGCAAAGCCATATCCCATCTGCTGGGCAGAGTGAGTGTAAAGTTGCTGGCGGACTGGCATTATTTTGTTCACATAATTTTCATGTCAAATAGGCAAGCAATGACACATCAAATTGATTCTCACACTCTCATTACATGCAACGAATCGCACATGCAAGAATCAATTATTTTCAAATCTACATTGTAAGAGGGTGATTTGAAAGGTTCTGAGCTGAACATATGCACCTTATGGCGGAACCCCGCGGTCCCATAAGCCCCCGGCTCTCGCATGAATTGCGTTGCGACGTCGTTTTATGTCTGTTGAAGGCGAACGACACGGCGATCTATTCCTCTCGACGAGCTCTACACGTTTCAAAGTTGTGTTTCTTCTGCGCATTCGTCCTCGCTGCTGCGCTTGGACATGACGTGACAAGAGAATGATCCGCGCCAGGTGGGTCGCGGAGTTTATGTGCGCGGTGGGATGGAGTCGCCAAAAATAAATTCATTAAATTTCGATTTAAAGCTTTCGTGACTGCAGGGATTCATCTTCTTGGTTCTTTCGGTAAAGTCACGTAGAAGGGACTTTACCGAAAGAACCAAGAAAATAAATTCATTAATTACGATTTTGACTTCCGTTTATTCGGGACCCCGGGGTCCCACCATAAGGTTAATATGTATGTACATCAATAAGAACCACGTAATTTTTCGCTCACTTTCTTTAACAAGTGCGCTTTTTTAAACCTTTTAAATTTTACCCACAAATAAGTTTTCTTCCATTCCATTCAGATTCCCCCGCTCAGCTTCTTTCAGATCATCACGACCATTATAATTCTCAAAATATTTTTCCATGCAGATGCTCATTCAATTTGGGACACCGGAGAAAATCACTGGAAACCAGGTCTGGAGAAGAGGCAGTGATGTGTGGGAGTTTATTCAAGTGAAACTCATTGACGGCATCAGCATACAACTCTTGCAGTGTGTGCTGGAGCGTTGTCGCGCACAACAAGCGAGTCACGCTCACCTTTCCAAGAGCACTTTGCTTATTGACCAATGCAGGTAGACAGAGGCAGTCTGTATAATGTTGACCTGCAATCGTCTGCTTGTGGGCCATGAAGTCCACGTGCACCACACTCCTCGCAGAATCCCATGCAGTGGCGAGCAAGGTCTTCCCTGCAAGGCGCTCTCGCTTGATTTTCTTGGCTGTTGGGAGAAGCCGGACGTTTCCACTGTGGGGGAGCGACTGCCGTTCGGGGTCGTGTCGGTAAACTCCAGGCCTCGTCGCCGGTAGCGAATCGCCTACTTAAAACTATGCCCCAGTCCGCCTCCACCCGGACAAGATTGTCAGGGGAAGTCATCGTTGGACGCTCGCTCTTGATGCCGTGTCGGTGTCATGGCAACCTGACGTGCACACATTGTCTATGGGACCCTTTTTGCCAGTATCGAAATTATTAAATAACACTGGTCAACAAAAAAAAACTTTTTTTTTCTGGCCTGGACTTTTGCAGCTGTTTTAGTCTAATTTCAGGGTGCTGATTCCAAATCTGATCTCAGATTTGCTCTATCACATCTCATTTTTATGCTATCGGCATACCCATTTTCATTGATTTTACCCGAAATTAACTCTGTCACTTATGATTGCAAGTTGTTGCGAATCAGTGACTGCTTTAGTGTTAAAATATGGTGCTGTATTTTTAGGAGTGTGTTAATAATATAATTTAATGTAGATTTCCACATTTATTGAATATTTTTCTTCTGCAGTTTTTATTGAAAATGCAATATGATATCTCAAAAACCTGATGTGATAGACAAAAACTGATGCCAGATTTGGAATCAGCACCCCAAAATTACCTTAAGACCGTTGGAATACCTTATGCCAGACAAAGTGTGTTGACCAGTGTAATAGGCTTTACCCTATCTGGCAATAACACAGGTTTAGAGATGTTCAAATGTTGAATTTCTTTCCCACCGTACGTCACCAACCGTGCCCATCGGAGATGCAGGGGATAGTCAACAAACTATGTGTGTATGAATGTTGAAATTGTTTTGCACCGTACATATGAAAAGGCATCAAAAGTCTGCATTCGTCACACATACTTGTGGCAACACGTGTGGCAAATGCAGACTTGATGCCTTACAATAGATGTCTTATTTGGTGTTTGAACATCTTAACACCTGCGATGTTGCCGGAAAGGGTAAAGCCTATTCTTATTGTTCTTGGTTCTTTCGGTAAAGTCACGTAGAAGGGACATAATAAAATAATATGAATATAAAAAATAAACATTCTCACGACGTTTCGACTGCAACACAGGTGTGAAATCCACAGCAGCACCAAGTCCTTGGTGCTGACGTTAGGAAAAAACGCCACTTTTTTCAAATTTTCTTGCTGTGGATTTCACACCTGATGATGATTGATTGTGTTACAGTCGAAACGTCGTGAGAATGTTTATTGTTTTATATTTTTATTCTTTTATTATTTCCCTTCTACGTGACTTTACCGAAAGAACCAATAATATGAATCCCTGCAGTCACAAAAGCTATAAATCAAAACCTATTCCTATTGTTTCATTGCCTGGTTCATTGTTTCCACCGATCCCACGCCAATGCCAAAGGTGTCAGCTGACTTGGGCTGCGGTCTTACAAAACCACGTGTCGCACAGCCTTGATATTTCCCTCGTTCACCGCAGTCGCTGGCCGCCCCAACCCTGCGGTCATCTTCAAGGGTCCGTTCTGTCACGACGGAAAATCATCAGCCTGCAGTATGTCCGTTGTCACGAATGATGGTGCATTGTCGCGTTGTAACACTTTCCACTTGTGTTTGGAAATTAAATCATGGTTTCGTGTTCTCGTGTCAAAAAATGTCGGGAGAGCACAATGCCTGATTTAATAATCGTCAGCATCCATCATGGTCTACCTGCAATAGATGGATATTGTACCCTGGCTGTATGGGTATACTCAACCATGGACTGTGAGCAGTTGTAGCAGCATCAGTGGTCTCCGCTAAATCATTCTGCACCAGGCTCGGCACTCTTGGTGCCACCCTCGTATGCGAGATGTTCACGTGACCCTTGGAGCCAACACATGTCCTCCATGCACCACAATGTTAAATAGTAATCGAATCTTTAAACGAACATTACAATGCATTGATTTGAAGCTTTCGTGACTGCAGGAATCCATACTCTTTGGTTCTTTCGGTAAAGTCACATAGGTATTAAGGGTGATGGGCGCTTGTGTTGCGCCCGAAACGTCGTGTTTTTATTTTATTTTACACCTACGTGACTTTACCGAAAGAACCAAAGAGTATGAACATTACAATGCATTGAATCGCAGAAGAGGCAAATCATTGCGTGGCTAAATCTCAGATTCTCAGCACTTCGAGTTCTATTCAAAGAATGCATTGGCTTTGCCACCGTGCCAGGAAATGCACTTCCCTAAAGTCACCAAGCCCAAGCAAGTACCAAGTTTAAAGGTATTTATAATTAACACAGGTGCCGATTGCTTGCAGATAAAAAAGAGCCAAAACATGGGAACACTTTAAATTAATTCAACGGGCAGAAATCACCCTGCGGGCAATTGCCAAGCTCCCGGCACCACTTAGTGCGTCAGGTTAGCGTCGGTTAGCGTTACAACACGGACCTTTCAGATATTCTCACAAGATAGGACATGCCCTTAAAATATGGGGCTAATTCATGAATAGGGGGTGCCCTCATGAATCCGTTTTCTTTGGAAAAGCCCAGTATTTTCACGACAACAGCATTTTTGCCCATTTATAGCCTGTAATGCTTTACATATATATTGTTTTGCATATCATACAATCATGAAAAGCAATATAAAACCACCGAAAGCCACAGGCCAATTCTGGAACATGTAATCCAGTCCTACAGCAGTTACAGAGTACAGTGCTAAACTGAGACCGCCTGGCACGTGATACCTTCTGCGCAACTAACAACAAGGCGACGTCGCATTTGTGATGTGGGACAAGGCAAACACCTGCTCACGTTCTCTTTTGAGGACACCCGACGATCGAGGCGGCGCACACTACACGCGTCACGTCATCGCCATTTAGCCAAAACGTGACAAGAGGCGGCGGGGGAGCGAACTTTTAACGGGCGTCGCGCGTCTCATCGTAACCATCCCCCCCCGCCCCGCACCCCCCCCCCCCACCACACCCCAAACAATCACAGCCGCGGCAAAATCAAAGTTACAAAATATTGCACGCGCAAATCGGAGTGCATTTTTTTTTTCTTTCTTTCAGGAATGAGGTTACAGGTACAGCACGTGCGCATGGCACACAAATAATAAAAACAATCAAAAGATTTTCAGAGATCACCTTATTCCCCCCCCCCAAATGAGATATGTTCAGAATCAGTGACGGGAGACATTAGAAAATCACAGCAGAGAGACACTCTTCTAAAGCCTTTAGCTATTCATCTGTCTTCAGAGGCAGCCACATCTCCACGTTATTATTTTGTTCCGACCCACCTGAAGTGACGTTTCACCAGACACTGTTCAAGGACAATGTTCTTCATACAACAAAAACAAAACAACAGAACACGAACCAACAACATCATACCAGTGAAAACAACAAGAACGTACAATCGCGCTGGCTGTTGGCAACATTTCGACCGGACCAACGCTGTTAAAGTGCAGCCATCAAAATTGTAGTTGACCACTCCCGCCGTAGGCCACGGCAGCATTGCGGGACACCTTGCTCGTGGCGCAAACCGGGGTGGAGAGTGTCGGCCCTTGACGCTTCCGCAGCACATCTGGGCAAGACAAGGCGAGTAGTGGTGCGGCGGAGTGACTGGCCGACGGCAGCCTGGGCTCTGCGCGGGGGTCTCAGTGGCCGGCCAGCCGGCCCCACTGCACCGTCGAGAAGAAGGGGTGCGCTCGAATCTCCTCCACTCCAAGCCGCTCCCACGCGTTGAACTGCAGCAGCTGCTCCACAGCACACACACAAAAAAAAAATAGATCCTGCGTGTTAACCTATGTAGACCGTTGAGTGGGCTGTTAGCGAGCGGTTGTGAAGGTCGGCAAGGCGTGTGCGGGGGCAATGGGGGTAGGGCAACAGTGTGGCCAGCAACACGCCCGCCTGCGTTTCTCTCCCCAGTGTTGGATGTTTACACGCCGCAGCAGATACTCATTCGACCAAGAGGAAGGGATCAGAGATCACTTGCCACCGACGGTGGCCGTGGCCGGGAATCGAACGCAGGTTGCCGGCATTGCAGCGCAATGCATTACCTAACCGCCGTGCCACCACTCCCCACGACACATACACAAAACATGGGCAAGCATCCCGCATCGCCAAACACGTCCATAAGGCTTAAATGGCTGAATGCCAAATAAATATCCGTATACAAACACACACTCTACATGTAAGTGCAAACTAAACAGATGGATATTGCATGGCTAGTTGCATGGCAAAACCGCGAACGCGATGACTTTACACCCTATGGTTGCGCGCACGTAGTGTGGGTTTATTTATTTAATCATAAAAAAAGTATTATTCTGAAGTTAATCTCACCTGGCGGAGGAGCGAGGCAGCCTCTGGGGAGAGATGCTCGGGCAGGTGTAGCGTAGTGTGCGTTGTGATGCCAGTCGGGTGGCACACGTGCAGTGCCTGCACGGACGCTCGCAAAAAAAAAGCGGAGTCATGAAAATATACGCGCGCCATCGCTTGCTGTTTCTTCCGTTAAGAAACTGAAGACAAAAGAGAAAAACCTGAACTTAATGAAATCAAAGGCTTTGAACAAATCACCCAGAATGTCAATGCACAACAGGGTTGCCAAAGGTGCTGCGGAGATATATTGTGGGCAGCAGAGGTCACTGTAGCAAAATCCATTGTTGTGCTGTGCTTCTATGGTCCCACGTCTATGCTCCACGCCCTCCCCAACCCCACACTGACCAGCGTGGGAGAATATGGTCAAATAACCCTCCAATAACCGGCGTGGTGTGGCGATGCCCTCATCCTGCAGTGGATTGTACATGCATGCATTGTAATCAAAATATATTCATGAAAATTCAGAAAGGTATTTTTCCAAAAATTTATTCATTCCCTTCAATAGCCACTACCGGACACAGCACGCTTCGAATTAGAACGTTCTTGATTGTAATGAAAGACGTTAATCAGACGTGGCTATGTGTCGACTTAAAACAAACCATAAATGTATTCATTCGACAACATACAAGGGCCTATACGGACGTCCATCTTGCTCACAGGCAGCAAGAGTTGCTGTTGGCAAGGACGCAGACATTTCTCCCCGGTTTATCGATTGCCCAACGTTTAATCGAATAGACGGCACCGATTTGAAACAAAAAAGTGAATTGAAAATCCGCTGTCCACCCCGTGCCATAACTTTCACCAACATCCTTGCCTGCGTCAGTGAAAGCCATATAAAATAACATTTTCTCCACTGCCCTCTTACTTAAGTTTGAGCTTAAGTATAACAAATATATAATTGCGCCTACCCACATTCGTCTCTCCGCATAATTTTTTTTTAAATACAACCCATCGGCCACAAACCCTCTCATCTTATCAGCAGTACTGGTTCAATAGACGCAAACTCTTGTCCGGTTTTCACATTCAGTGTCTCATCAGCAGTCAGGCTTGCTTGAACCAATGCCAGTGAACTGCCTGATGTTTATAGGCAAGGACCCTTTCACGTAACTTCTAAGCGATCTTGAAGAAAGTTATCGGTCGATTAAAACAAAAGCGCGCATTCCTCTGAGTAAAGGGATCTTCAAGGGAATGTTTTGACAAACCTGTCCCGTCAGGAGTTCAAACATTATGGCACCAAGACTCCACCAGTCACAGGCCTCGGTCTCCTCAGCAATACCACCGACCTCTGCCCGACAACGCACAAGGGGGTACACATTACACATTACCCTCCCATCAACCCAACATTACCACTCCCCTGTACACAAAAACAAATATCCGCTGTATAGCCTTTAAACACTGTTGGAGCAAGTGCTGTTAGCGCGGACCTATGAAGGCTGGCACGGCACACGAGTGGGTGGGTGGCCAGCACCATACCCGGCCGCCTTTGTCTCCCCAGTGGCGATGTTTACACACAGCACTAGGTGTAAATCTAGCTCAGTGAGGCCCAGGACCGGTTCAAATATTCGCCAATTATTGGTCGTGAGTGGGAAACGAACTCAGATCGACAGGATGATAGTGCGGTGCGCTGCTACACTACCCCGCACACACAAAGATCCCCCGTATAGCCTTAACAGACTGTAGAGGCAAGTGCTGTTAGCGAGCACCTATGAAGGCCGGAACAGTACACGAGGGGGTGGGTGGCCAGCACCACGCCCGACCGCCTTTGTCTCCCCAGTGGCGATGTTTACACACCGCACCAGGTACTCATTTGAGGCCGAGCCGGCCTAGGGGAGGCCCAGAACCGGTTCAGATAATCGTCACTGGTGTTGGCCGTGAGCGGGAATCGAACCCGTGTCGCCGGGTTCATAGCCCAGCGTGCTCACCGCTACACTACCGCTCCCCACTACACTGCACACACACGCACATACATACATACAGTGATCATCGAGTGGCCCGTGTCTGTCTAGGTCACACCCGGCACTCACCTGGGGCGCAGTAGAACTGCTCCTGTGCAAGGCTGCTGCAGCTCCAGTCCACTTCGCTCCACTGGCCAAAATAGGTGAGCAGAATGTGTCCTGAAAGCACAACGCGTGGGAGGACATTCATCTCTTAAATGAACTGCGGGACGGACTAAAACACCTCGATTAAACATAACCAATAGGTCATGTAACCACCTGACAGACTCAGCCCCTCCTAACACAGCAATATAATCAATTAGCATTAATAGATTTTTAAAAATCCATTCCTTTTAGTAAAATTTTTACCATCTCTTTTGTGTTTTTATCAGTCTCGTGTGTGCAGTCTCATTCGTTACATGAGCAAATTATTAATTTCCAACAAGTTAAAGTAGCTTATGAATGACAGCTTCTTACGTGCACAATTAAATGAGCAAAAGAATAGATTTTAATTGCGGCATCATGACTGCGCATTTCAATCGAGTTTCTCGTTTCAAAATCACACCGTGAACCTGAAACGCATGATTTTCACGTGGCACGTGAAATCTTGTAGGCTGTTAAAAACTACGGCCGTTATCTTTCTGCTGTCACGGCCACCATTTTTTTCTGGAATCCACTTGTGTCCTCGGCTCTCTCAAGATGGTGAGTCTACCATCAGGAGACGCTCTTAAACTCATGCTCGATGTCAATTACAGACATAAATGCAAACTGTGATTTGACATCTGTGAATTTTCAGATGTGAAATGTATCCTTTCGTTGTATTATGTTTAATCATTGCCGTCATATATGGGATGTCCCAGTGGCGAGAGGTTATCTGCCTCGCCTGGTATACAGGAGGGTCGTGGGTTCGATCTCAACTCTGACGCCTGTTGTATATATGGAGTTTGCATGTTCTCCCCGCAGTCGCATGGATTTTCTCCGGGTGCTCAGGTTTTTCCCTCCACATTCAGCATCAACATGCATTTAGAGTATTTGGCTGCTAGGCATTTCCACATACGCCACTTCGTTGAGCTATCATTTGTGGCCAGGTAGCTTCTGAAAAAGAGCTGCATAGCTCAGTGGACCTTGCCTGCTAAAACAAAAATAGCTTCGTTAAGTTTGCATATTTTTCGAAATTATTCTATTGTTTTGATCGATACGTTAAGACAACCCTACGATTGTCTAACGTGTCTATCTACGTAACTCCCTCTGCAATCTTCCGCCATCGCCGATCCCCAGCCTTGTCAGGACACCTCTGGTAAAGAGGAAGCCTCCTAGTTCTTCCAGATTCAATCAAATGTCGACATGTTTTTTTAATACGAACTTAATACCCGGGTGACGCACAGAGGACAAGTGACATCTCCTCTCCGTACGAGATGAGGGCGAAGCCGCCACGGAGCCATGCGAACTTGGGAGACGTCTGGCGGCGTGTCGGATTTTGGCAGAGGAGCCACCTCCGCCCCCCCACCCCGCCCCCCCCCCCCCCCCCCGCTGAGATCAGAGTTTCCTTTGATGCTACAATTTGACCTTGTATTGTGCGGCGCGACTACTGTGCAAGTATCCGTTTAGTATGCAGCCTATTGAGCTTCCCGCAGAAAGTCCGTTTTGCACCTTTCATAGAAATAATAATTTGGAATTCACCACCCACCCCCCTCCCGAGTTTTATGCTCATTGCGCTATAGTGGAAAGGCAGCACATTTCGACGGCTGTGATCGCAGCACTGCGGAGGCAGCGAGGGTTGGCGGATCACACGAATGTTGTGAAACTCCCTTCCTGTGGGTGTCAAGGTGGTATCATACCCTGGCTTGCCAAGAAAAGGGAGTAGAGCAGGTAGACTAATTTAGATCTGTTTCCATCTTGCGTGCGAGGGTTTTCTCTGGGTGCGCTGGTTCCCTCCCACTTGTATGAACACTCAAATTGGCTATCTTAAAATGAAAACCCAATGCAGGACCCTCCTGCAAACAAGTCCCTGGACTGTGTGTGAATCTCCTGGATAAATGAATATTATTATTACATGAGGGTAATGCGCACCGCATGGCAGTCAAGTTGGACTTTAGCCAAATAAAGTTGAAAACCAAATTTAACGGGCCGTTTCTTTCGTGTGCAATCATTGGTGACTGGGCGAGAAACGTGCAACACTTGAGAACCGTTTAAATCACGTGTCTGCCTGGGTCTTAATTTTAGAACTTTCGTGACTGCATGAATTATTATTTGTTTCTTTCGGTTAAGTCACGTCTAAAGATAAAATAATAAATTAAATTAAATAATAGAATACGACGTTTCGATTGCAACACAAGCAATCATCATCAGGTATAATGAAATAGCGACATAAAATCTAACCAGAAAACTATAGACAGACATATTAGCAGACAGATATCACCAAGATACATAGCGAGAGCCTGGTTGATTACGTATTTCAAAGATTGCTAAGTTAGAATTTAAGTGTGAACAATCTAAAGAGAGGACACAGGCAGAGAAAACAAGTCGCCAGAGAGAGAGAAAAAAGATAAGCTTAAAACTTCCCCGTAGAAGTGGTTCAATCTTAATTTTAGAACTTTCGTGACTGCATGAATTATTATTTGTTTCTTTCGGTTAAGTCACGTCTAAAGATAAAATAATAAATTAAATTAAATAATAGAATACGACGTATTTCATTATACCTGATGATGATTGCTTGTGTTGCAATCGAAACGTCGTATTCTATTATTTAATTTAATTTATTATTTTATCTTTAGACGTGACTTAACCGAAAGAAACAAATAATGTCTGCCTGGGTTCGAACCCAAGATGGGAGCTGATTAACCAAGTCCAATGTCCAAGTGACAGTTTTACTATAATGGCTATACATTGTTGAACGACAGCAACAACATACTTATAATCTGCTTGTGCTAGAATACACAGAACATTTTAAACTTAAATAGAACTTAATCCTTCCACAACTACTGCTAACACGTGTGTGAACCTTTTTGTTAATCCACTGCTCGATCGGGGCTTCCCCATGCCACGCTGGTCATGGGGGTCACTGTGGGTCGGTGAAATTGGGATGCATAGTCGTGGGGCACAGGAGTACATTACAACCATGGATTTTGTTGCACTGCCCTCTGCTGTCAAAGCAAAGACACACAGCCACCGATAACAAACTGGAGTGCAGTGGTCACCCATTCAAGGACTAAACAGGCTCAACCTCTGCTTAGCATCCGTGAGCTGACAAAATTGGTTGAATTCTACGGTGATCGAGTCAGAGTCATTACTAACAGCTTCAAGTTAATAATTCATCGAAGGGTTAGGCCATGGAGCGATCTGGCCAACATTCTCTCGCGTAACCCCCCACACCGCTCGACACGGCCAAACAAATTAAACGGTCACGTGCAGGGGCGTTAAAGTGAGCTCAGTGCGGACCCCTGTCGTCGAGCAGGATGTTGGAGGGGTTGAGGTCGCGGCAGATGAGGCCGTGTTGGTGGAGGCCATCCACTGCCATGACCATCTCGGCGGCCCACTGCCGCACGCAGCCCTCGGGCAGGCAGGTCCGGCACTCGGTCGCCCGCGAACGCGCCTCCTCCAGCTCCCGGAAGACCTGAGAGACGTCACGAGCCCGCGTCGCCGCCACGGTAGACGTATCAACGTCGTCGTCACCGTCGTCCTCGTCCTCGGCGTGTCGCCGTACTTCCGACACCGGCAGACTCTCCGGGCAAGTGGCGGTGGGTGCAGTGGCGATTGCCTCGGCTTCGGCACGGGTGGCGTCGACCCAAGGCAGCGCCATCGCCGCCATCGCCATCGTCGCCGCGCTCTCCAACAGGCCCTGACTAGTGTACACGTCTCCATACGTGGCATTGCCGTTGTCCACGTTCGTCTTGGTGGAGTGATCGTGAGAATTGCTCTCGAGTCTTTTGTCTCCTTCGCGGACACTGTCGACCACCGTGCCGAGGTCGGAGTCTGCTTCGACTCTCACTTTGTCGTTTGTTCTGCTCACCTCCGTTGTTGCTTCAACCGCGGCGCCCAGAGCCACGTCGGCACTGGACACAACTCCATTACTGTCTTCCTTAGATTCTATTTCATTTGTAGCATGAGCGTCGCTCTCACCACAAACGGCTATCATCCCTGAGTGACGGTCCTCCTGTTCACTCTGTTCCACACCGTCTGTTACACAGAGTAGCGTGGAATCCGTCGCGAACAAGTCCGGAGTTCCTATAACTTCTTGCGCTCCGCTCGCCGCCGATCCCGGGCGAGGTTTCGCGTAGAAAGTTCCCACATCGCTTCTCCCACTGCCGTGGCTGAAAGTGTCCTCTTCGGCAGCTTCTCTGAAGGAAATGATGGGAATGACTTCAGAGGCGGAGTCAGACTTGTCGTCACTCACTCCAGCGTCCACGCAAACGTCCAGCTCGTCGTGCATCCTTTTCATCATCCTCTCATTCTGGGCCACCACGTCCTCGATCGTGTCGCTCGTGTCCCGGCCATCGGCCGCCTGCACCGCCGACATCCTTTCCGAGCTGTCCACTCTGTCGACGAAGGGGAAGTCGCCGCCGCTGTCGCCGCTGTCGATCCTGAACAGCTCCATCGGGCTGCTCTTTGAATCTCGCAGGTGGTCGCCAGAGCGGGGTGGCTCCGCGAAGACGTCCGAAATGCCTTCGGCCGGGAAAAACACGTGCTCCTGCAGCGTGGCGGGCGAGCACAGGCTGTCCGAGCTCAGATGCGACATCGACTGTCCGCTCATCTCCTGGCACTGAGAGTTCGAGTCGGCCCCGTCCGTGGCGGCGGAGAACGCGTTCACAGGCTGAGCCACCTCCTCCGTCACCCGCTGCTCGGCCTCCTGCTGGTACTCCTGGAACAAGCTGAGGTAGCTGTTGGAGTATTCTCTCTCACCGGAGTCTGTGGACAGAGAGCGGTCGTCACCTTTCACCTCCGGGTCATCCAGCTCCTCGTCCTCCTCCTCCTCCTCGTCGCCGTCTTCGGAAGTGCTACCGTCGTCGTACGAGCTGCCCTTGCTGATCTCGGTGATGTCAGCGAGCGGGGCCTGGGGCGGCTCGGAGGACGAGGCCGGCGAGGACGTGGCCACTTGAGGG
This sequence comes from Lampetra planeri, assembly GCF_965212315.1. Lineage (NCBI taxonomy): Eukaryota > Metazoa > Chordata > Hyperoartia > Petromyzontiformes > Petromyzontidae > Lampetra > Lampetra planeri. The sequence goes on along the minus strand of NC_136139.1, from coordinate 9,492,493 downwards.
ACGAGGAGTGCGGCGACGCCTGCTCGCTGCCCGTCCGAATCCCTGCTGGAGTCTGTGCCATCCGCCTCGGCTTCCCTCGCGTACTCCACGCTCTCCTCGGGGCTCCAGTTCAGAAATCCGCTCACGTTGGACCACAGCCGTCCTCCTGAAATGACGCGAAAAGCCAGGCTTGCGAAGAGTGTCACCGATGTTGCTGTGAAGGTCACTGCACGGGGTTTTACTTATGCCCTTAATTTAGCCAGAAAAGCCTCCGTGAATCTTAATCATGTTTTGGATGCTTCCTCTTGTGACACGACGCCGATAGCAAAATCTGGATAAAAAAGTGTAAAAATATATACTTTATATATATTTATATATAAGGGTGGAGGGGGCGTGCAGCCGATGCCACTACCAACCGGTGGCGTAGCGCAACAGCAGGAAGATGGAGTCCTCGGTGGAGAAGTAGCGGATGAGATGGACCAAGAAGGGCACACTGCGCACCACCACCGTCTTCTGGATCTGGCTCATCTGGCTGCTCTTCCTAAGCCCCTAGAGTGGAACGCAAGCATCAGTTGCCCCACTTCCAGAAATCAGGGGACGCGGGCACTGTGAAACCATCAGTATCATCATCACCAGTCTGAGTCAATCTACTGATGGATGAAGGCCTCCACAAGCTGCTGCCATCTCTCACAATCCCACGATCGCGACGCATCGATCCACCCAACGCCCGCACTGATTTCGTTCATGAATAATTTAGTTCACTTCTACATTTTAATTATTATTCAATTTAGGCTAAATGTGTATGGCACAGTGGTCAGCGCACTCCGCTAACAAATCAAGCTTCCCGAATTGGATTCCTAGCCACCGCTACCATGGATGGCGAGCGATATATGAACCGATTTTAGGTGCACCACTTCACCTACCAACATTGATCAGAGTCGTCAAATATGGTCGTGGCCGACACTGCGTAGCGAGGCCTTCACCCAGCAGTGGATTGACAAAACGGTCGTCAAAAACATTTCAAGCAGCCTTTTTACATAAAGACAAGAGCACAAAGTCACATGAGGAAATGTTCAAGGCTCAACAAGGACAGACGGTGGAGGAAAGAGAGGAGGGAGGGAGGGAAAAAACATGGCAACACAGACAGAAGCGCAGCCGGTGTCGCCTGGGAAAGGGAGTAAACGCGAAGGAAAGAAAGGAGCAGGTCGTCAGCGAGTCCACAAAGCCCACATTATATGCATTATATCAAGGCACTAAAGCCCGGACAACACAATAACAACCTCAACGTTCATAATAGGGCGGGTTCATTACAATTTGGCATGCGCAACGCGCATTTCAAAAATAGCGTGTTCCAGTGCCCTACGTGAATGGTTTTTTTTTTCATACCCGAACCATGCCCCTTAATCAGCCAATCAATAATGACAACAAAATCAGTAGTCGCAGTTGTTCACCCCCTCCTTTTTAGACTCAACTGAACTTCACCTGCCAGGCAGTGGCCTTACTCTCCCCTTGCCATAGCTCGTACAAACAGGCCCGCTCGAAACAACAAAGATAAAGATCCCCCAGTATCACCTTAATATACTGTTGGGGCAAGTGCTGTTAGCGAGTACCTATGAAGGCCGGAACGGTACACAACGGGGTGGGTGGCCAGCATCACGCCCGGCCGCATTTGTCTCCCTAGTGGAAATATTTTTACACATCGCACCAGGTATTCAACTGAGGCTTAATCCACCTAGGAGAGGCCCAGGACTGGATCAGATAATATAATCGTCACTGGTGTTAGCCATGAGCGGGAATCGTCGGGTTTGCAGCGCAGCACGCTAACCACGACACTACCACTAGGAACAACAAAAAAACAGACATTCAGATGACTGCAAAAGTTTCCAACGCTTAGCACGACCCCGCAGAAGCCCCGTGTCATTCTGCTTCACAAACCTGCCGGACTTACAGGACGAGCATGGGCTACGTTGCATTCAAGACGGAGGCAAAACAACAAAACATCGTGCATTAATGAAATACGCCACGTCATCACGGCCAGCGTGCGCTTTGTCTTACCTTCATGACGAACGTTTCACCGCTTTTCGGGTCAAGAACAAGCAGCACCTGGCCACAAAGGGAACATGTTGTGACCGTTGGGGAGACAAACCTTGACCCTCCAAGTACTGGCTGCTCCCCTCGTCTTTATGCGCGCTCATCCATATTCGCAACTTTAGACCCGGTGAACGTTGCATTTTAAAGTTACGAGCTGTTATCCTATACGGCATAACTGGACCGTGCTTTGTATCTGCCAGGGATTTGTAAAAAGAAAATGTTAATATGTACACGGCTACTGTATATTATTATTATAATGTAAGCGCCGTGTAATGACATGCATCTTTAGGATGGACCATACGGTCACTTTATTCACCCGCATGAAAATAAGCCGAGTTGTAGATCACGCAGATTAAAAGCAGCCATCAATAATTGACTTGTTTATTAAAATGACAATAAGAGAAGATGTTAAACGTTCTTTAAAACCAGGGTGAACTTTGAAAGGACACGTGGCTTAATGCGGCCGCTTGCATGGGCAACAGCACATGAGACTCGGACAAAACATTTAAATCAATTTCACTCAGGAACAGCTCTGGGCAACAACTGTCCGAAAGTGAATTGGAGCACAAAGTACACGGTGGAGTTTTTTCCTCGCGTGTGCTTTAATTGTTTAATTTTTCTGAATTTTTTTCAGGAATGCGCCAATTAAAGCTCACCTACTTTACATCAACAGCACCAACGTCCTCGCACTTTCGTAGCATTGTTAACTCATTGCTCAAGAAAATTAGGCAGAAGCCCCGATCCCCTAAGATACCAAAAGGCCGCGAGCGCGAGTAATCGCGTCTGCCAGGCACCGCTCCACACAAACCATGGCAGATGCGGATACCTGATCCACAAATGGAAACTTAAAAAAACTCTGCAGTAGTATACGACTGTGGTCATCCAGAACAGAGACCATACAACATATGAAGACGCCATGCCCGATCGACAAATACGAAGAAGACATCATAGCGATACACACTCCGATAATTGTTTTTTTTACCCTTTTATCTGGCAACAAAACTGACACCTTTTTTTACAAGGAGTCATGTGTGCATTGACCACAATACCTGCGGTGAGAATGCAAACAAAATACACAACTCTGATAATGTATGCAATGTCCTTGAAATTGATTAGTCCATACCCGAGACAGTTTTTCTTAGAGCCTAGTCTCACATGGTGTTGGACCAGATGACGCCAAAAGACACACAACTCAAAGACAATGCACCAACAGAGTATGAGAGCTCGGGGTAAGCATAAAAAAAGGTTTCAGTTTTGTTGCCAGATAAAAGGGTAAAAAACCAATTATCATATTATGCTACTGGCAAAGGAGGTTCTCCAATGGTGATACACACTCCATTGCTCCTGACGTGGTTATCTGGCTTGACCACCTGAACGTGAAATTGTAGCTGTTGCTCAGCATCTATATCAGCCGTACAAAAGAAGAAGCGCTCCCATGTTCATTCGATGTTGATACACGAGCGGGCCATTTATTAGAAGAAAAAAAAAAATTTACTTCAAAAAGATGGATCAATATGCACATTGTATTAAGAATTCTTGAAGAGAGCTCTCTGTCAACCCACTGTCGGATGAAGGGCTCGCCAAGAATTTCAGCCGTTGGGGCTGTTTGACCATACTTCACCACGCTGGTCAGTGCAGGCTGGTAAAGGCGGGCTGATTCATATATCACTCGCCACTGATGTTAGCAGCGGCCAGGAATCGAATTTGGTTTGGGGCGCCAGTTCATATCGCAGTGCGCTAGCGATTGCACCACCACTCTCCCCCGCTGGAGAGGTTCACAGTGCATGGCCAACAGCACATCGCCCTCGTCACATGTCACCATAGCGATGATGGATGCGAACAGCGGCGAGTTCCCCGCATGTCGGAGGCTGGACGCCCAGCGTGCAATATTTCCACACAGTCAAAAAAGTTCAAGTGATTTCCTCCTCAAATGAGCAATGAGGCATATCGGTGCTCATCTCCCGTTGACAACTCGGAGCCATTGGTGTAAATTTGGCGTTCCTATGGCAGGGGTGTGTTTATGCATAGGACAAACACTGTTAACGTCCCCACAAAATAGTGCCTATGTTATCGGCTGAAGAGGGATGATGGGCTGAGTCAACCCCCAACCAGGATTTGAACTCGCAACCTTCCTATTGCGAGCTGCTCGCTCTACCGCTGAGCCACCTGGACACAAATCAATGAATCAATCATTAACAAAAAAATACTATCATTATTTGTATAATCCATTTATCAATCTCTTCGATCAATCATTTCAACGCTATTCCAGATATTTGACTATTAAGCATTTAGCATGCATTTGACCATTTCAGAAATGCATCACCACTACCAAGCAATGCATATGAGCGGACTCAAAACAGCCCTGGAAAACATCACGTGCGAGCACGTTCAACGGAGGTGCGCGCATATTGATTGGCGCACTGCGATATACACACTCTCCCCAAGTTTCACAGATGTTCTTTTGCAACTTACCGTGAGTCTCTCAGTCTAATGATGCCTTGCCGAATCAAGCAAGCAGCCTGGACTAATCCACATTCACTTTGGAAAGCTTTGCCGGCTGCCAAGCATTAATTTGATTGCTCAGTGAGGCTCTTGAACTGAAGGGACCTCACATGAATGCAGACATGAAATTATGGTTTTCACTCAAGCTTACTACATGTAACTAACATTCCATGTTATGCAGTCCCTGGAGGTTTGAATTAATCCGCATTTAGATCTAAAAGCACTTCCACTCTGCTGCTGCTGATGGAGAGATTTATTTGCAAACTCTATCCGTAGGCATAAAATGTTTTAATATAAATGCTTTATGAAAAGGAGGCAAAGAATGTGAATTATGTTTTTCAAACCATCTGTCTACAACGAACAAAAGTATGAAGATTAGATTTTTTTTTTTAAACATAGCTATGTATCCTAAAGCCCTAAAGCAAAAGTCGAAAACTGCATCTGATGTTGAAGCGTTCCGTCACATTTACTTAACGTGGGACTGCACGATCATAGAACACTACGTATATTTTTCCAGCGTACACGATAAATAATGCAGACCCTAAGTGAATGTGGTACGTCACAAATAACGACTTACTTTGCCTATGACGCCAAGAACTCGGAATTTTTTTAGCTCCTCCAATGGCGAGGCACAGAGGTTCGGAGGTCCAAAGCTCAAACCCTGCTGAAACAAGATGCTTCCGTTAACATCACCACCGGCGACCTAAATCTCAACGCACGCGCATTCAGAGCCAATGAGTTACAAGAACGACAACGAAACTGGTTGATGCGCATTGCTCGTGCATGTGCGGATCTTTTTATCAAATCCACTGCTTCCTTCCGATATTTTTGGTGGAGGGCAGCACTACGGTACAGTATTCCATTTTTTATTGCACTTCCCTTATGGTGTCCACCATGTAGCCTCGCAGCAGCATGTCACAACCTGACGTGTGTATGGTGGTTGCCCACCCAGGCGCTACTCAGGCCCAACCATGTGCTTAGCTCCTGAGATCCGATGAGATCGGGCGTATTCTGGATGCTACAGTCACAAGCCGCATGTTACCGAACGGCACTAAATATTAAATGTGGGGACGTAAAACATCCTGCACTAAAAAAAGAGGAGACAAACAGCTATGGTGCAGCCCGCGAAAGTGCAAACTGTAGACAAGACGAACAGCTCAATTTCTGCACACGGCCAAAAAGGACCTCACCTGAACACTTTACATCTGTGTTAAGGACCTTGCCCAACTATTGCGTGCACAGTGCCAGACCAAGAAACATTCGTGAAAATTCCGAGTAGATGCGTTTGTACATACAACATAAGTTCATGGAGAAGATGAGACGTGGAAACAGGCAGGCAGCAGCAGAAGCAGCAGCAGCATAAAGCAAGAGCAAAGCAAAAGGCACAGGTCATGTGCCCACGTAAAAGACAATTCTGGGCAGGTCTTCTCAGTGTCCCGTTTGTGAGCAGCATCCAGTGATTAGAGTCCATGCTCGCCAATTACTGTTACTTGTGTTCTGTTCTTAAGCGCAAGCGCCCATTCATTACTAATTGTCTTGACAAGATGCGCCAATCGCAGGACATAGGGTGGCTTTTCTTCAACGCTGGCCTGTTTACTCCGCTATACAAAAATGTGCACCCACAAACAGCACTGTCCCTCCCGTCCTTCTTAATACAGTCGGCGCATTGAAAACTTCTTATTCATGTCAAACAATGGTCATTATTTTAACAAGACGTGGCCTGTTCTACTTCGACCTACTTTCTACGCGGGTCTCCATTCCGCACTTGTCACACACATCAACGGAGAGTGAACGAGACAACAAATTCACCATGAGCCAATTGGTCGAGACGAAGGTTTGAGGAACGGTAGGTTTTCCAGTTTTACGAGAAGGCAAGGGTTATATACCGCATGTTTACACTGTGTAATGCTCCACATACCAAAATTGTAATGCTATGTAATATAAATCAAAAACCACTTTAAACATTGGAGCCGATGTCTAACAAGTGTACAAAAGTTAAGCCGACGATGACCCACATTTGCGTCCACCTGCGATTGAAATGGGGGGGGGGGGGGTTTGTGGCCAAAATAAAACTCAAATAAAGGACACTGGGATAAAAAATGTGGAGGCTGGGCAATGCAATGCAAACGCTGCCCTGTAGGCCAGGAACATTGCTTCATTTAAAATAGATCAAAAGGTAGATTGAAAAGTTTGCAAAGACGAAGGGAAAAGTGCATGCTACGAATTACACCAGAAGCACACTTGGGCAGCCTTCGTTGCCAAAAAACATGATGGCCTGTGGTCAAGCCTAACGACTGAATGCCAGCCAAAGGAGGGAACACATTACAACTACCGCACAGAAGGAAGGATGACTCGGTCAATGCGCACGAGTGAGATGGATTGCTGCACTGCACGACCTTGTGCGTTGGCGACAGCAGTGGTTAGATCACGGCTGATGACGATCATTATGATTTTGTATATTGTGACCCACAAATCATGACAAGTAAATTGATTGTGGGGGGGGGGGGCGGTGCATCAATCCATCAGGCAGTATCAGGCATCCTCATCACATACGCAGTGTCAGAAAGAAAAGAGCGACAAAAACACACTCGCGCAGGGCACGTACCCGGTCAGCCTGTGCCATGGCCCCCGTCTCCGGCAGGGCCTGCAGGTGGCTGGTGTAGATCTCCTCGGCGTGCAACAGGTATTGCGCTGTCTTCCTCTTCACCATGTCGCGCCGCACCGTGTTTGTGTCACCTGCGCGCACGCACCACCCACCGACAATTGAGCTATTAATGTGGGCTGACAGAAAGTTGGCATCATTATCACCTTCCTCGAACGGTCGTTATTTTGATCAGTGCTGTCAAGAGGAGGGAAAAATATATATTTTAATAAATCCGAGTTCTTGGCTCGAAAAAGAGACGACAGATGGCTATGATAAAATAATATATTGTAGGGGCCGCGACCGGTATTTAGATATACATTTGCGCGTGGTACACAAAATCAAGGTGTCCTCTAGTCTAAGGGGTTCCTGTAAAATCCTTTCTGAGTCCCCATGTTTTCGCAGCACAATGGGCAATACCACCTTACTGACAGAGATGCACTTTGCCCACTCTTTAAAAAAACATTCTGCCAAGTGAGCAAAATGAGCTGGTGACATCAGCATTCAATCACCGTCTTGTTATTCAAAGCCAACGTGAAATACACACGTATGTTCCTGCCAGACAGCGTACCTTGCACGCCCTGCAGGAGTAGGTCAACGCCCATCTTGTAGGCATCGAAGGCACCTTGGTAGTTCCCGAGCACCTCCTGGGCGAGCGCCAGATGGATTTGCTGACTGGCTACCACCAGGTAGTCGTCTTTCCCTCGACCGGCAGTGGAGAGGCTGAACAGGCTGTCCTGCCGGCCCATAGCTGGCCTCCCAGCCCCGGCGCCGTCTGGCCAATCATCAGCCTGGTCGTCGCCGGGAACGCCGTCCGGAGACAACGGCGATGAGAAGGGGGAGGCCGGGGGCTCCATCTCCCCGGCGGTTGAGGGAAGGTTCGGTAGGAGAATGTCCGCGGCGGCTTCACTCACCCCGCCTCCCGTCGCCGGGCCGCACACATCCAGCCCACTGCAGCCGGACCCTGTGCAACATGGCCACGTGCAAAAACCGCCAGCGGAATTGACAACACTTCCTACGATGAAGAATTGCTTAACACTTATAACAAAAAAATACAGGGAAGTAAAAAGTACGCGACGGGAACGAACTGCACACACGATATTTAAAACACCAACTGAAGGGTGTATTTCGTAAACGGTAGGTACCGTACTTTCTTTGTGTGTAAATAGTGTAGATGTTTACTGTATGTATGTTTAACTTCTTTCGTACCTTACGTAGTAAACCGTGCTAACCCGAGGTGTTAAAATTTTCATATACAGTAGAACTTCTGGTCACGAACGCTTCTGACCACGACCAAATCAAGTTACAACCAAAAAATTCACAAAATTTTTTTATCTGGTCACGAACACAAACTCGGGTGGCAATCAAACACGGCCGCGGCCGATTTCCCCTTCCGCGCCATTTTTTTGTAAGCGCCAAATTTCCTGTTGTTTGTTTACAAACAACACAAAGCGTAACAGTTATGTATATAACTTTTGTTATATAAAATTCCTAGTAAGATATTAATTTTGTGAGTGTAGTCATACCCCTCCCCCCTCATTCAAGCCGTAATTTAGAGAGCGAAAGCGCTGAGTACGTAAATCGCTAACATAAGAACCCGTTAATCTCTTTTCGCATCATTCATACGATGATGCGGTGAAGTAAACGTTCATACGATATTACGGTGAATGCTTCCAAAACAATACTGTACCCAAATATTACTGTTAACTTACTTTCAATAGAAACATGAATTGCTCTTATGAATATTCTCTCTCTCTCAGAATCGACCGACTGATGTAGCAGACGAAACAATCATCTTGTTGAAAGATTCTAAACCTTGACGCGGCAATGTTAGTTTTCTCTGTTGTTCAAGGTTTTCTCAGTGTTATTCAATGTTTTTACATTCAGTTTACTATTACACTGTGAATTCTATGGCATAATTAACTATTTTTGTCCTTAAAAATCTTTAAAAAACAATATTTACATACAGTTCTCGTAGGAGTCTGGAACGGATTAATTGTATTTACATACAATCCAATGGGGAAATTAGGTTCGAGTCACGACCAAATCGGGTTGCAACCAAAGTTATGGAACGAATTATGGTCGTGACCAGAGGTTCTACTGTACACACAATGTATACAGTGTGCGGATATGAAAATGTCATATGTTTGATATTTGCAATCAGGGCTCAGTAAAATTTGAAACAGTGGCTGGCACAGTTTCCAAAAGCAGATACAATAATTTTCCATCCCAGCCACCATGGGGCATTTTCCTCTGCGGCTGAAGTCGATCAATAGAATTGGCATCCGTGCAAAATCAGTAAAGTAGAAAAGCTTACATTTCAGCCTGCAATGTGGCACTCCCTCGTTAAGTAAAAAGCACTTGCTCTTTGGTTTTGTCAATCAATTCATAGATCGATGCTGACAATAAAGCGTGACTTTTTGCTCGATTTGTTTTCAATTTCACCCCGGGATTCAAGGTGTCGTTGCCAACGCACCCGTGCCGATTGCCGCGCCAGGCGCTGGGGAGGTCAACAAGATGTCGGGAAGGTCGGGCAGCGTGTCCACACTCTCCGTCTCTTCGTCTCGATCACCGCCGTCCTCCCTCGCGTGCGATGACAGCGGGACCTTGTCCTTGGTGGATCAGAGAGGAGACGACAGCACGAGCATTATTTATCCAGTACAGTGTCGCTGTGACGCCCTCTGCTGATGAATTACGTTCAAGCGGCGGACTGAGCCTGTTCTTGCAAGGGCACTTATCTGCCCGAGCTCGGAATGATGTGACGTTAAGGCATACCGCGGAAATTATGCTGCAATGTTGGCAACTGAAGGCGGAACAAAAAAAATAATTGCTGTACTGTAAAGTCTATATTCCCACGTCCGTGTACCCGGCCTTCATCGACCCACATTGGCCAGTGTAGTGAAGTATGGTCATATAACAAAAATAAATACTGGTTGGAGGGACAAAACTGGAAAGCATGTTAGTATACATATTCCTCGGACAATTATTGAAGGCAGACCAGGATGTTGAACTTATTTTGCACTGTACATTGCCAACCAGTATTTCCTTGTAGCATGGCGAGACCAAGAAATGCTGCCAACTTTGGGGGCATCATCGATCACAGCCAACGACTGACTTATGAAAAATTTACTTGAGCAGGATATATCACTCGAAGGGATAACAGCAGATAATCGAGACTGATGATGGAATCGCAGCCAGGGGAGGGAACACGTTCAAGAATATCACTTCCCGGAGAGATGGAGCGATGTGATCCACCCACGCGAGAGAGCGATATGGACTGTGGTATCACAAGACCGTGAGAGACGGAGATGGCATGTGGAGGCCTTCATTGAGCAGTAGATGGCTGATGCTGATATGACAATTACAAAGCTGCAAAATTACAGTTGTTGCATTCCCTGTGATACCTGTAGCCAGTCTTCGGGTCCCTGGTGTAGAGAATCAGAGAAAGAGTCGGTTGGGCTGTCGGCCGGACCAATTATGTCCGATCCTTCGTGCTTATCACCACCCTGTTAATGGAAAACGTGCTCTAGTTTACATTACTGACTTCATGGATTTGTTAATTTAGGGAGCATAAACTAGCAAGAGGATTACATAAATACTCAGTAATAGTGAACACTACATTTTGTATGCACTCGCACCTTATCAGATACCCATGATGCAAATCAGCACATGATGCCTCAAAATCACTGGACATCTCCAACCAGTAAGGTCAGAGTTTAAAAAGCCCTACAGGATTAAACGTAATGTTTTTATTCCACAATACATTAACACTGTCTAGGCTCCACAAGATACACTTTTCCCCTATTACAGGGTTCTTCAACTATTATTCCAGCAGTCCACAATAAAATGATCATATTCTGGTAGGCCACGTGACGTAATATGCCATGTGTAGAGATGTTATGACATCATGTGACATTATAACACCTATACACGTGACCGCTGATCTGTATCTCAACTCCAGGTCTGTCATATCTCTCTTGCCCATCTTTAATTTCACTAGTATGCATCTCGTCTAGAGCTATTGAATATCTCTTGACTACCACTCTATCATCACACTCGTCTGTATCTCTAGTCTACACCTCTCGAATGTCTACCTCCTGATTATTTATCATTCACTGCACTCATCTGGATTTCTATATCTCTGGCGAGCCACACGTATCTCTCGAAGGACCCTTGCTTCCGCAGCCCAGATGTGGCTCACGGTCTGCCATTTGAAGAACCCCCATCTATCAGAAGCATTTCCGCATCAATCTGCCGCACACCTCAAAGAACTCCTGCAGCTGCCGACTGTTGTAGAGAGACGGGATGTTGGCTGAAAACTGCAGCAGGTCCTCGGCGCACTGTCGCCTCTCCTCAATCACGGAATCCTCAAAGCGTCCTGTGCAAGCAAGGCTGCTCATAGCCTGGCAATTCACTTACAATGTATTACAAAAAGAACTCAGCTGCCGATAACGATTTTTTTTCTATATATATCAAACACTTTTAATTAGTTGATTAGGGGTAGACTACAAAAGTTAATGGACTTCTTTTTAAATGATTAGGTAAAACAATCTTATGAATTGTCAAGATTCATGTTCGTGATGTAGTTGAAGCTTCATTTAAATTTGTCTTGTCTGGTCTCACTTGTATAGTATGTTCTGTCTTGTTAATTCTTATTTTCATACATAAATAGTATATAATTATCAAAATCAATCATCAACTCTTAGACATTATTTTATGCATAAACCATGAGCATAATGATTTAACATAATCAATGTATCGCTCTTTATATTACCATGGTTTAAGTCAACATTATTTATACTTACCAAAAACAGTTGCTTTTGCAAAAGGTGGAAACTCTTCAGACCTCCGGAAAAGGTTTCGATGGATCATACACAGCTCCTTGTGCAGCTTCTTAATATCATTATATCTCTTCCACACCACTATCTGCAACCACAAATACAACAACTTGAATTTCCGCACACCTCCGATTAGCACGGTTGGCTATGTAGGGTGCGAAAGAAGTTCAACATACATGCATATATATATGAGTGCATTATGCCATGTAATGACACCCAAGTATAGAAACTGCATAATCTAACAAGTGGATGCATTGGCAAACAAATCATTTAACTATGGAGTCCATAGGCAGTGCAACACAGTCCAATGTTGTACCACACTTCTATGTAACAACATATCATTAATCCGTACTGACCAGCGTAGTTGACCAGCATAATAAAATATCATCAAACAACCCAGATGGCGTGGGGAGGTCCCTTATCCAGCAGTGGATTGACAGCACACACAATTCACCAGTTTCATCCTGGAAATTACTCAGACACGGTGTGGTACTGAAAGAGGATGAGAGCTCACGCAGAGGTGTACCGATACAGTACCTCTTCAACCTTCTCCGGATTCTTTCTTGAAACAATCTGTCACGGTGCAACAGATACATTTACACAGGGTGTAAGGACAAGACACGCGATGCTGCAAGTTTCTGGTGACACTAACACCCCTTTGCAGGGTAATGAACCTCGGGAATTAAAAACACAGGATGGAAACACACACTAATCAAACAAAGCTGGGTTGACATCTATCGTAGATGCGCAAACTCGCGGGTGAGGGAAGAAAGCCTGTTTGTTTTGAACAGTGAACATGTCAATCTTCCCCTGCATGTTGATCGCCACTTGCAGTGCAGGTGGAACAGCATGTTTTAGTTTTGTTTCGTGGCAGGGTGGAGTGGTGATGCGGTGACCCAGGACACTTGCGATTTGAGCCAAGGTTCGAATCCTGGCCACGGCTCACAACCACCAGTGACGACTGATATCAGAACTGGGTTTTTGGCGCCCCATCTCCCTTCACTATCCAGCACTGACCAGCGTTGACCGACACGGAGATCAACGTCATTATGCATGCGCAAGATGCTTAAATAATTACCACCCGAAATAGTGGCGCAGTGGTTCGCTTACTGGGCTGCAAACCCGAGATCGATACCTGTTCACGGCGTACATCAGTGGCGAGTAGCGTCTGAAGCTGACCTCGGAAACCCCCATAAACTAACCCACACTGACCGGCGTAGAGAAGTATGGACAAACTATAACCTGTGACAGGGCAGGAGGAGGCCTTAACCCAGCAGTGAATCGACAACGGGCTATACATTAGCATCCATCATCAATGCACTTTTAGAGGAAGGCCTCTCTCCAAGGCGCTGCTATATCTTATCACACCATTCTAAAATCCACTATTGCCGTTCTGCAATATAATCAACCTTAATCAAGAGTGCAAGTGCATTCTAAATCGTTGCATTAAATGACGTATAAATCATCCTCGCGGAATTCTCGTTTCCTGCTGCGGCCCACCGAACCCACCCCGGGCTCGCCTAGCCACCCCAACCGGGGTACATCGCCCCCTGTGCGGCAGGGCCGGTCTAGGCAAGCCCGAGGATGCGCTGGGCGGGGTGAGTGATCCCAACACCTCCAAACCCCCCGTCCACCCGTTGTTGTTGTTTGTTGTTGTTGTTATTGTTTTACCCGGGCGGTGACCTTGTAGACCGTGTGACCCTTGTCATGTCGCCGCGGCTCTGTGACGGTGTAGAAACGCGCCAGGTCGCCGCCGTGCTGAGGCATCGTTCGGGGCCGCGGGACTCAGCGCGCCGCCGCGGGCGCCTCCTCCTCCATGGCCTTGAGCCTTGGCAGGGGCACGTGGGAAGGGAAGGCGGTCGAGACAACAACAGCAACAACAACAACCAAATAGCAGCAACAACCAAACAGCAGCAACATTCGTAAATAACATAAAAACTAAAAAATATATATTTAAATGTTTTTTGTATATTTATATAAAAAATTATATAGTCGACGTTTCGGGCAATGGCCCTGCTTTTGGGCACACGCGTAAGGAGGACAGCAGAGAGATAGAGATGGATCATAAGGTCCATAATTTTTGGTAAGGTGTTGTTTTTGGGGTTAGAGGGCGTAAATATATAAATGTTGTCGTTAAACCCGCCACCACCCGACACAGCCAAGAAGTAAGGGTTTGTCACGTAAGCAGTACGTGGCCAATTCACCACACCTCGAAAAGTAACAATGCTGTTAAAGAAAACAGATCTTAAATCTTGACTTAAAGCTTTCGTGACTGCAGTAATTCCTACTTTTTGGGTCTTTCGCTAAAGTCACGTAGATATAAATCTTTTTTTTAAACCACGACGTTTCGATCGCAGCACGGGCGGTCGTTCTCAGGTGAAAAAAAATACAGCAATCCTGCCTCAGCAGTCCGCCTGCTGTATTTTTTCACCTGAAAACGATTGCTTGTGGTGCGATCGAAACGTCGTGGTTTTTTATTCTTTTATTAGTTTTCTATCTACTTGATTTTACCAAAAGACCCAACGAGTAACAACAGATCTTTGTAGTACGCGGTGATGGTGATGCTGGGCAGTATTGCCACTGCGTGACTGATAGATCCGTCTTTCCACGGACGCAGAGATTGCTTTTTTCCAAATTGTGCGGCATGACATCTGGACAGGTAGCATTCCTGCGGTGCACGCAGTAGGAGCTGGGTCATAACGTTACAGCAACAATAAACGATACACAAACACTATAAGGGTGCAAAGTATATTTCGATTTAATGCTTTCGTGACTGCAGGGATTCATCTTCTTGGTTCTTTCGGTAAAGTCACGTAGAAGGGAAATAATAAAATAATAAAAATAAAACATAAAATAATTCTCACGACGTTTCGGCCACAACGCAAGCAGCCGTCCTCAGGTGAAAAACAGCTGTCCTGAGGGATCCGAGAGGCCTACGTCGGGGCCTACGTCGAGGCCCACGTGGGGGCCTACATAGAAGCCTACGTCGAGGCCTACTTCGTGGCCTACGTCGGGGCCTACGTCGAGGCTACTTCGAGGCCTACGTCGGGGCCCACGTGGGGGCCTACGTCGGGGCCTACGTCGAGGCCTACATAGAGGCCTACGTCGGGGCCCACGTGGGGGCCTACATAGAGGCCTACGTCGGGGCCTACGTCGAGGCCTACGTGGAGGCCTACATAGAGGCCTACGTCGGGGCCCACGTGGAGGCCTACATAGAGGCCTACGTCGGGGCCCACGTCGAGGCCCACGTGGGGGCCTACATAGAGGCCTACGTCGGGGCCTACGTCGAGGCCCACGTGGAGGCCTACATAGAGGCCTACGTGGAGGCCTACATAGAGGCCTACGTCGGGGCCCACGTCGAGGCCCACGTGGGGGCCTACATAGAAGCCTACGTCGGGGCCTACGTCGAGGCCTACGTCGGGGCCTACGTCGAGGCCTACTTCGAGGCCTACGTCGGGGCCCACGTGGGGGCCTACGTGGGGGCCTACGTCGAGGCCTACGTGGAGGGTGCTCGTCAATGGAAGCAGAACAATGAAGCTGATGGGCCAAACATCTCGCCTCTCCACGTCCACATCACGCAACTATTCGGCCTCGGCGCCTCCAGGCCGCACGCCCGCTGCTGCTCTGCTGTAGTACACACAGCTGCGGCTGCTTCGTGTATGACTCCTGCAACTGCAGTTGGGTCGGCTGCAGCTGCTACAGCAGCTGCAACAACAACAGCAGCTGCAACAACAACAGCAGCTGCAACAACAACAGCAGCTGCAACAACAACAGCAGCTGCAACAGCAGCTGCAACAGCAGCTGCAACAACAACATCAGCTGCAACAACAACAGCAGCTGCAACAACAACAACAGCAGCTGCAACAACAACAACAGCAGCTGCAACAACAACAACAGCAGCTGCAACAACAACAACAGCAGCTGCAACAACAACAACAGCAGCTGCAACAACAACAACAGCAGCTGCAACAACAACAACAGCAGCTGCAACAACAACAACAGCAGCTGCAACAACAACAACAGCAGCTGCAACAACAACAACAACAGCAGCTGCAACAACAACAGCAGCTGCAACAACAACAACAGCAGCTGCAACAACAACAACAGCAGCTGCAACAACAACAGCAGCTGCAACAACAACAGCAGCTGCAACAACAACAGCAGCTGCAACAACAACAGCAGCTGCAACAACAACAGCAGCTGCAACAACAACAGCAGCTGCAACAACAACAGCAGCAAGATGGCGGCGGCGTGTGCGGCCGTGTGTGCGTTGTGCTGCATGGGTGTGGGCTGTGCGTGAGAGTGGGTGAGGGTGAGCTGCGTGTGAGTGAGCTGTGTGTGTGTTTAAATTTAGTGTTTTAAAGATGTCAATTCACCTGCTGTGTATCTTACTACTGTCCCTCCCGGCCATATCTAGTGCCACACTCAACTCTACAAACGGCTACCCGCGTTACTTCACGTCAATACTTATTGCTAAATTTGCCACTACACCTGCTAATGAAACAACTTATAGACACTTCTACACTCCATCATTGTATCCTTTTAAACCCTATCTTTGTCCCATTACTTCACCAGCACTCCTTCCAAACTTCATTCTGCTCTTAAAAATAACACCATCTGTGAGCTGCTGCTATTCGTCCAAGGTTCGTCGCTCTTCATCCTTTCACAGAAAATACCTGTGCAAACTATTAATTCTACTTTTCTTATTTCTGGGTGGTATTGAGCTTCATCCTGGCCCAAATGTAAAGAACTCATATAATTCTGTAGATTTTTCTGGCAGAAAAGGTGTTGGTGTTCTACATGTCAACATCAGAGGGCTTTTGATTAAATTAAGTCAACTAAAACTAGAAGTAGCAAATCTTGACCCGGACATATTTTGCCTAACAGAAACATTTCTCACTCCTGCCGTCAATGACTTGCAGATTACGATTGACAACTACAACCTTTTTCGGCTTGACCGAGGATCTAAAGGAGGTGGAATTGCCATCTATGTTCGTAATACTATTGCATGTTCACCAGCTCACTCCTTGTTTAAAAAATGTTGCTTTGAAGGTCTGGCTCTCAGAATAACTCTCCCTAATAATCAACACATATTGGTAGTGTGCTGCTATAGACCGCCTAGTGGTAAGGATGTTGAAGCTGCATCTGCACTGAGAGAGCTTCTTGGGGGCCTCCCTAAAGGTGAAATAGTTTTAGTGGGTGATCTAAATTGGAATTGGCTAAACCCGCCGGCCGTGGCCACAAATTTTGCAGATGAATTTAACCTGTTTCAATTAATAAATGTCCCCACAAGACCCAACCTAAAAAATCCGGGACAGTCATCTCTGCTTGACGTCCTATTGACAAATGCCCCTCACAATTTCGCACTGACTGGTGTTCTAGGTAATAACCTTAGTGATCACTCCTTCATTTTTGGGGTGAGATCATCAGCCAGACACAAAGCCCCCCCTAAATTGGTTGAGAAGCACTCCATGAGACACTTCAGCATACAGGCATTTACTAATGATGTGCTTCACTCGGATATTGACAAGGTCTGTGACATTCCAAACCTGACTACGGCTTGGGAGACCTTCAGGTACACGTTTCTACAAATTCTTAACAAACATGCTCCGTTGGTTAAATTTAAAACTAAAGGCAATCGTCCACCATGGTTTGATCCTTTGATTACAAAACTCATGAAAACTAGAGACAAGGCTTGGGCATGTGCTCAGAAAAGTAATTTGGTTAATGACTGGCTAGAATACAGGATTTTAAGGAATAGATGCGTCAAAAAAATACGGCATGCAAAAAATGACTACTTCTCTTCTACTCTCCTTGAATCTCATGGAAATGCCAGGATTTTCTGGAAAACAATCAAATGTATCGAAAAGGCATCCAAAACAGATCATCTGCCCGTTCAGCTTAACCGAAATGGGGAATATTTTTCAGATCCCCAAAAAATAGTTGACAATTTTAACCTTCATTTTTCTGAAGCTGGTACCCTATTTGATAATCTATTGGGAGTCACCCCTGCTCATGCAAATTCCTACACCCCTATCCAAACATTAAGCGAATTTAGTTTTCAGCCAATCCACGAAAGTAATGTTCTGAAACAACTGTCCTTCCTCAAAGGGTCCTCCTCTACCGGAGCAGATAGTATTCCCGTCTTTGCTCTACTAAGTGTTGGTCACCTAATATACAAACCTATAGCCCATATTTTCAACCTGTCCATCAAAGAAGCATCAGTTCCTCTAGAATGGAAACATTCCTATGTTCGTCCACTTCACAAAGGGGGCCCTAAAGATGATCCAAATAACTACCGACCTATCTCAATTTTGTCCCCGTTGATGAAAATTTTTGAAAAATTATTGAACTACCAAATTATCAGTTTCCTGTCCGCCAACAATCTATTACATCTAAAACAATCTGGGTTCCGAAAAAAATACAGCACCACATCTGCTGCATTAGACTCTATGAATCACATTTACAGTAGCCTTGATAATAAGCAGTACTGCGCCTGTCTTTTTCTTGACTTGTCCAAAGCTTTTGATACAGTAGACCACAACATCCTGCTTAGTAAAATAAGTTGCCTCGGTTTTTCCGAAAACACAGTAAAATGGTTAAAAAATTACCTCTTTTCTCGCACCCAAACTGTATTCACAGATGGTTGGAGGTCAAACAGTGTTAAGATAACAAAAGGGGTTCCACAGGGTTCCATTCTCGGCCCCCTCTTGTTCTCTCTTTATGTAAATGACTTGGGCACTGAACTGGATTATTCCAGGGTAAATCTTTTTGCAGATGACACGGTACTAATTACTGCTGGCCGCTCTCCGGATGACGTGATTGCTAAGCTCCAGAGTGATTTCAACAAACTACAACATCAGCTAGTTGCTCTTAAACTAGTCCTAAATCCTGCCAAAACCAAGGTGCTATGCTTCTCACCAGGACTAAAGCGGGAAGTTATTTTCCCCAAATTACATTCCTTAAATAATGATCAAATAGAGCAAGTTAAGATCTATACGTATCTTGGGATCATCCTGGATTCAAAACTGAATTTTGAAGATCACATTGATTATATTGGGAAAAAGACAAAAATTAAAATTGGTTTTCTATATCGACACAAGCACTGCTTCCCCCCTATGTTCCGTTTGGAATTGATTAAAGCTACCATACTGCCTCTACTTGATTACTGTGACATTGTTTATAAATCAGCCCCAAGTACTGTACTGAAGAAGCTTGACTCAATGTATCACTCGGCCTTAAGATTTGCATTGAACTGCCCATATAGGACTCACCACTGTGACCTCTACATTGGGTCAAACTTAACATCTCTGAATGTTCGACGGCTTGTGCACCAGATCTTATTTATTCATGATGTACTTGCAAAAGAATCTGCAGATTACCTGCTGGATCTCATCTCTGTTTCAAAGAACAAATTTGACCTAAGGTCTACACTCATTTACCAGCTTAATATTCCCTATTGCCGTACATATACTGGAGGAAGGGCCTTTGCTATTGATGCCCCCAGGGTCTGGAATGCTGTTGCCAATAAATTGAAACTTGAGTCACTACCTATGAGATCTTCACTCAAAACTGCTCTAGAGGAGTTGTACACCCCTAGCTGCCAGTGCTATTCAGTGACCTAAAATAAAATGTTTCGCTCCGGATGATCGCTACAAAGTATGACCTGTGTTTTGATTTAGTGTGCTGATCTTAAAGGTGGAGTGACTCATGCAGCCAGCTATGGCTGCAGGGTTTTGGTAGTACATGTTGTTTATGCCATTTATTGTGAAAATTCTGTCACAGTTCCTATGATTGCTTTTTCATTGCTTTCATGGCTTTATTTTGGTGATTTCGAAAAGTGTATTGGTTTAGCCATGTTTGTTTGTTGTAGTACAGAGTTAGACTGATGGCCTTAATTTAAGCTGTCTTGTGGTTGTTGTTGTTGTTGTTTGACTTGCATCCCACTGGGATTTTTGCACACAGCGTTGGTGTACGGTGTTTTTTCTGCAATATTTTGCTGTCTTTTCTTGGATTTTCTGTTTGCACTTAGTCACATATTCACTTTAAGATGTTTTTTTGTTCATGTTTTTGTTTTTTGTTTGTTGCGGTTGCACCCGATTCAAGAGCTGAATGGCTCACAGGGCTATACCTAATAAATGAACTTGAAATGAACTTGAAAAATGAATTCGTTACTAATACAGCACACCGGTGTGTTGGAGAGCAAATCCACAAAGCCACAACATTTACAATCTGAGCACGACGTTTCGCCAGTAATTAAAACTAGCATCATTAGGCGGACAGACAATTTGTTTTAATATTTACGCGATTTAATGCAAAACAACCCTATATTATGGATATTGGTCGCGAAATCCTACGTGTTTAACTGGATCATAAGGATTGGAACTTCACTTATTTTTTTATGTGTCCTAACGTATAGCCATACCTGTCAACCCCTTATCAGTGCCTAGCTTATTACAGATCAATTCCAACCTTATTGGTCACCCCCGTGCCTTTATAAATATCAACGTTCATCCCAGAAAGTCCCATCCTAAGAGAGAAACACAAACAAATAGATACAAAAATATGTTTTGTCCGTGTTGAAACGGCTGTACGCCGTAAGGACCTGAAAACTCAATTTCCCTACACAGGAATATGGATAAGCCGTATGGGTTGACAGGTATGAATATAACAGTTGACGTTTCGGGAAATGGCCCTTCTTCAGAGCGCATACATAAGGAGGCCAGCAGAGAGATAGAGTGGATACTTCGCTTGTTTACACTTTAATTATTTGAAAAATGTGTACGAACGGATAGTAAGTTGAAATAAAATACATTTTAAATAAATCACAAAAAAAATAAAAAACGACGTTTCTAACGCAACACAAGCGCCCATCAGGTGAAAATGGGGCAAAACACAGAGCGAGAGAACACACAGAGGGACATCACACACACAGAGCACACAGAGAACGGCAAACTGCACGGAGGCAAATACAACAGGAAGATGGGAGACGCGAACTCAACAAACATTAGAAACATAACGCGATGCAAACCAGTCGGCCAACAACACAGTTAGACACTAACCTGGTTGACCACGTATTTCAAAAGACTGCTAAATTTTGTGTTCATCTTCTGGGCCGATTTACTTAAATTTTATTTTATTTCTACATACGTGACTTTACCGAAAGAACCAATGAGTATAGTAATTCCTGCAGTCACGAAAGCTTCAATTCTGGATAGTAAGTTGTCTTCGATTGGAATAATTATGCTCTTGAGTAACAGCTTAACAACTAATGACTGATGTTAATGCGAATTGTGCAATTTAATTACTGCCGCATGGTATTAATGTGCAGTGGAATCGAATTGCATTATCTGTTGTTATTACTGATTACTCTAAACCAGGGGCTCGGCAACCAAGCTAAACAGGAGGAGCCAATTTATTTATTTTCGAATTCGGTAAGAAACTCAGTATTTCAAGAGCCGCAATGCACACGAAAACGAGACGGTGGTGGTCCTGTTTAAAGAGCTGAAGGCTACTGGCCCCCTGGTCTAAACTATAGACTCTGATTGAATGGCAATCTAGACTATGCAATCCAAATTCAGTGTAATTATAGACCGTGGATTGCAATAGCATGTTTCATGCGTGCATCATATTCATCATCAGCTGGTCATGAATATAAGGTTTCTGCTGGATTAAGGTTGATGCTGGACTTTAATGCCTTGCCAAACCGCTGCCACCTGTCACTTCATCTATAAATAAACTATAAACTAAAATGTTTTTATTTTACCAAGACCTACTGAGCTATATTTCTATTTTTCAGAAGCGACCTGGCCACAAATGATAACTCAACGAAGTGGCTTATCACGTGAAAATGTATAGCTGCCAAACACTCCGAACGCGTGATGTTGATTCCAAATGTGGAGGGAAAAATCGGAGGGTAATCCAATGAAACGAGAAAAATCCACGCGACCACGGGGCGAGAGACACAAATATACAGCAGCAGGCGTCAGGGTCGGGATCGACCACCACGACCTCCTGCATACCAGGCGAGGGAGTTAACATTTCGCCACCACAGCGCCCCTTGCACATGAGCTGCACCTGCACACGAGGTGGTTTCATCGCTACATTTCCACGGTGGATGTACTGTCGGGCATGGTTTTCCCTCCTTTGACTGCCACTTCGTCCTTAGTCTCGACCCCAGGCTATCATTCCTTACCAATTGAAAAAAAACCACGTAGATCCTTAGACAGGCACCATGTATCGTCGGCTTAATGGGCGATATTAATCCCCTAGATTAAATGTTGGGTTACAGGTGTAGTGACATAAATGATGTCACTACACCTGTAGCGACAGTACCGAGTGAAGAGTGTTACTGTATGTGTGGAGCCTCTCTCTAGCATCAGAGGGGGCGTCCATAAATGACGTCACGCACCTACAACATCAGAGTGCAGCCACGCATTAAATACGCACTACAATTACAATAGTTTTGTGACGTCATATTTGAGGGGGGGGGGGGGTCTGACTTTTTGTGACGCCGTGTGACGATGGGGGGGGGGGGTTAAAAAATCGTCCAAAATCGCGTGACGTCATGTATGGACGGCCCCAAAGTGAGTATGCCATGGAAAGGCTCAATAGAAGGAATAGTCCCGGTGGCAGTGAGAGAGAGAGAGAGTTCGGGTGAGGACGTAACAGTCTGGGTGAACCCGAGAGGGCACGTGACCGGGCGAGGTGGCTAACGAGGGCCAAATAGGAGGTGAGAGGGACACGTGATGTGGTCCCTGAATCTCCCGAGAAGGATCTGGAAAGGCCGAGTCCCGAGAGTGATCGGAGCAATTCATATCTGGGAAGAAATCTGCTGTTCTGGTCCGATTGAGTAGTTATCCCGTCAAGTGTGTACTGTATATAGTTAGAGGCCGTCCATAAATGACGTCACGCACCTAGGGGGGGTGGGGGTCAGACATTTGTGACGATGTATGACGAGGGGGGGAGGGGGGATTTGAGAAATCTTTGTCGAACCAGACCTGGATAATTGTATTGACACGAGTTTGGAACGCGTCTTTCTTTCCTAGTGCATCTTTTAATGCGAATAATAACGGTAACCACAGCCGACACACACGCGCGTCAATCACATCCGTCAGCGTCGCCTATCGACAACAACAGCAGCAGTAACAGAAGCAAATTGCGTTCGGTCGAATTATTTCCGGCGATTTTAATTGATAAAAGGGTGCCAATTTGTCCGGAATTAAACAATAACAAAAAAAACAACCAACAACCGCGCAGAGCAATTATTGGCGTGCATTATCAATTGGTAAACAAATGTGTGTGTGCCTAAAAAGGCCGGTGGGGATTGTGTAGACTCAGCCACCATGAACAAAAACACATGGTCGGGGAAATTTATTAATTTCGAGCATAATTCAAGCGTCTACTTAGGTCAAGGGACTAATTAGGCCATTTAACGGCGTTACCGTTTATTAAAATAAAAAAAAACACATGCGGTAATTAAGCTGAGACAAATTAAGTGCCAAATTACGCACTGCGGGCGGCTGTTAATTGATAAACTTGAACAGGAATCGTGGTTAACAAAAAAATATTCAGGAATTAAAAGCCGACGTTTATTGGACTGCAGAGGACAATAACAATCTACGGCCCTTTGTTAATCCACTGCTGGATGAAGCCCACCCCATGCCGTGCCAGTTGATGAGAGTTAGTTTTCAATTGAAGCTTTCGTGACTGCAGGAATTACGTAACTTTACCGAAAGAACCAAAGAGTGTGAGAGTTAGTTTGACCATATATTTCACCTCGCTGGCCGGTAACGGGTTGGTGAATGTGAAAGGCGAGCAGGCAGCCCAGAACCGGTTCAGACTTCACTCGCAACTGGCGTCAGCCGTGGCCAGGACTCTAACTCAGGTCTGCCAGGTTCGTCGTGCCGTGTGCCAACTACTGCGCCACCACTCCGGTCGAATGGCGTTGACATAGTTTGATGAATTCTACGTTTCTTAAGTCCGTCTCATCCAGGGGTCGGAAACCTTCGGCTCCGGAGTTACCATGCGGCTCTTTAAGGACCACCACCGTCTCGTCGTATTCACCACGTGGCATTGCGACTCTTTATATATTGATTATTTAAAAACATTTTTTTTACCGAATTAGAACAAAGATGGCTCTTCTTGTTATTTTGGTTGCCGACCGCTTGTCGAATACATGCGAACTAATTTCCTGCCGTCAAAATAATAACTGATTCCCTTATATGGGTTCGATACATCACGTCGCAGCTGAATATTGATAAACATGACAAGAAAACTATTTTTTGTCGAGATAGATGACTGACCAACCTGTAATTTGTCTTAAAAACTTGCAAATAAATAACATTGAACGTTGGCAGTAATACGTGTTACGAGCGACATCACGTATCTTTGGATGTTCAATTATTTTAAAGTTGTATTTCAATAGACATATTTTAAGTATTGATCCGAATGCATTTCCGATTAACGTGGCGGCCTCTAGTGGCTGGAAAGGTCACGCGAACCCCATAATCGCGTAACATATACGACATATAAAGGCCGACTTTACAAACGAACTACTTTTATGCTTTCATCAGGAGCTTAATAAACACTGTGTAACAATCTTCTTGGTTCTTTCGGTAAAGTCACGTAGAATGGAAATAATAAAATAACACAAATAAACCAATAAAATAATTCTCACGACGTTTCGGCCACAACGCAAGCAGCCGTCCTCAGGTGGAGAGCAGGTCTGTCGAGGAGACAGAGTCTGAATGAATATTTTATTATGTTTTCTTTTTATTATTTTATTATTTCCATTCTACGTGACTTTACCGAAAGAACCAAGTAGATGATTCACTGTGTAACAAGACAGTATATTTTTTGTTCCTGGATAGTAAGTGTTATTTTCTAATTTCTTATGCCTCAAAAGTACATAAAATGGCTATGACTCCCCACAAACTTTGCTTTTGTGACCAGGCCAGTGATGTTTTGAAATGTATATATTTTCAATGAGAAAACGTGGTGTGCATTTGTGTCTTTTCGTTCAGATAAAGTCCTGGTCACAAAAGCAAAGTTTGTGGGGAATCATAGATATTTTCTATACTTTTGAGGCATAAGCAATTAGAAAATAACACTTACTACCCAGGAACAAAAATCGTGTTACATAGCGTAATCAATAGTAACCGATTATTAATCGACGGATCGTTACACCTCTTTGGTGTTCGGTTTGTGGTTGGGTTTACACCATGGACCAGCATATCTGAGATCTTGATTTGAAGTTTTCGTGACTGCAGGAATCCATACTCTTTGGTTCTTTCGGTAGAGTCACGTGGGTAGAAAATAAAATAAATCACGACGTTTCGGGCGCAACACAAGCGTCCGTCATCATGTGGGAAAGCATGCTTACCGAAAGATACAAAGAGTAAGGATATCTGAGTTTGAGTCCCGGTCACGGCGAACACCTGATGTGGTCTTAGACACATCCTCTTCATCTCTACCAACCCGCCCTGACCAACGTGGCGAAGTATGGTCACACAACCTCTGTCACCAACAATGCGTGGCGAGACCTTCATCCAGCAGTAGATTGACAAAGGGGTATGGGGCCGTCCATAAATGACGTCACGCGATTTTGGACGATGTTTTACCCCCCCCCCCCCCCATCGTCACACGGCGTCACGAAAAGTCAGATCCCCCCTCAAATATGACGTCACAAAGCTCTGCCCCCCCCCCCCCCAAAAATATAAAACATGCTTCAAATCGCTTTAAACTATTGTCATTGTAGTGCGTATTTAATGTGGCGCTGTACTCTGATGTTGTAGGAGAAAACATGTATTAAAAAGTCCATTTAATTAAGTAGAACGTGTTGTCTATATTTATTTAAAGTTGCGCATTTTGACGTGACGTCACATTTCTCACACCCCCCACCCTCGTCACACATCGTCACAAATGTCTGACCCCCCCCCCCCAGGTGCGTGACGTCATTTATGGACGGCCCCTATGAAGTACATTTAACTTAATCAACGGTCTGAGCTCTGTAAAATCGGCAAGTGCTTTGATGAAGATTCATAGCATAGCTCTCCGATGTGTGTTCGAGTTTAATCGCGTGTTGTTCGGCATGATGTCCGACGTTTCGCTTAACATGCTGGGGATCTTCTCCAGGAACTGAATAGCTCAACGGAACCATATGCAGTGGCAAAGCGAACGATATAATTAGTTTATGACCTCTTTTGGCCAGCAGGTGGCGATATTGCCATATATAAACTTCAGCCAAAATTTCCCATACGGAACCTTTGAGAAAATCCGACCACATTCGAATAAAAAGTTGTCCAAAATAAGTCGCGTGACTTTTACAGCTTTCTAATCACACTTCACCGCTGTCTTCGGTGCGGGTTTGTTGGAGGGGGGGGGGCATAGCATTACAGCACGGTAATACCCTGGTTTACGTCGGGGTATGCGTTCCTAAAAAGGGTCGTGACAAATATCAAAACGACGTAAATCAAAGCGATCCACAGGATGGGTGGAGGCGAAGGCTGGGGCGACGGGTCCGAGAAAGGGCGGATGATGCCGTCAGCGGACGTGCAAGCGTGGGATTGAGACGATGCACATCAGGTATTAATAATAAACTCAATCAAGTCTCAAGTCTTAATTTCTATAGCATGATTTCGTGCAAAGGATGCCATTCAAAGTGCTGTACAGATTAAAAAAAAAACATTGTTAATAGACTTAAGCACAACAAGAATAAAAGCAAATGCCATACAAAACAAAATTGCATTATAATGAATTACTATCGAAGGCATATGAATAAAAAAAACACTATTAAAGAATCTTAAGTAAAAGCAAGTTTAAAAAGGTGAGTTTTTTAATATTTAACTTAAAACTGCTAAATGATTGTGAAGCCCTCCGTGACGACGTATTTGCGAAACGACGTAAATACGACAATGGATTTTGCTGCACTGCCCACAGCGTTGTCTTGCAGTCTATAACAACCACAGTGATGCATGGTGATGGCCCGTCCAAACGTTACCAGGCTCAAACCTGCCTAGCTTCTGAGATGTGACGAGGCGGGCGGGGGGGGGTGCATTCATGGTGAGTTCGTCGCGGGCGATTGAACACAATCGTGTGGATTATACCAGCAAAATGGTTACAACGTATTTTTTTAGTTTAAAAAAACTTTATTTATTTTACCAGGTCAGGTCCATTGAGCTATATAGCTCTATTTCAGAAGCTACCTGGCCACAAATGATAGCTCAACGAAGTGGCTTATGTGGAAATGTATAGCAGACAAATACCCTAAACGCATGTTTCTAAATGTGGAGGGAAAATTTTGAGGACCCGGAGAAAAAAAACCAACGCGGCCACGGGGAAAAGATGCAAACTCCAAATATACAGCAGGCGTCAGGGTCGGGATCGAATCCACGACCTCCTGTATATCAGGCGAGGTAGTTAACATCTCGCCACCGTGGCGCCCTGACATGGTCCTAGTGATAGCGCGTTCGCCACTTGTGGCAGATTCGAATCGCGCAGCCGCCCCGATTATTACTGCGGGTGTAATGATCACAGTGGAGTACTTGGCGCCGTTTGCTTCACGTTGGACGCTAAAGATCCGTTGACGTCATTCGCAAGAGGAGGCCTGGTGTGTGCCGGCATCAGGGTCCTAATTTTCCAAATTCGAGAATGACACCGCAAATTACTCCAGTTGGATTATGCATAGCTGCAGTCACCGCCCCCCGACGAGTAGACTCATGCCCCAGGTCACTCTTTCAAATTAGACTAATTATCGTCTCCTGAGTTCTCACCTAGTTAAACAAAATTCACTTTATTTTTAATGGACTTCAAACGACGTTGATAATAGTATAGTTTTGGCACATTTAGGTGGTGTGCTAACAACTTCAATACCACAATGCCAGTGGATGACTCTTCCCTGTAGTAGTAACAATACTACTAAAACGTAATGCTCTTTATTTATCCAGAAAAGCTTCACAGAGTCGCAAGACACGTGCTCAGGATGGTCTTCCTTCATCAGGATGCTTGACAAATTACATTCATGAGCAATTTTGGAGGAAACAGGATTACACGGAGAATCCCACCACACTCTGGATGATACAACTCAAAGCTCCACACAAATAGATTTAGGAATCTACGTCTCGACAACCATCTCGCGGCCACCTGGCGTTACGAAAGTCAGCAATGTTCGTTTAATGTACCACGCGTGGTTGACCACAACATTCGTCCATTGGGGTTATTTGTTTGACCGTTGTCCATCACGTGAGTGGTCTGTGCTGATTGGTGAAATGGATGTGGGGAGGGGTTGGTGGTGGAGGTGGTGGGGAGGGGTTGGTGGCGGAGGTGGTGGCGGCAGGACCGGTTCAGATATAAATTGCCACGGATGTTGACCGTGACCGATAACCAACCTCATTTTGAACAGTTCATAGCGCTGCGCCCGCCACTCCCAATCCATTAATTCATTATTACCATCCACAACGCCGCGCTTATATTTCCCAATAGGGTGCCGTCCATAAATGACGTCACACACCTGGGGGGGGGGTCAGACATTTGTGACGATGTGTGACGAGGGGGGGGATTGAGAAATGTGATGTCACGTCAAAATGCACAACTTTAAAGAAATAGAGACAACACGTTCTACTTCATTAAATACATGTTTTCTCCTACAACATCAGAGTGTAGCGCCACATTTAATACGCAATACAATGACATTAGTTTAAAACGATTTTAAGCATGTTTTAGATTTTTTTTTGGTGGGGGGGGGGGCAAAGCTTTGTGACGTCATATTTGAGGGGGGGGGTCTGAATTTTTGTGACGCCGTGTGACGAGGGAGGGGGGGGCGGTCAAAAATCGTCCCAAATCGCGTGACGTCATTTATGGACGGCCCCTAAGTAAGTGCATGCTACGCGATCAGCTCGAATGAAATCACCGCGTGCCACACCACCACGCCCTAGTTCCAAGCGACCGGGCGGAAACGGCGGAGACATCGCGGACAGGATGGGGAGGTGAATCATTTGAGATGAAAAAAAACACGCGCGCAAAGAAATTCAGTCTCTCTGCACGTTGCAACCCTCCCTCTGATCCACGCCCACGAACCTCAAGACAACAGCAGCAATTGTCTCCGTTTTGACAGACACGATTGCCTTAAGGTGTTATGCAGTTCAAGGTTGCCTCTGTAATTTGTCACGCTCAGCGCACGATCTAATATCCACTGCTGGATTAAGGCCTCCAAACCGTTGCTAACATCGCACCGTCCCGAGATACAGCGATGCGTCAAGCTCCGTCTCTCGCGGACCTGTTGCACCTCCTTTGACTGCCACTCCATCAAGGCCGTAGCCATGGAGTCAACATTGGGGGGGGGGGGGGGCAAATCTTCCAGGGTGTCTGGGGGTCCCAACCCAGAAAAATATCTAATTTTGAAAACTAATTTCCTGCCTAAAATATTTTAAAATTCACTAACACATGGGATGGACTTTTTATTAATTGTTTACAAAGTCTAATAGTGTATTGCATTACATTGCTCTGTTTTGATTTTTTTTACCATTTCTTGTTTCATTGTATGTAATGGCAGAGATTAGGGATTAATAAAGTACAACCATAACCACAATCATATTTACAGACATCTATGCATTGATTTATATGAAGACAAGTCCAGATATTGTGGCCAAGGTTTAGTAAATTGTTGTTTTTATTTACATAGCATAGCAATTATTTTATACTCTTTGGTTCTTTCGGTAAAGTCACGTAGGTATAAAATAAAATAGATCACGACGTTTCGGGCGCAACACAAGCGTCCGTCATCAGGTGGGAAAGCACGGTCTGCTGCTGATGCAGACTTTTAAAACAGTCTGCGGTGGATTTCACACCTGATGACGATTGCTTGTGTTGCAGTCGAAACGTCGTGAGAATTTGTATTGTTTCATATTAATATTATTTTATTATTTCCCTTCTACGCGACTTTACCGAAAGAACCAAGAATATGAATCCCTGCAGTCACGAAAGCTTTAAATCTAAATTTAGCCTGCGGACGCTTGTGTGTGGATTCCTGCAGTCACCAAAGCTTCAAATCAGCAACAAATTCTTTTTTATAGCAATATATTTGGGGGGGGGGACATTTTGAGCATATTTGAATATTGGGGGGGGGGGTGGATGTGTATGTGTCCCAATATATATCTATACTAGCAGTAGTACTCGGCGTTGTCCGGGTGAAAAATATATTTCTTAATAACCTTACATATATACACACCCTCACCACTCGCCCTCACCATTCACCCTCACCAATCACACCCTCACCAATCACCACTCACCACTCACCCTCAACACTCACCCTCAGCACTCACCACTCACCCTCACCATTCACCCTCACCACTCTCCCTCACGACTCATCCTCACCAATCACACCCTCACCAATCACCACTCACCACTCACCCTCAACACTCACCCTCACCACTCACCCTCACCATTCACCCTCACCACTTACCCTCACCACTCAACCTCCCCTCACCACTCACTAATCACCACTCACAATCGCCACTCACAACCGCCCTCACCATTATATTTTTGCCCCAGTCAACGCCGGATATTTCCCATTCGTAGCAGTTTATATCAACTCTATAAGCAACTTATATTAAACAGGAAGCGCGATCCTAAAGTAATTTACAACCTTCGATTAGTCCTTTGTGCGATTCAAAGAATCGATTCCTGGCATGTTGGGGGTTTACATTTTGAATGATAGAGTTTCATTTTCATTGTTATTTTATTTTTATATTTTTTCAGGAGTTTTTAATTACATTTTTGCCCCGGTCAACGCCGGATATTTCCCGTTCGTAGCAGTTTATATCGACTTTAAGCAACTTATAGTAAACGGGAATCGTCCGAATCTAAAACCTTCGATTCCTTTGCGCGATTCAGAGAATCGATTCTTGGCGCGTCGGGTTTAAAAGTAATTACACAGTTGTTTTTTCATTGGTATGTAATGTTTGAAAGTTTTCATAAGATTTTAAATGTATTTTCCCCCCGGGCAACGCTGGGTATATCGAGTTTATACCACAAATGTGTGCGCATATTTTTAACGGGAATTAAAAATGGCGTCCACCCGGCAGCGAATGCGTCGCTACCCGTTGCCAGGGGCAACCGCCGTCCAATGAAACTGCGTATGGTCCGGCGACACACAGACACACACACAGACAGACAGACAGATTTGCGATTTTATATATATAGATTACGGCCTTGCACTCTATCGTTCGTCTCGATCACCGGCCATCATCCCTTGACTATTATGTAACGCGTTTACATAAAACTACGCGTGGGCTATGGAGGTACTTTTTTTTTCTTCTTCCTCCAAACTGGGTTCACTGTTTCGCAATTGGCCAACCGTGGGACTGTGCTCACGGCGTCTGTACATGAATCACCGCCTTCCGCTACGGGCAGGTGAGAGCACAGGTGAGGTACGTACTGCATGCTGAACTTCTTTCGCACCGTACGCAGCCAACCGTGCTCATCTGCAAACGTCTACGCCTCCTCCCCCTGGGGGGCGGGGGGGGCACAGAGGGACGGGTGGAGTCTGGAGCTCTTCCTCGGGACATTTGCGCAACCACCGAGGGCTGAGTAAGCCCCAGCCAACACCTTCATGGGCAGGGCCCCCGGATCCTGTCGGCCTGGCGTCTTACGCAATGGCACCGGGGGTCAGTCGGCCATGTGGGGGCGCGGGGGGGGGGGCATGGGGGTGTGACAGGGATACGGGTTCAGGAGGATGGTAGCCCTATAGCGAGAGTAAAGTAAGCTAAAGCAAAGCGCCCCAGGTAGCTCAAGAGGATTCGCGTCGAATAGCTCAACATCATATCCTACGAAGCATAATTAATATGAACAAAATAACGAATTCATCTAATCTCTGTCTTCTCTGTAGCTCCCGTTTCTCGTCTAACATTTGTGTAAGGGGCCGTCCATAAATGACGTCACGCACCTGGGGGGGGGGGTCAGACATTTGTGACGATGTGTGACAAGGGGGGGGGGGGCTTGAGAAATGTGACGTCACATCAATATGCGTAACTTTAAATAAATATAGACACGTTCTACTTAATTAAACAGACTTTTTAATAAATGTTTTCTCCTACATCAGAGTGCAGCGCCACATTAAATACGCACTACAATGACAATAGTTGAAAGCGATTTGAAGCATGTTTTATTTGGGGGGAGGGGGGACAGAGCATTGTGACGTCATATTTGAGGGGGGGGGGTTGGCAAAAATCTTCCAAAATCGCGTGACGTCATTTATGGACGGCCCCTAAACAATAGATTCCCGCTCACGGCCAACAACCAGTGACGATCATCTGAACCGGTCCCGATGCTGCCCTAGGTCGACTCGGCCTCAAATGAGTACCTGGTGCGCACCTCCGATTAGCACGGTTGGCTACGTACGGTGCGAAAGAAGTTCAGCATACATTTCCATTTCGTGTCTACACCTCTTCTGTTTGTTTACCCTTTACTGTTTACTCTTTAGTTTAAAATGATTCATGCTCGTTTAGTGCCCTTCCCCTTTCGTTTTTAGCATTCCACTCACCATAACTTCCGAGGAGATTGAGTGATGAAATGAGTTTCGATTTAAAGCTTTCGTGACTGCAGGGATTCATCTTCTTGGTTCTTTCGGTAAAGTCACGTAGAATGGAAATAATAAAATAATAAAAATATAACATAATAAAAATAAAACATAATAAAATAATTCTCACGACGTCTGAATGACTCTGTCTTCTTGACAGACCTGTTCTCCACCTGAGGACGGCTGCTTGCGTTGTGGCCGAAACGTCGTGAGAATTATTTTATTATGTTTTATTTTTATTATTTTATTATTTCCATTCTACGTGACTTTACTGAAAGAACCAAGAAGATGATGAAATGAGCTCGTGTGTGGGTGCTGCGTGGATTGTTACAATGACAGGATCTATAGAGTTGGTGGCGGCTTAGAGAGGCATTCATCCAGCAGTGGATAGACCATTGATGATGGGTAAGAAGTGACTTGTGAGTGACACGACGTCTTACTAAAGCGTTGTTCATGTCCAACCATCGTTCGGAGAGTGACGTGATGGCAAACCTCCCCCCACTTCACACAGACACTTTCAACCCTACTTTTAATGTATCTATGCATGTTGAACTTCTTTCGCACCGTACGTAGACAACCGTGCTCGTCGGAGGTGCGGGGGAAGGTCAACAAAAACAGTTGATACATTTCGATTTAAAGCTTTCGTGACTGCAGGGATTCATCTTCTTAGTTCTTTCGGTAAAGTCACGTAGAAGGGAAATAATAAAAGAATAAATAATATATTATATTATTTTATTATGTTTTATTTTTATTATTTTATTATTTCCCTTCTAGTTGATACATTCACAAAAGCACCAGAACAAGCTTTTGCGCTTGACATTTATTCCTCAAATCTCAGGATAATGTCTCCATCCTCGCAATCCACCCTTTGCGCGAGCAAGCGGCGGTTGAGCGTGCGGTGGATGGATCGAGCAGTCGGGCGGACGGTTGACTGAGCGAGCGACCGGCCCGGGAGAGCTTCCTCCGCTTCCGTCACTGCTCCTGGAAGAGCGCGGCGGGGAGGGCGGCGCGCGCCGGGTAGCTGCTCTGCGTGCCGGCTGAGCGCACGCTCTCGGCCGCGATGTGGCACGCGCGCCGGGCCGCCTCCGCCAGCGGGAGGCCCGGGAGACGCGCCTGGAAGAACGCGAGCGAGCCCACGAAGCTGTCTCCGGCTCCCTGGGATGCCACGACGACGATGATGATGATGATGGGAGAAAGGGGGATGATGATGATGATGGAGATGGTGACGATGCGAAAAGGGGGATGTTGATGATGATGGTAACGATGATGATGGGAGAAGGGGGATGATGATGATGATGATGATGGAGATGATGATGGGAGAAGGGGGATGATGATGATGATGATGGAGATGATGGGAGAAGGGGGATGATGACGATGATGGAGATGATGATGGGAGAAGGGGGATCATGATGATGATGATGATGGAGATGATGTTGGGAGAAGGGGGATGATGATGTGAAGGAGAGAGTCAAACAAAGTCAGTCGCAGTTAACGCCAGGGGTCTCTGGAGCATCGAACAATTCGCGTGTCTCTTTATTTGTATTTACAATCTAAATGGTCCGTGACCAAATCACCTGGAATTCTCCCGATCTCCTCAGATCTCAGGGGCTAAGCAGGGTTGAGCCTGCACAGTGCTTGAACGGATCAGCACCATACATAAGGCAGGTGTTTACAGCAACCGCGTCCAATACACATTTAAGGCCGAGGGGACCTCGGGGGAGGCCCAGGACCGATTCAAACATTCGCCACTTGTTGATCGTGCGCGGGAATTGAAGGCAGGTCGCCACGCTAGCACCGCAGTGCGCTAACCGCTGCGCCACCGCTCCAAATCTAGTCGCAGCGATAAAGACGGGTGAGAGTCAGCGCGCGAGCGTGCGAGCAACAGCAGCATCCGGCTCACCGTGGTGTCCACAGCGGTGACGCTGGGCGAGGGGACATGGCGAGGAGACGGATCGGATCGGCTCGCGACCACCGCTCCACGGCGCCCTAGCGTGATGACGACGGCGCCGCAGCCTCGCTCGAGCAGCAGCGTGGCGGCACGGCCCGCCTCCTCCACTCCGCTCACCACCACGCCCGTCAGCAGCTCTGCCTGCCACCCCCCACCAACAACAACAACAACAGTAGTAGCAGAAGCTCTGCCTGCCACCCCCCACCAACAACAACAACAGTAGCAGCTCTGCTTGCCACCCCCCACCAACAACAACAACAGTAGCAGCAGGTCCGTCTGCCCCCACCAACCAAAGCAGTGAGCAGCGGCTCCGGCTGCCCCCCACTAACAACAAAAGCAACAATTTCAGCTACCCCCCCCCCACCAATAACAGCAGCAGCAACAGCCGCCGTTCGCCACTAAGTGGCGGTGACGTCGCCATGCTGTTTGTGCCAGCGTAGGTGCACGTTGAGGCCACGTGAAGCGTGGAAGGCTCGCTGCTGGCAGGAGGTCACAGGACACCCAGGTGCTATGGGTTGACTAACTTGGGATGAATGGAAGATGCACCACCTGTGCTCCCCACTGTGCCAACTTGCATTTATCTACCCGGCACTTCGGTCGTTGTTGTGAGCGTCACTCTTTTACTCTCTGCTGTTGTTGGAGGGTGACTGCCTCCAACTGGCCAGTAGCGTCCTTCACGAGCCTCCTCCCCAGAGGCCGATTTTGACACCGCTGATACCGGTCATCGGCAAGTTCACTCAGCTACACATCCTTCTGTACGGCATTTGTCCATCTCCTCTCTAGCCCATGCCGTGTCCATTTAGCGCCCTCTATCAGGCCAAACAAAAGCTGTTTGGGCATGCGGTGGCTGAGCTACATGCCCCAGCCAACGCAGCCTCGCCTGTACCCCCACCCCACACACTCACACACCGGCCCGATGTTTTTTTTTATAATTGTGAGCAGTTGTGGTGAACTGGGGAGCCCTACATTCAGCAGGGAATTGACCACTCCAATCGTCTACATTCCCCAGTTCCTATATTCCCCAGCACCTCTGATTAGCACGGTTGGCTACGTACGGTGCGAAAGAAGTTCAACACACATACAACGTACATAACCTTGCCCAATTCAAGACACGTGTCTTGTCATTAGTGACCCCAAGCGCCGGCCACAGGCCTTCTGGCTTGAACTCAGCAACCGGAATATAAACAAGTAGTATTAAATTTCGATTTAAAGCTTTCGTGACTGCAGGGATTCATCTTCTTGGTTCTTTCAGTAAAGTCACGTAGAAGAGAAATGATAAAATAATGAAAATAAAACATAATAAAATAATTCTCACGACGTTTTGCTCACAATGCAAGCAGCCGTCCTCAGGTGAAGAACAGAGAACAGGTCTGTCGGAAAGACAGACCTGTGAGAATTATTTTATTATGTTTTATTTTTATTATTTTATCATTTCCCTTCTACGTGACTTTACCAAAAGAACCAAGAAGAAGTAGTATTAAATACATAAGCAGATAAGCGGTGGCTCATTCCTGTAAACACGTTGGGGAGGGGGGGGGGCACTGTCCCTCGCTACTCCGTGTATTCCCACGCCAATGAGCAGGGGGCTCAGCCATAGTGTGGCAGAGTTCAAATCCCGGTTGGGGGTGGAGTTGTCCCATCATTCCTCCGGGGTCATTGTGGGGAAGTGAGCAGTGGTTCTCCTACGGAGTGACTCTCCGCCACCATTGCAATGTGAAATTTTCATCGCCGGCTCAGAGATGAGCAACAATGCCTCAATGTTCTTAGCTTTTTTCGGTAAAGTCACGTAGGTAAAAACATTAAAATTTATAAAAGTAAAATAAAATAAAAATCACGACGTTTCGGAGGCAACACAAGCCTCCGTCTTCAGGTGGAACCGTCACAGCCACGACAGCTGTATCATTTACAGCCACGACAGCTGTATCATTTACTTGATACAGCTGTCGTGGCTGTGACGGTTCCACCTGAAGACGGAAGCTTGTGTTGCCTCCGAAACGTCGTGATTTTTATTTTATTTAACTTTTATTAATTTTAATGTTTTTACCTACGTGACTTTACCGAAAAAACCTAAGAATATGAATCCTTGCAGTCACGAAAGCTTCAAATCTAGAATTAATGCCTCAATGCTTATTTAAGGGTTGGGTGGGTGGGGGTGGGGGGCGTCACAAACCTCGGTCTCGTTTGGGCAGAAGATGTCAGACAGCTCGTAGAGTTCCGGGTCCAGGTCCGGCACGGCGGGCGCGGGGTTCAGGATGGTCCTCACTGCCGGCACCACGGACAGCAGCGGCGGGGCGGAACAGCGGAGTGA
The DNA here is from genome assembly GCF_965212315.1 of Lampetra planeri. Lineage (NCBI taxonomy): Eukaryota > Metazoa > Chordata > Hyperoartia > Petromyzontiformes > Petromyzontidae > Lampetra > Lampetra planeri. Next base: position 9,455,611 of record NC_136139.1, on the reverse strand, counting down.
GGTCACAGTGGGACGGTCCAGCACATTGCAACATCGTCAGCCCCACCCAGCCACACGCGCGACTCCGCCGGTCACTAACGCGCATCGTGTGTGTGTGTGATTGTCCCACAACACCTGGAGCATGGTGGCGGTGGCGGTGGCGCAGCGGTCTGTGCGCTGTGCTACGAACCAGGCGACCCCGGGTTCGGTTTCCGCTCACGGCCATCAACACCTGTGACCAATATCCGAACTGGTCCTGGGCCTCTCCTAGGTCCACTCAGCCTCAACTGAGTACCTTGTGCAGTGTGTAAACATCAGCACTGGGGCGATAAGGTGGCCGGATGTGGTGCCAACCACCCACCCTCTCGTGTGTCGGGCTGGCCAACATAGGTGCTAATGAACAGCACTTGCCCCAATAGTCTGTTAAGGCTATATCGGTGATATTTGTATTTTGTGGCGTTGGTAATGGTGCTTAGAATGACGGCGGTAGTGCTAATGGTGGTGAGGTTAATAATAATTGTGGTGTTGGTGGTGGTCATCATCGCCAACCTCATCCATCAAAACGGGACGTGAGTTACAGGGAGCAGCAGGAATGCACGATGATGCACGGGGCGGTGTAGGCTTGTGCAGTGACTCAGCAGACACGGGCAGCATCTAAAGTGCACGTCATTTAAGTATTTAATTCCATTACTTTTGGTGAGGAACCTCAGACACCTTCCAGGTACGTGTGATGAGTTGCGGCGTGGTGTGCGTCCGTGCGGAGAGTTTCAGTGAGGTGCCAGCCTGTGCAGCGGGTTAAGGCGAGGTGTAGCGTCCGTGCGGTGAGTTGCGGCGAGGTGCCGGTGAGGTGCGCACGTGCGGTGAGTTGCGGCGAGGTGCCGGTGAGGTGCGCACGTGCGGTGAGTTGCGGCGAGGTGCCGGTGAGGTGCGCACGTGCGGTGAGTTGCGGCGAGGTGCTGGTGAGGTGCGCACGTGCGGTGAGTTGTGGCGAGGTGCCGGCGAGGTGCGCACGTGCGGTGAGTTGCGGCGAGGTGCTGGTGAGGTGTGCACGTGCGGTGAGTTGTGGCGAGGTGCCGGCGAGGTGCACACGTGCGGTGAGTTGCGGCGAGGTGCTGGTGAGGTGTGCACGTGCGGGCGCCGCTCACCGCCGTGCTGGCGGGCGAGGCGCAGCGCCTGCGCCGTGGTCTCGGGCCGCACCTCGAGCTGCGCCAACACGACGCGAGCGCCCGCGATGGCCGCCCGCGCGAGCGCCACGTCCTCGGGGCCCAGCGACAGGTTCGCTCCGGGCACGATGACGATCGCGTTCCTCCCTGACACGTGACGCAGAGACGGGCCGTATCCCCCACCCGACCGTTTTACTTGCAATTACAAATATGTTGCCCCCATTACAAATTGCGGTTTTTGTGATCGGTAGCCGAGTATCCCGCACCTACGACTGGCAAGGTTGGCGACGTACGGTGCGAAAGAAGTTCAAGTTACACGTGTAATTAGAATATGTAGTTTCATTCCAGCTGTAATTTGTAATTGGAATCCAACTGGTAACATGCATCTGAATTACAAATTGGTCCAGTAATTTGGGTTTCTAAATCTGATTACGCAAATTAATGCACCGTATGTTGCCCAGCAATGGCGGCCGTGGGGGGGCACGTGGACATTTGAACAAGGGGCGGGGAGAGGGGCAGGGGTGGCAGGCGCTACTCTACCTCAATAGACTTCATGGAACCCCTTGGCGACTTTTGACTTCGTTTTTTTTTTATTATCGTCTGCCACGATCAATCCACCGCTGGTGCATTCGTGCCTCCCGTCGCCGTGTGGCACGGTTCTGCCGATGCGACGGAGAGCGACGAGCACCTGCAAGCGCGGCGATCTCATCGCTCCGTCTCCTTGCACGAATGTCCCCTCCTTGGACGCCTTCCCCTCATTCGGCTGCCACCCCCGAAATAACGCGAAAGCTCAACGTGCCGGCACGATGAGACGCGTGAATTAACTCCGGCGTTCCCGCACGTGCCCGACTACTTCTGATGCAAACCAGGGGTCGGCAACCAAACTAACAAGAAGAGACAATTTTTTTTCGAATTCGATAAAAAAAAACTCTATATTTCAAGAGCGGCAATGCATGGGAATACGAGATGGTGGTCCTTAACAAATGACGTCACCAAGCAGTTCTTGAAGAACCACGTGCGGCTCCTGAGCCGCAGGTTGCGCGACTTTTTGTCGACTTTTCAACCTCGTCCTATTCGGGGACCCAAAAGCTCTAAAACGCATCGCAACGGAAACGGCGAATCACGTCGCGGCGATTCACCCAACATCTGTCAGCGACGCAAACACCGGCCCTTTTTAGTTTTATATCTATATATATATGGGAAGCAGCCTGCGGGCACTAGCGGAGAGGCGACGCGGGCGCACCTCACCTTCATCGTCCACCGTGATGGGAGCCACGCCAGTGGCCGCCTCGGAAACTTGCCCCACGTGATCTGCGTGCTCGCGCCGCGCACAGGAAGAGACACACAGCCTCCCGCTGAGCAACGCGAAGCCACGCAGACTACACAGCGAGCCGGTGCTGTTGGTGAGCGGCCGTGATGTACGTATACACGTACGTCATCGGGAATGATTACGCACGTGTACGTCATCGGAACGGATTCGAATTTTTTTTTTACTTTATCAGTACGTCTTCAGGTCGGATAGACATACCGAGGCTCCCACAAGGCCATGCCAGGAGAGCGTGTGGCACGGTTTTGGCGAACAACCATTGCAGAGTGTGGTCGTGTTGCTATGGTTATCAGTGGTGAGTACAATGTCTTTAAAAACGACGACGACGATACTACGACTCGAAATAAAATTGACGCTGAACCGCTTGCGTGTTCCGAAATTCAGCAGTGAACGGGACACCCGCCCTGCCACTCGCAGACGCCTTGGAACGGGAGAGGGTCAAGGTTGGCAGGGTGCACACCAGGGGCTGGCGTGTCCAATGGCACCACGCACGGTCGACCTCCTGCCTCCGCAGCGCTGTTTAACAAGTACTTATTTAAGGCTGAGTCGACCTAGGGGAGGCCAAAAGTTAAAGCCTTCAGATAGCGTAGCCACGCACGGGAATTGAACCTCGGGTATGTATGTAGGGCAGAAAGCAAACAACTGCACCATCACTCTACACACAAAGGCAAATATCCCCCATGTAGCCTTCAACAGGCTTTTGGTTCAAGTGCTTCACACGAGTAACTATGAAGGCAGACACGGCACACGAGGGGCTGGGTGGCCAGCACCACGCCCGACCACCTTAGCCATTTAAATGGTGGTATTTATACACCACATCAGCTAGTCATTGATGGCTGAGTCGACATAGAGGAGACCCAGCACCGATTCAGATATTTGTCTCCGATATTGATACCTAACCATGAGCAGGAATCAAACTCGTTTGGCCGGGTTCGTAGCGCAGCGTGCACAAAAGACAAATATCCCCTATATAGCCTGTAACAGACTGTTGGGGCAAGTTCTGTTAGCGAGCACCTATGAAGGCTGGCACGGCACACGAGGGGGTGGGTGGCCAGCATCACACCCGACCGCCTTTGTCTCCCCAGTGCCGATGTTTACACACCGCACCAGGTACTCATTTGAGGCTGAGTCGACCTAGGTGAGGCCCAAGACCGGTTGAGATAATCGTCACTGGGTGTTGGCCGTGAGCGGGGAATCGAACCCGGATCGCCGGGTTCACAGCGCGGCGCGCTAACCGCTACACCACCGCTCCCCACAATTGCACAATCACACACACCCAAGAGATAAACACAACGTATTGCGTTGATGCCACCACACCTTAACACATCACTTGCTCCCCGCTGCCAGAACCCTTGGGCTTGGCAATGTCAGCGAGAGTGCGGAGGCGGTGCAATTGCACCGGGAGCCATGGGCCAGAGTAGACCAGGTGCGTGGCTACGAATAGTGCGGAATGAATCGTGTAGGTGGGGATCCCGCCGCCCCCCCCCCCCCCCCATTTCATTCCTCGCACTGGGACCCACGCCGTCCACGCTATGGCACCACCGGGTCTTCACACACCTATGTTCACTCCGTTATCCTTGAAATTCTGAATGTAGTTGTCTCCGAATGTGTCCTTTCCGACCTGCGCACCGCAGGGTGGAGTGGAAAAGAGGACGAGGCAGGAGAGGGGTGGGTGGGAGGTGAGAGAGAGGACGTGAGCTGGCTCGACCCCGACTACTGGCTCAGCTCCTGACTACTGGCTCAGCTCCTGACTCCCTGCTTGGCCCCGACTCCTGGATCATCCCTTGACTCCTGGCTCAGCTCCTGACTCCTGGCTTGGGCAGTCGCGCAGCTACCGAGTGTGCACGCGGTGCAATTGCACCGGGGCTCCCCGTGGGCCGGGGGGGGGGGGGGCTTGTTGGTGCCGGGGCTACGCAAAGTTGAACAGGGAGCCCCTTTTAAGTCCTTGCACCAGGGCCCTTGGCAACCGCGCTCCGCAACCGCTCTTGGGAAATGCGCGTTGCGCAAGTAACATTTTGCAGGCACATTGGAACGTGACAGAGCAAGGTACAGTTGTAATATTTACATTTCAAGTTTATGTAACAGGGAGAAGACTACAGGGCTTGTATGTTTAGCTTTAGTCTGCAGCCTTTTGTCAATCGACGGCGGGATGACGGCCTCCCCACTCCGTGCCAATTCATGGGGGCTTGACCATACTGCAGCATTCACATCTATTATGTACAATTTGATAATAATTGAGTCTCACACACACACTTCGATGTGTGTATCGTGGGCCTAAGAATCGGCTTCATTCAACAAATCAATGCTTCGTTATTATTATTACGGCAAATGTCAATAGTTGATGTGACCCTTGCAGCCACTACCAATTCTACATCATCATCATCATCATCATCTGCCATGGTCAATCCACTGCTGGATGAAGGCCTCCCCAAGCCGCCTTGTCCCGGGGGTCAACACTTTAGCCGAGATGAAAGAGACGGGAGACAACAACAGTGGCACTATGTCTTCTTGGTTCTTTCGGTAAAGTCACGTAGAATGGAAATAATAAAATGATAAAAATAAAACATAATAAAATAATTCTCACGACGTTTCGGCCACAACGCAAGCAGCCGTCCTCAGGTGAAGACCTCTCCCCGACAGACCTGGTCTTCAAAGAACCAAGAAGATGAATCCCTGCAGTCACGAAAGCTTTAAATCGAAATTTAGTGGCACTATGGTTGCCACCTGTGGTCTGGTGGTGACAGCACTCGATTTGTGCCCAGAAGTGGTGCTGGCATTGCGTTGAACTTTATTGCGGGTAGCGCAGTGCACAATGTTGTTTCGATAACAGACCGAGCGCCGACTTGAAAAACACGTCTTGGTTTTGTCTGCGGTGGTACGGGTGGTGTGACTCCAGGTGGTAGCCAGGTGGGATTCATCGCTTCCTGCCGACGACGCCCGCCAGCAGTGTGTGGCAGCAGCTCCAGAGAGAGAGGAGAGGCTCAACACGTGGCACGACAGAGGGCCACGCTCGCATTCATCTAATCTAAACTAAACCAATCTTAAATTTCGATTTGAAGCTTTCGTGACTGCAGGGATACATCTTCTTGGTTCTTTCGGTAAAGTCACGTAGAAGGGAAATAATAAAATCAAACATAATAAAATACAATTCTCACGACGTTTCGGCCACAACGCAAGCAGCCGTCCTCAGGTGAAGAACAGGGCTGTCACCTGAGGACGGCTGCTTGCGTTGTGGCCGAAACGTCGTGAGAATTGTATTTTATTATGTTTTATTCGTATTATTTTATTATTTCGCTTCTACGTGACTTTACCGAAAGAACCAAGAAGATAAACCAATCTTGATTTGAAGCTTTCGTGACTGCAGGAATCCATACTCTTTGGTTCTTTCGGTAAAGTCACGTAGGTAGAAAAAGAATCACGACGTTTCGAACGCAACACAACCGTTCGTCTTCAGGTAAAAATCGTCTCCTGCTCACAGCAGACATCGCAGCTATCACGATTTTCACCTGAGCAAGAACGCTTGTGTTGCGTTCGAAACGTCGTGATTTATTTTATTTTATTTCTAAACTAAACCATCAAACAATGTTTTATTTTGCCAGGTAAGGTCCACTGAGCTATGCAGCTCCTTTCAGAAGCAACCTGGCAGCAAATGATAGCTCTTACGAAGTGTCTCATCGTGTGTAAGTGTACAGCAGCCAAATACTTGAAACGCATGTTGATTCTAAATGTGGAGGGTAAATCCGGAGAACCCGGAGAAAAATCCACGCGACCACCACGGGGAGAGAGAGAGAGAGAGACACTCAAACTCCAAATATACAGCAGCAGGCGTCAGGGGTCGGGATCAAACCCGCGACCTCCTGCACACCAGGCGAGGTAGTGAACATCTCGCCACCGCAGCGCCGAATTGGCAGAACAGAGTGAACCGCTGGTGACCTCGTGGGCGCGCGGCCCTGTACCTTGGCCACCATGGCCGTGCTGGCGCCGAGCCGTGCGGCCTGCACGCACTGGTTGGCGCCCTTGCCCCCGAAGCCCACGGCGAAGCGGTGTCCGTGAACCGTCTCCCCGACCCGCGGCAGCCGCGGGGCGTAGCTGGGCAAGGGGCGCCAAAAGGGGCGCGGGGTTTGCAAGGGATCGTTGGGTGTTTAAAGCAGATGGGCACAGCGTGTCTATAGATGATTACGATGAGTGTGGTGTCAACAAGTGGGGTTATAAAGAAGGTCTCGACAAAGAGAATTTTATTTAGATTTAAAGCTTTCGTGACTGCAGGGATTCATCTTCTTGGTTCTTTCGGTGAAGTCACGTAGAAGGGAAATAATAAAATAATAAAAATAAACGTCATGAGAATAATTTTATTATGTTTTATTTTTATTATTTTATTATTTCCCTTCTACGTGACTTTACCGAAAGAACCAAGAAAAAGATAATTTTACTAAAGAACATAACACAAGGAACCACGAAACTGTGATTACAGATTTTTGGTCAATAATCTTCAATCACATTTACAGTGTTATTTATGTCTCCATTGAGGCCTTATTGAGTCTCAATACTGGTTTTTTTTTCTGGAGGGTCCTGCCACAATGGAATGTTGAGCCAATTTTCATTTGGGATTAAAAGAAACCCATACACCTAACAGGATTATGACACAAAGATTATTGTAAAATTGGCTCATAAACCCACTTGCTGTACTGCAGTTGTCCTGGCCAAATCGTGGCTTATTTGGTTCAGAAGTTCAAGACAAATCTCTCGGTGATTCGCCAACCCTTACCCCCAGCACTGGTTCACAGCAAGGCCATAGCCATGGAGTGAACATTGGGGGGGACCAAATCTTCCAGGGGGTCTGGAGGTCCCAATCCAGAAAAAATAAATCTCAATTTGAAAACAAATTTCCTGCCTAAAATATTTTAAAAATCACTAACACATGGGATGGACTTTTTATTTATTTTTTTACAATAATGTCTAATAGTGTATTGTATTACATTGCTCTGTTTTTTTATGTTTTACCTTTTCTTGTTTCAGTGTATGTAATGTCAGAGATTAGGGATTAATTAAGTACAACCCAAACCACAATCATATAAACAGAAATCTATTTTAAAGAACTATATTGGGGGGGGACATTTTGAGCATATTTGAATTGATTAACAGGCCGGCATAGCCGCCGCATCACAAAGCGACCAGCAAAGTTGAGTGCAGAGCTCATCGCGCGAAAGGCACAGGGCATAACACAGCTCCTCGACGCACAGCACTGACACGAAGATCAAAAAAACACTCAACACAATTGTCAATGACATTGTGGCCTTTTATGTAAAAGATATATAATAGGTGACGATTCGGGCAATGGACCCTTCTTCATGGCACATGTCATTGACGAATTTGTTGAGTTGTCGCTCGTTAGTTTTCAAAAAAAAAAAACGTCTGGTCGTGTGATGTCGTGCAGGGTCATCGGTTAAAACGATAAGTAAATCAAAGTCCGTCTCACTGTGAACACGGTCAATCTCTAGAACATTGCTTTGTAAACATTTTACTGCAGCCTGCACCCCCTTTGGTTCACAACCGTTAAAAAATAATAATGTTAACACACACATCGGTTTGATAAAACAAAGTAGTTGGGTCTAACGGGCCCCGTGCCTAATTTGTCTTCTCGATTATTTACCTTCGAAAAAAAATCTGGCGACGTCTCGCACCCCCAGAAAGAACATCTCGCACCCCAAGGGGTGCGTGCACCCCAGGTTAAGAAGAACCACTGGTCTAGAGATAAGGGAGAGGCAGCCTTTTTTTTATATTTCACACATCATCAGAACATATTACAAATCGCAGGGCACTAAACGCATCTAATCACAGTCGCAACGTGGAACACAAAGTGCAGGGGGGGAGGGGGGCATCATAACACAGCCTATCGCACAGAACGCAAAAAAACATCTCATGGCGATCACAAATGCAACAAAACACACAGGACGACACAGCTCATCGCGTTGGGCAGCACAAAGTCAAGGGCACAACACTGCTCATCACAAATCACGCACGATGGGGAAAAAAGCACGGGCGATGTATGACACCGCTCATCATAATAAGCGAGGAACAAAAAAACGCACAGGGAATAAACGCGGCTCGTCGCCACGCGCAAGGGGCTTTCCGCACCTCACCAGATCCGTCATGCATGAGCCCACCACGACGATCTCCGCAGGTGCAGAAGCCATATCGAACCTCGCTCAGCGCGCCCGGGGTGTGGGGAGCCGCGGTCGAGCAGCGAGAGGAGGAAGCGGCTCTCTGTGCGGGGTGAGAGGAGAGGAGCCACGGGGAGAGAGATGAGACACAGGGAGAGACAGGAGCCACAGGGAGAGAGATGAGACACAGGGAGAGAGAGGAGACGCAGGGAACGAGATGAATCACTGGGAGAGAGAAGAGCAGAGAGCAAGGAGCCACAGTGGATTAAGAGGAGCCACGGGAAGAGAGAGGAGCCACTGGAAGTGAAACATTCGTCTGTCTCCCTTTCGGCCAGAGGTCACGCCTCTGTAGAGGGCAGAGTGCGCGGGGCGCGTCACTGACCACGCTCCCCACCCCCCAGGACACAGCGCCAATCTGTTGACACGAGAAGTATTGAACGGATTTGGTGCAGGGTGTGGTGAGTGAGAGGGCTGCTACTCGTGGCTCGTCGTTTAGTTGGTTAGGGTTAGGAGTAGAGCTAATACGGTCCTTGTGATTGAACGGAGAGTTGGTTACAGCTTATACGAGTGGCTTGTTCGCTCGTTGATTAGTTGTATGAGTAGTACACGTGACGTCTATGGGTATAAAGGTCGAGATAGTGTTTGGTTGATTAGTCTGGTTAGGGTTCGTGAAGCGAGTACTCTCAGTTGGATAGTTGGTTGGCGTTCTATTTCGTACTCGTGTTTGATTGGCTGACACCACACTCTGTAGACACCCGTGATCCCTTGTGAGCCCTGCGCCCTTCTGCTCTGAAGACCCAACGGTCCGAGCAAGTGTTTACATCGCGGTGTTAGCACCACTCGTGTGCTGTACACTGACTAAACTGAATTATTTTTCATTTTATCAGGTAAGGCCCTTTGAGCTCTAGCTCTTTTTCAGAAGCGACCGGGCCACAAATTATAGCTCAACAATGCGGCTTAATGTGTGCTCTGAATGCACGTTGATTCTAAATGTGTGTGGGGGGGGGTGCGGAGGGCCCGGAGAGAAATGCACGCGACCACGGGGAGACAGACACGCAAACTCCAAATATTCAGGCGCCAGGGTCGGGATCGAATCCACGACCTCCTGTGTATCAGGCGAGGTAGTTAACATCTCACCACGCTGTCGCCTCGCGACGAGGGGGGTACAGAGGGAGCGCTAAGGTGTTATCAGTACAAGGAGCTCGTGTCGTAGGAAGGGCAAGGAGGGTGCCCCAGGCGAGCCTTCCAACGGGGCCCACCGCCCTCGTGGGTAGTAGCCGAATACTCGGATGTGAGCAGTAGCGGCTCCAATGTTTAAGTGGGGTATAGTCCCGGCGTCTCGGAAGAGATGGGAGGGGGGCAATGGCTGAAGATGATGTCGATGAGACTTGGGTCGAGATAGTGTTTGGTTGATGAGACTTGGGTGTTTATATGGATCGTAATTATCATCCGAATTTTCCTGTGGCCAATGAATGGACGGAGGGCGAGGGGGGGGGGGAGAGTGAGTCGGGATGAGTTAGAGGAAGAATAGGGAGTGCACAGGAGGTAGGGAGTGGGAAGGTGGGGAGAGTTCAAGGAGGGACTACGTTGGGACAGCGTGCGTGAGTGAATGGAGAAGGTGAAAAAGTGATGGAAGGAAATGGAATCATGGATATCGGGAGAACGGACGGATGTAAAGAAGGAACACAGACGGGGGGGGGATACGTGTGTGGGCGGATGAAAGTGAAGAAGGGGATGGGGAGGGAGGGGATGGGGTAGGGGAGGGAGGGGATGGGGAGGGAAGGGGGGGGAGGGGCCGCTCAGGACGAGGTGAGCAGCATTGTTGTAAAACCCTACCCCGCCCTCGCACTCACGCACAGGCACGCGCAAGCCGACCGCAGCTCGTTCGCACTGGTTCAAACCCACCAAACCCTTCCCTCCCTCCCTCCCGAACAATCACCCCTCGAGGCGAGAGACGCCAGGAGAGAGAGGGAGAACGCTAATGAGCCAACATCGAGCGTAGCCTGTGATGTAAGCGGCGTGCCGAGAGCTCACATCCTCACGTGCACAGTTCCGCCGTCAATACGCGACGGACACTGTTGACTTCCCGTACGAAGTGGTACTTTATCGACCGCGGAGGTGTAAGGGTTGGAGGAGGAAGGATGATGATGATGGGCTGTGAGGACCTCGATATTAACTCGGCACGGTTCAAATAATTACAGCAGCATTATTCACAATCATCATCGTCGTCGTCGTCGTCAGCCGTGATTAATCAACTGCTGGATTAAGGCATCCCTTGTCGAGGGCAACATTGGCGTCCGTTGCTTGATCATACTTCACCACGGTGGTCAAGTGCGAGTTCGGTAAAGATGAAGTTATCCCAAAACTGGTTCGTGAAATTCTGCATCATAATCATCGGAGGGCAATCCACTGCTGGATATCGGGCAGCCAACACGGTTGTTTGACAATGTCCCACGGTTCTGCCACGTAATCATCCGTGCACAGGGATTTATTTTTCGACAAAGCTTTCGTGACTACAGGGATTCATCTTCTTGGTTCTTTCGGTAAAGTCACGTAGAAGGGAAATAATAACATAATAAAATACAATTCTCACGACGTTTCGGCCACAACGCAAGGACGACTGCTTGCGTTGTGGCCGAAACGTCGTGAGAATTGTATTTGATTATGTTTTATTTTTATTATTTCCCTTCTACGTGACTTTACCAAAAGAACCAAGAAGAGGGATATATTTCATCGCTCCATCTCCGCTGCGGCCGCTAGCTCGGGTGCGTTCCCTCCTCTGGCTACCACTCCGTTCTTAGTCTCGACCGCCAACCATCATCTGGCCATCATCATCATTACACTAGCAACATACCCGGGTGGAGTGGTGGCGCAGTGGTGAGCGCATTTCACAAAAGAACCCGGCCACCTGAGTTCGATACCCGACCCACGCGGTGGTTAATATCAGTGCCGAGCGACATCTAAACCGGTGCTGGGTCCAACAACTCAATCAACACCCACTGACCAGCGTGGTGTAGTATAGTCAAACATTGCAGGATCCAGTAAACACAAGATACTCAGCGAGACAACACGTAAATATTACGTATTGGGGGGGGGGGGGGGGGGAATTTTCGACTGCACTATTGCTGCGGCATCTGGCATGAGGAAGGAAGTGATGGTGCGGTTTTGTGCACGGCACCGACCGTTATAAACTCTTGAACTTGAGTGCAATCTCCGGCCACCACAAGCTCCTTCTAAAAAGGGGCACGCAAAGGGGGTTGCGGAGAGGGGGGGGGCACTGCTAATCATTAGGGGGTGGGGGTGGGAGTGACACGGGTACCCACACAACCTCTATAGAATCGCCACCGGCGATATGGCAGAGACATTAACACGAGAGGACTTCGTCTCTCCACGGAACAAACCTCCCTTTTACACGATTTTATGTAACTCACACCGTCTGTTGTCGTATCCTTAAAAAAATCTTGTAACTCAGTTTTTACCCACTTCCCAATGTGCTATTGACTGCAAACTTGGTATACTTATGTCATACTGATGACAATAATATATTCTATCATACAAAAATTAAAATTTATATATTTTTTACATTTTACACGCTTTGATTTAACTCACTGTTGTAGTATCCTCAAATCTTGTAACTATATTTCAACCGTCTTCCCAATGTCGTATCGACGGCAAACTCTGTATAGGTATGTCATACTGATGACAATACTATATTCTATCATTAAAAATTCAAAATATATATTTTTAAACAATCTTTTGTACGGGTCTAATTGTCCACGCTCAACTCACGTTGCCTGTAAATCACCACGGGCCCCTTACGCTGTGGCAAGCTGCGGGGCCACTTCCTGGAGTCGTGGAGTTCTGACTTCCAACAAAGTGGGGCACACATGTTTATCGAATCTGGCACGGGCGATGAGCTGCGTCAGAATTTCAATTCACGATGTGTGACCGCAACGTCGGTTTTCGGGTTCATTTACGCTATTTTGTGTGCTCGTCACCATCACCATAAACATTGCAACCTCGACTTACATTGGTTCCAAGTTTTGGCTTGCTATCGTCATCGTTTGCCCGAGTCGACTGGTAACGAAACCCGGACACTGGTAAAGAAACGGGAAACAACAGCTGTAAGTACGCACACGATGCACAAAGCGGTCGGTGAGCTTCTGCGAGCCACGCGAACAGAAAGAGGAACACGGACAGATAACGTGCGCATGTAGTGGCATCACGCGCGCGCCGTTCAGAAAGTTAAGTCAAAGCGTTCGTCAAAAACACTGCCCTAAATGGGCAAGGACAAAAACATACATATAGCTAGCAGGAGACGTTTCTGAAAATGTCACTTCTTCATTCAATAAGGGAGGGCTGCGCACGAAGGATCATTGTCCGAAATGTTGCCTGTTTTAAATATATACAAAAGAAGACAAAGATCCCCCCGTATAGCACCTCCGATTAACACGGTTGGCTACGTACGGTGCGAAAGAAGTTCGACACACAAACAGTACATGCATAGCCTTCACAGACACTTGGGGCAAGGGCTATTAGGGAGTAGCACCTATGAAGGCTGGCACGGCACACGAGGGGCTGGGGGGGGGTGACCAGCACCATACACACTCGTGGTATTTACCAACATATTGAGTTCGTTGCCCGTTACCCGTGCTTACGCACCACGGCCAAAGCAGTATCAATCAAAACAATAACAAACATTGTTTCAAAGAAAACTTAGCGGACTGGGGCAGGCCACGTAATGCCTAGAAGGGATGGCGCGCCGCTGGTCGAGCCAAACGACGGAGTGGCAGCAAAGTCAGGAAGGTGGGGGGGGGTGGCAACGCGTCTCGAGATGACGAACACCGTGGAGGTGGCAGCGATGTAATCAGCTCGTGTGAAGGCGCGAGATTGGAAACGTTGCATGTGGCGAACCCTGAGAGATGGCGGTGGATTGGGGGAAGCCTCGTCCAGAAGTGGAGAGATTCTTGGCTGATGATTGTCGATAATGTTATCGCATTGCCTTCGTGTTTTGGTCGTTTACACGTGGCTGCCTGGCTTTAGGTATAAGCGATGTATTTGTGGTCAGTGTTTAATGTCAGCTGGAAGAGTCCGGAACGCTGTTACCGGGAATTAATTTCGCACGCCACATCCATCTCGCATAATTTAATCCTCATATAAAAATATATAAATAAACTAAGATATCAATTCAACTTTTTTTTATTTTAGCAGGTAAGGCCCACTGAGCTATATAGCTCTTTTTCAGACGCGACCTGGCCACAAATGATAGCCAAAACAGGACTCTAAACGCACGTTTCTAAATGTGTAGGGAAAAACCGGAAGGACCCAGATAAAAATACACGCGACTACGGGGACAGAGACATGCAAACTCCAAATATACAGCGGGAGTCAGGGTCGGGATCGAACCCACGACCTCCTGTATACCAGGCGAGGTAGTTAACATCTCGCCACCGCAGCACCCAAAATCATCCAATTCCTCGAGTAAATCACGCGACTCCTGTGTGACCACCCCCACTGTGAACCCTGCTGGGACGGACGCCGAACCGGGCAGCTCACCCTCGGTTCCTCCTTCCTCGTCTCTCCCCTCTCATCCCCAAAAATCTTGGCCCAGTCACCATTCTCCCCCTGCTCCCATTCCTGCCCGGCGATCCATCTTCATCCTCGTCTTTCCCAACCCTCTGCTTCGGTTGTTCAATTCCTTGTCCACGCGTTCCCTCGTGTTCCTAATAATTTTCCCCGCTTCTTTTTAGTTTTGTCCATACATCATTAACATCATTAACATCCTTAACTCTACTCCCCCTTCCCGTAGTATTCCACGGGTACAGTTTCATTGGGTACCATAATATATAATACACCTGTCCTCTAGCAGTAGTAATGCCTAGTGCCGACAATCCCTACTCAAATCCAGCCTAGCAGCGTTCCGGAATACACCGAGTGAGGAATGTAAGGCGTAACGTCTTATGGTGGTTCTTGTGCCCTTCGGCCCGTGGTGTTAATTTCTAAACAAAGATCTCCCGTATAGCCTTAACACACTGTTGGGGCAAGTGCTGTTAGCGAGCACCTATGAAGGCCGGCACGGCACACGAGGGGGTGGGTGACCAGCACCACGCCGCCTTTGTCTCCCCAGTGGCGATGTTTAAACACACCGCAACCGGGGTACTCATTTGAGGCTGAGTCGACCTTGGAGAGGCCCGGGACCGGTTCAGATAAGCCTCACTGGCGGTGGCCGTGAGCGGGAATCGAACAGGGGCTCGCAAAGGTTCGTAGCTCAGCGAGACAACTCAGTCGCTTGGCCTTTTGATCTCTCGGCCCGATCCACGTCACTCACTTCGGGGCGAGTTCACGTGGTGGTGGGGGTCCTGAATAATTCATCAGAGGACCATTCTGCTTCAGTTGTACACAGGCGCTCGTCGTCATCAGCAGCAGCAGCAGCCGTGGTCTATATCCACTGCTGGATGAGCACCCCACGCAATCATCACGAGTAGCAAGCAGCAGGAATGACGGTCCATGGTCTATATCCACTGCTGGATGAGCACCCCACGCAATCGTCACGAGTAGCAAGCAGCAGGAATGACGGTCCATGGTCTATATCCACTGCTGGATGAGCACCCCACGCAATCATCACGAGTAGCAAGCAGCAGGAATGACGGTCCATGGTCTATATCCACTGCTGGATGAGCACCCCACGCAATCATCACGAGTAGCAAGCAGCAGGAATGACAGTCCATGGTCTATATCCACTGCTGGATGAGCACCCCACGCAATCGTCACGAGTAGCAAGCAGCAGGAATGACGGTCCATGGTCTATTCACTGCTGTATTCTTAGAGAGCCTCCCCCATTGCTATCACGGTCAGCCATAATCTCTCCACTGCTGGATGAAGGACTCCCACCACGCCTTCCCTATCATCAGCAGCAGCAGCCAGTGTCTATTCAATGCTGGATGGATGCCTCCACGTGACGTAAGGGGCCGTCCATAAATGACGTCACGCGATTTTGGACGATTTTTGACCCCCTTCCCCCTCGTCACGCGGCGTCACAAAAAGTCAGACCCCCCCTCAAATATGACGTCACAAAGCTCTGCCCCCCCCCCTCAAAATAAAACATGCTTCAAATCGCTTTAAACTATTGCCATTGTAGTGCGTATTAATGTGCCGCTGCACTCTGATGTTGTAGGAGAAAACATGTATCAAAAAGTCTATTTAAATAAATAGAACGTGTTTGTCTATATTTATTTAAAGTTGCGCATTTTGATGTGACGTCACATCTCTCACCCCCCCCCCCCTAGGTGCGTGACGTCATTGATGAACGGCCCCTGATCACAATCATCACTACCAGCCGTGGTCTATCCACTGCTAGATGGAGGCCTCCCCACGGCGGTCACGGCGCGACAACTCCACCACCCTCCTGGCGCCATGAACAGCGATCTCGTGGCGTTCAGTCCCCTTTCTCTGGCTGTGCCATTCCGCGCCCAGCGCCTTCTCCTAACCACGACACATCCTTCCACGAGTGCCACTCCGCGTCTCTTACTAAAGCGTCCCCCACACCACCCACACCACCGTCGTGTCAACTTGAGCTGTAACGCGCCTCGCATTTGAAACCGAAACTAACTTTACGCGCGGGGGCGAGAGAGCAAACGACTGCGTGTTCGTTTACCAAGGTGTGGGCCAATTTACCACGTGTCAACCAGACAGACGACGACGATGTTGATGATGGAGGCTCTACACAGGAGCTGTGAGACACGTGGGGGGGGGGGGGTAAGGGGGGCCCACGGACCACGGAGTGGCGAAGTTAAAAATTTCCTCTCCGGCGAGCAGCAGCTTCAACAAGCCGCCGGAAGGAACGATCCGTCGCCTGTACGTCACCGCCACTTGCTGTGGATACGGAAAAGCCCCCCCACCATCACCACCGAACGACAACGACTCCTTATATGGGCATGTACGTCAGAGGAACTTTCCTCTCTCACACACACACACAACATGGCTGTACCATTATCGCTTTCGAAACAGGGGTGGGGTGGGATGTGTGTCTGTGTGAAGGCGCGAATCTCCAAACGACGCGTTCGCTTTGCGCTCCCCTGCACCGTGGGGGATGCACCAGTCGCGCCGTCGTTTCGTTGAAGTTCGAAGCGTTCAGCGTGGACATGGTCTACGCGAACGTAGCCGCTTGGTTCCGGGCGCGTTTTCTCACTTTCGCTTAAACACCCCCGCCGCTGTTGGTACAGCCCAGACTCGTCTGACGTCATCGCACACCAACCTCCCTTGACCCCGCCCAGCGCCCCCCCCCCTTCACCACCCAGAGCCTCCTATATAAGAGAGGCGCGGTCGCTTCCACTTCACTCGGTGCACGATAGACGCTCTCTGTTTAGTTTTGTTGTGGTGTCGTGAGCGGGCTCTGTCGTTCACAGGCGGAGGAGGAGTGGGGGGTGAGGAGGTGATTTGTCAGGGTTAGAGCTCGTAAGTGTGCCAACCACACTCTCCCCGCGTCAAGTGATTCGAATTTTCTGAGCCAGAAACAGCAACAGGGAGTGGGGGGAGTTAATAGCAAACACACGCAAGGCAACCTTTGCCGGGCACGCGTGAGACGGCAAGTTTTGTTTTGAGTTGCGCTGGGGAATGTACCAGGGGTCGAGCGAAGTTCCTGGACCCACTTCAAGCAGCAGAGACTCGAGGCAGCAGGGCACGGATGAGCATCGATACCCTTCGGCGGTCGGAATGGGTGGTCCCAATGTTGTCATCACGAGCCGGGTAAGACGTCTTTGAGATCTCGTTCAGTGGTCGTCTTTTTTTATCCTTATTCTTCTTATTCTGTCTCCAGGTCGTCGGTGTTTCTGTACTCGAACTTGTGTGTGTACTACAAGCACGTCTTGTCTGTATGCTACGAAGAGAAGGGTCGTTACCCGAAACGTCGCCCGTTGTATACTGTTTTAATGTGTCGGGGCAGTGTTATTGAATAGTGTTTGGGGGTTTTTATTGTTGTTGTTGGTTTTTAGGTGCCACTGCCAACGCAGTATCGCAACAAAACGTGTTCAGTTCGTGATGAAAGACATAGTCGGGTGAGGCGGCCTTCATCCAGCAGTGGATTTACCATGGCTGATGATGATATTAGTGGTGATGAATGGTAGTGGATGTGTAACGCTTCCCGTAACTGACTGAAATCGTAAAAAAAAAACATCGACGCAAAACTCGCTACCTTAAAATAGACGTGCATCGTAGGCTAACGTTTCGGGCGATGGGCCTTATTTAGCGCCAGGAGATGCGCCGCATTAGCATGACTCATTGTGTCACTCGCAATGCTCTTAAATACACTCGTCACGTCAGCAGTTGCCGGAGGGCTCTCTTAATCGCAGCTTCAAAAAAACTTTGTTTATAACCTAAGGTGTCGTCTAACTCCTGTCAAAACACACGCGCACGTTATATAACGTTAGATGGGTGGGATGATCGCTTGGCAGAGGCGACTACCAGTAAACGTTTTACTAACTCCTCTGCGAGAGGCTTTTCCTACTTATGTCGGGTGTCACTTAAAAAAAAAACACACAAGTGGTGTCGCTTTATCGGCCACGTCGCGGAGTGATGATGGTGTGTTTTCCTCGTAGCTTTGTTGACACACAGTATCTCTCACTCTCTCTCTGCTACTGCTGCTGGCCCAGTGCCGCTCAAGCTTTGCGCATAGTTGGAACATGCTCGAAGACGCGGCCGCCGATGTTTTCTGTGCTGTTGCTATTTCACTTGCGAGAAAACCCCCACGGCACCCAAGTTGAATCGTTCTCCCGCGGCAGAGGGACGAGCTCTCGCCAGTATTTAAAACACCGCGCTCACCGTTTCACGACAGTACTGGCAGTCACCACCACCGCCAAGACTCATCACGTCTTAGCCTGCCCGAGCGCAGTGAATTCGCTCGGCAGTTTTGGGGGGGGGTCTTCCTACCCCCTCCTCCTAGAGACACTCACTCGCTTATCGATAATTTAGGAATCGCCCACAGTGCGACCACTGCTACCACCGGTCCTGTCATTTACGTTTTGAGTGTTTATGTGCTTGATGGAAGTCTCTCTGCACGTCTGTGGGTCTCTGTGTGTGTGTCGATGGGTCGATTCGTAAATCAATGGGCATCTATGTGATTTTATGGGTGTCTGTGCGTCTATGGGTCTATCTGTGTGTCGATGGGTCTCTATTGTGTGTCGATGGGTCCGTGTGTGCGTCGATGAGCGTATACGTGAGTTTACGGGCATCTGCTCCTCGATGGGTATCTGTGTGTGTGTGTCATTGGGTCTCTATGCGTGTCGATGGATCTCTGTGTAACGATGGCTGTCTATGTAACGATGGGTATTTGTCCATCTGTTAACTCGCCCTCCCGTACAATAGAGAGATTATCCCTGCAATAACGGTTACCCCCCCCACCCTTCTCTCTTTCTGTCTGCTTTTCTCTTAGGGTTTCAGCAGCGGAGGCAGTGGCGACGCTGGCGCTTCTGGCTGGGCGCCCAGCAGTGGGGGTCGTAGGGGTGCACCCCCTTACAGCCGGGCCGGGAGGCGTGGGGGGCGGCCATCCAGGGATGAGATGGTAAGAGCGACTGACTCGCACGTGCTGCACGCATACAACTTGAAATGTTCACGACCGGGTCGTTCGCTCATTTCTTTAATTCAATGTGGGGTTTTTTTTTTTAGTAAAAACTCACCCCCACGTCGCAATGGTTGACGGTGTAAATACAACTAAGGTAGTCGTAGCTATAAAATGAAGACGCATGCAAAAAATAGCAAAATGAGAGGACGTATTCAAGGAAAAGCTAAAAGGAAAAAATGAGTCTTGCAGAGTTTCCTGAACTGTTTAGTGCAATGCCTCGACTGATCGATTTCACGTCGATTGTAAGAGTCCTTTATACCGGTTTCTTTAGTTGGTATGTGGCGTAACCCCGACGGTGCAGCCTCTGGAGGCCGCTAAATTCACGAAGGCGTTTTAATTGGAATCGCGATGTCCAGCACGCTCTCTTTGACTCTTGTCGTTTGCCGTTAGCCGTGGCCTCGGAGTCGAACCCAGATGGCCGGGTTCGTACTTCGTAGTGGGGTGCGCTAACCACTACGCCAACGCTCCCCATAGCAAACGCACACCTTCACATAAACATACGCAGCTACATGCATACAGTACAAAAGACAAAGATATCCCGTATAGCCTTGAACAAACTGCTGGGGCAAGTGCTGTTAGCGAGTAAAACCTACGAACTCCAGCGCAGTACACAGAGGCGGGGGTGGTTTGCCACACCTTTGTCTCCCCAGTGCTCCTATTTAGACACTGCTCATTTTAGGCTGAGTCGACCTAGGGGGTGGGCCAACACCGGTTCAGATATTCAACACCGCACACATAACGTGACATGGGCATTACAGTACAGAGGAGGGGCACCTTTTATTGCTGTAACCGCATCCTGGGCATAAGACGCACACTTGTGTACAAACGTAACCCAGCCAGCCGTGACCGAGCCCCGTTTATTAGATCCGCAGATCAAACTGGATCGCCTGCTTGCCCCGACTTATTGTTTGACATGGCAAACAAACAAACACCGTGCCGCATACGACGCGGCGGTCGTGAATGGTCGTGAATGTAGAAGCGCCGCCGCTGTGCAACCGGTTAGTCATGCAGCGAGCCGTGGGCACGCTGGTAGCCCTGCGATCGACAGGAACTGTCGTTGGTAGATGGTGCCGCTTACACACGCAATCGTACCCGCGCCTCCGATTAGCACGGTCGGCTACGTACGGTGCGAAAGAAGTTCAACGTGCGTACGTACATTGTACGGCGAAGTGGTCCATCGGTAGCGTGTCCGCCCGCTTGTTGCAGAGGTTCGCGGTTCGAATCCAGCCCTGGTTAATACTGCGGTTGCACATCAACCCCAGAATACCGTCACGTGCCGGCACGTTTCCACCACCGCATCGGTTTTCGCCGCTGTGCCGTACGGCTGTCCGTCACGCGTGTCCGGGATGTCTGGCACTGTGTCGGACGTTTTGTCTGACGTTTCGATCTCCACATGCTGGGAGATTCTCCCAGGGTTTGAATTCTGGCAGACACGTGGAACGAAATGTTAGACGATATGCGGCACGTTCGAAAAACACATCGCTGTGGATTTAATTGTCCACCTATTGTGGACTAAGAAGGGCCGATGGGGAAACAGGTCTGGGACCTGACATAGGACGAACTGGTTCGGCCGTCAATGGCTGGGTCTCGGACCAAAGGCTTTTTCGATCGCTCTTTGTATTTATGTCTTGGCAGTAAATAAATAAATAAAACGCTTCTTTCCTGTAGTACATTGATGGAAGAGTTCCACGGTGGTCTGACAGTCATCACAGCAACCTGTCAAGCCAAACACATTTATGTCACTGTCTTGACAAATAAATACAATTTATCCGTCGTTATTGTTGTTGCAAATCAGCCAGTTGTGGCAGATCTCTGATTTGGCCACTTCACTGGCCAAAACTTGTCAAGCCGCTCGACCATTCGGCATTTGCCAACCGCCGAGCGGGACGCCGAGGTTGCGATCCGGGTCGTTGAAATCGACCTCGGTCAACGTGGCCCCAGCTGAAATTGTTCGCTAACCCCCGCCGCGTCGTCCGTCTCTCTCTCCCTTCTCACGCAGCTCAACCCGGAGGAGGAGGAGAGGAGGATTGTCCGTCGGGAACGCAACCGGCAGGCCGCTGCCAAGTGTCGGAACCGGCGACGGGAACTCACGGACCAGCTGGAGGAGGTGAGGAGGAGGTCTCTGCTGCTCGTAGCGTAAGCTGCCGCTGCGGCCTTTGTTGTTGAAGGCCTGGGGCCTCTCTCTGTCTCCCTCGTGCTCATTTAAGGCCGAGTCAACCTAGGTGAGGCACAGGTCAGATTCGTGTCCCAATCGAATCCGACGTTGTGTGTGTCAGTTAGTATCGTAGAGCAGAGTGCGAAGGGAGGAGTCCTTGAAAGAATAGTCTTTATTTGCGTTACTCGTTACAGAATCAGAATATTTATACAGTTGGGGCGGGTCAGAACGTTATGACAACAAATATTACAAAAACACCATAAGAGTGCCAAGTATAGGTACGCTAAACAAATCACACGAAAAATGTATGTACAAATAAAACGAAACTCGTTTTTTTATCTTGCCATGTGAAGCCCATTGCCCTATCAACTTAGTTTTCAGAAGCCACCTGGCCACAAATGATAGCTTAACGAAATTGATTCGTCATAATGAAAATGTATAGTAGCCAAATACTCTAAATAATGTAAGTGCTGGGGCAGGAAAGGGATTGCAAAACCCTAACCCGGACTCGCCCCCACCTTCGTTTTCCCCCACAGGAGACGGCCGAACTCCTTCAGCAGCAGGAGCTGATCAAGTCCGAGGTGGACAAACTGCGCCAGGTGAAGGACCAGCTGGAGCTCGTCCTCGCGACACACGAGCACTCGTGCATGCTCGTGCCGTCACGGGACGACCAGAACGTTCCGTCGTCATCCCCCTCCTACCTGGCCGCGACCGCCTCCTCGTCAATGTCATCGTCGTCGGCATCTTCTGCGGCGGTGGTGGCAGCGATGGCAGTGGCACCTTTGGCCACCGTCCCCCAAGTCCCATCGATAACGGTGACATCATCGACATCGTCATCGTCGCTGCTGCCACCGCCCATCCCCTACTCCTTCGACGGGGCGTTCGCGACTCGGGCTGGCGGTGTGGCCACCACGCAACGGCAGCAGCAGCAGCAGCTGCGACTGCCCACGTCCTACATGGACGCGACGGCCAGCGAATTCGCAGCCTTCCCCGACCTGCTCGAGTGCCTCAACACGCCGGTGGTGACCACCACGCCGGGCGGGGGGGGCCCCCCCTCGCTCATGTTCACCTACCCCAGCGTAGCCGGGCCCGAGATGCAGACGGCTACCACCACGGCCGCCTCCACCGCCGCCGCCACCACCACCGGCACGTCGTGCTCAACGGCCTCCACCAGCTGCGGCTGGGCCCAGCGGCTGAGCAGCAGCAGCAGCAGCACCGACCTGGACGTGCTGCTGTCCCCCACGCTGCTGTCCCTCTGAGAAGAAGAGTGACGCGTGTGCGTGTACGTCTGTGTGCTTGCTGTCCACGTTGTGGGGAGCGGTAGCGTAGCGGTTAGCGCGCTGCGCTACGAACCCGTCGACCCGAGTTCGAATCCCACTCGCGGATAATCGACACCGGTGGCGATTATCTGAACTAGTCCTGGGCCTCCTCTCCAAGGTCGACTCGGCCTCAAATGAGGACCTGGTGCGGTGTGTAAACAACGCCACTGGGGAGACAAAGGCGGCCGGGCGTGGTGTTGGTCACCCACTCCCTTGTTTACCGTGCCGGCCTTCATAGGTGCTCGCGAACAGCACTTGCCCCAACAGTGTGTTAAGGCTATAGGGGGGATCTATACGGGGCATTGTTGTCTTTGTTTGCCCACGTGTATCTGTCCCGTGGCCTTAAAGTGCACATGGCCTGGCACAAGCACTTAGTGGCGAACGGCGGTTGTTGTTGTCCACGTGGGCCATCTTAATTTGTGTACGATAACATCGACTAGGCGTACGGCGTTTGCGAGGTGTGCTCTTGGACAGCGTAAAAAAAAAAATCTTGATCGTCGTTCTCGCCATCGTAGTTTCCGCCGTGCTGATGGAATTGTCGTTGTTGTTGGCGTTTCGCTCACCGGGCTGCGGGGAGCTTCAGTAGCAATGTGTGCGCAGGGCGTCAACGTGACGGAGACGTAGCGGTGGAGACGATGGCAGCTTTCCGTTCGAGCTGCTTGCTCGGCTTTCGCAACATGTTTTATTTAGTTGTACAAGTTGGAGCGTCGTGAAGATGTGAATTTCCCAAAACTTTATTATTTCTTTCTTACATTGGGCACTTGGTTGAGAGGACGCTCCTGATATTTCTGCCAGCGCTCGAGGTTGTTTGTTGGCAGAGTGTTGCTCTTCAGATCCCCTGCACCGTCGTGTGGGTCCCAACGCAGTTGCACCGCCTGCGTACTCTGTTGGGCTACGCCGCCGTTGGCGATGATGCCGACGGAGGGTGTGTTCGTGATGGTGTTGCATTTTATTTATTTCGGCACGTTTGTCGTTCGTGCGCTGTATGCTGCCAGGTGATGCTCGCGACGGTGCCTGTCGGTTTGTGTTCGAGCCTCGAGAGTTAATCGTTTGTGCTGAGCGCGCCTGTATTATCTTGGACTTGCAGTTACCTGCGTGGGCTCGCGTACCTGCGTAATTCTGGAGAGCTACCACCCGTAATATTTGAGTAACGGCAGCGAAATGCCTGCAGATATTTTACAGAGATTTTTATATATTCCCCCCCCCTCATCACCCCCCCCCCAAAAAAAACTACTTTAAACCAAAGATTTATTGCAGCTTGTTAGTATATATATGAAATATATATGTGCACGTGAACTTTATCAAAGAAAATAATATATTAGACATAAGAGAGAATATAAATTATATTTGAAAGGAAAAGATTTTACGTATACTATTTTATTATGCTACTGGTTGGCACGTAGTGTTGAACACTATTTGCCGCATGCTGTGATTACTGAAACCCGTGGAAAGAAAAATGCCCTTTTCTCACGGGTTTGTCTTTAAGAGGGGACTGTCGGGACTGGCTGGAACCATTCGCGTTAAATGGCACATGGCAATTTGCCCCCCAAAGTCATCAGTTGGTGAAAGGCGTGTGGGAGGGGGGGGGATGCAATAAAATAACGAGTGAAGGGTGAACCAAACGCTTTAAAAAAAAAGGGGGGGGGGCGCTTGGTTAGAGGCTGGGATGGGGGCATTAATTGGAGATTGATTTTTAGCTGGAAACTTTGACCCGGATAATGCATCCAGACCCGCGACACCATGTCCAGTATGAACCCCTCGCTGTGGCTACGAGCTACGTGCCACCACCTCTCAAAATTTGTTGCCAGCGACTTGGGAAATATTTGGTGAGAAATGTCAGGCCTGGTCGGAGATTCGTAAGTGTTTGGTTCACTGGTGTGGTTAGTGGAGGTGTTTTGCGTCTGGATGGCGAGTTGGGTGGCAATAGGTACCCAGGGATCTAGCAAATTATTGTGTTACTTGTGTTCTCCGCTTTAAGTATTGTATAGTTTTGCATCGAACTTGGACCCATTTCTGTCAGAGAGGGCCCTTGCTTTTTAAACATCAGGCAGTTCACGTACCTGTCAACCCCTTATCAGTGCCTACCCTATTACAGACCTTATTGGTCACCCCGTGCCCTTATAAATTTCAACGTTCATCCTACAAAGTACCATCACGTGGGAGACACAAATAGACCCGTATTTCAACGGCTGTACGCTGTCTGGACCTGATCTCAATTTCCCTGTACAAGAATGCAGGTAGACCGTATGTATGGGTTGACAGGTATGAGTTCACCAGCATTTGGCTTAATTTGCTTATATTAAACCAATGCTGCTGAAAAGACGCACTCCCAACAGGGATGTATGGTCAATGGGATGTTAAATATATATACACAAAGTACTTTAATATTTATTTCATGCGGAGAGGATATATGGTAAGGAGATATGAAACGTCTGCCCAGTTATTTCAAAGCCTATGTCCTGGCCAATTTCAGTTGCCCACTCGCCCGGCTGCCCCGACGATGACCATTGGCCCCAAGTATCCATGCGAATTGCCGTGTGATCACGGGAGTTTCCTGTGCGCGCCAACTGCCCCGACGATAAGTGACACCGACTGTAAGCTGTTGAGCGATGTAGCAGATGAGTCATTGCTGGCCCGCGTGTAGTTTACAATTTGCTCCGAGGCCAAGGCCAGTTGACACGGTATCGTGATCTATTTAATATATATTTTTTTGTGAGCATAAGCTTTCGTAAGAGTGAAGGCATATATTTGAAGAAGAGCATTATTTTTGTACCACGTTATACGGATATATAGTATTGTCTTCGTCTGATGAAATAAACAATGTTATTTGTAAAACTTTACCGGATGCCCCCTGGTGTTTTTTCACCGTCATTGCCGTAATGCTCGTCATTCCTCCAGGGTTTTTCATGCTGTGACATTCCACCAGCACCACAGGAACGTGAAGGCAGGATGTGATGATGATGGCGAGCATGATGATCATCTGCATCATTAAACACCTCCTTTGAAAGCTGCATCCCTGTGCCGGAGGAAGTGCTGATGATGGAGCCACTGGGAGGCATGTTCCAGTTACTAAAAGCCGAACTTGAATTTGACCAAGTAACGCCAACTGAGCTATTCGCATCTTTTTTAGAAGCGACCTGGCCACAAATGATAGCTCAACGAAGTGGCTAGTAATTTGGAAATTTACAGCCGCCACGTACTCGAAACGCATGTTTCTGAATGTGGAGGGGAAAACCGGAGGTCCCGGGGAAATGTTCACGCGACCATGGAGAGAGAGCCATACAATCTCTAAATAAACAGCAGGCGTCCGCCTCGGGATGGAACCCCCCACGACCTTCTGTATCTCAGGCGAGGGAGTTAACATCTCCCTCAGGTGAGCACTTCATCACATTCCAGCACGGGGCATCGCCTGACAATGGGAAACCCCGGGGTGGACTTTGTAGCCTCGGGAACATAGGGTGGAGCGGTGGCGCAGTGGTTAACGCGCTGCATCCCCTGAATGCTGCCACCTGAGTTCAATTCCCAGTCACGACTAACGCCGGTAGTCGAGTCATATCTGAACCGTTCCTGGAATTCCCCTCTTCAATAACCAGCAATAAGCCAGGGCGGTGAAGTATGGTCAACACAACCTACGTGACCAAACGGCATGGGGAGGTCTTCATCCAGCCGCGGATTCATCGAGGGACCGTACGACAATACGAAACATCCACCACGCGTGCCGACAGTGGGTCAAAGGGCTTGCTTGGTTCGCGCTGGGGGGAAAAAAAACTCTAAATCAAAACATGACTCGGCCAAAGGCAAGCTGCATTGCGCAATACCAGGGAGAGGCTGCGTCGTCGTCGGCTCCACGTGGCTTTTACGACGCGGTGACCACGTGAAATAAACAAATAAATGAACAAACAAACGGATGCAGTTAATTTCCAATACCGTACAGGAAAGCATGGATGAATCAGTCTCAATTATATTGTTTCCATGAGCGTCCAGCATTGCGATGTTTGGACAGTTTTTTCCTTACAGAACAAGATTGTTCATTTACCCGCAGCGAAAGTTGAAAGAATGGGCCAAGTTTCCTGAATCTGTCCGCGTCTGTCCACCCGGCAGTTATAAATGGGCACAACCACGGTGACTCGATCGGCAGAACGCGTATGATGGTGGTGGTGGGGTAAATTGTGGGTACCCCAAACGCGCGGAACAACGTGCCAAAAATACTCCCCAGAGCTCCGTCTCGAGTCATACAATAGCCGTGGTTCGCCACTAAGTGGCGGTGACGTCCCCACGGCGCTTGTGCCAAGCTAGGTGCACGCCTATAGGGTGAAGGCCCTTCCACCAGCAGTGCCGTCAGCAGGTGATTGCACTGCTGCGCTTTAAAAGCTGCACCTAACATCAGTGGCGAGGGAAACCTCACCGAGTCTCAAGATCCACTTTTTTTCAGGAGGGACCTGCCACATTCGGATATTTGGCCAATTCCTCGCATTTTGGAGGAAACGCGACTTATCGTTATCATCATCAGCCATGATCAATCTACTGCTGGACTAATGCCTCTCCACGCCGCCTAAATCTCCCGCGATCATGCGATGTCCATGATTGAAAATCTAAGGAGTCGATTTCATCGCTCGATCTCCAAACTGAAAATAATCTTTGGACGGCATTCCATCTCCTTGGCTGTCATTCCGCCGGTATTCTTGTTTGTCCGCCCATCACCCGTTCCAGTGACGTGTCCTAACCCAAGCACACTCACTTAATTGCAATGATCTCATGAACCAGCGTATCACGTTCTCTATAATCCGCGTGTTAAAACTGGAATTCCAACAGACGATCTGTACGTTTCGTTTTTTGTGACTTATACTCCCAATATGTTGCACTCCTATCGGCTTTTGTATTCTCTGTTGTTGTAACTTTCTGACCCGCCCCTGCTGGATATCTGTGAAAAAGAGCTTCATAGCTCATCGGATTCCTCCAGGAATAAATATTATGATTTTGAT
This sequence comes from Lampetra planeri, assembly GCF_965212315.1. Classification (NCBI taxonomy): domain Eukaryota; kingdom Metazoa; phylum Chordata; class Hyperoartia; order Petromyzontiformes; family Petromyzontidae; genus Lampetra; species Lampetra planeri. The sequence goes on along the minus strand of NC_136139.1, from coordinate 9,427,910 downwards.
ACACCCCATCGCGGGACATTGATGTGAATATAACACTCAAAAGCTTCAAAATAGGGACACCACAACGGGCTCAAGAACCTACTTGCTGTACCGCCACAGCTGTCAGCATGATGCGGGTTTGGAAGTCAAACGCTCTTTGCATGATCCACCCACCACGCCTTCGAGAGAGATGGCTGCGTGATGAATCACGGGCATGCGCTGCTACCACGCCCGGATATTGAGATTCCAGATTTCTGCCGCTTACATCAGCGAGTGGGCAACGCAACGCAGCGGATTTGGGACGGTCGCAACTTGTGATGCCGCGTACGTGGTTTTAACCACGTGACACGTGGAGGGTAAACGCGGACATCATAATCTTTAAAAAAAAAAATCAGAATCTATATTTAGACTGGAAGAATACGACGAGGCGATGCGCTCTTTATCACGTGCCCTGGAGCACATTAAGGGGAAGTGAAACTTTCAGGGAAGTTGACAAGGGTCATCCGTTTAGTACGTACGCATGGAGGGGGGAGGGGGGTTAACCTAAATGCGTACGCTTGCGTGTGGGGGGTCTACTGGCAATGTGCGTACGCATAGGACACGGGAGGGGGGGGGGGTGAAGCCTCGATAATAATTTGTCTACGTTGGACTTCAAATGAGTTAGATAGTCCGGCGGTGGACTATCTGTTTGTTTAAACACGTTAATATTATTAATCCTAGATCGTTTCTGCGTGTATTAAATATCGGTCGTTCTATAGGATTGCAGGCGTCGTACGCAGGTGGGGTGGGGGGTGTAAAAAGTCCGCGTGCCTACAGGGAGGAGGGGAGGGGTCAATTGTTGACAGATGTTTGCGTACCTACTCAATGGATGGCGCCCAAGAACGCAAGGTAGCATCGACAGAGAGCGGCACGCGTACAATGACACCACAGCAGCAAGACGAACACGTGGATTAGAGAGCCATACGCAGCTTTACAGAGATTTATTTTAACACGTTTTATTGTCTTAATAAATGTGACAAGAACACTTTAGGCCCTTAAAGGAAACATAACATTTGACGTTTCGGGCCATGGCCCTTCTTCATAGCACACGAGATATAACATTGGTCTTCGTCCAGCAGTGGATAGAGACCGTGATGGTAAAATCAATTTTAGAGACGCGTGCTGGGGGATGACACGGAGAGACGGGGGGAGGCGCTGAACTTGATGTTAAATCTAGATTTGAAGCTTTCGTGACTGCAAGTATTCATATTCTTAGGTTTTTTCGGTAAAGTCACGTAGGTAAAACATTAAAATGAAAATTAATAAAAGTAAAATAAAAATCACGACGTTTCGGAGGCAGGTGGAACCGTCACAGCAAGCGTGCTGTGACGGTTCCACCTGAAGACGGAAGCTTGTGTTGCCTCCGAAACGTCGTGATTTTTATTTTACTTTTATTCATTTTGATGTTAACTACCTCGCCTGGTATACAGTAAGTCATGGTGAGTTCGATCCCGACCCTGACGCCGGCTGTATATTTGGAGTTCGCGTGTCTCGCTCTCTCTCCCCGTGATCGCGTGGATTTTTGTATCCGGCTACCCCGGTTTTTCCCCCTCCACATTTAGAATCAACATCACGCGTCTGAGAGTATTTGGGTTGCTGCTATACATGTCCACGTGATAAGCCACTTCGTTGAGATGTTATTCTGTGGCCAGGTCGCTTCTGGAAACTGAGCTGCAACAGATCAAGTGGGGCCTTGCCTGTGGGGGAAAAAAACCCCCCACATAGTTTAGTTTCGTGTTCATACCTGTCAGCCCATAATCAGTGCCCGCCTTATTAAAGACCAATGCAGACCGTATTGGTCACCCCGTGCCCTTATAAATCCCCCCCCCCCCGTATTGAAACGGCTGTACGGACCTGAAAACTCAATAACCCCTGCACAAGAATACGGAGTAAGGAGCCGTCTATAAATGACGTCACGCGATTTTGAACGATTTTTGACCCCCCCCCCTCGTCACACGGCGTCACAAAAAGTCAGACCCCCCCTCAAATATGACGTCACAAAGCTCTGCCCCTCCCCCCCCCCAAAAAAACGCTTTAAACTATTGTCATTGGAGTGCGTATTTAATGTGGCGCTGCACTCTGATGTTGTAGGAGAAAACATTTATTAAAGTCTAATTAAGTAGAACGTGTTGTCTATATTTATTTAAAGTTGCGCATTTTTATGTGACCCCCCCCCCCCCTCGTCACAAATGTCTGACCCCCCCCCCTAGGTGCGTGACGTCATTTATGGACGGCCCCTAAGTAACCCCGTATGGGTTTGACGGGGGGATTCGATTTTAATTCAAACATGCCTCTGACGAGCGCGCGATTCGATTCCTCGTGTCGCGATTAGGCGTTGCGATTGTCGGCTGAAGAATCGATTCGTTAGAGTGGAGGTCCCTCCCAATTCAGTGAATTCACCGGACGCAACGCCTCCCGCAACTCCTGCCGGACGCAGCCGCCGACCTCAATTGGCCGCAATAAATGTAACGCACGCAACAAAAATACATCTATCGATACTTGAACCGATATCGTTGCATTCGATCGAGAAATCGATAGAATCTAGAAATCGTTTGAATCGCCGGGTTTCGCGAATCGTTCCGCCGACGGCGATGACGCGTGTGACAAGCGCATTGTCGTCAGTGTCTTGACGCGAATCTGCGTTACTGTACGCACGGTGGGACTTTTTTCGCGCCGTACGTAGCCAAAACCAACGCTCGCCGCATACCGTGTCAACCCCTACGAGTTTAGCCGTATTCTTGTGCAGGGAAATTGAGTAAAAAAATAAAATGTTTCGTCTATTTGTGTTTTTTCCCTTGCGATTGATTTTCATTGAGATGTATAAGGGGCATTGGGGTGATCAATAAGGTCTGAATTGGTCTCTGATAAGGTTAAGGGACACTGCAGTACAAGGGTTTGATAGGCGTGTCATCGGACAATAACGAATTCCATCTCTTTCGCAGTAGCGTATTAAGTTCGTTGAGCGAGCTGGCAAAGGATTGGACACAACTTATGAGCCCATTTTTTCAGTTTATTTTTCATTTATTAGGTATAGCCCTGTGTGAGCCATTCGGCTCTTGAATCGGGTGCAACCGCAACAAACAAAAAAACATGAACAAGAAAACATCTTCAAGTGACTATGCGCAAACAGAAAAATCCAGGAAAAAAATGCAAAGTCTTCCAGAAAAAAAAAGTGTTCGTGACCTAACAGTGAAACTTGACAATACGGGAACCACGCGAAAGCCGAATGGCTCTTTGCACGCTCGCTGTGCAGTACTTGTACTGAACCTTCGTGTCACTCCACTGCTGGATGAGGACCTGCGAGTCGTGGGGAGTTAATTGGCAAACCCTTACGTCTGCTTCGTAAGGAACGATGTTATACTGGTATAGGAACCTCCTGGTTACACCAGCCCACAGGGGATTATTGTGTCCGTCCGTCCGTCGTGGATCAAAAAATGGGAGGGGTGGAGCTGGGTGGAGAGGGGAGGGTGGGGAGGGGCTGGGTGGGGAGGAGCTGGGTGTGGCTGGGTGGGGGGTGGGTAGGGTGGGGCTGGGTGGGGAGGGGCTAGTCACTCCGTGGTGCCCTTATAAAACTCAACGTTTAACCTACTCACGCCGGCTTGTGCCCGCCCTCACAGTCGGGCAAATTTGCGGAATACATCAATGGCCATTGACCGAGCAACCCAACGTTCCTACCAGCTCCCTCCGCAGGAATGTGTTGTACCCCATGTTGAATAGCAACCCACATCCCATGTTGCTTTTCCCTTCATTATTTATTTTCACATAGTTAACCGTGTAGCTACCCCTCGCAGTAGAACCAGTGGACGTTTAGTGTGTTACCCTGTTGGGGAGTAAATAAATAAACGTGTTCCATCAAACTCCAGTGTGTGCCTCCGTACAACACACTACACATACATGATGCCCCATCCTTCGTGTTTGTTAATAGGCCATTGAGTATAATTTGGAGTTTGCGGTGTCTCTGCCCGTGGTCGCGTGGGGTTTTCTCCTGATCCTCCGGTTTTTCCCTTTCACATTTAGAAACATGCGTTTTCGAGTATTTGACTGCAGCCAATTTTCACGTGGTGAGTCACTTCGTTGGGCTATCATTTGTGGCCAGGTCGCTAAAGGAAACAGAGCTACAATAACTCAGTAGGGGGCCTTACCTGGTGAAATAAAAACAAATAGTTTAAAGTACAGCACAATATACAGGTTTCATACTCGCTTAATGCGGGTTCGGTTTGTGAGATTTGACGTGTATGCGGCTAAACCTCTTTTTACACGCTTTTATTTAACTGTCTGTTGTTGTTGTATCCTCAAATCTTGAAACTCAATTTTAAACCACTTCCCAATGTGGTATCGACTGCAAACTTGGTATACTTATGTCATACTGATGACAATACTATATTCTATCATTAAAAACATATATTTTAAAAACATTGTTTTTTTAATATATTATGTTTCGGCTTGGGTCTAATTGTCCACTTCCTGGAGTCGTGGAATTCTTCCATTACTAGTACATTTCATTAAAGCGTGTTTTTAAAAAAGTTTTTTTTAACATTCGGCCTATCGGACTGATTTGTCTTAACCACTCACTCCACCCCACCACTCACTCGCTCACCAACTCACCCGATCACTCACCCAGTCACTCACCACACTACAAATCACAACAACAACACCCCACCACTCACTCGCTCACCAACTCACCCGATCACTCACCCAGTCACTCACCACACTACAAATCACAACAACAACACCCCACCACTCACTCGCTCACCAACTCACCCGATCACTCACCCAGGCTCCCACTCTACACCACGCTGCAGCTCACCTCACTTCTCTCTCTTCCCCCGTACTGCTCCGCTTTGGAATTCCTCCCATCCCCCCCCCCCCGCAAAAGCTCTTATAAGAATAACCTCGCTCAAGTAAAAAAAAAACGTGTTACACACTAACCCATCGCGACTTGTATAGCGGTGTTCGTTGTTGTTTGGGCCTTTGAGCCTGTGCTGCGTATAAACTGTTATTAACAAAAAAAACTAAAGAAATCGAGATTCTGGAATCGACTTTGTGATTCCAGGATCGTGGTTTAGATGTGGGGGGGGGGGTTATGAAGGACGCTGCTGCTGCTACTGGGAAGTTGGAGGCAGTCGCCCTCCAGCAACAACGGAGGACAGAGGAGCGACGCTCACAACAACGAGCGGAGCGCCGGGCGGCTAAAACGCAGCAAGCTGGCACGCTAGGGGGTACAGCTGATGCATCTGCCGGTCGTCACAGCCAACCCATGGCACCTTGGTCTGCCCCGAGACATCCTGCCAGCCAGCGAGCACTTCGACACGTTCACGTGGCCTCAAAGTGCACCTAGCCTGGCACGTGGTGACGTCACCGTCACTTAGTGGCGAATGGCATTGATGGCGTTGCCGAGGTTGAAACGACTCCCGAAATAAATGTTGTATTGGGTGGGGGGTAGGGTGAGGGGGGGGTAGGGTGAGGGGGGGGGTAGGGTGAGGGTGGGGGTAGGGTGAGGGTGGGGGTAGGGTGAGGGGGGGGTAGGGTGAGGGGGGGGTAGGGTGAGGGGGGGTAGGGTGAGGGGGGGGGCACGTGAGTGCATCGGTGATTAATCAGTGACGCACGCTCACGTGCAGCTCGCAGTCTCGCCGGAAAAGGGCGGAGTCACGAAGCGCTGCCCGCTCACAATGCGGCATCACGTGCAGCTCATTGAGCGCTTCCGACTCGCCCCGTCGACTTGTTTTCTCTCCCGAGCGAGGCAGACGCTAGAGCCAAACGTGCGCGTATGTTGGTGTTCAGGGGCCGTCCGTCAATGACGTCACGCGATTTTGGACGATTTGTGACCCCCTCCTCCTCGTCACACGGCGTCACAAAAAGTCAGACCCCCCTCTCAAATATGACGTCACAAAGCTCTGCCCCCCCCCCCCCCCCGCTAAAAAAATTAAATGTGCTTGAAATCGCTTTAAACTATTGTCATTGTAGTGCGTGTTTAATGTGGCGCTGATGTTGTAGGAGAAAACATTTCTTAAAAAGTCTATTCAATTAAGTAGAACGTGTTGTCTATTTATTTAAAGTTGCGCATTTTGACGTGACGTCACATTTCTCACCCCCCCCCCTCTCGTCACACATCGTCACAAATGTCTGACGTCATATTTGAGGGGGGTCTGACTTTTTGTGACGCCGTGTGACGAGGGGGGAGGGGGGGTCAAAAATCGTCCAAAATCGCGTGACGTCATTTATGGACGGCCCCTTATACGTGGGATCTTTGTTATTTATGCGTTTGACTTTCAGACGGAAATTGTCGAGACATGTCGCTGCTTGTAAAAGTGCCGATGGATTGGGAAGCGAACCAAACCGCCTCTTGGTTGTTACAAAAAATATTGAGGCCCGGCACAACAAAAAACAACCCTGAGCGGATGTGTTTAATATGGGGGAATTGTAGCGGTGTTCGATCCACCGCTGGATGAAGGCACAAGCCCATCGCTAGCTCGCGAGCCTGCTGCGATGTACGGTCATAATCCGCAGTATTTTAACTTATTTTGGGACCCCCCCCCCCCCCACCGAGTAACCCCCATTCACCATCCCGGTCAAATGGCCCAACTTCACCATACTGCGTTGACCAGCGTGGTAAGGGGCCGGCCATAAATGACGTCACGCGATTTTGGACGATTTTTGCCCCCCCCCCCTTCGTCACACGGCGTCACAAAGTCAGACCCCCCCTCAAATTTGACGTCACAAAGCTCTCCCCCCCCCCCCAGGTTCGTGACGTCATATATGGACGGCCCCTAATGTATGGTCAGAGGCCTCCGTCAAGCAGTCTACTAACAGTGTAACTCATCACGTGATTCTAGATTTGAAGCTTTCGTGACTGCAAGGAATCATCTTCTTAGGTTTTTTCGGTAAAGTCACGTAGAAAGTAAAATAAAATAAAAACAAAAATCACGACGTTTCGGAGGCAACACAAGTCTCCGTCATCAGGTGGGACCGTCACAGCCAGATTAGCTGTATCAAGTGAGGCAATGATTCAAGATGTAATCCCTTAAAAGCGAGTTGAGGGGGGAGGGAGAGGGAGGGGGGAGCTCATCAGACTATGGTAGCCAATGAAAGGAACGTATCGGGAGGGAGGGGGGGGGCGAGGCCAAAAGGGTGGGCGATGGACGTGGAAGCGCTTGTGCGCAAGCGGCCAATTACTGCACACGCCAACACAATGGAGCGGTTGTGCGCAAGCGGCCAGCCACTGCACCCGCCAACACAATGGGCAGAGAGGAGGAGGGGGAGGTCTAATACACATGATAGACAAAAGAACGAAAATGATGATGGGTACAAACTTAGGGGGAGCTCATCAGACTATGGTAGCCAATGAATGGAACGTATCGGGAGGGAGGGGGGGGCGGGGGGGGGGGGCGAGGCCAATAGGGTGGGCGACGGACGTGGAAGCGCTTGTGCGCAAGCGGCCAATTACTGCACACGCCAACACAATGGAGAGAGAGGGGGAGTGGGGGGTCTGATACACATGATAGACAAAAGAACGAAAATGCCCATGTTTATACCAATGCTGGCTGAACAATGAAGAGAGTACTGTTAAAATAACTGGGGATGTTAACACTCGGTAAAGTACAGTAAAATAGTGCCTGTCAGATAAGATGGTCCAAAAAATTTGTGATTAAGTCTTTTTTGCGTGGTTGATAACATCTTTCCAATGATTACTAAGTTTGTACCCATCATCACGGTTGAAATTATGTCTGTGTTTGTATATTTGTATGGCTTCGTGTACAAACCTTTGATGGTAGCCGGGAGGTTTTTGTTTTTATTTTATTTTACTTTCTACGTGACTTTACCGAAAAAACCTAAGAAGATCATCACGTGATGTTTATCACGTCACTATGGATTCTATTACACTGGTCTACAAAAAAAACATTTTTTCTGGCCTGGACTTTTGCAGCTGTTTTAAACTAGTTTCAGGGTGCTGATTCCAAATCTGATCTCAGATTTGCTCTATCACATCTCATTTTTATGATATCGGCATACCCCATTTTCATTGATTTTACCCGAAATTAACTCCTGTCACTTATGATTGCAAGTTGTTGCGAGTCAGTGACTGCTTTAGTGTTAAAATATGGTGCTGTATTTTTAGGATAGTGTGTTTATAATATCATTTTATGTAGAAATCCACATTTATTTAATATTTTTCTTCTGTAGTTTTTATTGAAAATGCTATATTTGATATCTCAAAAACCTGACGTGATAGACAAAAACTGATGCCAGATTTGGAATCAGCACTCCAACATTACATTGAAACCGTTGGAATACCTTATGCCAGAAAAAGTGTGTTGACCAGTGTTATAAGCGTATCGAATCGTATACTGTACACAATAACCGGTCACGTCCTGAATAAGAAGGCGTGTAAAAATTTAATTGATAGAAAAAATTGATTCTTGTGCCGAACCAACATTAATGGAATTGACTGAAACCGGACGGAACAGACGAGACTAATAGACAAACATCGATTATAATCGAATGTAGCCAATTCTTGCGGATTATAAGACGCGCAATTCCCCCCCTGTATTTGAAAGCAAAGTTAATAGGTGCGTCTTATAATCTGGTAGGCGCGTGTGTGAGTGTGGCCAGCTGTGTTAAACTGTATTAACACCAAGGGGACACGGCGTTTTGGGTGCGTCTTATTTTCAGGTGCGTCTTACTTTTCACAGTGCGTCTTATAATCCGGAAAGGGAAATGCTCGAGGGAGCGCGAATTCTTAAAAGGCCGTCCATAAATGACGTCACGCGATTTTTGACGATTTTTGACCCCCCCCCCCCCTTATCGTCACGGCGTCACGAAAAGTCAGACCCCCCCTCAAATATGACGTCACAAAGCTCTGCCCCTCCCCCCCCAAAAAAACGCTTTAAACTATTGTCATTATAGTGCGTATTTAATGTGGCGCTGCACTCTGATGTAGTAGAAGAAAACATTTATTTAAAAAAAGTCTATTCAATTAAGTAGAACGTGTTGTCTATTTATTTAAGGTTGCGCATTTTGACGTGACGTCACATTTCTCACCCCCCCCCCTCTCGTCACACATCGTCACAAATGTCTGACTCCTCCCCCCCTCCTCAAGTGCGTGACGTCATTTATGGACGGCCCCTAAGCACACGAGTTGTGTGAGAGGACACCGTCTCGGCGCGTTACGTAACGAGCGGAAGGCGTGTCACGCCCATGTCCACTACAATCAGGTTGGGCGAGTCGCGAAGGGAACCCTCAACGGTAAGTAAACGTCACAAAACACAACTCCATATAAGGGCATTGTGAGGAAGGAAACACCCTCCCCCCACCCCCATTTCTTGGTCAAGCCCCGCCCCAGTCATGGGGGAACCCATCCCAAGTTCGGGGGCCAAACACAACCACGTGGTCTCGCGGCGACTTACGTAACCATCGTGGGCCCCGGAGTGGCAACCAAATAACAAACTCGTGCTTTGCACGCGGACTCCGTTGCCATGGGCGACGTTTAGATTTGGACGTGCTGAATAAATTATGTAGATTTTCATCGTTAAATAACAAAAAATCTTTGGGTTTAATAACGTGTTTTGCAAGAACACAGGGGCCGTCCATAAATGACGTCACGCACCTGGGGGGGGGGGGTCAGACATTTTTGACGATGTGTGACGAGCGGGGGGGGGTGAGAAATGTGACGTCACATCATAATGCGCAACTTTAGATAAATATTGACAACACGTTCTACTTAATTAAATATACTTTTTAATAAATGTTTTCTCCTACATCAGAGTGCAGCGCCACATTAAATATGCACTATAATGACAATAGTTTAAAGCAATTTGAAGAAGCATGTTTTATTTTATTTGGGGGGGGGCGCAAAGCTTTGTGACGTCATATTTGAGGGGGGTCTGACTTTTTGACGCCGTGTGACGAGGGGGAGGGGGTCAAAAATGGTCCAAAATCGCGTGACGTCATTTATGGACGGCCCCATACCTGTCAACTCCTTATCAGTGCCTGCTTTATTACAGACCAATTCAGACCGTATTGGTCACCCCGTGCCCTTATAAATCTCAACGTTCACCTTACAAAGTCCCATCACAAGGGAGAAACACAAACAAATAGACAAAAAAAATTGGCCCGTATTGAAACGGCTGTACACGCCGTGTGGACCTGAAAACGCAATTTCCCTGTATAAGAAAAGGGCTAAGGGGATGGAGCGTGATCGGTTCAGATGACGCCAAAAGGCGCACTATGACTGCAGGTATTGTGGTCTATGCAAACATGACTCCTTGTAAAAAGGTGCCAGTTTTGTTGCCAGATAGAAGGGTAAAACAACATTTATCATATTTTTACTGGCAAATGAGGTTCTAATGGTGATCTTGGGTAGTTGGGATCATAGCCCGGGCGAGCCGACAACCACTCTCCTTGCGTCGCTCTTCAATAAATAGGTGGAGGATGTATAATGGATTGTAATGAACCATTGTGTAGATTAAGTGCACCCCGTACACTTCCGGAGATTTTGTCAATCCACTGCTGGATGAGGGGCTCTACCACGTCGTGTCGGGGCATTATTTGACCATTCTACCGCTGGTCATTGTGATTTACGTGCTAAAAAAAGGGCCATTTCTCAAAACGTCACCTGTTATATACTGTGTGGGTTGGTGAAGGTGGAGGGGGGAGGGTGCATAGGCGTGGTAGGATAGTAGAGTACAACAATAATTTGTCTTTGCCCTCAACGTGCACTGATGGAATGAGTTTTAAAATATAGAGGCGCAGCCCTGCAATTTCTGACTCGCGCCACTGCTGTACAAGGGGGAGCTCTAAAGAGCTCCTTAAGAGGATATTCTGGCGTACTTCACCATGATGGGTAGACGCCTTGCTTCAACACACTGCGTCAACTACCCTGCCACTCGCAATTCCATGTCCTCGGTTATGCGAATACGGCAGTAATGATTTTGGTCGCGATTACATTAAGACTCAACTCGTTAGTTGCCCGGTTTGTATTGTTTCGTAACTTTTCCTGTTGTAATTTATGTTCATTGTTTTGCGCGATTAGTGTAAATGTTACAAACGCATAATTCGTAAAAAAAAAAACACAAATCATTGTTAAACACAGCATCCGATGTATCGTGACCGTACGAGTCAATATAAATTGTATTAATCGATGCATCGATAAATACCTACAAATTCCAGAGCTCGTTCATAACTACAGTGTGCCACTATGAGACCTCCTTTACCAGTGGCAAAATATAGTAATCGTTTTTAACCCTTTCAACTGGTACAAAAACTGATACCTTTATACAAGGGATCATGTTTGCAATAACCAGAACACAAGCAGTCAAAATGCAAACAAAAGAAACAACTATGATAATGATATGCACTGTCCTTGAAGTTGATTGGTCCACACCCGAGACAGCTTTCCTTAGAGCATAGGGTGTGGACCAATAAACTTCAAGGACAGTGCATATCATTATCATTATCAGAGTTGTTTCTTTTGTTTGCATTTTGACTGCTTGTGTTGTGGTTATTGCAAACATGATCCCCTGTATAAAGGTGTCAGTTTTTGTACCAGTTGAAGGGTAAAAACCTACTACTACAGTGTGCCATTCACGGCACGGCGGTCGAAGCGAATGACGGACGGACAGAATTCGCAACGACGGGGGCCACCTTAACAAAAAGGGGCCGTCCATAAATGACGTCACGCACCTGGGGGGGGGGGGGGGGTCAGAGATTTGTGACGATGTGTGACGAGGGGGGAGGGGTTGAGAATGTGACGTCAAATCAAAATGCGCAACTTTAAATAAATATAGACAACACGTTCTACTTAATTAAATCGACTTTTTAATACATGTTTTCTCCTACAACATCAGAGTGCAGCGCCACATTAAATACGCACTACAATGACAATAGTTTAAAGCGATTTGAAGCATGTTTTATTTTGGGGGGGGGGGGGGGGGCAGAGCTTTGTGACGTCATATTTGAGGGGGGGTTCTGACTTTTTGTGACGCCGTGTGACGAAGGGGGGGGGGGGGGTCAAAAAACGTCCAAAATCGCGTGAAGTCATTTATGGACGGTCCCTTTTACATCTCGGCGTGTTTCTCGACAGCCTCCGAACACCCAAAGGGGTTGTTGTTGGCTCCGACGTCCTGTCCCACTTCTCTGCCAATTCCCCTTTGGGGCGCCAGTTGGCCCCCTGACCGCGTGTGAACACGCGGTCTCCACGTGGCTAACACGTGGCCGACACGTGGCCAGCCGTGGCAGCTGAGGATTGAGTCATCCGGCAGCTCCGCCGAAGGTGACGGACGGACGACGGAGCCCCTTCTCTGCATAGACACCGCTACCCACATATTTGTCAGTAGGGGGCACTGCAAAGTCAAGCCAAAGCGATTTTCTGCTCAAATCTCTTGTTATCAACCAGAGGTCGCAAACGGGTTTTGATTCCTTACCCGTACCCGGCCGCACCAGGGTCGCAAATGGGTACCCGTACCCGTTCCCAACCCGTACCCGTACCCTACCCGAAATGAGTGACAAACGGTTACTCACCAGTGACTCACGGCCTACCCGTACCCGGCCGCACCAGGGTCGCAAACGGGTACCCGTACCTGGCCGGGTACGGGTAGCCGGGTATCGGGTAGGGTACGGGTATCGGGTACCCGGTTGCGACCTCTGTTATCAACCTCTGATTACGTGGTAGGAATACCACATTCCCATAGCGGTGTGGGTAGGTGGGGTCTAATCTATCCAAAGAACATTCACTGTTGGTATAAGTCACACAAAGTGGAACTCATTTTATCGACCATGGATGGGCTGAGTCCACCGACCAACTCGTATTTGAACTCGCAGCTCTCCTAATAACTGCGAAGCCGCTCGCTTTACCTCTTGGGTCCAGGACACGTTCAGTGCAAGCTCTCAGATGCGGTTGTGGCGCGTGTCGTTCGGTTTGATGTCCGACGTTTCGCTCCGTGTGCTGGGGAGCTTCCTCAGGCCAGTTCCCGTGTCTTGGGCCCACAATAAACACATTGAAATGTGCGCGTAAGAATAGATTATTTACTGTTTAAGCAAGTAAATTATGCAAATCCTACACTCACATTACATGTAATTGGGGTAAACATTACCGTAGAATTCATAATAAAGGATGATCGCGTGAGTATCAATGTGTCGTAATCCTCCACCACCCGACACAGTAAGGTTTGTCATGTAAACAAAACGCCAATTAGTTACTACTTCAGCTCACCGGTGTGTTGGAACGTAAACCCACAACATTTACAATTTGAGTACAACGTCGTGATTATGACCAGCTTCATCAGGCGATTTGCCAGAATTGCAAATTTCCAAAGGTAACACCAAACGCAGTCCAATACCCCCCCCACCTCCTCCGCCTCTGACCTCTGCACCTGATGGGTTCAGGTGATGACGTCGTCCTGCTGCTCGATTTAAGACCGGAAGCACGTGGGTTGCTTCACTATTCTGGAAAATTTCCCGATGATGCTGGATGTAATTACCAGCGAAACGTCGGACTAAAATTTTTTTAATGTTGTGGGTTTACTCTCCAACACACCGGTGGGCTGAAGTAGTAACTAATTGGCGCGTTATTTACGTGACAAACCTTAATGGATGTGTTGGGTGGTGGAGGGTTACGACGCATTTATACTTACGCGATCTAACCCCAAAAACCTTTATCATGAATAATACTGGTCGCGAAAGCCTCCGTGTTACAAACCGTACAAGTGAGCGAAGCAACGGACATGACAAACTATGCGGTACAAACGAATCGTGACGACGATGATGAGATCGAACGATAAACGAACACATTCCGTGAATCGCAGGGGGCTGATACAGTGGAGCGTTCATCTCATGGAAGCGAAACTGATATATATAAATATTCTCAAAGCCATAATGTTGTGAAATTAAAGTGTAGTGAAACAACTATTTATACAGTCAACCCGCAGAAGTGAAATAAGGCAGCTGTCATGTTAACACTTTTCATACTCGGGAGCACTTAAAGTAATTGGCTTTTTAAATACAGTTGTAATAATAAAATGGAAAGATAATACGTACCGTTATGTGTGTTTTTGTATTCTCTATGGTTCAAAGAATATTCTGGCGGACGAATTACATTCAAAGGAGCACACATTAAACATTTATAGCGATTTTAAACGAACTGTTGTCAGCGTTCTGTGTTCGTTACTCCCACCTCTTAGGTGTCGCCATCTTATTATTACGGCTATTCTTCCGCTGTTTCAATTCAATGTTGATTTGTTATACGGAAAAAAGCCCCGTGTATCAAGTTACCCAGCTAGCTTCAGTGGCAATGTCTCGCAGAGAGGGCGGTTGACACCGGAGAGGAACCGAGCAGCCAGCCAGGAGACTCGAGGGCACACACAAATAAATATACCAAAAAGAGCATTGAATTGTTACTCGAGATTCTGACATGAATTTAACATGAATACGTGTGATAGACTTATAAGGTTGAGTTTATTTGTGTATGGTATTTATTAGGTATTCTCGAATTATCAATATTTTTTTTACATGTCGTCCATTCACTATAATCAATCTGATTCGGCGTTCAAAGCCTAAGAAGAACGTTTCCAACACAGCTGTCCGGATAGATGATGACACGGCAGCATTACCAATACGATATTTAAGTTCTTAGAGGTCTCTTGGTTAGCGAGTGTAGACTTTGAAAAAAAGTCGGGTGAATGGGCGGACTTGTCATATCAGAAAATGGGGTGTCTCCTGAAACAGAAATGAAGTACCAAACGATATTCACAACAAACTAAAACGTATGTCTAATGCACGTGTAGGACTTGGAATATGGCGCACCACGCGTTCTCTTGCGCTGTTGCTATGCAAGAGAGCAGTGTACAGCGGGGGGGGGGGGTATTTGAGGACGATGTTGTTGTTGCTGAGGCACGAGGGAAACGCCGTTAAGTGACGTAACAGGTGTTAAGGGTAACCGGGGATACAGGCCGGTGATTGGCTAAGATGCTGAGGGCTTAATGACTGGCGTCGCCCAGGCGAGAACAACAAGGCCACGTGAGGCTGGGGGCCTGGGGGGCGAGGGGTAATCGGGGGGTGAGATAATTAATGTGGACTAATTGGGGTGGATATAAAAGGCACAGCATAACAGAGAGACGGGAGTCTTGGTCGGAGTCTTGGTGGAAGCTGGAGTCTTGGTTAGAGCTGGAGTCTTGGTTAGAGCTGGAGTCTGGATAGGAGTTGGAGTGATGGTGCCCGGAATAGCGAAGAGCAGAAGTAGAGAAGATACGATAAGGGTAGCAGTGGAGAGAGATAGGACAAAGTACGGTAGCAGTGGATAGAGACAGAGTGAGTGGTAGCACTGGTAGCAGTGCATCGGAGAGATACAGAGTAGGGTAGGAGCGGAGTTACGGACTCTGGGAGAGCAGGAGAGAGAACGGAGAGACATAGAGCGCCGTTGATGGCGGATAGCGTGACGAAGCGAACGGGGAGACACGGAGCGGTGATGAGAAGGTGTGGACTTTAAGGAGCAAATAAACGGAACGAGAAAGCCAACCCGAGTACGAGTCCTACACATATATTCACATCAAATGTATGTCAGTACCTTGAATAACAGTAAATCTATTCAACTTTATTTTTGGTATATACATTTTCGGACACCCTGTATTTTATATATATCTTTTTTTTCGCAGAATGATTGGTGACCGGACCGAAACCATTAACTCACTGCACTGGAAAAGCAGGTTTCATCGTGGGTGGCTGAAACCCGGAAGTGAAACCTGAACATCATACGTAGCCGGCTCAAGTGGCTGTGGCTTTTGAGGCTTGCGGCCACTTCTGATAATTATCTTGGGTCCTGGCCACCTCCTATCTTCAAACATCTCTCGTGACCAACACGGCATCGGGGAGACCTGCATCCATCCATCCATTAGTGGATTGACATTGGGATTAAAAGCAGCGCTTACATTCTTACTCGATATTCTCCGGAACGCTGCTAGGCTGGTTTGAAGTAGGGATTATTGGCATAAGGCACTATCACGAGAGTACGTGGTACCCCTGTCCATAGAAAACCTATGTCATTGTACCCTGTAGTCATATAATAATAATATGAGCATGTGTACAACCAATATAATACTTCAAACATGATATTTCCAAAATAATTTCCCGAACAGTGCTCCAGAACTATTCTGGCAGAAAATACGCAACGGCTAACGCTGTATGCTGTACTGTAATACTTCTGTTTGCTTGGCGCATGCAAATATATGTTTGAAAGTTAAGATGGATTTAATGAAGAGTTAAATCGATGGATGGATTGCGGAAACGAATGGGACCATGGCCGAAGGAAGACATAATTGAAGAGTTCAATAGATGAATAGAGAGTAATAGAGAAAAATAAAACGAAAAATAAATTAACGTAATGAATAGCCTCCGCTTTGGGCCGGAGACAATGCTTTTTTGCTGCCCAAATAACACAACGTGCCTGCCGTGACGTCACGCAGAACCTGACGCAAACTCCCAAACATCACCGTCGGCATGGCAACGGCCGTCTGGTCCTCTCGCCTGGCCGTGGTTACTGCGCGAGACCCCCCCCCGCCCCCCCCATGGGATTTAGGGCTGGAATCGTGGCAGTGTTTGGGGTCAGCTTAGGGTCAGCGTTTGGAGATTTGAGATGGCGCAGATTTGGGTTTTTATATATATAGGGAAAAAATGAGGATTTTGAACTTTAATGAGTTTAGACAATATTACAAATGAAGATTTGAGCATTCAAAACTGGACAACGGATTTAACAACAACAAAAAACTGACCTGCCAACGTAAAGCTGGAACATCACGTGACAGATGGGCGAGATTCAGCGAGGAATGGAAGCCGATGGAGGGAATAAGACAGAGAAGTGGACGGACAATGAACGAAAACTGACTACAAACCAAACTATTCTTATTTTACCAGGTAAGGCCCACTAAATATATAAGAGCCGTCCATAAATGACGTCACGTACCTAGGGGGGGGGGTCAGACATTTTTGACGATGTGTGACGAGGGGGGGGGGGGGTTTGAGAAATGTGACGTCACATCAAAATGCGCAAGTTTAAATAAATATAGACAACACGTTCTACTTAATTAAATAGACTTTTTAATAAATGTTTTCTCCTACAACATCAGGGTGCAGCGCCACATTAAATACGCACTACAATGACAATAGTTTAAAGCGATTTGAAGCATGTTTTTTTTTTTTGGGGGGGGGGACAGAGCTTTGTGATGTCTTATTTGAGGGAGGGGGTCTGACTTTTTGTGACGCCGTGTGACGAATTTGGGGGGGGGACTCAAAAATTGTCCAAAATCACGTGACGTCATTTATGGACGGACCCATAGCTCTTTTTTAGAAGTGACCTGGCCACAAACGGTAGCTGAACGAAGCGGCGTATCATGTGCAAATCTAGAGCAGCCAAATCCTCTAAACGCGTGTTTGTAAATGGTGACAATAAAACCGGAGAACCCGGAGAAAAATCCACGTGACTACGGGGAAAACATGCAAACTCCAAATATACAGCAGCAGGCGTCAAGGTCGGGATCGAACCCGCGACCTCCTGTATACCAGGTGAGGGAGTTAACATCTCGCCACCGTGGCGCCCCAATGTGATGGAGGTACGAGAGATAAGAAGATTTGGAGGGGCTCGCTGCGTGGAGGTGGCAGGAGATGGAGCAGAGCGGAAGACAACATTGCAGATGGCCGTTGTTCTGCACTGGAAATAGTCACGGTTCAAAAGGAGACGGAACAAAGTTTGGGGATGAGGAGAATTGAGGATGGAGTGGGTTTAGAATGAGGCGTGTCTGGGATGGGCTGGACTGAGTTAGGTCATAGGTTTTTTTTTTTACCATAACCTCACCACGTTGGTTCGTGTGGAATGGTGAATGCGGGTATTAGTGTACTATAATAAAGGTTTTTGTTGGGTTAGAAACCATAAATATAAATGTGTCGTTAACCTGCCACCACGTGACAAAGCCCATTCGTAAGGTTTGTCCCATAAAGACAATTTGCCAATTAGTTACTACTTGAGCAAACCGGTGTGCTGGAAAGTAAACCCACAACGTTTACAATTTGAGTACAACGTTTCGCTGGTAATTACGACCAGCTTCATCGGGCGATTTTGCCAGAATTTCCAAATTTCCAATTCGCATGTTGAAAATAGGAAGGGCCCCATGACGGGCCCTGTTCGTCGCCCAGCTTGACCACGATGCAGGTGTGTGACTCAGTCCAGCCCAGTGCGGCACCCGATACACCGAGCCTTGACATTAGCCGCCCCATGAGTATCGCATCGTCAAAGGTGAGAGAGAGATCGAGGCCAACCAACTGCACTTCTAGATTTGAAGCTTTCGTGACTGCAAGGATTCATATTTTTAGGGTTTTTTTGAGTTTTTTTTTACTTTTTGATTTTACCGAAAAAAACTAAGAATATGAATATCAACTGCACTTCACCACGAAACCTGAGTTCAATTCCCAGCAACTGACTGACGTCAGTGGCTCCTGACATCTGCACCAGTCATGCCCCCCCCCCGCCACCGCTACATCAACCAGCATTGACCAGCGTGGGCAAACGAATTTAATGAGACGGTGCTTTTTTTTCCCTTGTGCGGTCATCGGTGTCTAGGCTGGGGGCCATCATCTCGCTACACTCTAGAGAAACCCCGGGTTGGGGGGGGGGATTTTTGTTGTTGTAGTTGTAACCACAACTTTTTTTTCATTGTTTTTCAAGAACCCAGAATGCAGTAGGAATATCAAAAGCAGGGAGGAACAATCCGAATGAGAATATTTCTGGACACTGGAGGAATCCGATGAGCCACAAAGCTCGTTTTCGCATTATAACGTTTAACAGACCAGGCGTAATGCACCATGAAAGTTCGGGAAATAGCGAGGGGTAACGAAGGGGAGGGGGAGAGAACCCAGTTTTAACCGCGGGTGGCGAAAACCCCAGTTTCGAATCTCCGGGATTTCAACAGCGCCGGCTCAGCGCTTCGTGTCACCTCTGGACCACACCACGATTGCCTGTCTCCGCGTGATCCACCCAAACCGTCCCTGCCGCCGAAGCATTGCGTCGCACGTGCTGCGCTTGAGCAAGGATGTCGCAATCTTGTGAGGACAAGAAGACCACGGGCCACTTGGCACGGATGGTGCAAGCTGCTGCTGCTGTGGTGGCGGCGGCGGCGGCGGTGTGCAGCTGTCGCTCGTTTGCCCGCTATACTCCAGCGAGCAAGTGTCGCCGAAGTGGGAACTCGTCTCCAGAGTACGATTTCACCACGGGGCATCTGTGCGTGCGAACGTTACGCAACGTTCGCGCCCATAAATAGGACACACAAGCCACCGAAATGTTCAATGTAATATATTTAATTAATAATTCTTGTTATTATATTATCACAAGACACGTGATGCCGATTTGCAACGTTTTTTTTGGGATGGGATTGTTCCTGTTTTGTTAAAAAATAATAATACAGAACTCCGTTGAACAGCACACACTTTAAATCCCAATTGGCTGTAAAGTGGTTTAAATAAAGGATTGATAATCACAACGATGATGACGATGATGATCATCATGATGAGTGGACACGTCCACCAGTGGACAAACGGAACAAAACAGTCAATCAAACTTTATGTTTTTATTCTGCTTTCTTGTTATAATCGTCCCATATTTGGGCTGAGGCCTGCCTCAATGTTTTCCACTCTCCGTGACCCCTTGCCACCTCAATCTCCATCCAGTGCGGTCCTCCACATCCTCGAACTGCGTTTCTCTCCAACGTGTTTTTTTCGGCATGTACCGCTTGAGTTGTGGGCATGGTGTCCGACGTTTCGCTCCACGTTCTTCAGGAACTGAACGTTCGAGTTGTGCGTGTGTTAGAGACCGAGGACACATGGGGGACTTATAGCGGGACCGACACGTTTAACACGTGTAGGCTTTCGCGACGGATACAGTGTTATGATTCACATTATTAATCATAATCATAATAAATTACACTTATAAAGCGCGTTTCATCCAGAGGTCGCAAGGAGCTGGCACAGCGCAAAAAGCAAGTAAGTAAAAGATAACTCACGCAATTCTAAAACCTAATATAAGCACGCAGGCTCATAATTTAACCACGGATACAAATACCCCCCCCACCCCCCTCCCAAAACACATAACAACATTCACAGGGAGGAAAGGCCTTTAAGGAAAAAAATGTCTGAAGGCGGGATTTTAATAAACTGAGGGACTCAGCAGATCGAATATCGGACGAGGAGTGAATTCCACAGCGTAGGGATCACACGGAGAAAGGCCCCCATTGAGCTGAGGTGCGACCTCGGCACAGGCGATAGTAGCCCACACTCGAGACGACCCAAGACCTCGCGTTGGGCCGTACGGGTGGAGGAGGTCACGGATGAAAGAGGGAGGAGGCATCGTTGAGAGCCTTGTGGGCGAGACGTATGATCTTGAACTCCCACTCGTAAACTGACCGGTAACCAATGGAGAGACTCATGTGCAGAGGCAATGTGCTGCATTTTGCACGTGCTTGGAGACGGTTTTTAAAAGCTTGAGAGGGATGCCAGCTGATAATGCATTGCAAAAATCGATGCGTGAAAAGGCAACCGCCGGAACCAGCTTCTGAAGGTGCGATAACGAGAGAAATGGGGCGCAAACGTGGAGATATTTCCGAGGTGAAAGAAGGCAGCCTTAATGACTTTGTTCGTGTGCGGTTCGAAGGTTGGGGAGGGATCAAGGACAACACCGAGGTTGGCAAACTGTCTGAGCAGCACCCCCATTGTGGCCATCAATCAACACACTGACCGAGCCAGTCTTAGACAATTGATGGCGTCGGCCAACAAGAGCGATCCACAACAATCTACCGAATTGCGAAATGAATACTGGTAGGAACCTCCTGGTTCCACCAGCCCACAGGGGATTATTGTGTCCGTCCGTCCGTCGTGAATCCAAAAATGGGAGGGCTGGGTGGAGAGGGGAGGGTGGGGAGGGCCTGGGTGGGGAGGGGAGGGTGGGGAGGGGCTGGGTGGGGAGGGTGGGGCTGGGTGGGGATGGGAGGGGTGGGACTGGGTGGGGAGGGGCTGGTCACCCCGTGGTGCCCTTATAAAACTCAACGTTTAACCTACTCACGCCGGCTTGTGCCCGCCCTCACAGTCGGCCATATTTGCGGAATACACCACGCCGCCGTTGACCCTGGCCATTGACCGAGCAACCCAACGTTCCTTCCTACCAGCTCCCTCCGCAGGAATGTGTTAATGAAACGATCACGGGGCGGGGCTACCTGAGGAGTGGGCAGGTTAAAGGCCCGACACAGCAAATCCGCTCGCCCTGTGGGCGGTGCTAGTGGACCGAGTAGGCGTGGTTATGTAAAATGGGCGGGGCCAACGGTCGGCGGGACACTCCTCGTGTGGGCGGCGCCAGCAGGCGAGTGGACGTGGTTATGTACAGGTGGGGAGGTGGCTTCCAGCTGGCCATGTGTTCCAGTTGAACCTCCCAGAAATGTTGAATGTAACTTTAAATGTAACTTTAGTTGTAACTTTAGTTGAACGTTACCCATAAACACGTCTAGCGGGATCATAAATGCACGTACCGAATTATCAGGATTATACGACGCACCCCCCACACCACACCCCTGCATTTTAAAGGAAACAAAGAGTGAAGGATGTGTCTTATAATATGGTCGCTGTCTGCGTGCGTGACCAGAATGAGTGCCACTTTATTGACACGTGGCACACGTTTTTTTCCATGTTTCCTAGTTGTTGCCGGAGCGGGTGGCTGGGTGCGTAGCGCCTCGCTCACTGGAGCGTCTTACAATGCGGCGTTATACGTACGGTACAAATGTTCCCCCCCCCCACCACCACCACGGTGACTGCTCCATCCGCAAGTCGATGATGCTGCCATGGATGGCGCCTGCCTAACTGACGCCGCCGCCGCCGCCCTGCATGACCGCGAAGCTCCCCGCGGATTCGAGCCCCGCGGCCGAGTCAACATCAGCGGGCGCG
Organism: Lampetra planeri; assembly: GCF_965212315.1. NCBI lineage: Eukaryota > Metazoa > Chordata > Hyperoartia > Petromyzontiformes > Petromyzontidae > Lampetra > Lampetra planeri. The sequence goes on along the minus strand of NC_136139.1, from coordinate 9,405,932 downwards.
TATCCCAAAGCAGCGCCCGGGGGGGCCATGAGGGGTGGTGCCAACAGGTGCGGCGACACGACGGGCTGGTAGTGGTGGTGGTGCTGCTGCTGGTGGTGGTGTTGGTGGTGTTGTTGGTGGTGGTGGTTGGGCCCCGCGGCTGTCAGGAGGCAGGAGCGGGCTTCGTGAGCGCCAATGACGCCGAACAGGATCTGCGCCTGCCTGCTCAGCGCGCGCACTTCGCGTCTCAGCGCCGCGTTCTCCTGCTCCAGAAACTCGCTCTCCTGCGCGACGGCGTGGGGGGGGGGGGGGATGAGTAGGTGGTGAGGACAGGAGGTGGGTACGGTGGTGAGTAGGTGGTGAGGACAGGAGGTGGGTACGGTGGTGAGTAGGTGGTGAGGACAGGAGGTGGGTACGGTGGTGAGTAGGTGGTGAGGACAGGAGGTGGGTACGGTGGTGAGTAGGTGGTGAGGACAGGAGGTGGGTACGGTGGTGAGTAGGTGGTGAGGACAGGAGGTGGGTACGGTGGTGAGTAGGTGGTGAGGACAGGAGGTGGTACGGTGGTGAGTAGGTGGTGAGGACAGGAGGTGGGTACGGTGGTGAGTAGGTGGTGAGGATAGGAGGTGGGTACGGTGGTGAGTAGGTGGTGAGGACAGGAGGTGGGTACGGTGGTGAGTAGGTGGTGAGGACAGGAGGTGGGTACGGTGGTGAGTAGGTGGTGAGGACAGGAGGTGGGTAGGTGGTGAGTAGGTGGTGAGGACAGGAGGTGGGTTCGGTGGTGAGTAGGTGGTGAGGACAGGAGGTGGGTACGGTGGTGAGTAGGTGGTGAGGACAGGAGGTGGGTAGGTGGTGAGTAGGTGGTGAGGACAGGAGGTGGGTACGGTGGTGAGTAGGTGGTGAGGACAGGAGGTGGGTACGGTGGTGAGTAGGTGGTGAGGACAGGAGGTGGGTAGGTGGTGAGTAGGTGGTGAGGACAGGAGGTGGGTACGGTGGTGAGTAGGTGGTGAGGACAGGAGGTGGGTACGGTGGTGAGTAGGTGGTGAGGACAGGAGGTGGGTAGGTGGTGAGTAGGTGGTGAGGACAGGAGGTGGGTACGGTGGTGAGTAGGTGGTGAGGACAGGAGGTGGGTACGGTGGTGAGTAGGTGGTGAGGACAGGAGGTGGATAGGTGGTGAGTAGGTGGTGAGGACAGGAGGTGGGTTCGGTGGTGAGTAGGTGGTGAGGACAGGAGGTGGATAGGTGGTGAGTTGAGATTGTGAGGGTGATAAACACAATGACGTCGCGTTTTTCATCTGGAGGCGTGCTCGCGCGGTCGGCACGGTGGTTCGGGCACCCGCGCAACAAACCCAGCGACTAGGGTTCGATTCTCAGTCACGATCAACGTCAGTGTGCGAGAGATATCAGAGCCGATGGCCATTTGCCTCCGTGTCGCTCTTCTCTCGCTACTGCCACGGTTACTTTCGCCGTGAAAGTCACTCGTCGATTCCTCCGCCCATGTTACCGAATCGGTTAAACAAAAAACGACATTTCAAGACCCGCAATGCAGTGCGTGGTGAATACGAAACGGTGGTCCTCAATAAATAACGTCACGGAGTAGTAGATAATGAGCCGCATGCGGCTCCGGAGACTCAGATTGCCAAACCCCCTGGTCGTTTTTGTCTCATCAACAGCCATGCACACTTTAGGTCGAAACAACACACGCACCCACTCACTCACTCACACACCCACTCACTAACCCACTCACTCACCCACTAACCCACTCACTCACCCACTCACTCACCCACTCACGCACCCACTCACCCACTCACTCACCCACACACTAACCCACTCACCCACACACTAACCCACTCACCCACACACTAACCCACTCACCCACTCACTGACCCACTCTCTCACCCACTCTCTCACCCACACACTCACCCACTCACGTATCCACACACTCACCCACTTTCTCATCCACTTAATCATCACCCACACACTCACTCACTCGCCCACTTTCTCACCCACTTACTCGCGCACACACACACCCACCACGCTGCAGATCACTGTATCTACTTCTTCCCACGCACTGCTCTACTCTCGAATTCCCTCTTCCCATCATCATTACCCAAGGTCTAATAATCATAACAACAACAACAACAACGATAACCTTTCTCAATCCAATAAACGTATTCGCCCGTAGCTTTTTGCAACTTCGAGAACGCCGCCGTTTGTTTCGTCGGCCTCTTGACACAGTTCGTGGGGGTCTCTTAGCTTGCGCCATGGCATTGGCGTTGCGGCTCACCTGGTGGAGGCTGTCGGCTCTCTGAGTCTGCTTCTCGCGGCTCTTCTGCGCAGCGATTCGGTTCTTCTCTCGCCTCGTCGCTCGCCTCTGCTCGTCCGGCTTCTGGGTTTGAGATAGAACGAGTGGGCAATTTGAGATTGTTTAGGTTATTCGATCCCGACCCTGACGCCTGCTGTATATTTGGAGTTTGCGTGTCTCTCTCTCTCTCCCCGTGGTCGCGTGGATTTATTCTGCGGGTCCTCCGGTTTTTCCCTCCACACTTAAAAGCATACGTTCAGAGTATTCGGCTGCTATACATTTCCACGTGATAAGCCACTTGCTTGAGCTATAATTTGTGGCCAGGTCGCTTCTGAAAAAAAGAAGCTAAGGGCTCAGTGGGCTGTAACTGGTAAAATCGCTCTCACCTGGGGGCAGCGGGAGTCTCTCCGGGGGCTGCCCTTGCTGCTGCCCTCGCTGCTGGTGCTGCTGCTGCCCCACTCTGTTTCCGAGCCGAGCGCAGTGGAGTCGGGGAACTCGCCACTCACGCAGTCGACCATGGCGCCTCACTGTCTCTGGGTCTCTCTGTCCGTGCCACTGCCCCGCGTCTCCCCACAGTGCCCCCGGCAGACGCCACTCATACGGGCTCGACCGCGGCAGCGACTCTTGCAATCGGCTCTCTTTCTGTGCGCGAGGCTTCCCCATCGCGGCTTCCTTCTACGGACTCCTCCGTCCACCCCCCGCCCCCGCAAAATGCAACGCCGTGAACTCCCCCCCCCCTCCGCCGCTTGGAGCTTTGCGGTGCAGGAGACGAAGCGATGTCGGAGGCGAGGGCGTTGGAGTGGGGATTTTGGAGAGAGGGGGGAAGGAGAGGGACGAGGCGCGAGCAGGAGAATAGAATTGGAGAGGGAGGTGGAGTGGGAGGCTCGTGCAGAGAGTGTTGGTAGAGCGGGGTCGTGATGGAGACTTTTGACTTTTAAACAACTTTTATTGCCGCCAGCAGCAACAGCACTGGAGACGATTTCGATATGAAATACACAAAGTCACCAGCAAACACGTGAAAATAAACGCTACAAATCCACGCGCTGTGGCGCTAAAAGCACCGCGCACAACACGAATGAAAAGTCACGTGGTGGTTATGGTGGTCATCGCGCACGCCACGGTGACGAGCGAGCACTTCAGAAGGTGAACACGAGGGTGCCGTCCACGCTGGTACAGACAGGGGCTTGTCCGGCCCCCCAGCGTTCGAAGAGGACGTGCACATCACCGACATGTGTGTGGTATGCGTGATCCAGCCGGAGCCGCGCCTTAAGCAGGCCCCTGAACACTGGAAGCACAGAGCAGCCGTCAGTGTCACCTTCCAGCATCTTTTTTCTCGTTCTGTAGTGATGGAGGTGGTGGTGGTGATAGATGTTAGTGGATTTGCTGTTAGAGATGGTGGTGGTGGAGGTTGGTGGCGCAGAGGGTCGTGAAGAATGAATTGGAGAGAGTTGTGGAGCGGGGAGTGTTGGAGTGGGTCTGGAATATTGAGTGATGGGACAGTTGTGGAGAGAGTGGTGAAGTTTCCGTACCTTGACAGTCTGCTTATAACCAGCTCCAGTTTAGCAGCCGAGGTCTCACTCCGAATCAATGCAGCGGTATTATCTTTTCATCGGTTGCGTAACGCTGTATGGTAGCGATCTGGTCTGTCGCTCCACACTAAGCTTCAGGTCTTCTTGGCCACGATCATTCCCTTCAATAGCTATGTCTGCGAAACGTGGAGCCCTCTAAAGGAACATCTGCGCCGGTTTGGAACATCCAGGCTAGCCTGCCTACGATCCATCCTGGATTTAACCAGACTGGATTGTGTGAGGAGCTCAGATCCATGAAATATCTGGACACAGACCCATCAGTGATCTCCTCCAGCAAACGAGGCTGTGTTGCCTGGGTCATGTAGCCCGCATGATCAGCCATTACATGCCCAAGCAGCTTCTGTTTGGCCGGATAGATGGGGGTTAATGGGCTCGGCACGGGCTAGAGAATAGATGGACTGATGTGGTACAGATGTTGGAGTTGATTGGACTTGCCTGTGACTGGTACCAGCGGTGTCCAGATGGGCCTCTGTGGAGGAGGTACGTGCAGGATTCTACCGGGCAGTTGGAGGCAGTCACCATCCACCAATAACGGACGGCGGAAGAACGATGCTCACAACAAAGAGTGGAGCACCGGGCAGCTAAAGCACACAAAGTTGGCACAATGGGGAGCACAGTTGTTACATCTGTCAGTCATCTCATTCAGTCAACTCATGGCAGCTGGGTCTGTTCCATGACCTCCTGCCAGCGAGTCTTGGACACTTCACGTAGACTCAAAGTGCACCTAGCGTGGCACAATCTTTGTCTTATTAGAATTGTAGAGATAGAGTGAGCGAGAGGGAGTTGGTCTATAACTTAGTGAAGAACACTGCTGTAGAACTTAGTGAAGAACACTGCTCTAGAACTTAGTGAAGGACACTGCTGTAGAACATAGTGAAGAACACTGCTCCAGAACCTAGTGAAGAACTCTGCTGTAGAACTTAGTGAAGAACACTGCTCTAGAACTTAGTGAAGAACACTGCCCTAGAACTTAGTGAAGAACACTGCTCCAGAACCTAGTGAAGAACTCTGCTGTAGAACTTAGTGAAGAACACTGCACTAGAACTTATTGAAGAACACTGCTATAGAACTTAGTGAAGAACACTGCTCTATAACTTAGTGAAGAACACTGCTCTAGAACTTAGTGAAGAACACTGCTGTAGAACTTAGTGAAGAACACTGCTGTAGAACTTAGTGAAGAACACTGCTGTAGAACTTAGTGAAGAACACTGCTGTAGAACTTAGTGAAGAACACTGCTGTAGAACTTAGTGAAGAACACTGCTGTAGAACTTGGTGAAGAACACTGCCCTAGAACTTAGTGAAGAACACTGCCCTAGAGCTTAGTAAAGAACACTGCTGTAGGACTTAGTGAAGATCACTGCTGTAGAACTTAGTGAAGAACACTGCTGTAGAACTTAGTGAAGAACACTGCTGTAGAACTTAGTAAAGAACACTGCTGTAGAACTTAGTGAAGAACACTGCTGTAGAACTTAGTGAAGAACACTGCTGTAGAACTTAGTGAAGAACACTGCTCTATAACTTAGTGAAGAACACTGCTCTAGAACTTGGTGAAGAGTCGCGTGCGTGGAGTGGCGCTAGCGGTGGATGTTCGTGGAGAGTTCGCTGAGCGGCACAAGCTGGAGCTGTTTTTTAAATCTTTTATATTAAGTTCACTTGCTTGCTTGCGTGCTTACGACCGTGCAAATCTTTCGGTCGTTTTTTTAAACCCACTTCCCGTGATCCAATCGAGCTGACATTTTGCACACAGACTCGTTGTGCGTGACAATTTATTTTCGTGAAAATTTTTTTCCAAAATTTTCCACTTTTTAGGAACATTTTTTTTCATATTTAATTTAAAATACCAATGTGATAAAAAATGAAACTCTTACTCAAGAAAAACAGAAATGAATAATAAAATAAAACCGATGCCACGCATATAAAGGATTTATAGTGAAAAACTTTGTTTTTACGGGTTAATTTTTTCTGTTTCTCGATGAGGGTCTTCTAGGGGATTTTCTTGAATTCCGCGAGCGGCGCTTGCCAGGGGAGGAGGGAGCGGTGGGGGCGTGAGGGGGCATCAGGGGTCTGCCAAAAAAAAGCTGCTCAAAATGTGGAACTGAAACCGATCGGATCACGCGCATTGCCTACGACGAGAGAAAGTCGCCATCATTGGCCGGTGACATCTATGAACTTGATGTGTCGTAATCAATTTGGTGGGATGGGTGCGGCGGCGGCGGCGGCTGGGGGGGGGGACTTTTAGAAAGAATGTTTAGACAAATATGACTCTCACTCGCTCACCACACGCCGCGCAAGATCCCTGCACGATGTTTATCGCCGCGTTTGGTACGCGCAATTTTTTTTTCTCCCTCGTGACATCGTGTTGGGAGCGAGAGCCCGCTCACGATTATGTTTTTAAAAAAAAGTCCTGGGCCTCCGCTAGGTCGACTCAGCCTTAACACAGTTGCCGATGATAATTGATTTGTTTTACCCTTTAATTTGGCAACAAAACTGACACCTTTTTTTACAAGGAGTCATGTTTGCATTGACCACAATACCTGCGGTCGGAATGCAAACAAAAAAACACAACTCTGATAATGTATGCACTGTCCTTGAAATTGATTGGTCCAAACCCGAGACAGCTTTTCTTAGAACCTCGTCTCACATGGTGTTGGACGAGATGACGCCAGTTGCCGATGTAGTTGTGTGAACATCGCCACTCGGGAGACAAAGTCGGTGCTGGCCACCCAACTCCCCCGTGTCCCGTGCCGACAACCTTCATCAGCGCTACGATCACTCGCACCAAAAACAAAAGTCTGTTAAGGCAACGAGGAGGATTACTTTGTCTTTTGTCTTGGTTCGTGGTGCACGAGCACACGTGACGAAAGCGTAACACAACTGTCAATAACACTGCCACGAAAAAGACACGATATATATCGGGGGGGTGGGGGGGGTGACACGGCCCAGCAGTAGTGCATACCCCGCTTGGTGAAGAGGTTCGCGGTTCGCATCTATCGGCCGCCCTGATTAACACCGCGCGCGTAATGACCGCAAATCCCGTGGCGTCATTCGTAAGAGTAGGCCATCGTGTGCCCGCGTCATGGTCCACATTTGCCAATAACTCAATTTGGGATTACATCTGACAATCATCGCCCCATCTAGCGGAATCTTAAAACGATGCTAAACTATTTTTTTTTATTTGACAAGGCAAGGTCCCGATTTAAAGTTTTCGTGACTGCAGGGATTCATCTTCTTGGTTCTTTCGGTAAAGTCACGTAGAAGGGACGTAATAAAATAATAAAAATAAAACATAATAAAATAATTCTCACAACGTTTCGGCCACAGCGCAAGCAGACCTGGTTTCACCTGAGGACGGCTGCTTGCGTTGTGGCCGAAACGTCGTGATAATTATTTTATCATGTTTTATTTGTATTATTTTATTACTTCCCTTCTACGTGACTTTACCGAAAGAACCAAGAAGAAGGCAAGGTCCACTGAGCTGTACAGCTCTTTTTCAGAAGCGACCTGGCCACAAACGATAGCTCTACGAAGTGGCTTACCACGTGGACATTTATGACAGCCAAATAATTTAAACGCGTGATGTTTATGATAAATGTGGAGGGAAAAACCGGAGGACCCGGATGAAAATGTATGCGACCACGGGGAGAGAGACACCGCAAACTCAGTTTTAGTTTCATTTCAGTTTAATTTATTAGGTATAGCCCTGTGAGCCATTCGGCTCTTGAATCGAGTGCAACCGCAACAAACAAAAACAAAAACATGAACAAGAAAACATCTTAAAGCGACTATGCGCAAACAGAAAAATCCAGGAAAAAACTGCAAAGTCTTCTAGAAAAAAGCACCAACGCTGTGCAAAAATCCCAGTGGGATCCAAATTTCGAGGTGTCAGGGTTGAGATCGAACCGACGACGTCCTCCATCACCAGGCGAGGGAGTTAACATCTCTCCATCGCGGCGCCCCCATGAACTTCCTGAATTAAAGAGTCGAGACCAAGCGAAGCTTTCCTGGGTACACGCGTGTAATCCTAATAATACCAGCGTAGTGTATGTCATACCAGCGATGTTAACGAGGAATGGCCATTCATTGCACAGGAGGGACGTAATTCGAATCGTCGACTAATTATTTCAACTTAAGTCACCGGTTTTTGTCGGACGTGTTGAGATTTAGTTTTGGTATATACTGTACCGAAGTTCACATCACCACCATCATCATGAGCCATCATTTCCATTCCTGGAAGTAACCCAGCAATGCCGTATCAGTAATTGATATTGCCTGCATTCGAAAAAGTGACCTTCAGAGATGGGTTTTTTTTTGCTGCATGTGTGTGTTTAGTGGCGGGTTTTTTTGTTGTTAAGTTTAATCATTTGGATTTTTTTTACAACCCTTGTTCTATCAACTGCTGGATGAAGGGGCATACCCACGCCTGTGTTGCTCATGGTGGGGTGGTGGGGGGGGGGGTCTCAGGTTCGTTTTGGAGATGGCTTGCCACTGATGTGCGCCGGGTGTGGGAATCGAAACCGGCCAAGCCGGGAGATTACAGCGAGGGGCCATCACCAATTCCCCGTTAAATACCCTTGATGCGTTTAGGACGCAATGAGCACTATTAAAGATTCATGTAAGGGGCCGTCCATAAATGACGTCACGCACCTAGGGGGGGAGGTCAGACATTTGTGACGATGTGTGACGAGGGGAGGGGGGGGGGTTGAGAAATGTAACGTCACATCAAAATGCGCAACTTTAAATACATATCGACAACACGTTCTATTTAATTAAATAGACTTTTTAATAAATGTTTTCTCCTACAACATCAGAGTGCAGCGCCACATTAAATATATACGCACTTCAATGACAATAGTTTAAAGCGATTTGAAGCATGTTTAAAAAAAAAATTGGGGGGGAGGGGCAGAGCTTTGTGACGTCATATTTGAGGGGGGGGTCTGACTTTTTGTGACGTCGTGTGACGAAAGAGGGGGGGGGTCAAAAATCGTCCAAAATCGCGTGACGTCATTTATGGACGGCCCCTAAGGTAACGTAGAACTATTTATATCGGTGATGCTGCTGCTGCTGCGATGGAAGAGGTACATGAGCACGGTACAGTACAATATGCACGTACAGCACTTTTTAACTTCTTTCGCACCGTACGTAGCCAAAAGTGCCAATCAGAGGTGCGGGGGTGGGGACAACACACAAACACACGCCGAAAAGCAGTTCTAAAGAAATGCGTTTTGAATCTAACGATTAAGACTCGACACATTCGTCAATCACCACTTCCTCAAAAGGAAAGGAAATGTATATATAGCAGTAGTAGGCGACGTTCTGGGCAATGACCCTTCGTGTGTTCTGAATACGGGTCACTGCCCGGAACGTCGCCTACATTATTTATATATTTTATTTTAAGGCCACACGCACTGTGATTGCCGAATACGTTAAAAAAAACAATTCTAGAAGTAAGAGCGGTCATTTGTTCAAATGTAAGTACGGTGCAATAAAGAAACACCAAGTCCACTGCTGGATGAACACCTCCCCACGCTGTGTTGGTCACGGGGGTAAGAAGTGGGGGGGCGGGTGCTTGACCATATTTCACCATTGCTTGTTGGTGAAAGTCTGGGGGGGGGGCTGCTTGACCATACTTCACCATTGCTGGCCGGGGGGGGGGGGGGTGTTCAGTAGGGGTCTGTATTGGACGTGAGAACGAGGCTGCACTGCATGCTGCGTGGACTGCGGGGTGGGGTGGGGGGCATCGCGAACTGGACCCCCATCGTGTCCCCTGAGCCGTGGAGAGACCCCCGGGTTCGCTGCCTCGTGGTGACCGCAGCTTTCGGCCTCTGGGGCTGAAGAGATCCGGAGCGATGGCTCACGGTCACCGTGGATTCTCGATGTTGTTGATGATGATGCTGTTTCGATTTAAAGCTTTCGTGACTGCAGGGATTCATCTTATTGGTTCTTTCTGTAAAGTCACGTAGAAGGGAAATCATGAAAGACGCTGTCTTTCCGACAGCCCTGTTCTTCGCCTGAGGACGGCTGCTTGCGTTGTGGCCGAAACGTCGTGAGAATTGTATTTTATTATGTTTTATTTTTATTATTTTATTATTTCCCTTCTACGTGACTTTTCCGAAAGAACCAAGAAGATGCTGTTGTTGATGATGTTGTTGTTGATGTTGTTGATGGTATTGCTGTTGCTGGTGATGATATTGTTGTTGTTGATTAGGCTATTGTTTTTGCTGTTGTTGTTGTTGATGATGATATTGTTGTTGATGATGATATTGTTGTTGCTGTTGTTGATGATGATGATGATATTGTTGTAGCTGTTGTTGATGATGATGTTGTTGTTGATGATGATGATGATGATAACATTGTTGTTGCTGTTGATGATGATGTTGTTGTTGATGATGATGATGATAACATTGTTGTTGCTGTTGATGATGATATTGTTGTAGCTGTTGTTGATGATGATGTTGTTGTTGATGATGATGATGATGATAACATTGTTGTTGCTGTTGATGATGATGATGATATTGTTGCTGTTAATGGTATTGTTGTTGCTGCTGTTGTCGGTGATGATAGTGTTGTTGCTGTTGTTGATGATGATGATTTTGTTGTTGATGATGATATTGTTGATGATGATATTGTTTGTAAATGATTTTGAAGATGTTGTTGACGTTTGTACGTTGACCTTCTTTCGCACCGTACGTAGGAAGGCCATCAAACTAGACACAAATAAATACACTGAAGAGAAGACGAAGTGTTGTTAGCATTGCTGTTGTTATTTGGTGGAATTGTTTCCTTTGTTTTTGCTGCTGTTTTGTGTTTAGAATGTTGTTGTTTGCTGCTGTCAATATTGGTAATGTCGTTGATGTTTGCTGACACTGATGTCGTAATTATGATGATGACAATGATCATCATGATGATGATCATGCTGCTGCTGTTGTTACTGTTGATCACGTGCTTGTTTCTGTTGTTGCAAGAGGAAGTTTCTTAGGTCAGGGGGATTTCGGAAACTCGCGCGGAGAAAAGAGGAAGCGTCCTTAAACATGCATGCTAACAAATTAAACATCAGCGGGCAAACGTCTCCTCCGCGGATTTGTCAATCCACATTAAAACATACACACGAAGTTTTTCTTTACACAACCCCGCAGGCGCACGGCCTCATGGGAGGGCACGATTTGAGCAGCAGTGATTCAAGGCGAGCGAAACTATAGGACCGGTTTTCAAATGCAGCGTCCCATCAGCAGAGTCACGCTTGCTTGAATCATCGGTTGACACGAGCGAAACTCTGGACCGGTTTTCAAATGCAGCGTCCCATCAGCAGAGTCAAGCTTGCTTGAATCATCGGTTGACACGAGCGAAACTCTGGACCGGTTTCCACATGCAGCGTCTCATCAGCAGAGTCACGCTTGCTTGAATCATCGGTTGACACGAGCGAAACTATAGGACCGGTTTTCAAATGCAGCGTCCCATCAGCAGAGTCACGCTTGCTTGAATCATCGGTTGACACGAGCGAAACTCTGGACCGGTTTCCACATGCAGCGTCCCATCAGCAGAGTCACGCTTGCTTGAATCATCGGTTGACACGAGCGAAACTATAGGACCGGTTTTCAAATGCAGCGTCCCATCAGCAGAGTCACGCTTGCTTGAATCATCGGTTGACACGAGCGAAACTCTGGACCGGTTTCCACATGCAGCGTCCCATCAGCAGAGTCACGCTTGCTTGAATCATCGGTTGACACGAGCGAAACTCTGGACCGGTTTTCAAATGCAGCGTCCCATCAGCAGAGTCACGCTTGCTTGAATCATCGGTTGACACGAGCGAAACTCTGGACCGGTGTCCACATGTAACGTCTCATCAGCAGAGTCACGCTTGCTTGAATCATCGGTTGACACGAGCGAAACTCTGGACCGGTGTCCACATGTAACGTCTCATCAGCAGAGTCACGCTTGCTTGAATCATCGGTTGACACGAGGGAAACTCTGGACCGGTTTCCACATGTAACGTCTCATCAGCAGAGTCACGCTTGCTTGAATCATCGGTTGACACGAGCGAAACTCTGGACCGGTTTCCACATGCAGTGCTCTATCAGCAGAGGCAGGTTTGTTCGATTTAATCAATGTTGGTGAACTACCAGATGAGTGTTAGATTCGCGGTCACGGCTAATATCAGTGGCTCGAGGCCGCTATCCTTTCACCAACCAGAGTGGTGAAGTATGGCTCAACAACCGACACTGTGTTTGAGGATGCCGTCATCCAGCAGTGGATTGACAAAGGGGCTGTACAATAATGCAATTATAATTGTGCGTAACAGAAATAGGCAGTAACAAAACGGTTTTTTTTAATACCACATCTTCCAACAATGCCGTGTATCAAATAGCAACAGCGGCATTGTAGTGTTGTTATTTCCAGGAGTGGCTCGATCATTCGAGAATGCGTGGTGGCCTTTAGTGCGGCCCCTCATCATCATCGTGCTGCTGTCAAACCCCTTGACAATGGGTTCAAATGTGTGGCGGCCCTCACACTGATGATGTCTTATCGGCGAAAGTGACCCCCCACCACCCCCTTGACAATGAGTGAAGAACACTGCTGTAGAACTTAGTGAAGTACACTGCTGTATAACTTAGTGAAGAACACTGCTCCAGAACTTAGTGAAGAACACTGCTCTAGAACTTAGTGAAGAACACTGCCCTAGAACTTAGTGAAGAACACTGCTGTAGAACTTAGTGAAGAACACTGCTCTAGAACTTAGTGAAGAACACTGCCCTATAACTTAGTGAAGAACACTGCCCTAGAACTTAGTGAAGAACACTGCTGTAGAACTTAGTGAAGAACACTGCCCTATAACTTAGTGAAGAACACTGCTGTAGAACTTAGTGAAGAACACTGCCCTAGAACTTAGTGAAGAACACTGCTCTAGAACAGTGAAGAACACTGCCCTAGAGCTTAGTGAAGAACACTGCTGTAGAACTTAGTGAAGAACACTGCCCTAGAACTTAGTGAAGATATCTGCTGTAGAACTTGGTGAAGAACGCTGCCCTAGAACTTGGTGAAGAACACTGCTGTAGAACTTAGTGAAGAACTCTGCTGTAGAACTTGGTGAAGAACGCTGCCCTAGAACTTGGTGAAGAACACTGCTGTAGAACTTAGTGAAGAACTCTGCTGTAGAACTTGGTGAAGAACGCTGCCCTAGAACTTGGTGAAGAACACTGCTGTAGAACCTAGTGAAGAACACTGCTGTAGAACTTAGTGAAGAACACTGCTGTAGAACTTAGTGAAGTACACTGCTCTAGAACTTAGTGAAGACCACTGCACGGCCGGGGTTAACTTTTTGCGGACAGCGGAAGACATTTGCAGCAGCGCCCACCGTTGTACTGTACTTCTATACTGCCGTGTGCATCGCTCCGCGCCTTCACCAGCGGGCACTCGTCAGGGTGGTGAGGTGTGTGTCAACAACCCCACCCAATGTTCGACACGGCGTGGGGAAGTCTTCATTGACAACGGGGCTGTCATAGTCGCTCATCAATGGAAGTTAAACGACATTTGAACTTCATGTGGGGCCATCAGCCGTCACAGGAGCAAAATTTTATCCGGCAGCATTTCCAGAGCAGGCAAACCCAGGGCCGGTTTCCACCGACGCGTGTCTCATCGGCACGGTTGTGTCCTGCAACCCACGGGCACTGGCATTGCATGAAGCGGTAAACACAATTATGTAGTGGTGGTGATAATGATGATGCTGTGTTGCAAGGCCGTAGCCATGGAGTCAATATTGGGGGGGACCAAATCTTTTAGGGGGTCTGGGGGTCCCCCCCCCCCAGAAAAAAAAAATCTAAATTTGAAAACTCATTTCCTGCCAAAAATATTAAAAAAATTCACTAACACGTGGGATAGACTTTTTATTTCTTTTTACAATAAAGTCTAATAGTGTATTGTATTACATTGCTCAGTTTTTTTCTCATTTACCTTTTCTTGTTTCATTGTATGTAATGGCAGAGATTAGGGATTCATAAAGTACAATCATAACCACAATCATATGAACAGAAATCTATGCATTGTTATATCCAGATATTGTGGCCAAGGTTAAGCAAGTTGTTGTTTTTATTTACATTACATCGCAATTATTATTTAAAATGTTTTTTATAGCAATATATTGGGGAGGGCATTTTGAGCATATTTGAATATTGGGGGTGATGTGCCCCCCCCCCCCAATATACATTATAATTACGGCTTTGCTGTGTTGGCAGTGGAGTGCAAAGCACAATGAACAACAACAACAACACACTCGTCAAAAAACACCGTGGCCTTGAAACGGGGTTAATAATAATAATAATCGTAAACGACGTTTCGAGCCATGGCCCTTTCTTGACGGAACGTTAATTAAAGTGTGAACGTGTGCCGGTGCGTTCGTGAAGCGGACGAACTCCCAAACTCCCAAACTCGCTCGCGTCTGACAGAGCCCCCGGGGCGCCTGAGTGGGTGGCGCGGCGAACGAATGAATGAATTCATAATCAACGTTTTTGGGTTAAGATCGCGTTATTTATAAATGTGTCGTAACTCTCCACCACCCGACACGGCCAATCAGCAAAAAAGTGTCACGTTGACAAAAGACAAATAGTTCACTGCTTTAGCCCACCGGTGTGTTGAAGCGTGAAACCACAACATTTACAATTTCACGCTTCAACACACCGGTGTGGGGCTAAAGCAGTGAACTATTTGTCTTTTGTCAACGTGACACTTTTTTACTGATTGGCCGTGTCGGGTGGTGGAGGGTTACGACACATTTATAAATAACGCGATCTAAACCCAAAAACGTTGATTATGAATAATATTGGTCGCGAAAGCCTACGTGTTAAACTGAATGAATGAATTGTCGGGGATTCGAATCAATAATTGATTCTTCTTACTTTTGTTCGCAACGTTGTGGTGATTGTAGGGCTTTTCCGGTGGCTGCAAGGCTCACGTGAACTCGTGAAGACAGTGGCGTGAACGAGCAAGTGCAGGACTGCGCCTTCAGCACCTTCTTTTAGCCGGGCAATACGTTACGAGATGACGGATCAGAAACACGTGGTTTAATAACGATTTCAAAAAATTGGAGAGACGCGTGCGTGATATCACGTTCAGGGGCAGGAAGAGGACCACGTGTGTCAGAGAACACACGCAGGTCAATGGCATCGTGGAGACTGTTAAACTGACTAAACTAAACGGTTTATTTTACCAGGGAAGGCTCACTGAGCTACGTAGCTCTTTGTCAGAAGCCCCCCGGCCACGAATGATAGCTCAACGAAGTGGCTTATCACGTGGCCACTTAGAGCAGCCAATTGTTCAAAACTCGTGATGTTGAATCGAAAATGTGAGGCGGAAAAAGAAAACGGAGAACCAGGAGAAAACATCTTAGCGACCACGGGGAAAGACACCTCCAACTCCAAATATACAGCAGACGTCAGGGTCGGGATCGAACCCACGACCTCCTGTATACCAGGCGAGGTTGCCAACATCTCCTCGCCACCGTGATGCCCTTAAGAAGAAGTCAGTGGGGTTTGGAGAGAACGCGATGACGACCCGCGGTCGAGAGTGATGACGAAGTGATAGCCAGGGGAGGGAACGCGTCCAAAAGCCATCCACCAAGGAGATGGAGCGATGAAATCAGCTCGTGTTCAGGTGCAAAGTGGACTGTAGCATGGAGGCATGTATGTTGAATTTCTTTCGCACCGTACGTAGCCACCGTGCTAATCGTATGTACGGGGGGAGGACAACACAACTAAACACAAAATTATCGCGGTATCCTGAGAAGGTGCATTGCGGATTGTGGAGGCCTTCGTCCAGCAGTGGATTGATCATGGCCTAGCGCGAGATCTTATCAATTTTCGGAAGCTAAGCAGCGATATGTTAACTGGCTCGTCTGGTATACAGGAGGTCATGGGCTCGATCCCGACCCTGACGCCTGCTGTATATTTGGAGTTTGCGGTGTCTTTCTCTCTCTCCCGTGGTCGCGTGGATTTTTCTCCGGGTCCTCCGCCTTTTCTGTCCACATTTAGAATCAACATCACGCGTTTAAGAGTATTTGGCTGCTTTAAATGTCCACGTGATACGCCATTTCGTTGAGCTATCATTTGTGGCCAGGGCGCTTCCGAAAATAGCTTTTTAGACGATAAACTACTATAAACTACGAACTATAAACGACGAATAGTTTAATGGTTTACAGTTTAGTTTGTAGATGGGCGAACATCATGCACAACAGGTTGTTGTAGATAAATTAACACAAACACAACTTCAACCGAGAGGATGGGTACAAACTGAGCAATCATTGGAAGGACGTTATTAACCAGGTAAAGTCTTAACTGACTGTGATGTTTCCATCCTACCTGCCTATGTCAGCTGTTATTTCCGACTCTCGGTGTGTCTCTATGCTTCTCTCTTAGATCTCCCATGCTCACATGTACTTTGCATTGCACTCTCTTGCCTTTGGATTGCACTCTCATGCTCTCATGTCTTTTGAATTGCACTCTCATACTCACAGGCCCTTTGGATTACACCCGTTGGGTTGCACTCCCTCGTCGAGGAGGTCGCTCTCCTCCTTTTCTACAGTTACATGCTAATTTCACACATTAACATCATGCTAATCTCTCACATTAACATAGCCACATCCGTGCCTTCTAATTTCTCACATTAACATCATGCTAATTTCACACATTAACATCATGTTAATCTCTCACATTAACATCGTGCTAATTTCTCACATTAACAGAGCCACTTCCGTGCCTTCTAATTTCTCACATTAACATCATGCTCATTTTTCACATTAACAGAGCCACTTCCATGCCCTCTAATTTCTCACATTAACATCATGCTAATCTCTCACATTAACAGAGCCACTTCCGTGCCCTCTAATTTCTCACATTAACATCATGCTAATCTCTCACATTAACATAGCCACTTCCGTGCCCTCTAATTTCTCACATTAACATCATGCTAATCCCTCACATTAACATAGCCACTTCCGTGCCCTCTAATTTCTCACATTAACATCATGCTAATCCCTCACATTAACATAGCCACTTCCGTGCCCTCTAATTTCTCACATTAACATCATGCTAATCCCTCACATTAACATAGCCACTTCCGTGCCCTCTAATTTCTCACATTAACATCATGCTAATCCCTCACATTAACATAGCCACTTCCGTGCCCTCTAATTTCTCACATTAACATCATGTTAATCTCTCACATTAACATCGTGCTAATCTCTCACATTAACATGGCCACTTTTGTGCCTTCTAATTTCTCACATTAACATCATGGTAATCTCTCACATTAACATAGCCACTTCCGTGCTCTCTAATTTCTCACATTAACATCATGCTAATCTCTCACATTAACATAGCCACTTCCGTGCTCTCTAATTTCTCACATTAACATCATGCTAATCTCTCACATTAACATCACTAGCCCCGGCCACTGCTTTATGACCCTTGGGCTCCACCCATTTCAAACCTTTTAAAACAGTCTGCCTCAGCAGCAGACCAGCGCTTTCCCACCTGATGACGGACGCTTGTGTTGCGCCCGAAACGTCGTGATTTATTTTTATTTTATTTTATACCTACGTGACTTTACCGAAAGAACCAAAGAGTAAGGTTATTGTAGGTTATGCCCCACCCTCCACCGTCACACACTCGTGACAAATTATGCCCAAAAAGCCGTCCACGGCTCGTGCGGCGGGAAGAGGGCCCTCATCCAGCAGTGGATTGACAAGAGGGGCGCCGGTGCACACGTGCACGTTGCCTGCGAATTCACGTTGAGAATTCGCCAATTTCCCTATGCTCTGCTCCCCCTGCTGGCGATATGCTACCATTGCTGCTATCAATACAATGCAACACCAATGCCGTTAAACACGCTCGGATTTGTGATCGTGCGATGCTCAGGAAGTTTCCATTTCTTCAGCAACCAGCGACCACCACTCATCCTTGCAGATCCGCACTGCTCTCCGAACGTCCGAACGACGTCTGCGGGTAAGCATTCTCATTCTCCGACGTGGGATGCTGTAGACGGTGGGAGTGGGCTGCCGCGTTCTCTCAGCTATACGGGAACAACTCCTCCGTCTCGCCAGGATCTCTGGGGAGGTCTGTGACCGGGCGCCTGGCGCAGCCATAGCAGCTGCATGAGCCACGGTCCTGAACCTCGCCCATGTACCCTCGGCATCAGGAGAATACGGCTTACGATCGAAACAAAAAAAAATGGAACAAAATCCTGACACGTGTGCGATCGAAGCATGCTTGGATTTACATTGAGAAATAGAAGAACAACGTGGATCACAGAGCACACGGTTGATAATGGTATCATCCAATCTTGCGGTGGCGAGATGCTATCGCCCTCACCTGGTATATGGGAGTTCGTGGGCTCGTTCCCGACCCTGACGCCTGTGCATGTGGAGTTTGCGTTTCTCTCTTCTCGCGGTCGCGTAGATTTTTCTCTGGGTCCTCCCGTTTGTCCCCTCCACATTTAAAATTTTCACGCGTTTAGAGTATTTGGCTGCTATACATTTCCATGTGATGAGCCTTTTCGTTGAGCTATCATTTGTGGCCAAGTCGCTTTTATTAAAAAAAAGCCATACAGCTCAGTGGGCCTTACCTGGTAAAATAAAAAAATAAAATAAAATAGTTTACAAATGCGCTTAGGGCAGGACACGTCACGGCTAGAAGTGATGATGATGGCCGATGGTCAAGGATAATAACGGAATGGCAGCCAATGGGTGGAACACGTTGGAGAGTACGTCCGCCGTGGAGATGGAGCAATGAAAACATTCCATATGCAGGTGCGACATGGATTGTTCGCGAATCGAAAGATCGTGAGAGGTGGTGGCGGCTTACGGAGGCCTTCATCCAGCAGTGGATTGATCATGGCTGATGATCAGTAGGATGTAAGGGACGCCATCATCAACTGCACCCTTTTCCGTACCCTGGGTTCAAAGCCCCAGTGCGCTCACCACTGCGCCACCGCTCCACCCCGGAGGCTAGATTTGCCTAATTTAGTATGCGCCGTATTCGGGGAGAGTTGTGGGTAACAATAAAGAAGCAAGGACATCAATGCATGAGTGGAAACAGGCATCCAACGTTTTGATGTGACACCACCAAAAGAATAAAACACAATAGCGTGTCGCTGCGTGAAGGAGACATCACAACGATGAAACACTCCGCAGCTCCTGAAGCGGCTTTCTGGCTTGATCAACTAAATGTGAAATCGCAGCTGTAGCTCTGCCATCCACATCAGCCGTACGAAAGAAGAAGAAAGAGAAATAGAAGAATCGGCGTGAAGCCGCGTGTCTTGCGCGTGGCCTCAACCACGCTGACGAGCCTCGCAGAGATGGAAAACGGATCAAGGTCGCATCGTTTGCACGGCAGAGCCCTTCGCTGCCGCTCGGCACAATGGGCGCGAGAGGAGGTCTCAGCGCCGACCGGCGGCGCGACGCGGTTGCTCGCACGGGCCCCGGGGGGCCACGGGGGATGCCACGAATTCACAGGGCTTCGTTAGGGGGGGTGGTGGGTTTTGGGAGGCCTTGACCCAGCGGTGGATTGGCCATGGCTGATGTGTGATTATGATGATTATGGTGGTGATGACGGTGGCGAGATGCTCACTGCGGTTGAAAAGACCCATCCCATTCCACGTGACCCACGCGGTAGTGGAGCCAAGAGGGAGTCCTCCATCCAGCAGTGGATTGACCATGGCTGATTGTGATTTTGATGATGGTGATGATCACGATGACGGTGGCGAGATTCCCAGTGCAGCTTAAAAGGCCCATACCACGTGACCCATGCAGCAGTGGAGCAGAGAGGCCACGCGCTGTGTTGACACCAGTGCGTGGCCCCCTTCATCATTGGACGTTAAAATCCTTTAACGTTAATCGCGCGTAATGCAGGACGAGGCGACGCATTGTTACACGCCTTCAATTATTAATGCGAGTAACGCGCATATTGCATTGTGTGTGTGTGTTTATCTCGACGTGTGTGTGTGCGTGCATGGATGTGTATGTCGTGGGGAGCGGTGGGTTGGCGGTTAGCGCTGCGCTGCGCTACGAACCGGCCACCCGAGTTCGATTCCCGCTCACCGTCAACATCAGTGACGATTATTTGAACCGGACCTGGGCCTCCCCTAGGTCAACTCAGCCTCAACTGAGTACCTGGTGCGGTGTGTCAACATTGTCACTCGGGAGACAAAGGCGGCCGGGCGTGGTGCTGGCCATCCACCCCCTCGTGTGTGGGTGGATAACTAACAGTGCGTCAAGGCTATACGGGCGGTCTTTGTCTTTGTAATTGTGTGTGTTTGTATCATCGTGTGGCCATTAGCGCGCTGCGCTACGACCCGAGATCGATCTCCGCTCACGGACAGCACCAGTGACGATTATCATGAGATCCTTGTTGGTTGAATTCCGGCTCTTAGAATTAAACAATATCGATTTGACTGCCGTGAAACGAATTATGTGCCAGAGCGTGTGGGCAAAGCGCTACCCTCTACTCACTTTGAATGAATCTCAGAAGTGGTTTTGTGGTATCTGCGTTCCGTGGGCTATTTTTCTAACACGGACCCGGACCCCCACGTGTGTGTTCCACTGCAATGGGAGAGTTCGGAATGGATTGGTCGTCGAATTGCGTGGTTTTGTTTTGCGTAATTTCATTCCAACAAAACAACTCACGGGCCCGTTACGGCCCATCGCGGGGTTCATATTTAATTTCCAGCGCACGCATTTGGTGCTGGGTGTGGGGGTCCAATCGACGTTCGCGCATTAGCCGACGTGTGGCCAGGGTAACCTGTACGTTCCGTGAGGTCTGCGGATGTCTTCTGTGGGACGTTACAAAGGGGGCGGGGAGGGGTGATGGCTCCGATGGATGATAAACTTCTTTCGCACCGTACGTAGCCGACCGTTGCTAATCGGCGTGACGCCGATAGCGCGGTCGGAATGAAATTGTGGGAAGTCGAAACAAAAGACAAAACACGTGAACAAGAAAAAGTGTCAACATAACAACAACAACAACAACAACTCATCCGATAGGGGAATTGATGGCTTTGAGCGGTGGGCGGGCGAGTGGGATTGTCTCGCTAGGTGTGTGAGCTACACGCGATTGTTTTTGTTTCCCATCGGGGCTGGATCCGAGCCGTGCTCACCAGCTGCTGAACTCACCTGGGCGCCAGGTATCAATTAACGCCGCGCCGTGCACGCGTAGACTCCGCGTCTCGTCTCGTGATGTATGCATTGCACTGGTATGCTGAACTTCTTTCGCACCGCACGTAGCCTACCGTGCTACACGCGAAGAACCGAACGGCTGGATGCCCACGGGTTCCGTTTGGTGCTTTGTGTTGTTGAGCGCTCGCGGATTTTTCCAGGATAAAGACAAATTCACTCCCTCTTCCTTGTCTCTCTCTCCCTCCAGATGATGCCTCCATCCTCCTCTCTCCTCCCTCCTTCCCTCCCGACCTCCCTCCCTCCCTGCAGGTGACGATTACCCTCCCTCCCTCCCATAGCTCCCTCCTCCCCCCCATCTCTCTCCACCAACTCTCTTCCTCCCTCAACCGCCCAGGCCTCTCCCACTTACCTGCGTCATCCCCCCACCCCCCTCCCCTCGCATCAACCTCTCCCCCCACCTCCCTCCCCGCAGGTGGTGACTGAACGCGTGAATCCCCTGGGCAGGTGGGATCGACGACATAGAGCCTCTGATGTTGAACGCGCGGCGCTCGGATGAATGGGAACAGCAGCGAGACGGGGCAGTGAGAATGAGAGGGGCGGGAGAAGGAGTCGGGGGGAGGTGGGGGTATGAGAGAGTAGAGAGATAATGAGCGTGGTAGAGAGTTGGGGGGGGGAGAAGAGAATTCGGGAGTGTGCCGAGAGAGATAATGAGAGAATGAAAGTGGAGCAGAGAGAGAGAGTGTGCGGGAGTGGGGGAGAGATAGGGTATAGTGGGCGAAAGAGGCGAGCAAGAGAGTAAATGAATGAGAGAGGGTCGATATATAAACATGAGAGAGTGGATAGAGATGGTGTGTGCGTGTGTGCGTGTGGACGAGGAAATGGGATGGGAGAGTGGTTGAGAGTGGAGAGCAGAGAGGAGAGAGAGCGAATTGAGGGATGAGAGATACTGGAGTGAGTATTGAACAGGTGTAGTCTCGAGACATCGAGGAGAGTTAATTAGAGCGAATGAGAGAGAGAGAGAACGATATGATAGAGTGGAGCGGAGAGAGATAATGTGGAAGAGAGAGAGTCGGGAGAAGAGTGGAAGGAGAGTAGAGATCAGGAGGAGAGAGAGAGAGCGCGCAGGCGAGCATGAACGACAGCGAAAAGGAAGAAAGCGAGCGAGAGAGAGAAAGCGTGGAGAGAGATTGAATGAGAGAGTGGGGGGGAGAGTAGAGAGAGGGAGTGGAGAGAGAGAGGGGGGCGATGTTTGGATGATGCCACCGGGCCGTTTCGAATCTCACTGCCGCCCCAAATATTTTCTTCTCCGCGTTGGCAGCGAGAAGCGGAGACCCGGGCAGAGCCGTGGAGGCGAACTCCGACTGCGCTGAGCGCCAAGCTGCGTGGATTGATGAGACACAGACGCCCGGGCAACAGCAGCAGCAGCAGAAGCAGCGAGCGGCATCGGTGAAAAATCAAGGGTGCGCGTGTGGGCGCGTGTGTCTTCCGTGTGTGTTGTGTGTGTGGGGAGCGGTGGCGCAGTGGTTCAGAAACGTGCGTTTTGGAGTATTTGGCTGCTATAAATTGCCACGTGATGAGCCACTTCATTGAGCTATCATCTGTGGCCAGTGGGGCCTTACCTGATTATATATAGAGTGGTTCGCGTGCTGCGCTACGGACCCCGGCGACCCGGGTTCGATTCCCGCTCACGGCCAACACCAGTGACCATTATCTGAACCGGTCCTGGGCCTCCCCAAGGTCGACTCAGCCTCATATGACTACCTGGTGCGGTGCGTAAAAACATCGCCACTGGGGAGGCAAAGGCGGCCGGGCGTGGTGCTGGCCATCCACCCCTTAGGGTGCCGTTCCGGCCTTCATAGGTGCTCGCTAACGGCACTTGCCCCTACAGTCTGTTCAGGCTATATGGGGGATCTTTTTAGTCTTTGTGTGTGTGTGTGAGTGTTTGGTTTGGCTACGCACGGTGCGGAAATAAGTTCAACGTGCATCGAGGATTTCCCTCTTCGTGTGTGTGTGGCGATGATGATGATAATACTGCAAAAGTAATGATACCACCGATACGATGTATGCATGTTGAATTTCTTTCGCACCGTACGTGCGTGGGAAGGACAACAAATGTCGCGTGTGTATGAGCATGCGTGTCTCTGTGTGGATGTGTGTGTGTGTGCATGTTGCGTGTTTAACGTATGCGGTATCCGTGGTGTGTATATGTATTGTTGGTGTATGGTGCTCGCTAACAGCACTTGCCCCAACAGTCTGTTAAGGCTATACGGGGGATCTTTGTCTTGTGTGTGTGTGTGTGGATTGTGCGTTGTGGTCGGCGCGTGCGGGGTCCGCTGAAGGAGACGTGGAGCGGAATCGCGGTGCGGATCGCGGTGGAGCCGGAGGATGAAGAAGCGGTGTGCGCGCGTGGCTCCGCTCAGCGCGTGTCGAACCCCCGTGCTGAGCCTCACCCGCTCGCCAGGTGTGTGTGGTGCCAGGTGTGTGTGTGTGTCAGGTGTGTGTGTGTGTCAGGTGTGTGTGTGTGTAAGGTGTGTGTGTGTCAGGTGTGTGCGGTGTGTGCCAGGTGTGTGTGTGTGGTGTGTGTGTGTGTCAGATGTGTGTGTGTGTAAGGTGTGTGTGTGTCAGGTGTGTGCGGTGTGTGCCAGGTGTGTGTGTGTGGTGTGTGTGTGTGTCAGATGTGTGTGTGTGTAAGGTGTGTGTGTGTCAGGTGTGTGCGGTGTGTGCCAGGTGTGTGTGGTGCCAGGTGTTTGTGTGTAAGGTGTGTGTGTGGTGTGCCAGGTGTGTGTGTGTGTGTGTCAGGTGTGTGGTGCCAGGTGTGTGGTGTGTCAGGTGTGTGGTGTGTGTGTGGTGCCAGGTGTATGTGTGCGTATGTCAGGTGTGTGTGTGTGGTGTGTGTGTGGTGCCAGGTGTGTGTGTGTGTCAGGTGTGTGGTGTGGGTGTGGTGCCAGGTGTGTGTCAGGTGCGTGTGTGTCGTTGTGAGTGCATCAGGTGTGTGTGTGTGTTAGGGATGTGTGTGTGTGTGTGGTGCCAGGTGTGGTGTGTGTGATGTACCAGGTGTACCAGGCACACCACATACAGGAACCCTGCGACCCGAGTTAAAAATCAGAATCAGTATTCATCCTGGAGAAATCCCATGAGTTATGAAGCTAGTGGCGAGTATTTGAACCGGTCCTGGGCATCCCTTAGGTCGACTCAGCCTTAAATGAGTACCAGGTGCGGTGTGTAAAACATCAGCATTGGGGAGACAAAGGCGGCCGCGCGTGGTCGATGCCGCGTGCATATATGTGAGACACACACACACACATATGCATGTGCACACACGCACCTTGAATCGCAATGGATTTCATGTCAAGGTCCTCTGCCTCTAAGCGCCTTCATTACTCTAAGTGCTTCTGTCTCCTAATGATTTTATTTGAATGCCTAAATACTTATTCTGCTACTACAGCGATTTCGTGCATTCGTTCGTGATGTCATCCAGGGGCATTCAACGCGCGTTTATTTATTTATTAACCAACCACCAGTGTAAGACACAGAGAACGCCACGTGGCGAACGATACACAGACAATGCACGTGTCAGAGCATTTATAGCTCTGGTTGAGCAGCTATATCATGGGACCTTTTTTTGGCAGGATTGCAAGAAAGGGTAAAAACTGTTCTTATTTTCAACATACACGAATGCGGACGTTAGCGAACTGTGCTATGTACACTGAGTGTGATTCCCAGTCCACCAAGGCCGAACTTGCCACAGTGGTGAAGTAACAGCCGAACACCGCTCTGTGACTGACACGTGGTGGAGAGGTCAACTTCCGTGACCTTTCCGTGAATGACTGCCACGTTCGTCCCCACTCCTCGGCCGTGATCCTCACCGCAGGTTACCGAACCCTCAATGACGAGGCGTCATCTCTCACGCGACGTATAGGGTGCTTCAAAAACATGTTAACAATTCTAAGAATTTGCAACAATACCGCGGAAAATGTGCTGCCTCCGAGCTCTGGAGACCCCCCTGGAGAAGATTCCAGGCACGCGTTGGCAATGATTGCGAACAAGTGTAGGCTCTTTGACTTTTTGAAGCCATAAACATACATTTGGTATCATGTCACAGTGTATTATCCGTTATTTTCCATAAAAAACGATAGTCCCATATAAGTGTTAACTTTTTTTTTAACACCCTGTATTCCCGGGAGGATACAATAGGCATGCTCGAAGTAGGGATCGTATGCGTGTTGAACTTCTTTGGCACCGTACGTAGCCAACCGTGCTAATCGGAGGTGCGGGGGGAAGGACAACAAACTAAACACAAAAACAGTTCTAAATAAATTAGTTTTCAATAGAGATGATTTCAAAGTGCATAGCTCCAGTGGCTTCCAAATATCGGAAGGAAGAGCGTTCCAGATAGCCGCAGAAGCGCATCTGAAAGCGCGCGATGCCTCCACACACATTGCTGCTGCTGCTGCCATCACCACGCACAGGAACAGAACGGCAATGTCGGGCACAACTCGGGCGAGACGGATGCGGCGTGGCCGAATGTATCCCGGTGGAACGGCGTTGCTCGCCGGGCTGTTGCGGCGAGAACGCCGCGCGTCGTTCACAACGGATCGCGTTTGCGCAGACCTCGAATCGAGCCCCAAAGAACCCGCGGCGGCGGCGGCGGCGGCGGCGGCTGCGGCGGCGACGACGAACGACCCCGAGACCGACTCGAACGGCAACGCCGTCCCACGCGTGGACCCCGCGGAGGGACCCGCGGGCTGGCGCTCGGTGCTCCGGCGCCTGGCCTGGGGGCTCCTCCTGCTGCCGGCGGTGACCGCTAGCTGGGCGGGCGTCTCGCAGATGAACCGCGTGGCCGCGCCGCGAGGAGCGGTCCCCACGGTCCCCACGGTCCCCACGGTCCCCACGGTGGCCGCGGCCCCCGCGACGCCCTTCCTCGCCGCCTGGTTCGCAGCCACTTGGAACGTGGCCGTGTTCCCCGCGTACTGCCTGTGCCACGCGGCGTGCGGCGCCGACGGGACGAGGGGCACGCTCCAGACGCTCAGGTGAGACGTCAGATTTTGGAGGCGGACGGGCGGGAGGGGGTGTGGGGTTCCAGATGTTTCGAACGCGGAGATGGTGCGAGGTGGATTGTTGCTCCGACGGGTATGCGATACGGGACCCCCGTAGATAATCGACGGTGAATATTTTCCGGGTCGCTCGTGAATTTTAATAAGCGGCACGCGATGACCGGTCGCCACGGCCATGGCGAGAGGTACATTGGACGTGGTGTGCCGAGTGCGGTACCAGCATCGACGTGAGAGCATATGGAGTGCAGCACAACGATGTGTTCGCTTCACACTGCCCTCTGCTCCGTGTCATGTAGCCCCCAACAGCAAGCTGTATTCACGCTGCTCGCCCAACCTGGAACTGTCCAGGCTCACACCTGCTTAGCTCCAGAGATCTGACGAGGCACCGCGGACGCATTCCCTGCCACCATCACTTTTCTGAAAATGTCCATTCACTCTTGACTTAACTTTTCGTGACTGCAGAATTCATATTCTTTGGTTCTTTCGGTAAATTCAACCTGTTAATGTGACATCGGAGAGCCGACGCCACGGGGAATAAATAAATTCCAACATCGGAAGGTGGCAGGATGGGAACATCACAGCCAGTTAAGACTTAAACTGGTTGATAACGTCCTTCCAATGATTACTAAGTTTGTACCCATCTTCTCCGTTGAAGTTGTGTCTGTGTCCGTATATGTGGATGGCTTCATGAACGAATCTTTGTCGATAGCCAGTGGGTTTGCAAAGTACTTTCGTCTTAGAGAAATCAATATCGTGTTAGTCCACTGCATTAACAATGATCACCCACGGCCAAGGAATTGGTCCTACCGTGTTTCAAATCTGCCTTGTGTTCACGAACACGGTCCGAGACATGTCGCTTAGTTTCACCAATGTAACTCCTGCCGCAGACACAACTTAGTTTGTAGACACCGGGGTATTGCATGTCAGGGATCAGATCCTTCACAGATGGGAATAGATTTCGATTTAAAGCTTTCGTGACTGCAGGGATTCATATTCTTGGTTCTTTCGGCAAAGTCACGTAGAAGGGAAATTATAAAAATAAAATATATTTTATTATTATTTTATTATTTCCCTTCCAGGTTCGATTTAACACAGTATAACTCTCGGACTACTGTACACCCTATAAAACAGTCTGCATTCAGCAGATTCCCTCCTCTTTCCCCCTGATGACGATCGTTTGTGTTGTGATCGAAACGTCGCAGTTTTTTGTCATTTTCTTTGAACCATCTACGCGACTTTACCGAAAAACCCAAAGAAAATGACAATTAACTGTCAAATAACCTCGTGCTGTGCGCACACAACCGTGGGGAAGAATCGAGTTTTGTTGCAACTCGTCCGCCAACTGATGCCTCTATCCCAGCGGTCCTCGGGTGTCTCTGGAACGGCAATCGCCCCCAATTGAGGCCCACACAACTAAGCCTACTAATGCCACACCACGACGGGGAGATCCACGTGTCCACACCTCGAGTCAACGCTCCTCCGATGAGCGCTGTGGGCTACGTACGGTGCAAAAATTAAGTTCAACGCGCACACATACACACAAGGCGGCGTTAGCACGGCGTTTGTTCGTTAGCTTCACGGCGTTGCACGAGCGCGTTTTTGTTTTTGTGTCGCCGCAAAGTGGCGCCGGCGTTCCCGGCGGACAATCGAAATTTCTCCCGCACGGTATCCACGCCGCAGCCTCGGCGTCGTCACCCGGAAGCGTCGTGACCCACCGGTTGAGAGCGGCAGCCCAAGCGGCCGGTACAGTAATTAATTGTCGGCTTAAGCCCCGGGTAATTGAGTAGTTAATTATTTATTATTCTCATTTCATCCACAGACGGCTTAACGGTGCGGGATGACCCCCGTCATTGAGAAGTGGCTGAAGTAAACGTCGCATCGCTGGGCTTAAAGCCGTCTTCTCCCCACCGTCTGGTTTTCACGGAGCAATCCGTGAAGCGGGCCGGGGATAATCTGGATCGGATTTCTTTCCCAAGTCGTTTTTCCGCTTTGCAACGCGACCCCTTTCTTTCGATTTGATTTCAGATGTTCACTTACGTAAAACAAAAAAAAACCCGGTTGTGATCGACGCGTGGACGGGTGGCTCAGAGGTCATCGCGTCGAGCCGGCACTGCTGAGGTGCCTGGTTTGAATGCGGGTGGCAGCCACAAACTGCGATTAAACCCTGATCTCAAGATGGTTTGTGTGTGTGTTGAACTTCTTTCGCACCGTACGTAGCCAACCGTGCGGGGGAAGGACAATAAACTAAACACAAAAAAGTAGTTTTAAAAGAAATTAGTTTTCAATCGAGATTATGTAAAAGTGCATAGCTCCAGTGGCTTCCTAATATTGGAACGAAGAGCGTTCCAGACGGCCGTAGAAGCGCATCTGAAAGTGCGCGATGCAGTGACCGTCTGTGTTCGATGGCCAGCCAAAAGATGCTGCGAGGATTACCGTATGGGCTATGGGTTTGAGCCCATAGCCTAATACAGAGAAACCCATAGACTCGCATAGACTTACAGGGAGATCCGCGGACGCAGATAGGGAACCCTGTAACACTTGCAAAGATGTACTTCGTTGTGATTGAACGCAATTTTCGAGTGTAGTGAATTGACGGTCACAGCCCGGTCACCGATGACTTGCATGGAGACCCACAGACTCGGGAGAGATCTTTGTTCACGTGACAGAATCAGATTTACAGTAGCGGCGCGGGGCAAGAACTTTACAACAACAAGCACTACAACACGATAGTAGACACCAATACAATTCGGGGATTCTTATATTTTGTATAGACTTTAAATAAATAAAAAGCTCACGATTGCCATACTCGTGGTGTCATGCTGGCCCCAATGGAAACTCACCAGAGACAGTGTTCCCCTTCATGGTCTAAACACGATTCATATCTAATAATCAGAATAAATTACGTATTTATCCAGTCGCGCTGAGCCGCAGGTCCTTTTTCCAGCAAGGTCCTGCTGCTGCTGCTAGAGTGGGGGTTATTTATTCATTTTAAGATGTGTTCAGCCAATTAATGATGAGTTGTGTTTATTGTACAAAGTGGAATGAAACCGGAGCACCCGGAGAAAACCCACGACTTGTGCGAGAGGAGACAGCGCTCCATCCCCGTAGAGATGGAAACAGATGGTTATTAGTCCACTTGCTGTACTGCCTTACCATGGCGAATCAAGACGCCCTACGGAAAGGGAGTTTCACCACAACATCAGTGCGGTGGTGACCCAGCAACCCTCGATGCTGTCCCCACAGCGCTGGGTCACAGGCGCGCGCCACCCCAGTCCACTCCCGGGTGAAGGTTGAATGAAGGTTGTTTGACCATACGTCGCCACGCTGGTCAGCGTGGATTCATGACAGGGATTGGGGGTGTGCCAACACCGGTTCGGACATCACGTGACACTGATGTTAGCCGTGGCTGCGAGTCGAACTCAGGGAAGCACACGAGGTTCAGAGGCACCAGCGCTCCCCGGGGTCTGTGATTTAGGGGGAGCTGTGTGGTTCGAACTGATGCTTCTGGGGTGGTCCTGCATAAGTTCAAATCCCGGTCGGGGGTGTTGGAGGATAGGTGGCGCGGCCTCTCTCATCTCTCGGCGATCGATCAAATGAGCGACACCGCTTTCATGGGAAGTAATCAATCAATGAGTCGACCTCGTTTATGAAGAGGTGAGAGTCACGGAGACAGAGGGCTGTTTTGCGTGGCAGAGAGAGCGCTGCGCAGTGCACACAATACGACTATTATTCTATTATTATCAAGACTATTATTAAGCTTTAAATCAAAATTTACTATTATTCTTATTTCGTACGGCTGATGGTGTAGATGCAGAGCAACGACTTCAATTTTACATTCAGGTGGTCAAGCCAGACGACCGCGTCAGGGGCAGCGGAGTGCATCCATGTGATGTCACCAAAGTCATTATAATAGTCCAGCGTGCAAAGCAAGCACAACCATTAAACACGAATCTGAACAAAATAGCCGAGTCGTCGGCGGGAAATGTGAATGTAACGTGGAAAATAACACGTCCTAAACAAATACATCATACTCATGCAGCACCAATTAAAGAGATGGCAGCGGCAATGTGAGGTGCCTTCATCTAGCAGGGGACAGACCACAGCTGGACATGTTGGTGACCACAACAAGGTGTGACCCCCCCCCCCCCGCCCGCCCGCTCCTCGATGCTGCGTCGCTGGCGACTCCCCACCAAAAATGTGTCAATATTCGACCAACAGCCGTCACTGTTTGCGTCGTTCTGAACAATTCGGCTGCATATTTGTTTGGCGCCAGGTGCCCAGTGCCCACCACAGGAGGAGCGCCTGGTGCCTAGAGGGCCCGGAGCCCAGTGCCTGGTGCCCGGTGCTTGGTGCCCAGTGGCTCGCATCCCGAGCCCAGCGCCACGTAGCAAGGGCGTTCGGTGCCTGGTGCATGGGTGGAAAAAAACGATTTTTGCAGCGGCAGGCATCGTTTTTTTTAAATACAATTAACCCCGATTTCGGGGAATTAAAACCTGGTTTAATGAATACGAAACTCTGATCCAAGGCTTAGGCTGCTTCCTCGTCGGTGCTGCTATCGTACTCGGGGGGGCCGTCGGGCACGGGGTAGTCGTAGAATGCGGCGGGCAGGTTGGTCGTGATGAACACGAGCTTCTCCTCCACAATCGTGGGCGCCAGTGAGTTCCTTAGCTTGGAATGGATGAAGCCCATCGTTGAGAAGCTGGCGAAGTGCGGTTCTGCAATTAGAACCAATTAAACCGGATTCCTCCCAATCTCAGATGATCGGGTTTAATATTAGAAGACGATTGTAAAAAACCCGACTGTGCCACCCTTGGCCTGGTGCCCAATGCACGGCTCCCAGTGCCCACCCCAAGAGGGGGGGTGCGCAGTGTTCCCCGGTGTCCGCCACAGGGGAGGCGCACGGGTGCGGCCACATCCCGCGCGCGTTCCAACACCGGCACCGACCGCCGCTCCCGTTCCGCGCGCGCGCCACCAGGGCGTGCGGCCGCCTGTTTGGCGACGGCGGCGTGGGCGTGAGGCCGCTGCTGCAGACCGTGCTGCCCTTCTCGCTGCTGTGGACGGGCGCCACGTACCTGTACCTGCTCGCGCTGGCGCGCATCGCGCCCACGGACGCCGCGGCGCTCTTCTGCTGCAACAAAGCGTTCGTCTTCCTGCTCTCGTGGATCGTCCTCAACGACCGCTTCATGGGCGTGCGGGTGCGTGCGTGCGTGTGTGTGTGCGGGTGCGTGCGTGAGTATGCGTGCGTGTGTGTGTGCGTGCGGGTGCGTGCGTGTGTGTGTGCGTGCGTGAGTGTGCGTGCGTGTGTGAGTGTGCGTGCGTGTGTGAGTGAGTGTGCGTGCGCATGCGTGTGTGTGCGCGTGCGTGCGTGTGTGTGTGCTGGTGCGTGAGTGTGCGTGCGTGAGTGAGTGTGCGTGCGCGTGCGTGCGTGCGTGTGTGTGTGCGTGTGTGTGTGCGGGTGCGTGTGTGTGCGTGCGTGAGTGAGTGTGCGTGGGCGTGCGTGTGTCCGGACAGCCCGGCCGGCCGAGTCGGCTCCATCGCGAGTCGCAAATCCGCGATCGTAATGACTGCAACCGCGGTCGCAACCGTGACGACAACAACAACAACGGCCATTCGCCAATTTAGTGGCGGTGTCGACACCGCGGCGCCTGTGCCAGGCTAAGTGCACGTCAAGGCCACGTGAAGTGTCGAACGCCCGCCGGCAGGAGGTCACGGGGCAGACCCAGCAGGTGTCATGGGGTTGACTGGCTGAGATGAGTGGCAGATGCGCCGCCTGTGCACCCGACTATGCCAACACAACCACAACTGCAATTACCACCCCGATTATGACTAACAAAGACAAAAATCATTCGTATAGCACACAAGATAAAGATCCCCCATATAGCCTGAACAGACTGTTGGGGCAAGTGCTGTTAGCGAGCACCTATGAAGGCCGGAACGGCACACGAGGGGATGGGTGGCCAGCACCACGCCCGGCAGCCTTTGTCTCCCCAGTGGCGATGTTTTTTACGCACCGCACCAGGTACTCGTTTGAGGCTGAGTCGACCTAGGGGAGGCCCAGGACCGGTTCAGACAATCGTCACTGATGTTGGCCATGAGCGAGAATCGAACTCGGGTGGGCAGGTTCGTAGCGCAGCGCGCTACCCCCACAATCGCAACCGCGATCACGACCGCGATCACGACTAGAATCGCGATCACAATCAGGGCCATCACCACGATTTTCATGACAACCGCGATCACGAATCGCGATCACAACAACGATCACCACCGGTATTACGACTACAACCGCGCTCATGACTGCAACCGTGATTTACAACCACAATCATCGCCACAACCGCGGACACAATTGGGACGATCCTGACCACAACCGCGATCTTCTTCACAGGAGGGGAGGGGGGGTAGCAAACAAACTCAGTGGGGTGTGGGGGATGTTACCGGACATAGTCGGCAACACAAATGGTGAACGCTATACGGAATGAAGGGGGTGGGGGGGGGCTGAGACCGCTGAAGTGAGGTTGGGGGGGGGGTCTTGGCTGTGGTCGTTGCAAGCACTGCTGCTGTGTGTGCGATCGCTGTGGCGGTTGTGATCGCGGTTGTGATCGTGGTTGTGGTTATTATCGTGGTTGTGATTGTGGATGTGGTTGTGATCGTTGATGTGGTTGTGATCGTGGTTGTGATCGTGGTTGTGGCTATGATCGTGGTTGCGATCGTAGCTATCATCGTGGTTGTGGCTATGATCGTGGTTGTGATCGTGGTCGCGGTTGCAGATCGTGGCGGCGATCCTCGCCATCTCGGGCATCGTGATGACCGCGTACGCGGACGGCTTCCGCGGCGACTCCATCATCGGCGTGGCTTTGGCCGTGTGCGCCGCCTCTGCCTCTGCCTTCTACAAGGTGCGGGGCCCCCCCTCACCGGGACCCCCCTCACCGGGGCCTCGACTCGCCGTGCTCCCACGTGACCACCACCAACACCACCACCACCGTCGCGCGCTCTCGGATGCGCTTCCGCAGGCCGTCTGGAACGCTCTTCCTGTCCGATATTAGGAAGTCACCGGGAGCTACGCACGTTTAAATCATCATCTAAATTGACAAACTCATTTTTTGTCAAAAAAAATTACGTGTTTTCTTGCCCTTCCCCCGCACCAACGATTCGTACGGTTGGCTAGGTACGGTGCGAAATAAGTATGATATACTTATGTAGTGACCCATTCTATGTCACTACACATACATCCACTGGTGAGCAGAGCCATGCCGGTCTGGGCCAGTCCATTAACATTGCCCAGTAAGTATCCGTGTATTGCCCCAACGCTTAAAGAGCCTCGTCGCTTCGTAGCCTCGGTGCCTTGAACCACAGCCTCACCAATTAACCCAGAGCTCGGCAAACCAGCGGCCATTCACACGTGTATTGTGACTCTGGGAATATTTAGTTTTCTTTTTCCGAATCCAATTTTTTTTAAATGCCTGTTATTGTTATATTGGTTGCCGACCCCTGACCTAACCCGAACCAGAGCCAACCATACTCTAAGATAAGCCCCCCCCTCCTCCTCCTTAACTTGTATTTAAGAGCTTGCCTTTTGGAATTTTGCCTCACTTGATACAGTAATTTTAGCCGTGACGGTCCCACCTGATGACGGAGACTTGTGTTGCCTCCGAAACGTCGTGATTTATTATTTTATTTATATTACTATTTCTATTATCTTTATTATTTATTTTTACCTACGTGACTTTACCAAAATAAATCCTAAGAGTATGAATCCTTGCAGTCACGAAAGCTTCAAATTTAGAATCAGAGCCAACCTTCATCTCGCACCAACGCTACCCCGAACCACGCTCGCCAACATCTCCTCGTACGAGCCCATCTCCTCATCCCGTGGCGCTCTCTGCTTCACCCATCCCCCCCTCTTCACCTCTTGTGGACACGACACGTTTGGTGTCCACTGCTCCACGTGACCTCGATGCTTGAGGACGACTGTACCTCCCCCCTGCCGTGGGCTCACCCCTTCGCCCTCCCCTCCCCATCCACCCCCCTCCTCGTATTCCTCCTCCTCCTCTCTTACCTACACCCTCAATCGTCTCATCTACCCATATGCCTCCTCCTCTGACCCCATTTCATCCTCCCAAGTGCCGTCTCATCCTGATATTCCTCTTTTCCTTGCCCCCCCCTCCCATCTATTCCTCTTCATCTCATCCTATCTCCTCCCATGCCCCATCTTATTCTCCTATTCTTCTTCCTCCTTTCCCAAATATTCTCCTCCCCATGTCCTCCTCCTCCATCACTCATCCCATCTCCTCCTCCACCCTCCTTCACCGCCCCTCGCCCCACCTTTCTCCCCCCCACCCCCTCCCCCCACCTTTCTCCCCCACCCCCTCCCCCCACCTTTCTCCCCCCACCCCCTCCCCCCACCTTTCTCCCCCCACCCCCTCCCCCCACTTTTCTCCCCCCACCCCCTCCCCCCACCTTCCTCCCCCCACCACCTCCCCCCACCTTTCCCCCCCCACCCCCTCCCCCCACTTTTCTCCCCCCACCCCCTCCCCCCACCTTCCTCCCCCCACCCCCTCCCCCCACCTTTCTCCCCCCACCCCCTCCCCCCACCTTTCTCCCCCCACCCCCTCCCCCCACTTTTCTCCCCCCACCCCCTCCCCCCACCTTTTTCCCCCCACCCGCTCCCCCAGGTGCTCTTTAAGAAGGTGCTGGGGAGCGCCCGTCTGGGCGAGGCCGCCCTCTTCCTGTCGGCGCTGGGCCTCGTGAACGCCGCGCTCGTCTCGTCCGCGTGCGCCGCGCTGCACTACTCGGGCCTCGAGCGGTGGCCGCACGGCGCCTCCGCGTGGGGCAACCTCTGCGCCACCGCGGCGCTGATCCTGAGTACGTGGGCGGGGGGGCGGGGCACAAGACCCCCCACCCACCCACCACCCACCCACTCGCTGCCTGCTGATGTTGCTGCTGCGATTGCTGCTGCTGATAATTATGATGATTCATCTCATAGTGCTTTTGCTGACGATGAGTTATCCTTTACACCATTGGGACCTCATTTGACAGAAGAAGAAATATGATAATTGGTTTTTTACCCTTTTATCTGGCAACAAAACTGACACTTTTTTTTTACAAGGAGTCATGTTTGCATAGACCACAATACCTGCAGTCGTAATGCAAACAAAAAACACAACTCTGATGATGTATGCACTGTCCTTGAAGTTGATTGGTCCACACCCGAGACAGCTTTTCTTAGAGCCTAGTCTCACATGGTGTTGGACCAGATGACGCCAAAAGGCGCGCCTTTTGGCGTCATCTGGTCCAACACCATGTGACTCCTTGTAAAAAAGGTGTCAGTTTTGTTGCCAGATAAAAGGGTAAAAAACCAATTATCATGAGTTATCCTTCTACTGCTGTCTGCTGATCGTACTGCTAATGATGATGCTGATTCACATGCTGTATGCTGTCGCGGATGATTCGCCTGCTGTTGCTGGTGATGATGATGATGAAGCAGCTATTTTTGTTGGGTTGCCACCTCTTCGGAACACAAATAAAACAGACGCATATCATGGGACTAAGGATGATAGCTCACAGTAGCTGCAGAAGGAAGGACTGCAGTACATAATCATTGTAGCGAGTGGAGTGTTATTACAATTATTACCTAACTGACAGAAACCGGGCTCTTTATTGTACCGGGAATACTTACAGATTTCCCGAGACAGCTCCTTCAACTGAATGATGATGCTGCAGTAAAAACCAGGACAGGTGGCAACCCCAGGTCCGTGAGCCGTATGCAGCCAGTGGCTTAGTCGTACACGGCCATTTGGCGTCATCTGGTCGAACACCTTATGAGACTAGGCTCGAAGAAAAGCTGTCTCTGGTGTGGACCAATCAATTTCAAGGACAATGCATACATTATCAGAGTGTGTTTTTTGTTTGCATTCTGACCGCAGGTATTGTGGTTAATGTAAACATGATTCCTGGTAAAAAGATTATTTATATGTCGCTGCAAGCTTCGTAGCTGCACTAATCAGGTACTAGAGGGGGGGTGGTATTTTGAATCTTGCAATGACAGTGGTTTTGACGGTGTGTGTGTGTGTTAATAGTTTAGAAAACAACGACTCATTCATATGCCTGTCTCTTTACATAAATATATATATATTGTGCACAACCCCCCATAGGCCCCCATTGTTTTCTGGGGGTGAATAAATTCAGCAGCATTAATTCAGCTACAAGCAAACTCTCGACTGGTCTCAACAAAGAGTCTCTTCAGCATAGCCAGGCTCGCTTGTGAGTCGCCAGATATTTAACGGCAAGGACCCTTATCTTGAAGATACATTCGGTTTAACGTGTGGACTCTAACCAAATGTATTTAAAAGTCCTGTCCAGTGCTCCATAAAGAATATATCCCCAACCCTTGGTCTAGAGCATGAACACGTACAGCCCTGATAATTGGTGTTTTACCCTTCTATCTGGCAACAAAACTGACACCTTTTTTTTACAAGGAATCATGTTTGCATTGACCACAACATCTGCAGTCGGAATGCAAACCAAACACATAACTCTTTACAATGTATGCACTGTCTTTGAAATTGAATGGTCCACACCGGAGACAGCTTTCTTTAGAGTCTCAAATGGTGTTGGACCAGATGACGCCAAAAGGCGCACAACTCAAGGACAATGAACCATCAGAGTATGAGAGCTCAGGGTAAGCATTTGCATTGACATGACTCCTTGTAAAAAAAGGTGTCAGTTTTGTTGCCAGATAAAAGGGTAAAACACCAATTATCATATTTTGTTACTGGCAAATGAGGTTCCAATGACGTACAGCCCTTTTGTCAATCCACTGCTGAATAAGGGCCTCACGCTGGCCATTGAGGACTGGCGGGGCAGTAAGGGTAGACGCCATCGCATCGAAAGTACTTAACAACAATAACACTGGTCAACAAAAAAAAAAATCTGGCCTGGACTTTTGCAGCTGTTTTAGACTAATTTCAGGGTGCTTATTCCAAATCTGATCTCAGATTTGCTCTATCACATCTCATTTTTATGCTATCGGCATACCCCATTTTCATTGATTTTACCCGAAATTAACTCTGTCACTTATGATTGCAAGTTGTTGCGAATCAGTGACTGCTTTAGTGTTAAAATATGGTGCTGTATTTTTAGGATAGTGTGTTTATAATATCATTTTATGTAGAAATCCACATTTATTTAATATTTTTCTTCTGTAGTTTTTATTGAAAATGCAATATTTGATATCTCAAAAACCTGATGTTATAGACAAAAACTGATGCCAGATTTGGAATCAGCACTCCAAAATTACCTTAAACCCGTTGGAATACCTTATGCCAGAAAAAGTGTGTTGACCAGTGTTATTGCAGCGCTGCCATCTGCCACCCATCACATAGTCCTGCATCAGCCTTCAACAACCTTGTGGTGTTGGCCCATCCACTTACTTACCAGTCTGAACACCTGCTTAGCCACCGCGTTCCGACGGAATTCATGGTGATTTTGCAACGGAAATTCATAATCTCGGCCATGCCACGTGTTGAATGAGCCTCATATCGTGCTCTCTATGAGTTCTCACCGAGTTATGTAACAAAAACAAACCTGGACTTCTCACCCTGCATCGTCGCTTGTCTTCCCCTCCGACTCCCCACGCAGTGTTCACGGCGCTCGTGAACTTCGGCGTGGCGCTCACCTACCCCAGCATCATCTCCCTCGGGGTCGTCCTCACAATCCCCCTCAACGCGGGTACAGCAGCATACAGCAAGCAGCATACAGCAAGCAGCAGACAGCAAGCAGCATCAGTATACAGCAAGCAGCATACAGCAAGCAGCATACAGCAAGCAGCATACAGCAAGCAGCATCAGTATACAGCAAGCAGCATACAGCAAGCAGCATACAGCATGCAGCATACAGCAAGCAGCAGACAGCAAGCAGCATACAGCAAGCAGCAGACAGCAGAGGTGTGGACTCGAGTCATGTGACTTGGACTCGAGTCAGACTCGAGTCATGAATTTGATGACTTGCGACTCGACTTGGACTTGCATAACAATGACTTTGTCCCACCTATGAGATGTGGACTCGAGTCCTGTGACTTGGACTCGAGTCAGACTCGAGTCATGAATTTGATGACTTGCGACTCGACTTGGACTTGCATAACAATGACTTTGTCCCACCTCTGGCAGACAGCAAGCAGCATACAGCAAGCAGCATACAGCAAGCAGCATACAGCAAGCAGCAGACAGCAAGCAGCAGACAGCAAGCAGCAGACAGCAAGCAGCAGACAGCAAGCAGCATACAGCAAGCAGCAGACAGCAAGCAGCATACAGCAAGCAGCAGACAGCAAGCAGCATACAGCAAGCAGCAGACAGCAAGCAGCAGACAGCAAGCAGCATACAGCAAGCAGCATACAGCAAGCAGCAGACAGCAAGCAGCATACAGCAAGCAGCAGACAGCAAGCAGCATACAGCAAGCAGCAGACAGCAAGCAGCATCAGCATACAGCAAGCAGCATACAGCAAGCAGCATCAGCATACAGCAAGCAGCAGCAGCATACAGCAAGCAGCAGCAAGCAGCATCAGCATACAGCAAGCAGCATACAGCAAGCAGCATCAGCATACAGCAAGCAGCAGCATACAGCAAGCAGCATACAGCAAGCAGCATCAGCATACAGCAAGCAGCAGCAGCAGCAAGCAGCATCAGCATACAGCAAGCAGCATCAGCATACAGCAAGCAGCATACAGCAAGCAGCATCAGCATACAGCAAGCAGCATACAGCAAGCAGCATCAGCATACAGCAAGCAGCATCAGCATACAGCAAGCAGCATACAGCAAGCAGCAGCAGCAGGCAGCAAGCATCAGCATACAGCAAGCAGCAGCAGCATACAGCAAGCAGCATACAACAAGCAGCAGCAGCAGGCAGCAAGCATCAGCATACAGCAAGCAGCATACAGCAAGCAGCAGCAGCAGGCAGCAAGCATCAGCATACAGCAAGCAGCATACAACAAGCAGCAGCAGCAGACAGCAAGCATCAGCATACAGCAAGCAGCATACAGCAAGCAGCAGCATACAGCAAGCAGCATACAGCAAGCAGCAGCAGCAGACAGCAAGCAGCATACAGCAAGCAGCATACAGCAAGCAGCAGCAGCAGACAGCAAGCAGCAGCAGCAAGCAGCATACAGCAAGCAGCAGCAGCAGACAGCAAGCAGCATACAGCAAGCAGCATACAGCAAGCAGCAGCAGCAGACAGCAAGCAGCAGCAGCAAGCAGCATACAGCAAGCAGCAGCAGACAGCAAGCATCAGCATACAGCAAGCATCAGCATACAGCAAGCAGCAGACAGCAAGCAGCAGCATACAGCAAGCAGCATACAGCAAGCAGCAGCAGCAGACAGCAAGCAGCAGCAGCAAGCAGCATACAGCAAGCAGCAGCAGACAGCAAGCATCAGCATACAGCAAGCAGCAGCAGCAGACAGCAAGCATCAGCATACAGCAAGCATCAGCAGCAGACAGCAAGCATCAGCATACAGCAAGCAGCAGCAGCAGACAGCAAGCATCAGCATACAGCAAGCAGCAGACAGCAAGCATCAGACAGCAAGCAGCAGCAGCAGACAGCAAGCAGCAGCAGCAGACAGCAA
Organism: Lampetra planeri; assembly: GCF_965212315.1. Classification (NCBI taxonomy): domain Eukaryota; kingdom Metazoa; phylum Chordata; class Hyperoartia; order Petromyzontiformes; family Petromyzontidae; genus Lampetra; species Lampetra planeri. Next base: position 9,366,243 of record NC_136139.1, on the reverse strand, counting down.
GCATCAGCAAACAGCAAGCAGAATACAGCAAGCAGAATACAGCAAGCAACATACAGCAAGCAGCAGCAGACAGCAAGCATCAGCATACAGCAAGCAGCAGCAGACAGCAAGCAGCAGCTGCAGACAGCAAGCATCAGCAGACAGCAAGCAGCATACAGCAAGCAACATACAGCAAGCAGCAGCAGACAGCAAGCATCAGCAGACAGCAAGCAGCATACAGCAAGCAGCATACAGCAAGCAGCAGACAGCAAGCATCAGCATACAGCAAGCAGCAGCAGGCAGCAAGCAGCAGACAGCAAGCAGCATCATCATACAGCAAGCATCAGCATACAGCAAGCAGCAGCATACAGCAAGCAGCATCATCATACAGCAAGCATCAGCATACAGCAAGCATCAGCATACAGCAAGCAGCATCATCATACAGCAAGCAGCACACAACCCTGCTTGCTGCTTGATGCGTGGTGGTCATGTTGCAATTGCTACTGCTAATGTTGCTTATCATAATCAGGAAGGTCCTTTGCTTTAGTACCACACTCCACGGGAGGCGAATGACTTTGTGTTTATTTGTTATGCTTGTTTTAGCCCAGGAAACTCTATATATTCCGAATGAGAAAAAATCGCGGGTAAATCTATCGAATTTTACACATTTGTTGTTGCTGATGATGATGAATGTTTGTCTTCTATTCTTATCATTGCTGCTGCTACCGCCTCTGCTGATGATGATTCCAGATCCTCCTCCCTTCTTTTTAAATCCTTTATATTAAGTTCACTTGCTTGCTTGCGCGCTTACGACCGTGCAAATCTTTCGGTCGTTTTTAACCCACTTCCCGTGATCCAATCGAGCTGACATTTTCCACACATACTCGTTGTGCGTGACAATTAATTTTCGTGAAAATTTTTTCCAAGATTTTACACTTTTTATGACAAAAATATTATATTTAATTACCAATTGCTTAATGGTGCAATGCAATCATCTGACCCATAGGTGGCAGCCATCTCAAGCCAGAGGACGAGAGGACTCTAGCCGCCACGCATATAAAGGATTTATAGTGAAAAACTTTGTTTTTACGGGTTATACTTATTTCTGCTGCCGATGCTCACCCTCTTCTTCCGCTGCTGCTGATTCTCTTCCTCCTCCTCCACCACAGCGCTTGACGTGCGTCGAGGGGACACCACCCTCGGCGCAATCCGCCTCGCGGCCATGGGAGTCATCGTGAGCGCGTTCCTGCTCCTGCTGCTGCCCGACTACTGGGACGAGGATGCGCTGGAACTCGCCACCGCTGTGCGGGGCCGCCTGCTCAGCCCCTGGGCGCCAGAACCGCGCGAACAGCCTCCGACCGACGAGGGACTTTGCCTCGGCGCCGGTCCTGGGAACGCGACACAATCAGACCCCCCGGCTCTCGTGCTGGTGGCCAGTGGGCAGCAGTAGCAGCAGAGAGCGAACAACAACAGCAACAGAAAACGAAAACTGAAAATTGATCAAGATGTGAAAATGGGTGGCATGCCGAAGTAGAGCAGAGTTAAGTGGCTCGTTGATACGTTGGTTAGGGTTAGGGCTAGTGGTTGTGTTCCCTGCTTAGATGGGGTTAAGAGTAAGGCTTGCACGAGTGGCTGGTTTTGGCTATTACTCGTGCTTTGTTTCATCGTTGGTTACGGCAAACTGGATAGTTGGTTAGAGTTTGTGGGATGGTCAGGTTGGAGAGTTGGTTAGCGTCAGGGGCAGGGCTGTTTTCAGTGATTGGTTGTAAGATTACTCGTGGCGAACTGACTAGTTACTTAGATATTCTTGGTTCTTTCGGTAAAGTCACGTAGAAGGGAAATAATAAAAGAATAAAAATAAAACAATTAAATTCTCACGACGTTTCGATTGCAACACAAGCAATCGTCATCAGGTGTGAAAACGACAGCATGATGATGATTGCTTGTGCTGCAATTGAAACGTCGTGAGAATGTTATTGTTTTATTTTTATTATTGTATTATTTCCCTTCTACGTGACTTTACCAAAATAACCAAGAATATGAATCCCTGCAGTCACGAAAGCTTTAAATCGAAATGTATAGTTACTTAGAGTAGGTGGCATGGTCAGGTTGGGTAGCTGGCTAGAGTTGTGGCATGGCTAGGATAGTGTGTTCGGGTTAGAGTTTGGTTGCACGGTGTGTTATGGCCATATACTGTACCAGTAGCTCGTCCTTACCATCACAACTTTTGTATCTTTCAGCTTTTATGTTCACTTTTCGTTCCTGGTGGTTTTGAGTCGTGGGGGGTAATGTCTCACTGAATATTTTCAGGGTCACTAATAGATTGGAGTTAAGGGCGTGGCTAGTAGCAACATTTCCTAGCGGGAGGGATACTGGACTACTAGGACGTGGATTAGCAGGGTTGGCTACGTACGGTGTGAAAGAAGTTCAACATACATATATTAACTAACCATTTTTTATTTTACCAGGTAAGGCCCACTAAGCTATATAGCTCTATCTTGATTTGAAGCTTTCGTGACTGCAGGAATCCATTCTCTTTGGTTCTTTCGGTAAAGTCACGTAGGTAGAAAAAATAATAGATCACGACGTTTGGATCGCAACACAAGCAATCGTCATCAGGTGAGATGACTACAGCAAGAAAACTGCTGAAGTAGGCGTATATATATATAGCTCTTTGAGAAGCGACCTGGCCACAAATGATAGATCAACCAGTTGCGTATCATGTGGAAATGTATGGCAGCCGAATACTCTAACCGCTTGTTTCTAAATGTGAAGGGAAAACCCAGAGGACCCGGAGAAAAATCCACGCGACCACGGGGAGAACATGCAAACTTCAAATATACAGCAAGCGTCAAGGGTTGGGATCGAACCCACGACCTCCTGTATACCAGGCGAGGTAGTTAACATCTCGCCACCACGGCGCCCCAATACATACAGGACGTGGTGTGCCAGAGGCAGAATTACTTTTGTGGTCGCCGATTTGGACGGATAAAGCTAAAGTTAAGCCCTGGCAATAACAATAACACTGGTCAACACACTTTTTCTGACATAAGGTATTCCAACTGTTTTAAGGTAATTTTGGGGTGCTGATTCCAAATCTGGCATCAGTTTGTGACGTCATATTTGAGGGGGGGTCTGACTTTTTGTGACGCCGTGTGACGACGGGGGGGGGGGGGGTCAAAAATCGTCCAAAATCACGTGATGTCATTTATGGACGGCCCCTAAACGACGCCACTGGGGAGACAAAGGCGGCCGGGCGTGGTATTGGCCACCCCACCGTCGTGTGCCGTGCCAGCCTTCATAGGTGCTCGCTAACAGCACTTTCTGCTGCAGTCTGTTAATGCTACACGAGGGATCTTTAATCTTTGGTGCCGACATCGCTCGTCACTGATGTTTGCCGTGGCCGAGAATCAAACCCAGATCGCAGTGCGGGAATGACTGCATCACCGCACCCCCTAGTGAACGTCAATGGATAACGCAGTGCTTTTTTCATAAATATGCGTTAAAATAGGATATTGTATTTTCTGCGCTGTATGTAGATACGAAATGAATTCAATCGATTTAAATTATTTTGTGTTAAATGTTTGCCTAAGCGACAGAGTTTGTGGTATTTTATCTATGGAATAAAATAAAGTTTGTTTCTGATTGGTCTTCATTATTTGTGTTCATCCTTAATAGTTTTATTTTTTAGCCAAACCATTGTTTCTTGTATTTAATATTTTTCTTCGGATCGTGCGAGAAAAACAAACACATTGGTTAACGTCTTATTGGTTCACGCTTCTAAAAGGTGTATACTTCCTTTATACATGTATTTTTTTCATCTCAATGGGTTCTTCTCTTATAACTATAAAAAAAATACTTGAGACTTTGTAGTAGAACGAAGAAAATTGGAGAGTACAATTATAACAATCACATATTCATTCCACAGAATTAAAAACCTTGGTAGAATCATTAAAATAAAAATGTTTAATAACAATCATTACAAAAAAATACTAAATGTATGCTTCTCCATTCTCCCATGGGGAAGCAAAATGCTTCTTCATGGAATAAATAAAAGGTGACCTTAGTAAATTTAAATAACAAAATAGTTAATAATGAAAATGAGTGTTGTTATAACAATTTTATTGTTTATATTTATTTTAAGTTGCGCATTTTGATGTGACGTCACATTTCTCCAACCCCCCTCCCCCCGTCGTCACACATCGTCACAAATGTCTGATCCCCCCCGCCGCCCTAGGTGCGTGACGTCATTTATGGACGGCCCCTATGCATTCCCCATCGTCTCTCACGTACGATATAAATTTCACACTTTCATAAATCACCGTACCCCCCTCGCCCGCCCGCCTCCTGGTTGAGAACCCACTGCTCTAGAGCTCGCTCCAGCTTTGGGGGGTTGAGCCTTCTGCCAGCAGTGACGTTTACAAAGCAATTGCAGGGCTGCGCCTTGTACCACCTTCGAGTGGGGGAGGGAGGGAAGGGGGGTCGATTGTGGGGAGGGTGAGGGTCGAGTGGGGGAGGGTGGGTGGGGGTCGAGTGGGGGAGGGTGGGTGGGGGTCGAGTGGGGGAGGGTGGGTGGGGGTCGAGTGGGGGAGGGTGGGGGTCGAGTGGGGGAGGGTGGGTGGGGGTCGAGTGGGGGAGGGTGGGTGGGGGTCGAGTGGGTGAGGGTGGGGGGTCGAGTTGGTGAGGGTGGGGGGGGGGGTCGAGTGGGTGAGGGTGGGGGTCGAGTGGGTGAGGGTGGGGGTCGAGTGGGGGAGGGTGGGTGGGGGTCGAGTGGGGGAGGGTGGGGGGGGGGTGTCGAGTGGGTGAGGGTGGGGGTCGAGTGGGGGAGGGTGAGGGTGGGGGTCGAGTGGGGGGTCGAGTGTGGGGAGGGTGGGTGGGGGTCGAGTGTGGGGAGGGTGGGTGGGGGTCGAGTGTGGGGAGGGTGGGTGGGGGTCGAGTGTGGGGAGGGTGGGTGGGGGTCGAGTGGGGGAGGGTGGGAGGGGGGTCTCACGTGGTTCTAAAAGAAGCCTAAGGACCCTAAAGCGCAACTGATAAAGTTTATTCAAAAACGAAACCACGATCTTGCGCTGCGTGGTGTGTGGGGTCCACATCGCGTCTCGAAGAGCCGAATAAGCACGCATCTTTTCGAGCATGAAGCCAAAAGCGAAGAAAACACGGGGGTAAGTCGTTCATAGTCAAGTCTCCTTGATCGTTTTCGTTCCAGTCACCCGAGCAGTCGAGATAATCCAGAGGCCTAAATGCGCACCGGTCTCGGCTACATTCCCTGCGGTTGCCTCCGACACCTTGCCCGGCCGGATTTTCCAGCCCAGACCGGTGTCGGTCTTCGGAGGCCTACGCGTCCATCCACCAGTGTGTGTTCCCAGAGGTTATCTTGAACACAGTTATTTTGTACGTCTGCTCGGCAAAGAGCCTCGTATTGGTGGTAGGTTTAATACGTGTTGAGTGTGTTTTTGTTGTATTATTGATGCTTTCATATCCCCATGGCATACCTCCACAGTATAGCCTCCAGTCAATCTCATGCAATTCTAACATCGACTTGGTGCAGCCAAATCAACAGTTATCCGTCCACCTACGTGACTTTGCCGAAAGAACCAGATGGTATGCGTCCCTGCAGTCACGAAAGCTTCAAATCAAGACCAAATTATCCGTCTGTTGTACCCCGCGTTCGCCGTCCACAAGTGACCGGCGTGGTGAAGTATGGTCACACAACCCACACGGCTTCGTACGGCATGGAGGTGGAGGGGCCTTCGTCTCGCAATGGGTTGAATAATCGACTGTATGCAAGTCATTTTGCGAAATTAACAACTCTTTTTAAATCCTTTATATTAAGTTCACTTGCTTGCTTGCTAGCGCGCTTACGACCGTGCAAATCTTTCGGTCGTTTTTTAACCCACTTCCCGTGATCCAATCGAGCTGACATTTTGCACACAGACTCGTTGTGCGTGACAATTTATTTTCGTGAATTTTTTTTTCCATAACTTTACACTTTTTAGGAAAAAAATAATTATATTTAATTACCAATTGCTTAATGGTGGCAGGCAATCATCTGACCCATAGGTGGCAGCCATCTCAAGCCAGAGGACGAGAGGACTCTAGCGGCCACGCATATAAAGGATTTATAGTGAAAAACTTTGTTTTTACGGGTTAATTTTTTTACCGTGGGTTACCATTAGCAGTTTGGTCAAATTGGCTCCTCTGACCTGTATATTTTACTTCATGTGAAATTTGATGTGACTTTTATCCACTGCTGGATGAGGGCCTGGGAGCGGTGGGGGGAGAGGTGGTCGTTGGGGTAGTTTAACCATACTTCACCAAGCTGGTCAATGCGGTTTGGTGAAGAAGGCGAGGGGAGCACAGACGCGGAAGCATAGAAATACAGCACAACCACAAAAATTCACTGCCTTCTGCTGCCTACAAAGCAGCGCCACATCAACCAACAACGCCCGTGTGTTTATGTATGGTGGTTGCCATTCCAAGCAATGTCCAGGCTCAAAGACTGCTTAGCTTCCGATAACCCTCAAGATCGGGTACATTGCAGGTGATTTGGTCCTAGGCACTGCTTCACCGGGGCTTGCAAATTAGAAAAAAAAGATTCTACCCATCCCTAAGTACTTGCTGCTGTAATTACATCTGATCATTACATGCCACGAATTTGCTGAGTCCAATGGCGCAACTGTTGGGTGTGCAGGTGGTGCAACTGCCGGGGGGAGGACCAGGAACCGGGCTACAAAGTCGGGGGGAAGGCAGACATGGAGCCCTATTTTATTTCAGAATCATCAGAATCTTTATTGAGACTACAGGAGGAATTTGATTAGCTATGGAGCTCTTTTTCATAGATGTCCAGTATTGGCGGGTCAACAAGTACGGCAAACAATACCACAAACGATAGGGGTGCAAAATAGAGAAAATGTCAAGCAATTAACAAAAATAAAAAATACATTCATTATATAAGTCCAAAGTATCAAGGTTGGGCAAGGCAGCAAAAACAACAAACCAGTCACAAACCACAGCAAGATAATGCACAGTACCTCAATAAAATGGCGCGTCAACATTTGATTGCACCATGACCTACGACAACCATGCCACTCGATTGGCACAGTGTCTCGTAGCCGGGCCTCGACGCGCACGTATCCCCCAGTTTATCTCTCATGTTGTCTTCCCAGGAGCGACGCCGAGAAGACCACCCTGTGTGCGGACGATGGATACGTGGCGGGGCAGCTCTGTGGCGCCGTCTTCCAGCGCAAGTCCGATGGTGGCGGTGGGCCCTCCAAGAAGTCTGGTCTCGCTGCCCTCTTCTCGCAAGGCCCGGCAGCGGCTCCACGACGCCCGCTCTTCGTTTCGCCCGAAGCGGTTCGGGCTCAAAGAGTACGAGATGGCTTAAGCTAGTGTTTTACAAACTCCAGTCCGTTTTTTTTATTATTATTGGCGAGCAGCTCCGCGCGTCCGGACGTGACTGTAACGTCCCTCCAGCCAACCAGCAGATGTGCGCCGTGACTTCATCACCATGAAATTTCGATTTAAAGCTTTCGTGACTGCAGGGATTCATCTTCTTGGTTCTTTCGGTAAAGTCACGTAGAAGGGAAATAATAAAATAATAAAAATAAAACAAAAATAATAAAATATATATATATTTTTTATTATTTCCCTTCTACGTGACTTTACCGAAAAAACCAAGAAGATTCATCACCATGCACTTGTGCGCCCACCAGTCGGCAAAGCGTTTTATAATATAGTATCATGTGATAGCACTACTTGGCCAAGGTGGGGGGTTGGTGGGTGGGGAGGCATGACGTCAGGATGCAAAAAACCCGGCTCAACGCTCTGGGAGGGCTGCAGTTTACATCATCATGCAGATGTGCATGCTGACAACATCACTGCGCACATGCCTACATGCCAGCCAGTCGGCAAAGCTTGTTTTCTAATATAGTATCACACAGGTTTTCATAGTCACTCATGGTTTACTGGGTCGGGCTGCGTGTTGGGCATATCTTCTCTCAAGCTTTTATCCCGACACACTACATTAGGCATCTTCTCCTGGAGATACCCACACTAGTGCATGGAAAAAGCTTACAAGACTTCAACTAATTATTTGGTGATACTGTGCTGACAGTGGTGCAGTTGATAAAAAAATCAACACATTCGTCACAAACAAGGCCTTTAAAATGAATTGGGGGATAACGATATGTAATAGGAAACGGTTTAGGCAATGGACTTTTACGTGCTATATAGAAGGGCGATTGTCCGAAACTTTGGCTGTTATTTGTAAAAAAAAAATTGAGGCAGCGACATTGACTTACCTCTCATTTTCATTCGATAAATAGTCTTGTCAAAAGGGACTGGCTGAGGGCAATCTTTTGTAAACCTTGCGTGGTGTGAAAGCAGCATCTAGCCCCTCACCTTATCACGTGCTGCTTTCGGATGCGTTTCTGCGGCCGTCTGGAACGCTCTCCCTTTCGATATTAGGAAGCCACTGGAGCTATGCACTTTCAATTCCAGATTGAAAACTAATTTCTTGAACTGCCTTTTGTGTTTAGTTTATTGTCCTTCCCCCGCACCTCCGATTCATTTCTCACTGAAAATGTTCACGGTCACTAATAGACTGGAGTTAAGTGCGTGACTAGCAGCAGCATCCCGTAGCGAGCGGGATACTGGACTATTGGGATGAGGATTAGCACGGTTGGCTACGCACGGTGCGACAGGAGTTTAACATGCGTACAAAGTGCCGTGCGAAACGGGCTCGGCAGAGCCCACGCACAGCGAGGCTGAGATGTGTCGCCGCTCACGTCGTGAACACGATCGGCGCGGGTTTCCTAACTTTGGCTTGTCCCAACAGAAGGCGGATGCGGAGGAAGCGGCTGCCCAAAAGGAGAAGGAGAACTTGGACAAAGTTCAAGCGATGAAGGCTCTCTGGTCGAAGGCACAGGAGGAGAAGAGCAAGGAGAAGGAGGAACGGAGTCGGCTCAAGCCCTCCGACGACAACGACGCTTCTAAACTCTTTACGAGGTAGCAGACATTTTCGTTTGAGCTCGTGGGCAGCCAGTGTTATGCATGGCAGTGGTTCTCAACCGGGGGTACGTGGACCCCTGGTGGTACGTGGCAACGTCACGGGAGGTGCATGAGGTGATTTATAAAAGTGTGAAATGATATCACACATTAATCATTGGTGAATAATCACGTATGAATCTGCCAATAGAAAATGACTATGATAACATTTAAATCCATATGCTAACCTAGAATGATATAAAAGATCTTTTCTAAATTCATTGATCGTAAACAATGCTGTTTACAAGAGTAACCTGCCAGTACCAATACATCACGTCATGCATGCAGGGCTTCCGTTGATTCATTTTTTTTTATTCACTTGCAGTTACTAGTTATGATACCTCACGAAATGGACAATTGGTTCAAATATTGATGTTCATTATTCGTACATTTATTTCTCAGAACCATGTTGGGTCAGGCCAGGGGGATGTACTCGGTTGAAAAAAAAAATCCTACAAGGGGTACAGCAGCCAAAAAAGGTTGAACCACTGTTGTATGGGATGACGTGACACGTGGCACCCACTGGACCCTTGTCAGACATGAGCACGCCAGTTGACGCGCCAGTTGACGCGCCAGTTGACGCGCCAGTTGACACGCCAGTTGACGCCGTTTGCGTCTTGACAGGGAGAACGCGCTGGACAATGCCGACAAGGTGGAGCGGCACAAAGAGGAGAAGAGCAGAAGCAAGAGGGAGGAGAAAAAGCGCAAGCACGCCGAGGATGTGGGCGACAAGGGGAGTGAGCCAAAGCCCGCGGAGAACAAGTCCGGGTGGTCGGAGCGACCGCCGAAAAAAGCCAAATCGGACGTCTTCGCCGCCGAAGATGAGGAGAAGCGCAAAAGGACAGTGTTTGTCGGCAATTTGCCGATGAGCCTCGCGAAGGAGGTAAACTTATTCGCGATTCGCGAGCTCTTGCTCGGTTTGTTCTGCTCCGCTCTAATGTGCACAGATGCCTACTTTATTGAGGGCGATGTTGTTGGCACGTGATATAATGATCGATCGATTGATTATGAAGCTGTAGCTTCACTGGTGCAGGTTCGCTGACCTTTGAGTGCTGCTGCTGTACCGCGGTGTGTTTCAGGCTGTAAAGAAGTTCTTCCGGCCGTGCGGGGTGATCGAGTCCGTTCGCCTGCGATGCATTGTGAGTACAAAAGAATCGGCGATGTCCACCTGCTTACCCGGCTCCCTTCGTTGCGTTGAGCGCCCTTTACGTGCGTGCCTGCAACGATTCGCCGCCCTCCTCTTGATGTGTCACCATTCAGGGGGTCAGGATGAGATTTAAGAATCGATTTTTTTTGTTCAAACATTTTGAGGTATTTCTAATCCTAACTCCAGTCCTCACGCCCAGCTTTCCGTGATTACCAACCACCAGGTGCATGCAGTGCTAATTGATTTTTCATTTAATTTTTTTACGTGTACCCAGGAAAGCCTCTTAGACACTTTTCAGGAGGGTCCTGCTCAGTTTCACAGTAGGGGGCGACGATTGCTTTGTGTTATCCCCATTTGGAATATTTTTTGATTGCCAATTTATCAAATTTTGCAAATATGGACCGTGACGCTCGCGCATGGCGGCCGACTCTTTTTCAAATGACGTCACCGTATCGTAGCCGTCCACCGCGGAGCGGACGGTGCGCATTGCCGCCGTCAATGCCATGCTGCAGTATTAACCAGGGCGGTCATTGAGCTCGAACCCGCGCGCACCTCCGCGACGAGCGACGAACGCGCGACCTAACCGCTCGGCAACGTCACCGTGCCGCGAGTAGAAACGACCGGTAATCGGGAAAACCCGGAGGAGCGTGGCGGGGCTGTGAGCACAGGAGTGGTGGAGTATCATTGCTCTCGTGGTTCTATCGGTCGCGTGAACCGATTGCGATAAAACACGAGCTCAAAGATAATCGATTCACGTGCGCACGACTCGTTGCAATACGAATGGACACATTCTTACTCTGTAGACTTTTCGTCCCTTGTGAATGACTCGGTGGTGAAACATTGTACTTCTTTATTGCAGGCACGAGCCGATCCCGACATGTCACTCAGGCAGGCCGCCATACAGTAAGTGCACATGCCGGTGCACGCACAATCACACCCGTTCATTCAGTATGTTCGTTGAAGCCTTGCAATGTTTTGGGCCGGAGTGTTGGGGAGCTACTTGTGGCTGTACAAACGTAGCAACCTGCAGGTTGCGCTCCTGCGGCCGTCTGGAACGCTGTTCCTTCCGATATTAGGAAGCCACTGGAGCTGTGCACTTTTAAATCATCATCATCATCTAGATTGAAACCTCATTTCTTCAGGACTGCTTTTTTGTTTAAGTTCGTTGTCCTTCCTCCGTCACTTCCGATTAGCACAGTCGTCTGCGTACGGTGCGAAAGAAGTTAAACGTACGTACGTACATACGTGCAACTCGCTGCTGCCTTGTACAGTAAAATCTTGGATTGCGAGTAACTTGGTCTGCGAGTGTTTTGCAAGACAAGCACACATTTTTTAATTAATATGAATTTGTTAAACGAGCGAGGTCTTGCAATACGAGTAGTACGTGTATACGCTTTGTCTGCCGAGTGTCACGTGATCACAACTGATATGAGTGCTTTGATATACGAGTGCTTTGGATTCCAAACACGGAACGAATTATGCTCGCAATCCAATGTTTTGCTGTATATTAATCTGCATCTCTGTTGCCTCGTCAGAGGAAAAACGCATCCCCAGAGGAACAACAAGAATGCCTACGTGGTCTTCAAGGAGGAGCAGGGGGCTGCGCAAGCGCTGAGCAGGTGTGTACGTGTACGTTGAACTTCTTTCACACCGTACATGGCCAACCGTGCTAATCGGAGGTGCGGAGGGAAGGACAACAAACGGAGGTCTGTTCGGATGTGCTCGTGGCTTGCTCACGTGTGCGGCCCCTCTTTGTCGTTCTGCTGCTGGATGAGGGCCTCCTTGCCACGCCGTGTGGATCGGCGGGGGTGGTTATTTGACCGCGCGCTTGTCGGTGTCAGTTGGTGATGGCTTGGAGCATAGCTGTGGGAGGATAAGTTAAAGTAAATTTATTAGGTATAGCCCTGTGAGCCATTCGGCTCTTGAATCCGGTGCAACCGCAACAAACAAAAAACAAAAACATGAACAAGAAAACATCTTAAAGTGAATATGTGACTAAGTGCAAACAGAAAATCCAAGAAAATACAGCAAAATATTGCAGAAGTACTGTACAACGATTGTTTCTTTCTGCGCTGCCGTCTGTTAACGGACTCGTGGCCCCAGCGCCGATAACGACCAGTTGTGTACGGTGGTCACTCGTCCAAGTACAAGGATGCAGCCGCAACCCAGCTTAGCTTCCCAAATCGACTTATTGTACAGATCCAAGATTATTACCTTGATTTATACAGGTCTGGAGTGCAAAGTTATACGTTGCAGTTTCATACCAAATTGTACTGGGGCCACACTCGGATTTTTGCATAACACGTCAATGCACAGCATGACCAAAGCTAATGGGGGTGCGTGTGTACATTTGCATGCTTGTGTGCATGCGCACATGTGCTTCCTTGTGTCACAGAAACGGAGAGGAGATACAGAGTGGATTTCACATACGAGTAGATGCAGCGTCTGGAGAAAAAAATGTAAGTTTATTTTTTACACTCGCCGTTAAATACCAAGCGAAGCCTGTTTAACACACACGGGTTAACGGTCAACACATTTGAATGAGACGGGCAAGTGTTCCTTGCGTTTTCGCGATATGTTTAAATGCTTTGGGTTCATTTCTTGATGGTTTCCGTTTTTCACAGCATGACCACAAGAGGTCGGTGTTCATCGGAAACCTTCCCTACGGTACGGCTCCCAAGTGAACGTTGCACGGCAGCGGCGTTTGTGCGAGCGCGTGCGTGCGTGTCTCTGCAGCTTAACGGTGAACGTGGTCACCTGAAATTCGATTCCCAGCCCACAGCGCAAGGGGACAGCTCACGTTATAAACAGCGTTATGGTTGGCGGTGGGCTTTGAAACCTGGCGAGTGGTTTGCGCGACTAGCCGTGAACCCGGTGGTGACCCGAGTTCCCGTTCCCGGCTACGGTCGGGGCGAGTGATACCCAAACCGGTCCTGGCAGGGGTCGGCGGTCAAAAAGACGAGGAGCCCATTTTTTTTCGAATTCGTAAAAAAATAAATCAACATATCCAAGAGCTACAGTGCGCTGTGTGGTGAATAGGAGACGGTCGTCCTTCATAAACCAACGTCACGAAGCGGCCCTTGAAGAGCCGCATGCAGCTCCGGGAGCCCCAGGTTGCCGAACCTTAGGTCCTTTGTTTTCCGACCCACCCTCACCAGCCCACGCCCACCGGCGTGGCGAAGTATGGTCGGACAACCCCCATGACAGTGTGGGCGAGGCGTTCATCCAGCAGTGGATTGACAAAGAGGCTGTACATTTAATAGTGATTATCTTATGCTTGGTTCTTTCGGTAAAGTCACGTAGAAGGGTATTTTTTTTTTCAAATTTTCTTGCTGTGGTTTTCACACCTGATGATGATTGCTTGTGTTGCAATCGAAACGTCGTGAAAATTGTATTGTTTTATTGTTATTATTTTATTGTTTTTCCCTTCTACGTGACTTTACCGAAAGAACCAAACAATATGAATCCCTGCAGTCACGAAAGCTTTAAATCGAAATTATTATCTTGACGTTGCTTAAATTGTCGTAATTTTGCACCGTGTGGCAGGGGCTGCAGCGCTGGAGAAACAAACTGGCACATGGCTCAAAGTTGATTAAAAATCTGTTTAGACTTAGACTTTATTGCGACTGATCCACAATACCTTGCTGATCTCGTCAAGGAGTATATATCACGACGTGAACTCCGGTCATCCTCACAGCGGCTCTTGACTAACCGTCGAACAAAGACATTCACTGTATCGTGCGCTTTCAGATGCGCTTCTGCGGCCGTCTGGAACGCTCTTTCTTTCAATATTAGGAAGCCACTGGAGCTATGCACTTTTAAATCATCATCCAGATTGAAAACTAATTTCTTTAGAACTACTTTTTGTGTTTAGTTTGTTCTTCCACCACAGCACCTATTAGTACGGTTGGCTACGTACAGTGCGAAATAAGTTTTAACATACGTAACAAAAATAAAGCAAAGCAATATGGGATGTATGTACGTGTGTATGTATGTTGAAAACCTTTCACACCGTATGTAGCCAACCGTGCAAAAATCGCAGGTGGGATGTCACGTGACATTTGAAGAATACGACGACGAAACAAGTTTGCTTACCATTTAAAGCTTTCTCCGTTTACCCTTCAGCTGGTGGTGTGCCTGTGTGCGTGTGATGTTTGCACCGCGCAGACGTGGAGGAGGACCGAATCAGGAGCCACTTTGAGCCGTGCGGCCCCGTCGAGTCGGTGCGCGTGGTACGCGACCGGGATTCCGGCATGGGCAAGGGCTTCGGCTACATCCTCTTCAAGGTACAGGACGACCTCCCGGCACAGGTTGGCCAGGCAACTCGGAAGGTCGGGCGCTGAGCTGAGCCGGGAACCGCTGAAGAAAACTTGCTTCGATTCCTGATTTCAACCGCGTGTTGATTAACGTGTCCGGGGGAGTTGATGTTCTCTGACCGGTCGCCGGTGACACGCTCGCAACGGAGATGTTCCATCTCAATGCGTTTTTCAGGGGAAATATTTTCGTTTCCAAAAAGTTACGGCGACCCTTACATGCTCGTAGTAAGCCTGCATCTTCTTGGTTCTTTCGGTAAAGTCACGTAGAAGGGAAATAATAAAATAATATAAATATAAAAATTCTCACGACGTTTCGACTGCAACACAAGCAATCATCATCAGATGTGAAATCCACAGCAAGAAAAAATTTTGCTGTCGATTTCACACCTGAAATCCACACCTGATGATGATTGCTTGTGTTGCAGTCGAAACGTCGTGAGAATTTTTATTGTTTTATATTTATATTATTTCCCTTCTACGTGACTTTACCGAAAGAACCAAGAATATAAATCCCTGCAGTCACGAAAGTTTTAAATCAAAATTTAAACTTGCATCGATAACTCGTAGACTTACGCAGACATCCATAGACTCCTGTCGACCGAGTTGGGATTAAACCGGGTTCTCAATTACAGTGGGTTAATGCTCTCAATTCACTTTCATTTGACAAAATTCCAAGTACTGACAGTTTAAAATATAATTTTGGCTCTTTTACGCGATTAACCTGAATCTCACATGGCAACGCGAGTGGGAAAGCGCCGCCCTTACTGCGTTGTAACAGAGGTCGCTTGCATGAAGTCCGCTTTCGTGGGGCCATTCTCTAACAGCGGGTTGCTCTGCGATCCCCTCGCTCCAGGGCGCCGACGCAGTGCTGTTGGCGCTACACCTGGACGGCTCCGAGATGGCCGGGCGGAAGGTGCGGGTGAAGCGCTCCGTCAAAAAGGAGAAGATCAAGCCGGGGAGGGCTGGCCGCCCGGCGAACTCCAGGCGGCCAGGGAATTCCGGCAGACCAGGGAACGCCGGAAAGGCAGGCAACGCCGGAAGGCCGGGGAACTCCGGGAGACCGGGGAACTCCGGGAAACCGGGGATTTCCGGGAAACCGGGGATTTCCGGGAGACCGGGGAATGCTGTGAGGCCAGGGAACGCCGGGCCGAAGGGGCGCGGTGACCTATTGCCGCCAGCGGCCAAAGCAGCCAACTGGCAGCCCAAGGGGCCCAGGAACTTTATGGGCGAAATGGCCGAGAAGCCGGTGAAGAAACCCAAGGTGAGAAGCAAGCCCGGCCAGAGCAAGGTGAACAAGAAGGGCAAGCTGGGCCGGCCCGCAAAGAAATAGCCGCCATGGGGGGGGGGGGGGAGGTGGTCGTCGGGTGTTTCAGCACATGTGGGGCTTGATGTAGGAAAATGTTCGGATCGTTTTTTGGTGAAATAAAAAAGCTAACGTCGTATTTGTCCGGTGCTTGTTTTACACTACGCATGCGTAAGCGGTTTTTTTATATATACAAGTAATTCTTATACGGGGTGGAGTGGTTAGTGTACCGCTGCTGGTGGATGAAGGCCTCCTTTGGTCAAAAAGGTTTGCTTCACCACGCTGGTCTGTGTGGGTTGAAGAGGAGGGGAGAAGCGTGAATATTCTATCTTTACAAATATTTAATTCCCAGCCTATCTGTTGTAATGTCCTTAGCGAAACAAATTCAGTCGAAGATTATCTAAAACTCCAGCCCTTTGTCAGTCCACTGCCGGATGAAGGCTGTCCCCGGGAGAAGGAGACCCAGGACATCGCTCACCACTCGTGTAACCAACCCGTCCCACGGTCTCAAACTCGGGCCGCCGGGTTCATAGCGCAGCGCCTTAAACCGTTTCACCATTCTCCAGCGGAGGTGCTGAATCCGCAAATGGCGGCGTTGGAGGTGTCAAAGCCGCCCAGCGCACTTGAACAGCCGTGCCCGGGTTGCCCTGGAGGAGGAGGCGTTTTGGCCGCACAGCTGCGACGGCGGAAATCCCGGAAAACGATGCGAGGGTTCTTTTAATTACTAAGGGGCCGTCCATAAATGACGTCACGCGATTTTGGACGATTTTTGACCCCCACCCCACACGGCGTCACAAAGTTAGACCCCCCCCTCAAATATGACGTCACAAAGCTCTGCCCCCAAACAAAAAAACATGCTTCAAATCGCTTTAAATTATTGTCATTGTAGTGCGTATTTAATGTGGCGCTGCACTCTGATGCCGGAGAAAACATTTCTTAAAAATTATATTTAATGAAGTAGAACGTGTTGTCTATATTTAAGGTTGCGCATTTTGATGTGACGTCACATTTCTCAACCTCCCCCCCCCCCCATCGTCACACAGTCACAAATGTCTGACCCCCACCCTAGGATGCGTGACGTCATTTATGGACGGCCCTTCAGTCTTTGGATAAATTAATCGGCGTTCGCAGATGCGCCACCCAGCGGTGTTGTTCCTTGTTTGCTCGTCACCTCCGCTGTGGTGGAGGCTTTCGTTTGCCAAGGATCAGAATCTTTCAGACTGCAGGAGGAATCCAATGAGCGATGAAGCGCTTTGTCACGGGTGTCCAGCGTGGTGGGGTCGGCAATGATGCCGATCCGAGTTGGGTCCTCTGTCCTTGGTGCTGGGACATTGGACTTGGTGAATTAGCTAAAACCAACCCTGGCTGATTCATGCAAGCACTGGCGGAGCCAATGGGGGGCGGGGTGGCACGTGCCCCCCCCCCTCCCCCCTAATGATCCGATCAAAAGCCCTAATGTCGATCGGATCATTGGGGTTTATTAGTAATAAATCGGCATTTGGCGACCCCCACTGCCACTGTGTAGCATATTATTACGTGCCAGGGACTCTGAGATGATAGGACAATAGTCTGAGTCCATAATTGGCAATAAGTAACGGCAAAGCGGTTATAAGTGACTTAGAATTGTGCGCAGTTGCGTGTACAGTACACGACTTCCCTGAAGCGCGATGCCGATCACACAGCGCGGTTCGAATTCGACCCTCGATCGATGGCTGCGCCATCGCCGCAAACGCGTCGAATAAAAAGCAAGGGACTAGTCCTTACTTGCTAACAACTCCTCTATCATTTTTTCATTGCTGGAGGGGTTGCCCCCCACCCCTACCTGAAAATCCTGGCTCCGCCATTGGATGCAAGTTGCCTATTGTAATTGACTCTGTTAATTTGTTGGGTTAATGTGTTGCCGTGTTATGGTAACTTCCCTGACTGAGTGTCAGGAGTGTCCAAGTAAAGGGCACTTTGTCAGTCCACTGTTGGAGGAGGGCCTTAGCACACGCCACGTGCATGACTGCTGGTCATACTTCACCGGTCAGTGCTGATTGAAGGCGGGTAGCGTAGCCATGGGGACAACAATAGATGTTGCTGCACTATCAACTATATGTAACACGGAGGCTTTCGCGACAAATATTGTTCATAATCAAGTTTTTTTTGGGTTAGATTGCATAAGCTTAAATGTGTCGTGACCCTCCACCACCCGACACAGCCAATCGGTAAGGGATTTGTCACGTCAACAAAATGCGCCAAACACGTTCCTTCGGAATGGGCAGGTAGGAACTTGGTTGGACAGCGCATTCGTGCATGACAAGACACATGCACGACAGACAGACAAATAATCCCTGGTGGGCAGTGTGGAACCTGTTGTTCCTACCTGTATTAGTTACTACTTCAGCCCACCGGTGTGTTGGAGAGTAGTTCCACAAAATTTACAATTTAAGTAGTGCGACGTTTCGCTGGCAATTACATCCAGCATCATCGGGCGATTTGCCAGTATAGTGAAGCAACCCACGTGCTTCCGGTCTTAAAGAGAGCAGCAGCATGACGTCATCACCTGAACCCATCAGGTGCAGAGATCAGAGGGGGAGGGAGTATTGTAATTATATAATAGATTATTAATCATAATTAGTATGTGTTTCCTCTATTAAGGATTTGTAGTTGTAAGATGTCTTCTTCTTCCACGCGTGTGTCCCACTCATGGGGGGTCCGCTGTTTTTCTGCCTTCCTCTTGAGGAAGCGTCGTCGTGTGGTGGAGGGTTACGACACATTTCGACTTCACTATTCTGGCAAATCGCCCGATGGTGCTGGATGTAATTACCAGCGAAACGTCGCACTACTAAAAATGTAAATGTTATGGGGTTACTCTCCAACACACCGGTGGGCTGAAGTAGTAACGAAGTGGCGTTTTGTTGACGTGACAAATCCCTTGCTAATTGGCTGTGTCGGGTGGTGGAGGGTTACGATACATTTATACTTACGCGATCTTACCCAAAAACCTGTATTATGAAAAGCACTCTATGTTTGTATGTAGAGGAAAAGTACTCAGATTAATTTGAAATCTGAGCAAACCAAATAATTTTCACTTGTTTCAACATTTTCAGCATGTTCTGATATGCTCCAAATTGTGAAAACAGTGATTTTACTCGTGAGATGTTCCGGACATTTTCAAGTCAATTTCGTTAAATTCATCATCAGCCATGATCAATCCACTGCTGGATGAAGGCCTTCCCTAAACTGTCGGCAACTGTCGCTATTTTTCCCTGTCCTGCAATGCAGCAAACTATTCGGTATCCACACAAGTTGATTGCATCGTTCCATCTCTACATTGGACGTCGTTTCAGGCGCGTTATCAAATTTACCCCAACATTTTGAAAGTTTACTATTTAACTATCTGACTTTTTATTTTACCAGGTAAGGCCTACTGAGGTATATCGCTCTTTCTCATAAGCCACCTGGCCACAAATGAGAGCCCATTGAAGTGGCTTTCGTGGAAATGTGATGTACATATGAATGTTCAGCTTATTTCGCAACGTACATAACCAACCATGCTAATCGGTGGTGCGGGAAAAGTACAACGAACTAAACACAAAAAATGTATTCCAAAAGAAATTCGTTTTAAATAAATTAGTTCATAGCAACCAAATACTCTAAACGCATGTTTCTAAATGTGGAGGGAAAACCCGGATGGCTTGGAGAATAAAAATCCACATACGACCACGAGGAGAGAGACCTGCAAACTCCAAACACACAGGCGTCGGGGTAGGGATCGAACCCACGACCTCCTGCATACCAAGCGAGGTAGTGAACATCTCCAAGCCACCGTGATGATGATGAGAGAGAGAGAGAGACGCAAACTCCAAATATACAGCAGCAGGCGTGAGGGTCGGGGTCCGAACCCACGACCTCCTGCATACCAGGCGAGGTAGTGAACATCTAGCCACCGTGATGATGATGACAGAGAGAGAGACGCAAACTCCAAATACACAGCAGGCGTCAGGGTAGGGATCGAACCCACGACCTCCTGCATACCAGGCGAGGTAGTGAACATCTCCTAGCCACCGTGATGATGATAGAGAGAGAGAGAGACGCAAACTCCAAATATACAGCAGGCGTCAGGGTCGGAGTCCGAACCCACGACCTCCTGCATACCAGGCGAGGTAGTGAACATCTCCTAGCCACCGTGATGATGATAGAGAGAGAGGGAGAGACGCAAACTCCAAATATACAGCAGCAGGCGTCAGGGTCCGGGTCCGAACCCACGACCTCCTGCACACCAGGCGAGGTAGTGAACATCTAGCCACCGTGATGATGATGACAGAGAGAGAGACGCAAACTCCACCCCGGCATCAATCCGCTGCTGCGTCTCGGTCGCCTCGCGTCGCACTCGCCCGCTGAGCTTTGCTCGCAGCGTCGGGGCCACGCTAACCCCGGGGGCGTCCACGCACGAGACGTCGTGAGCGAGCGAGCGACAACAACGTTTGGTGCGAGCAGCGTGCGAGCCTGGCAGGGGGTCGTCAACCCCTTCGCTTTGTAGTCCCGCATGGGGTGCAGGAGGGGGGGGGGGGCTGTGGGACATGGCAGAAGTGGCGAGGGGCGGTGGAGAGGGGACGGGGTTATGATTCAAAGGGCTGTTGGCGAGTGGCTTCGGGGATGGATGAGAGGTCGTGGTTCGAGCCGCCCGTCGTGTTAGCCGCAGTGTTCTTCACTGATTTGCAGAGGCGGGCCGCTTTCGCCGATGAGACATCGTCAGTGCGAGGCACGCCACACATTTGAAACCATTGTTGGGGTTTGACAGCAGCAGTAGCAGCACGACGATGATGATGATGATGGGTCGGGGGCCGCACTAAAGGCCACCATGGGCCGTTGACGGCCCACGGGCCCTGCAATGAAGAGAGCACCGCGCTCGTGGGTTCGGAGTCTCCGGTGCGTCCCGCGTGGGTTGACTGCGGGTCACGTGATCGGCGGCGGCGTGGGACCGACTCGCGGTGTCGTCTGCGGAGTCGCGTGATGCGTTGTAGAAGCGTTGCACTGCGACGTGGACCGACTGCTGTGGTTCGATCACGATTCGATCATAGTAAGGGGAAAGACGTTCAACATACATACAATCATACATACATACAATCATACATACATACATACAATCATACATACATTCAATCATACATTCATACAATCATACATACAATCATACATACATTCAATCATACATACATTCAATCATACATACAATCATACATACATACAATCATACATACAATCATACATACATTCAATCATACATACATTCAATCATACATACAATCATACATACATACAATCATACATTCATTCAATCATACGTACATTCATACAATCATACATACATACAATCATACTTTCATTCAATCACCGACGCAAAGGAGAACGCGTCACGTCTAACGGCTTATCTGAGATATTCTTAATCGCTTTGCGTAAAGGCATGTCACAGTGCATAGATTCGCTGACAAATAAACACAACGAGCTTTGTACGCGCACAGATATATGGGGCATCGAATCGTGTGTGTCAAATATTTATAACACTGGTCAACAAAAAACAAAATTCTGGCTTGGACTTTTGCAGCTGTTTTAGACTAATTTCAGGGTGCTGATTGCAAATCTGATCTCAGATTTGCTTTATCACATCATTTTTATGCTATCGGCATACCCCATTTTCATTGATTTTACCCGAAATTAACTCTGTCACTTATGATTGCAAGTTGTTGCGAGTCAGTGACTGCTTTAGTGTTAAAATATGGTGCTGTATTTTTAGGATAGTGTGTTTATAATATCATTTTATGTAGATATCCACATTTATTTAATATTTTTCTTCTGCAGTTTTTATTGAAAATGCAATATTTGATATCTCAAAAACCTGATGTGATAGACAAAAACTGATGCCAGATTTGGAATCAGCACCCCAAAATTACCTTAAACCCGTTGGAATACCTTATGCCAGAAAAAGTTTGTTGACCAGTGTAATCGTTGAGGAGGCCGGGTGGCTCAGAGGTCGGAGTGCTGATCCGGCACCGCTTAGATCCTGCGTTCGAGTCGAGGTTTCAGCCACTGCCCGTGATCAAATCGCCTTTTCAAGTGTAGTGGGCTCGCGGTCTCATCCCGATGATCAACGCCTGCACAAATAAACCATCGCATTAGGTTTCGTGTCTACACTTAATCTGGTTAAATTCCAACTCTGAGAACGAATCTATCGGTTTGGCTTAAATCGAGATTGAAAACTCCTTCCCCCGCCCCTCCGATTAGCGCGGTTGGCGAAATCACTCTTTGGTTCTTTCGGTAAAGTCACGTAGAAATTAAATTAAATAATAATAGAATACGACGTTTCGATTGCAGCACAAGCAACCATCACCAGGTACAAATGAATGAGACAACAAACATAGTAAACTTGGAAATATAATGCAATACAACACAGAGATTCGACCAACACAACAGTCAACACCCCACCTGGTTGAATACATTCTTCCAACGATTGCTAAATTTGAGAGAGAGACAACACACAGACACGGAGACACACAGACAGACACACAAGCAGAGAGCGAGAGAGAGACTCACACAGAGACAAACAGAGAGAGACACACACATGGGCACACAGCGAAATAAATTCAACATGTTCTTGGTTCTTTTGGTAAAGTCACGTAGAAGGGACATAATAAAATAAAATAAATATAAAAAATAAAATTGTTTTACGACGTTTCGTCTGCAACACAAGAAATCGTCATCAGGTGTGAAATCCATAACAATATTTCACACCTGATGATGATTGCTTGTGTTGCAGTCGAAACGTCGTGAGAATTTTGTATTGTTTTATATTTTTATTATTTTATTATTTCACTTCTACGTGACTTTACCTAAAGAACCAATAATATGAATTCCTGTAGTCACGAAAGCTTTAAATCAAAGTTCCACATGCATTCAGAAACGCAAAGCGGGGTTGGGCAGGACGCATCACTGGACGACGCACGATTGCCCGTGGTCGAGACTAGCAACAGAGTTGCAGCCAAAGGAGTGAACACGGCGGAGAGAACGTACAACCACAGAGACGAAGCCATTGGAATCAGCTCTTGATGGATTACTATCTCGCGGTACCGTTGGATATGGCGATGGTTAGATGAGGCCTTCTATCAATACATCCAGCAGTGAATCGATTTCGACTGATGAATGACAATGATTAAGCAAATTTAATTAACACAAACATACAGAGACAAAGATCTCCCGTATCGCCTTCGCAGTCTGTTGGGGAAAATGTTGTTAGAGAGCACCTAATAATGGCCAGCACCACGCCCGACCGCTTTTGTCTCCCCAGTGGCGATGTTTACACACCGCACTAGGTACTCATTTGAGGCAGAGTCGACCTAGGGGAGGCCCGGGACCGGTTCAGATAATCGTCACTGATGTTGGCCGTGAGCGGAAATCGAACCCGGGTTGCCAGGTTCGTAGCGCAGCTCCCCACCAGACACACATACAGACACAACGATCAAAGATCTCCCGTATAGCCTTAATAGACTATAGGGGCAAGTGCTGTTAGCGAGCACCTATGAAGGCCAGAACGGTACACGAGGGGGTGAGTGGCCAGCACCACGCCCGACCGCCTTTGGCTCCTGAGTGGCATGTTTACACACCGCACCAGGTACTCATTTGAGGCTGAGTCGACCTAGGGGAGGCCCGGGACCGGTTCAGATAATCGTCACTGATGTTGGCCGTGAGCGGGAATCGAACCCGGCTCGCCGGGTTCATAGCATACAGACAGACACACACAGACACACACATAGACACAGTCAGTGACGAACGGCGCGGGACCTCCAGCTGAGACGAGAGCCCAAGGAAAACTGGTCCCGTGAGAAAGTTGGCAGGGGTCCGTGTCGTTTGGAACACGTCGATGTTTGTGCTTCTCTCTCGGGGGTGGTTGGGGGGGGCAAAAGAAAACACAAACAGGAAACAGACTCCAGGCAAACACACAAAGCTTCGTATAACGCAGCGCACGCTTACAACAGCTGTTATCTAGAGCAGGGGACTTCGTTGAACAGGCGTCTTGCGTGTTCGGGCTATACGGCTTGGATGGGTGGCGTGGGCCAGTGGTTTGGTGTGGGGGGGTGGGTGATGCAAGAGGGCCTTAATCTCAGCCAGGTCCGTTTGGCTTGGCCAAGCTGCGGTATATTTCGGCACACAGCACACCACGTCCAGGATGACTTCTCGCCGTGGCTGTGGCTGCTGGTCACGTGCCACCTGCTTCAGTCGACACAAGCGAAGAATTGGGAGGGGGGGGGGGGCAGTTATAGGGGTGGGGGGGGTCAGTGCCCCAGTCACGAAAGCTTCAAATCTAGAACCGCTTTAGAGTTTCCGAGGCTCATCATTTCAGTTTCATTAATTAGGAATAACCCTGTGAGCCATGCGGCTCTTGACTCGGGTGCACCCGCAACAAAAAAAACATGAACAAGAAGCATCTTAAAGTGACGACGCGCAACAGAAACATCCAGGAAAAAACAGCAAAGTTTTCCAGAAAAGCACCGTATATCAATGCTCTGTGCAAAAACCCCAATGGGATACAAGTGAAACAATAACAACCATAAGACAATTTAGATTAAAGTTATCAGTCTAACGCTGTACTACAACAAACAAATATGGCTAAACCAAAACGTTTTCGAAATCGCCAAAATAAAGCTATACAAGCAACGCAAGAGTGATCATAGGAACTGTGATTCAAATTTAACAATAAACGATATACATAACATGTACGACGAAACTTTGCATCAGCAGGGCGTGGATGCTGAAACTTTGTCCGCAGTTTTGCCAGCTTTGACACCTGCCTGCTTTGATCATTCAGATCGTCAGATTGTGAATTGCTCACTGTCCCACAGTCTCGGCTACACACTTGGGGGGGGGGGGGTGATCGTTGCCTTTTGTAATTGCGGCAGCTAAACTCTGTTATATGTTTAAAACGGCTTTTGCTATTTAATTATTTTAAAATGCCTTTCTCGCTTATTATTTCCTTGGTTGATGCTAAAATATTTCCGCCTTTCCATGCATAGCGCCCTGAGAACGATTGTTTAAGGGGGGCTTTATAACTTAAAATGGGTTTTATGTGCTATGAATAAGGACCATTGCCAAACGTCGCCTATCATATATGTTTTACTTTAATGTCATAGCGTTGTTAACGAATGTGTTGCGTTTGTTGCTACCTCTGAGATTAACTTCTAAGTAAACCCTTGTTCCCACACAAGAGGGAAAATGCATTTTCCCAACCGTCCTGCCACTTTATATTCTTAGGTTTTTTTCGGTAAAGTCACATTTTCACCGCACATGACAGTCAACCCGATAGATTCGTTTTTGTTGTTAAATTGTGCTTGTGCATCACTCCCAACGCAGCATAAGCAGCAGTTGCAGCATCACCAAATAATGCGGATAACATTCATAATCTATCTTTCGGTGTCAGATCGCTGTAGTAACTGCGTGCCGTACCACTCGCCTCCACTCGAAACTGGTTGTTCATGTAATACATTTTTTAATTCATTGGCTGCGTTGGATGCAGAAGGGTGTACGACACACATTTTACTGAACGTGATCTGGCCCTGAAGCCTGCACGCGTTAAATGTGGATATCATTGGTCGGGCAAGCCCATGTAGGCTGATGGCCTGAAGAAACATCTCAAATTCACGTCAAGAGACGGGCGAGGGGAGGGGGGTTTGATATAATTGATTTGATATCCACGAATGAGTGGCTGACGTAGGGGGCCCTGGCAGGTGCGGTGCTGGATGTGTATTGGCCGCTCCGTGCGAGATGTGTCGTGCAGGCGAGAGAAGTGTTCCGAGATTAGAGTCCAGTGGGAGGTGAGAGCGAGTGGCAGCACCGTGCCAATTCCACTCCTCCTCATCTCCCCCACTCATCATCTTCCTCATCTGCACATTCCTTTGTCATCATCGTCATCATAATCATCCTTCTGCTCATCCTCCCCCCCACCCCCCACTTATTTTCCTTTTCATTTTCCCATCCCTTCCTTCTCTCGTCATGCTCATATCCACCTCCCTCCGCCTCCTGTTTCTCATCCTCATCTCTCTCCTCATTGTCTCCCTCCTCCTCCTCTATTCTCTTCCACCTCTTCTGCTCATCCTCATATTCATCTCACTCCACCCACTCTCCTCATCATTACCCCACCCACCCACACTTATTCTTTTCTTCTACCTCCTCCCCTCATCCTCGTATTCATTTCCGTTCAACTCCACCTCCTTTACCTTCTCTTTACCATCCTCATCTCCTCCTCGTTACGCGGCCAAAGTAATCAGCTCACGACGGCAGAACGCGTGTCCAGAGGCGTTGAGCCCTGATGGATCAAGGCACGGACGTAGAGGATCAGCGAAGAGGGGTGGACAAATATTTGGGACTTCACCTGGGATTTAATCCCGTGTTAATGGCGCTGCAGACGCTGCTATTGTGCCGTGTGCACGCGCGCGTGTGTGTGTGTACGTGTGCAATTACTAAAACGGCATTAATCATGTTTGCTTGCGTTTCTTAATTCATTGATGCCCCCGATGGTCGTGACGATTACGGTGGTCGATTATAACACTGTGTTATTGGCTTCTGATGACGGTGGCAGTGTTGGTGGTAAGGATAAGTTGAGCGCTGTTAATGATGCTGGTGATGGTGGGGTTGGTAATGATTGATGCCGGTGGTGATGACAATGGTGATAACGGTGGTCGCGTTAATGAAGACGATGACTGCGATGAGGCTAGTGGCGATGATTGAGTGATTATAACGAAGGTATTGTTTATTGTTGGTGTTTATATTGTTGATGTCATGGTGATGATGACGGTGGTGGTGGTGATTATGATTATAGTAGTGGCACTGATGATGTTGATAGTGATGTAATTACGTGTAGTAACGATAACGATGTTGGTGGTAGTGATAATGACTAGTGTAGTGATAATGATGGCGCGTGACCCATCATTCCATTGTGCAATTTGGCCTGAACTGAATGTTCACCGGGGGCTCGTGGAATGTTTACACTTGGTCACGTGGCTACGCCCTCAATTACCGCTGGCCAATCGGGTAACGAGGAGCGCACGTATAAGCACGTGCGGCACCGCGGTTACGTGGAACGCTGCACTATAATCAGCACCATCGTCAGCACCATCAGCCATACCATCACTGCTATTATTAGAACAACCACCATCATCATCAGCAGTAGCACCATCATCATCATCACCATCAATACCGTCACTACCATAACCAGCATTTTCAACTATGCTATCACTGCTATCATCAGCACCATCATTAGCACAATCATTATCAGCACCATCATTCATACCATCGCTACCATCACCAGCAGCCATACCATCATCAATACCATCACTACCATCATCAACATCATCACCACCACCAGGACAATAATCGGTCAATCTTGACATCAGTATTAATACCGACATCATCACCATCACGCTCGCCACACACACCGCTATCTTCACCATCACTATCACCACCACCATCGCCAAATCTCCCACAATCATAAATACATTAATGTTTAAACCGCAACCAAAACTACTTTCAGCACTATCGCCAACATCATCAATCATCATCAATCATTTACCAGCACTAATACCACCACCACCACCACCGATACAATCACCATCACTCCAATGTCCCCAGTGATGGAGGCATCTCTCCGTGTCCCTGTCACGGACCCCGGGGGGTCCCCGCTCTGCACCCGGCACGAGCGGCAGAGGCAGCTGGTGCTGGGGGTCCTGGGGGTGTCGAGGGCGCTGGGGATGAGGGCGACCCATGGGGTCGGCGAGCAGAGGAGTGGCGACGGCGAGGGGGAACCCGACCCGGGCTCGGAGCGACGCGAGAGAGAGCGGGTGAGTGTCGCGTGGTTACGGGATAGATGATTGTAGACAGACGGGCAGACCCACTGACTGATAGACGTATCCACGACAATAGACTTTTGACTTTTCAACAACTTTTATTGCCGCCAGCAGCAGCAACAGCACTGGAGGCGATTTCGATATGAAATACACAGTCACCAGCAAACAAATGAAAATAAACGCTACAAATCCACGCGCTGTGGCGCTAAAAGCACCGCGCACAACACGAAAGAAAAGTCACGTGGTGGTGGTCAACGCGCACGCCACGGTGACGAGCGAGCGCTTCAGAAGGTGAACACGAGGGTGCCGTCCACGCTGCGACAAGCGAGAGAGACGTACAAACACAGACATACCGATTGCCAGACAGAAACGAGGACACAAGGACGCAGAGACGTGAACACTCTGACAGAGAGGCTGACGGAGAGATACATGGACAATAAACACATTCAGATGATACATCGGTGATGTAGTGCTGTCATATGTAGCGATGTGTTCATGGAATGACGTAATGATGTGTGGACGTGATGTATGGTGATGATGTACGATGCGATGGTGACTTTGGCAGGACCGAGGGGATGACGCTTGGACCCCCCTTCTCCCTGTGGGATGGGGTCCCCTCGACTTCAGGGGTCGATTCGGTGAGGGTATCATCAGCGGCGACTTATCCAGACCCAGCTCGGGTGAGTAGAGTCACTCGCAGTGTCACCCCACTCACCTGTACACCGCTCAACCACATCGCTCAGGTGCCACGCACGTTACGGGCACACGTGTTGGTTGGGAAACGGTACAGGACTTCCATGCGTGTGCATGAGTTTTCCCTCCTTGTTTTCGTTCACCCCAGGATTCTACGAGCCCAGCGAGAGCGGCTCTGCGTCTCTCAGCGACACGGGGGGCTCCGGGAGCAGCGGTTGCGAAATTGTAATCACTCCCGAAAGCGGGGGGCTCCGAGAGGGATCCGGACCGGGAATTGAACCTAACAGCTTGGGTGAGGAACGGCAGGGCCCAGCGAGTGGCAATGAAGGTGCGACATTCAACATCCCATCTCATCGCACGCACTCACGGTGACTGAGAAGATTATTGGCAGATTATCAGAATCAGAATTTCTTTGTTTGGACTGGGAAGAATCCGATGAGCTACAAAGCTCTTTTTCACAGGTGTCCAGATTATATGTCAAAAGGCAAACTGGCCTTCTTTCCTTTGGATTAATAGGAGCAGATTAAAAATGTAATTTTAGATTTGTTATCCACTCAATTGTGTGTTCAGACGTAGAGTGGATCTCGTCCATTCCTCCATCACAGGAGTTGAAGACCGCAGTAGCGGAGTTTGTACGATGCGGGTCGATGGTTTGGGAATCGTGGCCGCACTCGCAGGCCGCCGAATCTTTGATGCGCCGTTTTGCGCATCGGGGGTGACCGCATCGGCCATGCCCGGTCCTGATTCGGTTGATGGTCGACAGTTGGCTGCGTGGAAGGTTGAAACTGTGCGGTTCGATGGTAGGATCCTGTACGAGATGTTTATCTTTGACGTCGGCCACAGAACAGACTCGCTTCCGTCTCTCGCCTTCATTTGTGGCGTGGAGTGAGGCTGCTATGATGCAGAAGGGGTGGCGTGATTTTTTAGGTCCACCACACATCCAGACAGAGGACATTCTCATAGAATTTATATCGACAAATAAATAATTTCTTAATACCTTCATGTTATATGGTGCAAGTGATGCTCTTGTTCAAATGAGCATTGAGGTAGTCGCTCATCTACCATTTACAGTCCAGAGTCGGTGGTGGAAAAATTCCCACGGACATAACGTGGGGTGGGAATAACCGTGGGCCGCATGCTTTATGGGGAACCCATAAAAAACGGCTCTGACGTTCAAAGTGGACTGCGACCCTCAAAGGAATAGCGTCGTCCACGTGCTCGTCACCCCTCCCCCCACCCCCCGTGATCCGTGGATCAAACAAATCACTCGAGACGCCGGTGCATGGCAGCCGAGTGAAGTCTACGCCGATGCTGTCGCAAGAGGTCACACGTTTGGCTCAACGGTCCTTCGACGACTGTGCGTGATGAATGAATAAATAAAAATTGTAGGAATTTTTTGTTTGTTTACGTAAGAATCGCACTCCCCAACTTTAAAATCTAAACGGCGAACAGTGAGGCAACTCTGTGACTTGATTCGTAGCCAGCCGCGTTTCCACGCCGCGCGGAAACTCCCCGTGCCAGCCAGTCCCAGATGAGTCGATGAGTCCTGTGCTGAAACGTACTGCCCAGAAAGTACTGCTCCACCACCCCAACATCCCGAGGCGGGGGGAAGGGGGGGGGGGGTAGTGCATATGCATATATTAAGCTTTGTAAGTAATTATGTAATTAATACATAAAACAAGAATATTTTTCGATTTAAAGCTTTCGTGACTGCAGGGATTCATCTTCTTGGTTCTTTCGGTAAAGTCACGTAGAATGGAAATAATAAAAAACTTTATATTTTATTATTATTTATTATTTCCCTTCTACGTGACTTTACCGAAAGAATCAAGAAGAAAAACAAGAGTTTCAATGTATTCTGGTAAATATGAATAAAATCGCAGTATTCAGCGTATCAAGGGGAAAGGGTGGAGACGATCGTCTCCAATGCACCCTCCCCACCCCCTCGGATCCGCACTGCCAACCACACATCCAGAAAAAGGACATTCTCAATAGATGTGTTTGTATAACATGTCTTGATACCTAAATGTTATATGGTACAATTTATGTGTTTTATTATAAAAAAACACGTGTTGAGCACTAAAACAATAAACCAAAATCTTAAAACTTTTGGTATTCATGGAAATAATGGGAGGAGGTATTAATAACAAAAAACCTGGTATACCAGGGTAGGCCATGCCTGAATTGGCCTGGTATTCTGAGCACGCACTGTGGTTAACCTGCGAATAATATAAACTCGGCATAACGTAATTTATTTTATGCAGGAAAACATCAGGAAATGTGGACCCTGAACTTGGGGAGTCCCCGTGAGACGCGGCCTCGAGAAATAAACGTGGAACGAGCAATCTTCTACATTCGTGGGCTCCTGCAACATCAACAACATCATCGGCAGCAGCATCTGCAGCAAAAGCATCAGCAGCATGAACCGCAGAATCATCATCAGCCACAGCATCAGCATCAACATCATAATCAGCAGCAGCATGATCATCAGCAGCAACAACAGCAGGATCAACCTCAGCAGCAGCATGATCATCATCATCAACAGCAAGGACATGTGCACCCATCATCCCGTCCACGAGTCAGCCTCGGGGTGGCGGGCAGTGCGCAGTACAGGAGGCGAACGAGGTACGGCAACCCGGAGTCACCGCCAACGGAGAGACGCAAACTTCTACAGGGCGAGAACGACACGGAGCTGGGGTCTCAGGAGGTCGAGGAGCAGGTGGGGGTTGGGCGAGCGGCGGTCTCGGCACGATACTCACTCGTCCTGAGCGGCGTCCCCGTTCCGTCGCGATGCAGACGCCGCAACTCCATCAAATCGATGCTCATCAGCAAGGCGGGAGCCACTGCGAATGGTGCCGCCGCTTCTCCCGCGAACGATGGCTCAGCCGCGGCGGTCTCAGTTGTGCGACCCAAGTGCGATTTGACGCCGGACGGGGAATCGAACCGAACTGGCAAATTCGATGGGTTGTACCTACCGCGGCGGTCAGAGTTGGTTCAATGTCATCCAACAGCCGGCGAAAAATCCACACAGGTCACCCACGGGGATGGAGTCGTCACTCATCAGAAGCTGCTCACCGGTTGGTTGGGCGGCCCTCTGTGCGAGAGCCAGAGAAAGGGTGACGGTCAGAGTATGACTCAAGGTGAGCGGGTGGGTGAGGGTGAGCGACTATGTGAGAGTGACCGGGTGTGTGAGAGTGGGTGGCTGATCGAGGGTGAGGTGACAGGTGAGGGCAAGCAAGCGTGTGAGGAGGGTGAGCGGGCGCATGAAGGTCAGAGGTCGATCGAGGGTGAATGGGTGGGTGAGGTGCAGAGGTTTATCCAGGATACGCAGCGGGGTGGTGAGCGGTTGGGTGAGGGTGACTGGCCGGTCTCCACCGGTGAGTCGAGACTCCTGCTGCGGCAGTGGCGGCGGCAGCAGCAGCAGCAGAAGAAGTATCGGCAGAGGTGGCTCCCAGCGACGTCGGACAGTGACGCGGACGTCGACAGCACTGAGCGGCAGTGGCGGCGCCAGGGAGCAGTCCGGATCCGGCGCAAGAGAAGACCCGGCGAGGATCGGGGCACAAGGCTGAGTGGCAATAACAACATCAACATCAACAACAACTCCTGGGACAGGCATCGGACTCGCGTTGGGAAATGCGACCCGGCGGTGGTGGCTGTGGCCGATGACCGCTCGACGATCCCAGCATCGTTTCCGGGGACTCGAATCGCGGAAGGGGGCAGCAACGGTGTCGAGCCGGTGCTGGGGTCACCTCGGCCTGGAATCGAACTCGGGTCCACAGTCCCCGCGGGGTTCAACGTGCCCCCCGGTGGGATCCGCATAAGAGTGTCGCAGTCGCTCAGCCGGAAGATTCGGACCTTCCGGCCGGAGCGGATGATCTTCATCGCCACGGTGTGAGATGGGGGGAATGTGGCCTCTACCGAATGGGGGCAGGTGGCGAGGGTGAGAGGTCACGTGAAAGTCAGTTGTTGTGGTCGGGGTGTGGGGAGCGGTGGTGCAGCGGGGAGCGGTGGTGCAGCGGTAAGCGCGCCGCGCTACCAACCTGGCGAACCGGAGTTCGATTCCCGCTCATGGCCAACACCAGTGACGAATATTTCAACCAGTCCTGGGCCTCCCCTAGGTCGACTCAGCCTCAAATGAGTACCTGGTGCGGTGTGTAAACATCGCCACTTAGGGAGACAAAGGCGGCCGGGCGTGGAGCTGGCCATCCAACCCCTTCGTGTGCCGTGCTGGCCTTCATAGGTGCTCGCTAGCAGCACTTGCCCCAAACGGTCTGTTAAGGCTATACAGGAGGATCTTTGTCTTTTTTGAGGTCGGGGTAAGGAAAATTGTGGTGAGGAATCCATGCATTGCCAACAACAGCAATAACTAAGCTCTGTTATGCGTTTTCGGGTCCTCCCACGTTTTATTCGGCACGATATCTGACGTTTCGCTCCACGTGCGGCCAGCTTCTTCAGTTGTGGTCGGGGTGAACACAAAACGTCGGACATCATGCAGAACAGCACGCGGTCCAATTGGAAAGTACAACCGGGAGCTATAGTTTTCATACGTATCAGAAAAAAACAATGTGCCTTGGCAATTTGACTGATGCTTGTTGATGCGAAATACTGTATAATCTTAATTTGAAGCTTTCGTGACTGCAGGAATCCATACTCGTTGGTTCTTTCGGTAAAGTCACGTAGGTGTAAAAATAATAGATCACGACGTTTCGATGGCAACACAAGCAATCGTCATCAGGTTGGACAACCACAGCAAGAAAAACTGCTGATGGACTTCAGCAGTTTTTTTCTGCTGATGAACTTCAGCAGTGATGTGAATTACGTTTTGGCGTAAATAAACGATAATATAATGTTGATGCAAATAATATAATAAGCAAGTGTTTGTGTACGTGTCTGTCGGTTGTATATTCATGCATTACGAGTCTTTTCCCACAAGATGGCGCGATGGAGCTTTGGAAATTGTGACTACGGTATTTCCAACTGGTAGGAGTTTTAGAAGTACAAAGTCGGTAGGTGTTCTCATAGTTGACAGCGAATCGGATAATTGACTAACGAGCAACAACTGTGTTTAATTGTCATTGTACTTCCGGTATAAGTTTTGCATTCTTTGTTTTGAAAACTGGGTTTTTATACACAATACATGTATTAAAGGGAGCACAGATTGAGAATGTGATGCGTCTTGTATGTGTGTGAGACACATTGAAACGTTCGCTTCATCACCTACATCACGATACACGCTCACAGCAATATACATCCATCCACCACATCACAATCCACCAACACTCCCACATCATCCGGAGGATTGCTACATCTGCAGCACAAATAAAACGGGACATATCATGGAAAGACAAATTGCCGCATACCTGAAGAGGGGAGAACTAAATTTCGATTTAATTCAGACGTCTTTCCGACAGACCTGTTCTTCACCTGAGAACGGCTGCTTGCGTTGTGGCCGAAACGTCGTGAGAATGATATTTTATAATGTTTTATTTTTATTATTTTATTATTTCCCTTCTACGTGACTTTACCGAAAGAACCAAGAAGAGGGGAGAACTACACACAACTGAAAAAAAACTGGATAGATCAGAATATGTATTTATATCGAAGGAATCTGATGAGCTATGAAGCTCTTTTTCACAGATGTCCAGTAGGGGCAGGTCAGAACGTTTCAACATCAAACGATGAACAAAAACATGGCATGAGTGCAACGTATAGGAAAGGTAAACAAATCACAGCCACCTTAAAGAGAGGATAATCTTGGGAATCGTAGGACAGGTGGCAACCGAAACCATAATTCAATCTCCTGAATTACCGTCCATCTCTTTCCCACATCTTCATCCATCAGCCTCTCACAACATCATCATTCATCTCATCACGATTTCACGTCACTGTCATAATTATAATTATTTCAACTTGTAACACAATTGTCGCTGATGCTCAAAGACACAACAAATCAGAGATTTATAAGGGCACGTGGTGACCAACGTGGTCTGGATTCGTCTGTAATAAGATACGCGCTGATAAGGGGTTGACAGTTATGTGACCCTTCCCTACCACTGTGGACGATCACATAATTACATCCTTGACAATCTATGACATATTCTTGGTTCTTTCGGTAAAGTCACGTAGAAGGAAAATAATAAAATAATAAAAATATAAAAAAACTAAAAATATATATGTTTTTAATATTTCTCCCTTCTACGTGACTTTACCGAAAGAACCAAGAAAATGAATCCCTGCAGTCACGAAAGCTTTAAATCCAAATCTGACATCTCAGACGGTTTACAATCACAAATGTTCACACCATCCAGCAGATGGCGCCCGGTGCACTTTCAACTGCTTCATTAAAGTATTTTTTACAGCCTTTCGTCGTGTAGTACAGTTCTGTCGTGATAGTACAACCCTTTGCTTATCCACTGCTGGATGAACACCGACTTCACGCCGTGCTGGTCGTGGGGTTTGTTTGACCTTACTTCACCACGCTGGTCATTCGAGTGAAGGCGGGGAGCACATCCGTTGGAGCACAGCCGTATAGTACAATATCATAAGTCATCTGCTACACACATTGACGTAGCCCACGTAGCAGCTGCAGCCTATAATACCTGTTTATGTATTACGGTCACCCATCCCAGGCACTTATCCAGGTTCAACTCTGCTTAGATAATTGATTTTTTACCCTTTTATCTGGCAACAAAACTGACACCTTTTTTAAAATAGGGTAAAAAACCAATTATCATATTTTTTTACTGGCAAATGAGGTTCCAATGGTGTAAACTCTGCTTAGCTTCAGAGATTGCTCGCATTCTCCTAACTCTATTTATTCAGTTTGTGGGGGGGGGGGGGGGTTTACA
Organism: Lampetra planeri; assembly: GCF_965212315.1. Classification (NCBI taxonomy): domain Eukaryota; kingdom Metazoa; phylum Chordata; class Hyperoartia; order Petromyzontiformes; family Petromyzontidae; genus Lampetra; species Lampetra planeri. The sequence continues at coordinate 9,331,039 of NC_136139.1, read as the reverse complement.
CTTTGTGAAATGCATCTGTTCATCAACCCTGCACTGACCAGCGTGGTGAAGTATGGTCAAATAACCTGCATGCCCAACACGGTGTGGGAGAGGCCTTCATCCAGCAGTGGATTGACAAAAGGGTTTCCAGGTAAACTGTTTTGGGGTAGCGTTGCATTTCTGAAACTCTGACCCAGACAACAGTCCTGTTGACCTCTCACTCTGCCTACCGGGCCCTCTCTAAATGTGCTCTAAAGGGTCATTGCCCAAAACGTCGCCTTTTATTTTTAAGGCAATGTTATTGACGAATGTGTTGACTTTGTGTGTTTTTTCTGGCTACTGTGTTACCCACACTCTCTGAAGTTTCTTTCCAAATATATACCAAGTGAATAATAATAATGGTGACAGCCACGGGCAGACTTGTGGAAACAAAAACACACAAATAAGTGCATAATATTGGATGTTTAAAACCATATTGAGTTTAGTTTTTTTGTGTTTTTTAAAGTGTTCACTTAATAAACTTTGCCAACCTGTTATGGATTACGAATAGGATTATGTATCGGTGAAAATGCAATCAACACATTCATTATATTGTTCATCGACCCAATTTTATCCAGATTTATGCTATCGGCGTCATAAATATAATCCATTTGGAACTCTCTGTTCGAGGATGGCCCGCGGAAGCTGATATCACGTAACTTCTGAGAACTCTTCAAGGGGACCTGTGGGCCCCATAGTATGCGGATGACATTTCCTTCTAAACCTGGGCCACCCCCCTTCCTTCAGCAACCCGCAAATGACCAGCGTGGTGAAGTATGGTCAAACAACCCCCCCCCCTCCCCCCACGACTGAGTGTGGCGAGTCCTTCAACCAGCAGTGGCTTGACAAAGGGCAAGTCAGTGGTTTAGGTAACAGAACGGACGGTCCCCTCGTCTTAGTATTCAATTCCTCCCAGTTGATGGTGGGTGAGCGATGAGCAGAGGTTGCAAACGGGTTTTGATTCCTTACCCGTACCCGTACCCGGCCGCACCAGGGTCGTTCCCTACCCGTACCCTACCCGAAATGAGTGACAAACGGTTACTCACCAGTGACTCACGGCCTACCCGTACCCGGCCGCACCAGAGTCGCAAATGGCTACCCGTACCCATATCCGGCCGGGTACGGGTAGCCGGGTATCGGGTAGGGTACGGGTATCGGGTACCCGGTTGCGACCTCTGGCGATGAGTGAGATTAGGAGAGTGGGTGAGGGAGAGAAGACGGTGGTAGTTGTACAGGGTTCCCCAGGGTTGGAAGGAAATGTCAGCCTCGTACTTTGTGGCCCACAAGTTGTTACAGCAGGTGGGCATCGCAGCTGATATATCCGCCAAGTCACTGCAAGTGGCTCAACCCCATGGTCACCTAAGCTTTGTGTCCCGCGACTTCCTTTGTCAGCGAGCCTTCGATAACTTCGCGTGCCCTCAAAGGTTGCACCTAGACCTGGCACAGACAATGTCGCCCATGATTTCGTGGCGAATGGCGTCTGTTTGGTATTTTTCGATTTAAAGCTTTCGTGACTGCAGGGATTCATCCTCTTGGTTCTTTCGGTAAAGTCACGTAGAAGGGAAATAATAAAATAATAAAAATAAAACATAAGAAAATACAATTCTCACGACGTTTTGGCCACAACGCAAGCAGCCGTCCTCAGGTGAAGAACAGGTCTGTCAGAAAGACAGCGTCTGAATGAGCACCACCAAGCTTGGCAGCGCGTATAGTTAACCCAGCTTAAATATACGCTGCCAAGCTTGGTGGTGCTCATTCAGATGCTGTCTTTCCGATAGACCTGTTCTTCACCTGAGGACGGCTGCTTGCGTTGTAGCCAAAACGTCGTGAGAATTGTATTTTATTGTTTTATTTTTATTATTTTATTATTTCCCTTCTACGTGACTTTACCGAAAGAACCAAGAAGATGCTTGGTATTTGTTGCGCGTAGATTGGTGACGCCGTGACTTGGGGGGGGGAGAAATGTCTTAGCATTATACTCTTTGGGTCTTTCGGTAAAGTCACGTAGATAGAAAGATAATAGATCACGACGTTTCGATCGCAACACAAGCACTCGTTTTCGGGTGAGTGAAAGCTACTGAAACAAAGTCTTATATAGGCCTGAGATGGGAGCAGCCTCAGGGTAAGAGGGCGGGGCTAGAGATGGTCTCCCTGAGGCTGTGGAAGTGGCCATTGTATTGTGAGAGATTAGCATGTCAATGTACGAACTTAGTATGTCAATGCATCGGTGACTTGCCTAGTATATCAATGCATCGGTGACTGAACGAGTAGGACATCCAGCCTGTCAATACAAAGACATCCAACCTAGTAATGCAACTCAAAGAGTCAGCTAAAATCGCAGGAAGGATGGAAACATCACAGCAGGTTAAGACTTTACCTGGTTAATCACGTCCTTCTAATGATTGCTCAATTTGTACCCATCTTCTCGGTTGAAGTTGTGTCTGTGTTTATATATGTAGATGGCTTCATGAACAAATCTTTGATGATAGCCAGTGGGTTTGCAGAGTACCTTCGTCTTGGAAAATTCTATTTCGTGTGAGCCCAGTGTTAAAACAATGATCAGCCACGGCCGAGGTATTGGTCCTACCGTGTTTCAGATCTGCCTTGTGTTCACGAACACGGTCCGAGACATGTCGCTTAGTTTCCCCAATGTAACTTCTGCCGCAGACACAACTTAGTTTGTAGACACCGGGGTATTGCATGTCAGGGATCACATCCTTCACAGCTGGGATCAGATCGCGAATTTTATGTACTGTGTTGAATCGAACCTGGATCATGTGTTTGTTTATGACTTTGGAAAAAAAATTGGTGACCCCTGCTATGTATGGCAAGGTGATGGTTTTGATTGGGTCCTCAGATGGTTCTCTCCCCACGGTTGGGGTGACAGCTTTGCGGATTGTGCGGTCCGAATATCCATTCATCTTGAGGGCTTAGTGTACGTGCTCCAGTTCACTGGCTAGGTGGTGCTGGTCGGAGATGCAACGGGCCCTATGGTGTAGGGTTTTGATGAGGGAATTCTTCTGGTCTGGATGGTGGTGGGAGTCAGGTTTTAGACAGTGTCCCAGTGAGCCATCTGGTCTCTTTCCGATTAAAACATCCAAAGAGTATGAATTCCTGAAGTCACGAAAGGCTTTAAATCATGTCTGAGCATTGTTTATGTTCGTTGCAACGAGAAGAACGACAAATAAACGCTCCTCCGATTCTCACGAACTTTCAATAAGCGCGAGGAGGGCGTGAGACTCAAACGAAAAAAACTTTCATAATCATTTTCAGCCTCTGGGGTCTGGGCCACCATCAATGACGCAACCCTCCCCCGCCACCATCAACGTTCGAGGTAGGTACGGCAACAAGGTAGGGCCCCGACGTCATCTTCGTGGCCGCTCGGATATTTCCGTAAAGTTTTCCGAACACAGCGTGCCGGGGAGGGGGATTGGGGGGGGGGGAATCGATCCTTTCACATTTCCCACAGCGGATGCGCAACGGTGGAGGGGGTGAGCGCGCGCGCCACGCCTCGTCGGTCACCGGCTGACCAATCAGAGACGACGACGCGAGGCGGACGCGCCTTATCCGCACTACGAAATGCAACTCCGTAGTAAACAGACATAGATGGCGGCCGGTGGCCGCGGGGGGGGAGGGCGGATCAGTGTGGGCGGGGGGGGGGCTCCTTAGCTACGTGACGCGTGGGGCGGACATCTTGGTAAGGGGCCACCTTTGCTACGCTGAGCTAATTGCAAGGGGCGGGGCCCGTAACTGGGTGTTGACGCAGCGGGGCTCGTGCGCGTGCGGCGGGGGAGCGGTGCGAGTGTGACCCTGACCAAGATGTCTGCCTTGCCGGCGTCACGGCCCTTGTCGGTCCGCCCGCGCGCCATGTTCGCGAGGCGCTGAGCGGCGGCCCGTGCCGCGCTGCATCAGGGCGGCCAACGGGAAGAGGCGACGGAGAGGTTCCACGCTTCGTCCCATGTCTCTACTGCTGCTGCTGCTGCCGCCTCGTCCTGATCGTCCTCGTCGTCGTCATCCTCAGCAACATCGTCGACAACAGCAGCCGCAGTTGAAGAAGGAAGAAGATAAGAGGGATACGGCAAAGGAGCTGCAGAGAGCCCGACGTTGAGCGGATTCGAAGCATTCGGGTGCTCGGGGAGGTCCCAGACCCTTGACCCCCCTCCGCCCAGCTCGGCAGGAATTCCTAGAACTTGGAGAAGGGGTCATTGGGACTTGCTACCCCCAGAGATTCAGGGACACCTGGTAATCGATATATACAGGAGCCCTCCTATACTCAGCGTATCGATCCCTGGGGATCTGATTAGGGACCACCCCCTGAGACTGAGAGACCCCGGAACTCAGCGCAAGGTTCCTTAGTCTCGGCACAGGGACTCCAGGACTTTGTTTTGGGAAGATCTCGACTCGGGGCCGAATACCGACACGGTTAAGGGATCTCCAGCCTCGGTACAGAGATATCCGTAGCACAGAACCCCATAGATTCCGCACTCAGGAACCGCGTGGAATTATCAGAGATTCGGGACACCTGGAGTCGGTCTGCACAGGGATCTTGATAGAAAGATTCCAGGAACTTCGGGTCCCATAGGAGGGGGGGGGGCAGTAGGATTTTGAGGAGGATCTGGAACTTGAAGCTATTTCAAGCAACTTGGTAATGGCTGAGCCTTAGCGGCCGTCTCTGAGTTTGGGTTGGACATTTGTGTAAAAGCGACACAAGTTGCTTTTATTTTTCGTCTTAAGGATAATTAAAGAATCCAATCAGAACTTTGTGAGTTTTTGTTTCTTTTTGAATTGAAAGAAGTTCGTCTTTTAATTTGCTGAAAATATCCGTCAAGACCAACAACTTGGCGAATTGGGTCATCCGTCCAGCTGCCACTGAGAAGTCATTCCTACACAGCTTTTGTTTTTTGTTTGTTTTTATTTCTTTTTTGAAATTGTCGTTCCTCGTCTTGTGAAAACACAACTCAAGTGGAAGAAACGCCGCCACCACCGCCGAGATGTCGACGAGACCGCCTCTACCGACGGTTTCCGAGTCGAAACAAGTAAGCGCTGGGTGTGCCAATGTTGGGGGAGACATGGGGACAGAAAGAGTTGCGGTGGGTCCGACGAGGTTTGATGGCTGATGAGGTGGGGTGTGGGAGAGGTCGACACTGGGATTAACGAGGTGTGTGTGTGTGAATGCTCACGATGTTGGTGCGTCTGGGATTCCCGAAGAGATGCGGAGGCAGGTAACGTGGGGCAAAGTGTGATTGATGGTCATTCGAGGGCTGTTGTTGGGCCACGATGTGGAACTAACGAGGTTATGAAGGATGATTATGGTTGGCAATCTGGGATGGCCAAATAGTGGTGAAGGTGAATGATATTGATGGAGACTGATAGACTGGAGAGGTGGTGTAGGTGGAGCAGGTCGGCTGATGATGTAGAATTGCGTGGCTCATCAAGTGTTGGAACAGGTAGGAGAGGAAAGCTTGAAATCAAGTTTGGAGAGGATGTTAAAATACAAAATTTTCAAGGTCCGGATTTCGGCGGTGTATCAGAACATATATTTATATTGGAGGAATCCGATGAGCTGTGAAGATTTTTTTTAACAGATACCCAGTAGTGGTCTCCACACTTCATCCGTCTCAAAACCTCGCCATTCCCACTTTGTTTGGCCATCCCACCACTACCCACACACACAAGTGTGTGGAGGCCAGTGCAGAGGGGAAGCTTGCAAACAGGTGTTCAGGACCAAGGAGGAGGTGTTGTGGCCGGAAGTGGTGTGGAGGCCGTGTGAGTAGGAATTTTGAAAGAGGTGTCGGAAGGCTGAGGTGTGGATAGGCCAGAGGAGGTGAAGAGGCTGGAGAGCTTTGGAAGGTTAGAGATGTGGGTCGGGCGATGAGGTAGGTGGCCCTTCACAATCTTTATCCGTCGGTTTAAACTATTTTCTGGGCCACCAGATAGGGCAACAAGTGAGCAATAAACATTGGTAACTAATGGGTATTTATTTTAATTAAGCAGGGTGAGGATATCAGGATATGTCGTCCTTCCCCCCCACACCTCCGATTAGCACCGTTGGCCACGTACGGTGTGAAAGAAGTTCAGCATACATATGGAAGGCTAAAATGACGTGAAGAGGCCACCATGGTGTTGACTGAAACAAGATGCTAAGGCCAGGAAGTTACAAAGTTGAGGTGGCACGAGAGGTGAGCCTCCCATATTAATCATTGTCTAGATTGAGATTTATGTTTGGCTCAACTCCCAAGAACCCTGCCAAAGAAATGCCTGCCCAGTGGCCCAGTTTTCACAGTGCGTGTGGGAGGGCTAACGAGGTGCGTACTTCAGAGAAGTATGGGAAGGCCAGCAGGTGTAGAGGGCAGAGCATCGGACAGATCTTCACTTGATCCCACACACACACTCCCCTTCTCCACCGAAGAGGCGGGTTAAACACCAAACAGTCCTTCCATATGACTTAGAGAAGCGTTTGGGGCCATCTATAATGCAGATAAGCAGTGTCAAATCATGTCAGGTTAAAATATGCTGTACATAGAAACCCTGACTGGACACAAATGGTCTTGACCCCTGAATCCTGTCACTTTGCAACCAGACCTGGGGCACCGAGGTGTTTGCAGTGTGTGTGTGAATAACAATCGTGGGTTATGGTTAATTAATACTGAGCTGTTTAGCCATATTTCATGGCAGTGTGCATATCGGTGAAGGGGAATACTTGGTGCCATTTCGGATATCACACGCCACTGATGTTAGCCGTGACTGGGAATTGAACTCAGGGTTGCCGTGGTCAAAAAGCAGTGCACTGACGAACTGTTCCACTTGTCCACTCCCTGGTAAGCGGTAAATCAGTGGTCAGTTTCGGAATTTCTATTTGTATGGTGTGTAAAGGAGTCTAAAAAAAAACATCACATTCTCCCTTTATACCTTTCTCTGTGGTAGTCAAAACATTCCCCCAACTCTGACCCAACACAGTCGAAAGGCTTGTTACTCAAAAGGCGAGTCACTGTGGGTGAGTGAAGCCACTTGGAAATTTTGAGACCACCTAAAATGTGGCATTCGTTTTCTAATTCAGATCAAAATATCGTACAACTGAATCTTATCCCTTCGAAAATGCATCAATGTCCTCTTATCCATGTTAATTGCTCATGGTGAGGTGATTCACCAATAACTAAAACATAACTAGTTTTGACTTCAAACTTTCATGACTGCCAGGAATTAATATTCTATGGTTCTTTCCGTAAGTCGCGTAGATAGACTAAATAAAAATGAAGTGATTAAAAATATCACGACGTTTCGATCGCAACACAAGCGGTCGTTTGTGTTACGATCGAAACGTCGTGATATTTTTAATAACTTTTTAAATAATTTTTTCCATCTACGTGACTTTACGAAAAGAACCATAGAATATAACCTAGTTTGTCGTCTCTTAACGCCGTTTAGAGGTTGTTTTATTCTGGTCAGAATGCGTACAGTACTCAATCGTTACTCATGGACAATAAACCCATGTCATCTTATTCATACACCCATGTCATCTCAAGTTACTTGTTGATAGCTTGATGTGCTTAGTTTGTTGTCCTTCTCTGTCACCTCGAGTAGCACGGTTGGCTATGTACAGTACTAAAAGAACTTCTACATACAACAAAAACTTAACCCAACTAATCATGTGCCTCACTTGACATTGGTTTCTCGTTCTGATAATAGCATACCCAATCGTATTTCATGTACTTTGCACAAACACACACTGATGCATGCCACTTTGGTATGATGTGCCACGAGCAAATAGCAATCTAACCCAACTTGTGCCTCCTGTAGTTTTGTTTCACATAATAAGAACAAGCGCTCAGTCTTAGCATTTTATGAAATACACTCTTGTCATTTCATTCATACTCCCACGTCACCTCAAGTCATCTCATTCTTACTTTTACGTCATCTCACGTTACATTTTGATGGCTCGATGGGCCACCACCAATATAACTTCTGGCCTATCACTGACATTCTAGATTTGAAGCTTTCGTGACTGCAAGGATTCATACTCTTAGGTTTATTAAAAAAAAATTTTACCTACGTGACTTTACCGAAAAAACCTAAGAGTACTATCACTGACAGTTTTCATTCTCATTCTGGTAAGAAAAAGTACTCAACCTTAGCACTGAGACGATATACACTCACGCAGTCTTGTGCGATATTTTTTTAATGGCCAATAACTAACAAAATATCCTCACCAAACATGCAACGCTTTAGTTTAGTTTCTCACTGTAATCAGAATAAGTGCTCTTTCTTAGCCCTTCTACGATACACGCATGTCATGTCATATGTCATCTCATGTTACCTGTTTCTTGACGTGATGGGCCACCAACAAAGAACGTAACTGAACTTGCGCCACTCACTGCAGCTGCAGTTTAATTTCTCATCCTGATAAGACTGTACACAACATTAACCCTTAAACAATACACACCCAATGTCGTTTCCTTCATGTTACAGTGCGTGGTGACATGATGGGCCCCGACGACTAAGCACTATAATCTAACCAAACACGTGTCCCTCACTGAACTTTAGTTTATCCTTCTCACGAGAATGGAAGTGCTCAATCTTAGCCCCTTTGACAATACACCCGTGTCATCTCTTGCATACACCCATGTAATCTCATGTTACGTTTCGATGGCGTAATGGGCCAACAAAATAAGAACGCAAACCGTTGTGCCCCTTACTGGACTTTAGTTTCTCATTCTAACTTGGCCCTTGGACAATAATACACCCTTGTCATCTGATTCAGGTGTACATTTTGCTGACGTGATGAGCCCCCGACTTGAGCGATAAACTAACCCGACGCGTGCATGGTACCCGTCTTCCTCCTACTCCTCCTCCTCACCTCCCTCCCCTCCCTCTCGGTGCCTGCCTGCCTGCCGGTGTTGCCTCGCCTCCTTGTGACTAACGCACCCACGCTTTAATAACTCATCGCCTTGTGTCCATACCGGTTGGGTTTCTTTTTTTGACGCTTACGCGTTTTAAGGGCCTGGCCCCAAAGAGCTGTAATGATACAATAGTGGCACAATGGTCCAGCCGGAGCTGTAAATAGCCGCGTGTGCTCGCCTCTGCTCTGCCCTCTTTTACTGAGAGTGACACTTTTTTTCGGACTATTTTCGTGCCATGTTCGCTTGGGTGCGGGGGAGCCAGCGGTGAGTTGTGCCCCGGGTTTCTTGGCGCACTGTGCCGTAAACCCGGCGACCTGAGATCGATTTTCCTGCCACGGCCGCTGACATCTAATGGTGAGTGACGTCTGGACGAGATCCGATCCTGGGAGGCCCTCTGCCAGTCTGCAGTAGGCGGCGGGGTGATGAAGTATGGTCAAACAACCCCCCGGTTGTGGGAAGGCCGTCTGTAAATGTTATGCTGCGTTGACTGCTGTTAAAGTACGATGGTCGGTGTGTTAAATGTTGCGTGCTATGGATAATTTCCTATCTACAGCAAGCTGTGAGTACAGTGTTGTGCTGGGTGTGACATAATCTACCTGGTAATGTCGTGAGCGTATTGTGGGCCAGTTCGCTGGTGATGGGTGTAATATTTCCTGTGCACTGCGGGCATTGTGTACCTTATAAGATGGATGTTGAACTGTTTGCATGTTGAACTTATTGTACTTGTATACTGTACCGTGGGCTCGGTGTTCTGAGTGTAAGGTGGAATGCGCGTTGTACGATGTCTCCAGTATTTTGTATACTCAACACGTGGTGTACGAGTTGCGTCCTGTAAGCTGGGGATACTTTTTTTGCCCGGTGATCTGCATGTTGTGTTGGTAGTTGAGTGCTGGGTGTGTTTATGCGGTGCACTGTTTTGAGTGTATTTTGTTGACGGAAACACCTCCGATGAGCACGGCTGGATATGCACCCTGCGAAAGCAGTTCAGCATACAGACATACACGTTGAGGGTTGATTGTTCCGGTTGTATTGTGTGCTGAGTATTGTGTGTTTAACATGTTGGCTTTCGTGACCAATATCATCCATAATACAGGGTTTTTTGTTGGGTTAGATCGCGTAAAGATATAAATGTTGTCGTTAAATTTGCTACCACCGGACAGCCAATTAGTAAGGTTTGTCACGTAAACAGAACATGCAAATTGTTTACAAGTAAAGCACACCAGGTTAAACGTCGTACTCAGATTGTAAATGTTGTGGCTTGGCTCTCCAACACACCGGTTAGTGCTGTACTAGTGACGAATTGGCCACGTTCTGTTTACGTGACAAGCCTTACTAGTTGGCTGTGTCGGGTGGTGGCGGGTTTAACGACAACATTTATATCTTTACGCGATCTAACCCAATACACATGTATTGTAGATGGGTATTGTGTGTTTTGGGCTGTGTTGTGATGTGGACTCTGATGAGTGGGCCGAGTGTGAGATGTTCTGCGTGATACTGTGCACTATATCCAGCAATGGGCTGTGTGTTGTTGGTTGTACTCTTTGGGATGTACTGTCTGGAATCGTGTGCCGAGCCTATTTCTGTGCCGGGTGTTTTGTGCGTCGGGCCTAGTGTGTTGGCTGTACCGAGTATTGGATGGACTTTGTCTTGTACAGAGCACTGTGGCTGAGTTGTTCTGTTTGATGGGTGCACTCTTATTGGGTGTATCCAATCTTGGGTGTTCTGCATGCTGGCTGTAGTGTGGGCTGGCTCTGTGTTGTATGTTCAATTATAGCTTCTGCGTATTCACCGTGTCACGTGTACCATCTTCTGCGTGCATTCTGTTAAGTATTCACGATGCAGAGTTGTCGCTGTACAGCATTGTGGGTATACGATGCACCGTATATCCTGTCGTCGTGTGTGCCGGGTGTTACACTGTTGGATGATGTTATTAAGTGCTGGGTGTCTCCTACTGGTTGTGTAGAGTGTGCAGGGCTCCAACGTGTGTATTCAGTGTGTTTACTGTTCCGTCTGTGTGGGTGTTGGAGCATCCTGCTGGGCGTTAAGTGTGCGCGTGGTGTGCCCGTGCGGTGTTACTGTGCCTGACTGTGGCACGGCACTAAATGTTCTTTGTTGTTGGGTGTTCCGCGTTAGGGCGGGTACACTACTACACAGGTATTCTGTCGTCTGCTGTATTGCTCGCCCGCTGTTCAGTGCGTTGCTGTATTTCCTGAGAGTGTGCTTGCTATCGTTGCCCGTCGCTGCTGCCAAGTAAATTACTTTGGTGTGGATACAGGACGCGACTCCCTGTCGTGTCCCCCACACCACCACCCCCACGTGTGTGTGTTTGTGTGCGCGTCTTCCGTCGTGTGTTTGAGATAATAACTTTTGCACCCTCGTGTTAAATGGAACGGCGCTCGATCCTCAGCGGCCGTTTGCCCAGCCATAGTTTGCCTTTACAGTGGCCGGTTGGCTGACTGGAAGGAAAGAAATAAAGAAACACACGAATGTTGGGACACCACTAGAGTAGCCGAACCAGCTGGGTCTTTCCCCAACCCCATGGAGCCGAGCTTTGGACGTTTTTTGGTCGTGCAAGCGCCGGCTGTGGGGCCGGTAACGTGTCCGGGGTTTCTGGGGGGGTCACGAGTACTCATTGGGGGTCATGGGGCCCAGTTATAATGAGAACTGAGTGACCAGTGTCAACAGCGCTGATGCTGTTTGCCTGTGAGACTCTGGCCGATGGGACAGTACAACGTCCCCATATCCACCCTCGCTAATTGACCACCCATGTCCCCAACGCTGTGTGCGCAGTGGTGTCTGTAACTGTCATTCTCTACAGATGTTCACAATGCTGCCTTCTTCACTTGCAGTAGTATTGTTGTAAAAGTTGCATACATTCGCTCACTTCTGAAGCACAGCAAGGCATTTCCCCCTTGTTTAAAGGAGTGTTTTGAAAGGAGCATTTTTAGTCCAGTGACCTATTTTTTCACAGTGTAACTAATATTCTACGGTGGTTCATATATCTCATCATTTCACATGTCCGTCTATGCCTCAATTCCCAGTGAGTCAGATAGGCGACGTTGTACTGCACTGAAGAAAACTAATTCTGTGGTAGTTGGACATGTGTTTAGGCAGTTATACCATTGCAGCACTGTGCTAAGATAAATGATAGTTGCTTGCGTGTTTCAAGAGTTTGTGGCATTTGGGTTAATTTAAGAAGCGGCCTGTTGTCCTCCCCGCTGCCCAGTGTGCGATTTTGTCGTCTCTTGATGCCAGGCTGTGACACAGAAGACAAAAAAAACCCCTCCCTGATTAATTATAGGAAATAAAAGTGTCAAGTCTAATTGTGGCCCTGCGCGCCTCTCAACGCTGTGATTCTACCGATCGTTCAGATCCTTCTGACGAGGGGTTATAAATACCCGTTTTGAGCCATACGTGCCATTTAACGGCTTAATGGAATAGCTGTCACCGCTTTCCCTCGGCTCCAGTTTTCATTCCGAGTATGAATATCGAAGTGGGATTTTAGCACATCTGCTACGTGATGCCTGGAGAAAAAGGGTACCTCAGTCTAACTCGTAATCTTTGTATTTTAAAGAAAACAAACACACACAAACACCAGCAGCAGCAAAAATGGTCCCCAAGTAGAGTTCAAACACTGGTTGGCACGCATATGCACGGGCGCTTTTCCATTCAGGAAGCGGTTTGTTTTCATCATAACTTCCTCTCGATGTACTGACCCCTTTCTCTCTCCCTCCCCTCCCGTGCGCCTTCTCACCCGCCACAACAGCCGCCCGTCGTGGGAGATGGCCCTGCTGAGGTCGGGAGCAAAGCTGGCCAATCGCTGCGCTGCCGGAGCCCGCTTTCCAACTCGGCAGAAGATGCCCAGCCGCCCTCGGGCCAGACCCAACGGGTGGGCAACTACCGGCTCCTCAAGACCATCGGCAAGGGCAACTTCGCCAAAGTGAAGCTGGCAAAGCACACGCTCACCGGGCAGGAGGTGCGGCTCACGGGATATAAGCGATGGCGAGATGCGGGATGGATCGTGATGTTTTTGCTTGATTGTTCGTGGATGGATTATTTCGATTACCGATGAAACCATGCTTGCTTGGAAAATTAATGAAATGTTTAAATGCGCCCGCTTAATTTTTTGCTGCCCCTCACTCGTCGAGTGACAATGACTTGGCGCCCACGTGACCGCAAACACGTCGGCAAGTAAACCAATCACTTTAAGTAAGCAATAAAAACGACACATTCTACGTCTTGGCCCCAGTTCTACGCAGATGAACAATAAATTAGTTTTATTTCCAAAATTAGAGATCCTTTACATTATTTATATTCATCTTCTTGGTTCTTTCGGTAAAGTCACATAGAAGGGAAGTAATAAAATAATAAAAATAAAACATAATAAAATAAAATAATAAAATCAAATAATTTTATTATGTTTTATTTTTATTATTTTATTACTTCCCTTCTACGTGACTTTACCGAAAGAACCAAGAAGATGAATCCCTGCAGTCACGAAAGCTTTAAATCGAAATCATTTATATTTTTTTGTTTTATCTGGGCCACCACTCCATCTCTTTTACGCTGGATAATCGAGAGTTGGCTGAATCTCTCATCTACGCCTTCATCATGTGAGCTTATTGCAAGACAAAAAATGTCTCCCGCTGAATCCGACTGTTGGGCATGGTAGTTAGCAGGGGCTGGTTCACTTTCCCAGTGATTTAACGACTCGTCACGATTTGGGAAATGACGATTCGATTAAATAATGATTTAGTTTTTTTTTATAATCCCATTTTTTTGTTTCGTTTTGGCCATCACGTTTGTATCCTGCCTTGATTGTGCAATTTATGGTTGCTCAATTGGGCTAAATGTAACGTTTGCATATAATTTACATATCTATTTTAGCAATAATAAGTGATGGAACGTCTTGTAAATGAGTACTATGTGTGTTATGGTGAGCCTAGGGATCTCCTTAATTGATGGGAAAAATCACATGTAAGAACATGTCATTTTGCGTTTCCACAAACAAATAAGAATATATTGTAGTCCATTGGCCTATTGGCTTTCCAGACCAATATTATCTCGAAGCATTTGTTTAAGCAAGAAAATGCTCGACCGTTTTTGAACTTCTGGGTCTCATCAGCAGGATTTGGGCTTGTTAAATAATGGATTGTCACATGTCTAGCCAGCTCGTGTGAGTGCTTTTTTTTCTCAAGTCTTTTTTTTTTTAAAGTTGTCCAACAGACGTTGCCGCTGCTTAGTGCTAGCTTTTATAGAGTGGTTTAAGACAAGACAGCTTCCTGTTTTTGTTGTTAATTACTTGGAATGTAACGTTTCACACCCCCTCTGGCGATTCAATGAATTGTCGTGTTTCACCGTTGCGATTTCATTCGAGAATCAATTTGTTTTAAGTTTTCGCTGAATGGCAGCACCTCTTGTGGCTGCAGGGATTACTTTATCTCGTACTGAATGATAGCAACTCTAGTGGCTGCGGGAATGATGTGAGCACATTACACATAAAACATGAACCTGTAAAAAAAAATGTTGATTCTGAATACACGTTAATTTAACACGTAGTCTTCCGCGATCAATATCCATAATAAAGTTTTTTTTTGGATTAGATCTTGTCAATATAAATGTGTCGTTAACCCGCCACCACCCGACACAGCCAATTTGTAAGGTTTGTTACGTAAACAAAACGTGCCAATTAGTTACGAGTTCAGCACACCCGTTTGTTGGTTACTCTCCTGTAAGTAAGTAATTGGCATGTTTTATTTATGTGACAAACCTTACTAATTGGCAGTATCATGTGGTGGTGGCTGAACGACACATTTATATTTACGTTATCTAACCCAAATGCAAATCCTTTTATGAATGCACGTGGATTGACACCTTTATTATGCGCTTAAGAATCTGAATCAATCGATCCGTTTGTCATCAGTACACACCTATTAAATGGCTTTTCCTATGCATTGCATGTCAGGTTGCAAAGTATCAACAGCAATGTCTGGTCACCTTACCTGTGTGGCTTGTGTAGGAATGTTTTTTCTTCATTGTGTGATCATCAACTCGATTTTCTGCGGTAATGGGGGGGGAGATAGGTGTCCCAGAGAAGTAATTGGCCTACTCGCATCAATGTTTGTTGTCACATGGGTACCGAATCACTGACCCCCCCATGACTGAGGAGCAGCAAATAAATGAAATGAGCGGCACGTGTCAAGATATTTTAGTAAAACATTTCAGCAGCTCGTTTAATCTGTAACCCGGGTAATCCAACGCATGGATAATCGAGGGTTGGATGTACTTGTTAAAACGATCGGATGCATGTGCATGTCACGGCTCTCTTCCACGATCACCGCCTGTCTGGAGCGCATCGAAGACCCAGCGATGCAGGCGCTGTTTCACGTTTCACTCTTTTGACAAAGCTGGTAACTTTGGCTTTTGGCGGTATAATTTACAGCCCCCGCACAAAGGTTGTGTGTCTCATGGTCGGTACAGTGAGTGGGACGTCGTACAGTGAACCCGTTGGCAACGGCTACGGATGTCTTGATGGAGCCTCCGACACAACAGCACTTTGTAGAGAAACGCTGCAAAGCGTTTATTAATACATTACTATTTAATCACTCGCAGCGCATTATGTTAAATGCCATCGTTGCAGAAACTGCCTCCTACATTTAACTGCGTAATGTGTTTGCAGTGCACAGGTTCAATGGCCACTTGGAAAGGAGTGTTGCTAATTATCATAGCGACGGGCATAATTTGAAATGAGGCCTGCAGAGAATAATGCAAACTGCCTGCGTGTTTATTTCTGTTGTCGGAAGGTGTTTATTTGAACACCATACGAACTAAGCGAGCGTATATTTGATTAAGGTTAAGCAGAAAAGTGTACAGTAGGCTGACGTTTCAGGCAATCTCCCTTCTAGCAGAAGGCATTTTTAATAACGAACGTGGTGAGGTTTTCTTTATACTTGTGTTTGTCCAACGCTGTAAATGTAGCCCCACTTAATTGTGCAACCAAGACTTGCTGTCAAAGCCCCCAAAGTCGACTTTAGCTCAGTGGGAGGTCACACATTCTCCTCTGCTGCCGCTATAGTAGTCTGGAAATCCCTTGCCCCATTAGTTTGTGCTGTGTCGATTCCCTGTGACCCTGTTTAAGTCCAGTATCAAAAACTTTCTTTTATTCCGACTGAGACTGAACTAACTGCTTTTATTTTTTAATGACACCGTTTCTGTACAATGTCTTTTGAGATGAAGTCACGTGTGTCGATTATATATTCGTACGCATTGTGTTGTTATTCTGCATTTTTCTATCGTGACATCGGTCAACTGTGTAATGGTGTGAAACGTGACGGTGCGTTTGCTTTCCTGCAGGTTGCTGTAAAAATCATCGACAAAACGCAACTCAACACTTCCAGCTTGCAGAAGGTAATGACGGTTTAAACTTCTTTTTATCTTGGCCTGCTGTAATTTTCTAATCGTAAAATATTCGTAATATAAGCACAGAAAAAAACGCTATCAGTTAAGGCACTTGGAAAGTTCAGGAGTTTCCGTTCTCAAAGCAATTGAATGGCAAAGTAAACAGATGTATTGTTTAATCAGTTTTCCGATTGTTGCGAGCTGGTGGGCGGTGCCTGCGGTGTAATTTTGCTTGTTGCCGACTGGCCCGTTCCGGTTCAGCTCACACGAAGCGGCCCACTGTACAATGGTCACAGATTCGTCATTCTTCGCGTGACAATTGCAGAGTGCGGCGCGCAAAGTGGGGCTTTCTTTCCCCGGGCCGTGGGTCATGGCCAATGCAAAGCTTGAGAAAACCCGCCTTGACAAAAACGTCACTCGCTCAGACCAAGTAAAACTGAGCCAAGTTTGTTTTAGTTTTCGGAGTAGCACGCCCAAATTAAAAGTAAAAGTTGGGTGGGGGGGTTTGCCCCAGGTAATTATTTTCAAGTCGCAAAAGCAGCTTGTTCTGAGTACAAATAAAAGGTTTCGACATTTATTCTTAGATAATAGAGAATCATGGGGTGGAGAGGTCGTGTAGTCGTTAGCGCATTGAGCTATGATGCCTGCACTCCTTCCCAGTTGCAGTTAACATTATTGATGGGTGACATCCGAAACAAACCTGGCCTCACCAATCCGCACTGACCGGCGTGGTTGCAGTATGGTCCAAATACCCGCCATGGTCAACAAGGCGTGGTGAGGCCTTCATCCAGCAGTGGATTAACACACGGCTGTAAAATAGCCAACTGTAATGAAGGGCCCTCTGGAGTGCAAGGCAAGTGAGTGGTGTCATGCTGCCCTTGATTGGTTCATGATGATTACTAATAGATGTGGGACAACCGTTCCCACGTGTTGTGCAACACAAATGTGTGACCTTCATCACGTGTGTATCGATTCTGCACTACCTCAACTTCTTAATGGAAAAAATAGTTTGCTTTAATAATGTAGAATCGATGCTTGATATGGTGCAGTGGTTAGCACACTGCACGATGAACCCGGAGACCCGAGTTTGATTGCCGGCCCTGACTAGCATCAGTGGCGAGTGCCCTCCACCTCCATACCTGCTGTTCTTAACTCATGTGGGGAAGTATGATAAAAAAAACAGCCTTCATGACTGACAAATGTGGAGAAGCCTTCATCCGTGAGTGGATTGCAAAAGGTTGTAAATTATTAATTTTACGTTGGATTACGTGCCGAATGTAGTGTTGGTGCCATTGTCTGCAATGCCTCATGAATGAACTTCCCAATGCAGAAAAACCCTTCCTGAAAATAAATCTAGATACTCAGCGAGGCATTCCTGGTTAAATAATTGGCATCTGATATAATTATCACTACCTGCATGGCAGAGAAGAGGACTTGGGTTGGTGCTAGTTAAGGGGTCGGTACTGACGCCTCTGTTGTTGAAGCTGTGGATTCCTCCCGTAACGCCTCGACTTTACTCCCCTGCTGATGAAAGCCGGTTTATTGGCGGCTTGTGACGCAGCAGCTGCTCTTGCCGTGTTTATCTGGCGTCCATACCACTGCCCACTCTACGCCTATGGTGGGTTTGAACGTGAAAAAAGGAAGTGTCATACCAGTTTTTGCCGTTTTTTTATGTTTATCTTTATAAAAGAAAGGCAGCATTCTTTCCCGCTTTTCAAACTTACGTTTATCGGTGGGGTAAACAAAGCAAAAATGAGATACCAACTTTGTCAATCCACTGCTGGATGAATGCCTCCACCAAGTTTTTTTGAACATTACAGGTTATTTCACCATATTTCGACACGCTGATTGATATGGTTTGGTGAAGTCAGGGTGGGGGGTGGGGATCCAGGACCCCTTCAGATATCAATTGATGCTGATATCATTTGTGGCTGGAAAATTGAGGTCAGATGTCCAGGTTCATAGCAGAGTACGCTAACCGCTGTGCCACCACTCCCCCCCTGACCCACCCTCCTAATTAGTTGGAGTAGCATGTGGAAAATGCCGCTGTGTTAACTTCATGCACATATACACACCTTTGTCATGCAACTGCTGGATTTAAGCATAGCTCTCCGATGTGTTTTCTGGGGTTGTGCCACATATTGTCAATCTACTACCACGCCATTGCCACCAACTCATACTGCCCAGCGTTGTGCAGTTTGGCTAAACAACCCTCTTAAGTTGATGGTGTGCGCGCGTATGCCTTCTGTCCTTGAGCTACCTTCTTACAGCCTCGTTAAGTGTCATTGCTACTCTCCCCCATTGTAACGTTGCCTCCGCTCTTCTGTGTGCCCTCTTGCAGCTTTTCAGGGAAGTCAGAATAATGAAGGTGCTCAACCATCCCAACATCGGTAGGTATTTGCTCATGAGTCTGTTTGATCGTCCCTGTGCTGCACTACCCACTCACAAGGGATCTTGAACACAAAGTCCCACGGTTAGCCGTTTGGAACGGCGTTGTGTGAAACGTTCGCTGGCATTGCACAACAAATTTCCTCGCTAAAGTGTGACATTTCAAATTTGAAAACACTCTTGAACATTGCTTACCTTTTCCTTTACATAGGTTTTCACGGTTGCGCCACATTGCTCTCCGATGTGTTTTTGTGTCATACACGATGTCAGACGTTTCTTGTCAGTATCCCGCGGAAGCTCAGAGCATGTCTAGCAAAAGGTCAGACATCGTGCCGAACAACACGTGGCACAACCGCTGAAAACACATCCGAGAAAGCCATGCTTACATTTCCTTCAGTCCCACAGTGGGAACAACATATCATATGAAAACCGCTTTCATAATTTACATAAGATCTATTTTTATGCATAAAAAAACTGTTAAGCATTGATTCTTGAAATCGCGCAATGTCCCATTTAGCCCACGTGAAAACGTGGCCACGCTCCAGACTTAGAAAAAAAACACTCTTTGATTGCGTCTGCGATGCGCCGAGCGAGTGAGC
Organism: Lampetra planeri; assembly: GCF_965212315.1. Lineage (NCBI taxonomy): Eukaryota > Metazoa > Chordata > Hyperoartia > Petromyzontiformes > Petromyzontidae > Lampetra > Lampetra planeri. Next base: position 9,311,739 of record NC_136139.1, on the reverse strand, counting down.
TGCCAACGCGCGGTGTGAAGGCCCTCACATGTGCTTGTGAATTATCTCCCCGCAGTTAAATTGTTTGAAGTAATTGAGATGGAGAAGACTTTGTACTTGGTCATGGAGTACTCCAGCGGAGGTACGAGTGCGGAGAAGGCGGTGTTTGTTCTCGCGTCTGCATGCGCACTCAGTCTTTGCCACGTGTTGTGTTCTCGTTGTCGGCGCTCTGTCCAAGCACAGGGGTCAGCAACCAAAATAACAAGAAGAGCTGTTTTTTTTTTATCCGGTAAAAAAAAAAAGCCTCTTTCAAGAGCCGCAATGGACGTGGTGAATACGAGATGGTGGGTTCTTCGTAAAAGTAATGTCACGAAGCAGCTCTTTCAAGAGCCGTGGGTTGCCCCGACCCCTGGTCAAGCAGTTGTCGTGTAAGAAAGAAGGTAGATGTGCAATCCTGCGATTCGTTGCTGGCTTGCTTCACGCCACTGCTGGTGGAAGGGCCTCCCACCCCAGCGGGAGCTCTTCTAGACTAGCAGTGGTTCTCAACCTCTTTTTAGCTACTGGGTTACCTCTGCTTGTTGAGTTTTGTTTCAACCGTGTATACAACCCTTGCCCTACCCAACATGGTTCTGAGAAATAAATGTATGAATAATGAATACCATTCTTTTTTTATTGAGGCAATACGCGGGCCCGTGACATCACTTTTGTGTCACATGTTCAAACCGTCGATGCAAGCCAACCCTGTTGATTGTAAGCACGGGGGAAAGTGAGGGGGGTGGAGCAGGCCCAACAACATAAAAACTTTAACCATCTGTCCATTTTGTGCGGTATCCTGATTTGTTTGTGCTCGCTACTTACTCGCTGAAAATCATATTGTTTAAGAACAATGAGTTTACAAATGTATTTTATCTCGCTTTAGGTTACGATATGGATTTACATTTTGTTGTAGTTATTTTACATTGGCAGATTCATACATTATAATTCACTAATGACTCATACATGACAATTTCACACATAAATTAGCTCACGTTCCCCCTGGGACATTGCCACCTTAGCCAAGGGGTCTGCGTAGCCCCCCCCCCCCCCCCCCCCGGTAGAGAACCACTGCTCTAGAACGTATTTGGGCTACTCTATTCTGGTCAGACACTTTACCCCACCACACACAGCTTGACGATTGACTGTGTATGGTGTACCCATTTATGCTGCTGGGTGTGGACGGAGGATTTTAGAAACTTGCCCCATTGTTTCAAGCGTCGCGATGGAATTGAATCGGTGACCTCCGGATTGCAAGTCCATTGTGCTTATCCTTAATGAACAAAAATGTATGATTGCCTAGGGTTTTTTATCAGAAGAACAAATTCGAAATCTTCACCCAGCAGGAAACATTCGGAATTGAGTTACTTAATACGTGGATGCCAAAACCATTACTTGGAAAGCCAGCAGATGTTTTTTAATTAATTGGTTCATTATATGACGAAATCAGGATATCAGTGCTGCATATCGGTGCTCGGTAACACATTTGTTACGATGCGAAAGTTGAAATAAACCTGAGCCACCGATGCAACACAACCTCAATATACCAACCCCCCCCCACCCCTCCTTTGCTAGCTTCCTGTTCTGTCTATGACCACATCTCCTTGCGTGCATGCGTCGGATCCCGTCAGATCTCGAAAACCAGGGAGGCTTGAGCCTGGTTAGGAATGCAGTAGAAGCTGAACATAAACACACCTTGGTATAAGCACAGTTCTGATATAAGCAGCACTTGCTTACATTGTCCATGTTTTTTTGAGGGGGGTGGACAGGCAACTTCTGATCTTCACAAACTACTTCTTATATAAGCACACATGGTCTTGCTCCCAAGGGGTGTGTTTAAATCCAGCTTCTGCTGTACTTGGATGGGAGACTGCTTTGCAATGCAACTTGGGCTGCGGGTTGTTGAAACTTGGATTCTTAAATGCATCTGTGCAGAGCTTTCAGTGTTATTCTCTCATGTGTGTTGGTATTTTTATTTCTACTAGAATTTCCTCCCACATGCCAAAACGCTCATGATTGGAATTGTCCAAACAATTCACTGCAACGCCTTGGACATTCACTGAGGCTTTCCTGAGAGAAACGAGTTATTGTTAATTAATTCAGCAGTCTTATTTACAAGGTGATAGTCAGGGTAGCTGCTTGTCACCAAATTACCCTGAGTTTTGCCCGGTTTCATCAGATCCCATAGCCAAGCAGGTTCAAGCCCTGGATACTGATTGCATGCGCGACCATCATGCATGTGATGTTGTTGTAGGCTTTTAAGTACCTATGGTGGACAGCAGAGCTCAATTCAGCAAAATCCATTGTTGTACTCTACATTTATATTCCCACATCCCTGTTCCTCGCCTTCACCGACCTGCACCGACCAGCATGCTGAATCGCGGTCAAAATAAACCTCCTTGACCCGCACGGCACGCGGAGTCCCTCGTCCAGCAGTGGATTAAAACAAAGGGCTGTCCGTGTACTTGATGCCTATTTATCCGTGCTTTATTCATTTCCTTTCTCGTGCTATACGATCTGTTGTGAGTGTATGTTAATTTGGATGATTCTGCCCTCCCCCCATCCGTTTGAATAATAGGCAGCAAATGCAGTGCAGTTCAGAATTTCTGGCACTTTGCCAATGCGGCACTGCCAACAACAACAAAGTGTTCGGGTTTTATCTTGAGCTTCGGCCGGTTTTGCGGGTGGTTAGTCATTTGACGTCAATCCGTTTTTAACCATCTTGTAAAGTTCCTCCCCAATAGAATGTAGATTATTGCAATTGTGACCTGCAAGTTGTTATTGTAATACCATCATAAAGAGAGAGCCCTTGTGACTGAACAAAAGCCAACTTCTGTTAGTTGCGAACAAATTATTTAGTGATGCTGCTGCTGCCTTGGCGCACAAGCACAAATAATAAAACAAATCAACACATGCCTCAATTACACTGTGGCCTAAAAGGAAATACATATTTCAAAGGTGACATCTCCAAACAATTAGCTCATAAATGGGCCTACAAAACACGTAATTTATATGATATGAAGAAGAGGAATTGCCCAAAACGTTACTTATTATTATTTTCTTTTGAGGCCACACATAGTGTTATTAACAAATGTGAGATTTTTCACTGTGGACACTTCCGCTGACCATCGGTACACACCGATCCGCTGCTGTCATCCGTTTGCTGCGAGACTTTACGACAGTAAGTTTTATTTGATCTCTCATCTTGTCTCGTTTATAACCACTTTTTGAAAGTGCCGTAGCAGTGTAATTATTTCCCCTCCATTTTGAACCTTAACCACAACAGTTTTCTTCGACAATTTTTTTTTTATTTTGTAACAGAAACCACAACGGGGAACCCCTAAAACTGCATTGCGAGCTGTGTGTGTATATAATAGTAACACACAAGTATTGGCAGTTTTTTGACAATCAACTTGCCTATCTTCCCTTGTCACGTCAGTTATATATGTGCCCATCTGTTGGTTGATAAGGGGGGGGGGCGGGGGCGGACCTTAGGACCACTTCAGATGCCACTCGTCACTGATGTTAGCTGTGGCCGGGAATTGAACTCTGGTCGCTGGGTTCACAGTGCAGCGCTGTCACAACTGTCCCACCGCTCCACCCTCAGCAGTATACACGAGGCCATTTTTTTCATAATCAACGTTTTTGGGTTTAGATCGCGTTATTTATAAATGTGTCGTAACCCTCCACCACCCGACATGGCCAATCAGTAAAAATGTGTCACGTTGACAAAAGACAAATAGTTCACTGCTTTAGCCCACCGGTGTGTTGAAGCCACAACATTTACAATTTGAGTACTGTGGCTTCAACACACCGGTGGGCTAAAGCAGTGAACTATTTGTCTTTTGTCAACGTGACACATTTTTACTGATTGGCCGTGTCGGGTGGTGGAGGGTTACGACACATTTATAAATAACGCGATCTAAACCCAAAAACGTTGATTATGAATAACATTGGTCGCGAAACCCTACGTGTTAAACTGAGGCCATGTTTGTTTTCTTCTTGTCATTGTGGAGGCAGCAGTCTGTTTCTGCGTGGTTCTCACAACTGGAGTTTTAACGAAGCAACGAGGAAATACGCTTATCGCCTTTTGAGGACAGGTGCAGAAACAGCTGGTAGGAATTCGATTGCAGAGTAGGGTAAGCAGCTTGGAATTTTCAAGTTTTATTTTGTTTAACCAGCTGAGAAATCAGGACACCAGGATGCATCTCATTTGCAAGGGTGACTTGGATTGCCGGTATGATGTAAAAAAGCACAAATCAAAATCGGAATTAAAAACCATACAACTTTCACTGAAGGAATTGAAAATATTGCAAACATAATTACCTGCAGTGCAAATCGGCTTGTGCAGATTACCTCCAAGGAAGAGCCAAATAGAATAGAAAGTGCCCACTTGTTAATTTGATCGATAAGAGGAAGTTGTGATGGATGAAGGAAGGTAGGTTACTCAGACGGGCATTGGAGTGACACTCGAAGGTCGGTAATCGAGGGGAAGATGTGAAGTCAGTCGGTGGGGAGGACTAAGAGCATTCTTTGGAAGGCAGAAGTTGAATGTGCAATAGTTGACAGCCCTATCAGAAGGAAGGAAGCAATGATGATGTTTGGTGCCATCAACAGCAGTGACAATGGTGACCTTTTGACCTTACATGCATCTCCAAATAACATTTCAGTGCACTATTTTTACCTTTCACAATATTTTACATGACATTGAATAAAAGTAAATTCTCCCCTTGCAGCATTCACCATTGCAATCATTGTTGGCCATTATAAAATCCACTGCTGGATGAAGTCCTCTCTCCAAGCAGACTGCCCTACTCTCACGGTCCGGCGATGTACAACAATCCATCTCGCGCATGGACCGAGTTAATTTTTGCGGTGGACACACCTTTTTGGGCTTGTCGCCTTAAGTTGGCTGCAACTCCCATCATTAGTGTCCTGCCCAAGCCCACTTACCTCTCTTGGCACATGTTCTCTAATCCGTGTGTTCCTCTTTCTCTCTCTAAGCCTAATTCCAAGGCGTGCACTGCTCCATGCTTCTTGCAGCACTTTTAATTGTCAATGGACACCTGCTGTTCAGCTGTGATTGTTGATGCTGCTGTAGTTGCCATCCTAATGCCTCCCCCCCCCGTCCTCCTCCACTTCCGTCTGTTGCGTGCACAGGGGAGGTGTTTGACTACCTTGTAGCACACGGTCGGATGAAAGAAAAGGAGGCACGGGCCAAGTTTCGGCAGGTAAGAGAAAGCCCCCCTTTGCAACCTCGCCGTGCGTTTTGGCCTTATTGCCTATGCAGTTTTAATTTATTCAACGTTTAGGGCAATGGTTCATTGCCAGAATCATCACCCTTCTATACTTTTAACAATCCCTTTTCATGATTCCAACTCGCCAAGTTTTGTTTTGATTGTGCTTGGGCACCACTGCTGTTGCAGTATCACCAACTAATTTGTTTTGTTCAAATGTAGGTAAATTGTTTAATTGGAATAGTGTTCTGTGAATGCACTGAATGCTGGTTATACCGGGTGTAGCATTATTATAGTTCCACATTAAGGTATTGGCGAGTGACCACGTTAAGGTAGTGAGGCCATAATCACACAACGGTGGTGGAAGCTGCGGTTATAATGTACTCGGCACGGTGTTATTTTTAGTTTCATGATAATTAATTAGTTGCTGTTTTTACTCTGTTCCGTGTGCATCAATTTAGTGTTATTTCTGTCCGTGATGGAAGCATCGTTTTGTTCAGTTCTCATTCTGGTTGTAGAAATTTTCGCTTCCAATTCTCTTCGACCAATATAAGTCTTAGTTCCAGCCATTGTTAAACTGTTCGAGGATTTCATAATAACAGTGATTAGGCCTACCAGAATTGATTATAATTCTGGTAGGCCTAAAGCGGAAAGTTTGGTTTCGATTTGTACAGTGTGTACAATGAATGAATGTTATAGGGACCTCATTTATGACGCAGACCAATTAAACTCAATTAAACTCAACTCGGTGTTGTGTCACACGTTCCCGTTCCGTTCTTGTGACTTGCTGAGATTGAACGTTCGGTCACGGTTCTATGTAGGCTCTGCAAAAAAAATATCACGCTTCTCATTCGAGTTCCCATTCATAAAATGCACAGCTTTAAGTTCGTTCGCAACAATAGCATCAGTTGTGAAAATTTGTTGCATTTCCAGTTGCTGTCCAATGATCGTTTTTTAATTCTCTGGATGCTGGCCACATTTTCAGTTTTCATTTTTCATTTATTTGGAATAGCCCTGTGAGTTATTCGGCTCTTGAATCGGGTGCAACCGCAGCAAACAAAATAGCATGATATGGTCACTCTGACCAAAAGGTGTTGATGTGGCTTAATTGTAACCGGTTGCTTAGCGTGGCTGGCATGGGCCTTGATGCAAGAAATTATGCGGGTTGGGGGGGGGGTGTGGGAAACCTGTAGCTTGGTGCCCGGGGGCCTGGCCCAGTTGCACAGCCTGAACACTCACGAAGCCACGTCACCGTGTGTGTGACTCACGCGTCGGGATTTTATCTCGTGTGCAGATCGTCTCAGCCGTGCAGTACTGTCATCAGAAGCACATCGTACATCGAGACCTGAAGGTACGGACGGGGCCAGTCCAAGCCCGCTGCTTTTATTCTCCCGCGCTCACCTTCGCTGCTGGACCATATCTTTTTGCTTACCCCCCCTGGTGTGCCCCTTTGCTCCAGCAATTAGAGCCTCCTGTCAAATCTCCCAGGCAATCTTCGCTTGGTGGGAGGTCATTCCTCCTTGCGCCGCCGCCCCTGTTTGTGTAGATTTGACCGGCCACCCTTGGCTATCTACACCGCACGCACAAACCTTCTCCGTGGTCAAGGCCAAGCTCCAAGGCCTTCGTATCCTCTGGCTATGACTCACCGCCTGTTTATTACCTGCTTTCTATTCAGAACCATTATTTTATTCGTATTATTTCGTATGGACTTCTTGATTCCAAAAATCTTGAGTCTGAAGGCGGTTTTTCTGGAGGGTCCAGCCAAGTTTTCAGAGGTAGGGGCCGATGTTGCTACTTGGAATTCCAATTGAGTAATATCAGAGACATTTTGCAGCATTTGGATGTTTTTGGCCAATACCGGTCACATTACATGTTTTTTTTTTTAGCTATGGGAGGAACTGATTTTTTTTTTACCAAGTAAGGCCGACTAAGCTATATAGCTCTTTTTCAGAAGAGACCTGGCCGCAAATGATAGCTCAACGAAATCAATAGCAACCAAATACTTTAAAGCGCATGTTGATTTTAAACGTGGAGGGGAAAAACCAGAGGACTCGGAGAAAAATGCACGAGACCACGGCAAGAACATGCAAAATCCAAATAAAGAGGCGTCAAGGGTTTGAATGAAACCCAAAGACCTCCTGCATACCAGGTGAGGTAGTTAACATCTCGCCATAGCAGTGCGGAGAACCCCGAGGAAACCCGTACGGAATATGGGGAGAACGTACAAACTCCACGCAGAAAAGTGTCCTGGTCTGGAATAGAACCCAGACCCTTCTTTTGGTGAGGCACAAATGTTATCAGTGTACCACCCTGCCGCCTCGCTTTATCTTTTGCCTTACTACCTCCCCCCAAAATCTTTAAAAAAATCCTCTTCAAGTCCCCTCTACGGGAAAATTCTCCACATTTTTTCCCCAATTATGTTCCAATTGTGCTTCCAGCGTCATGTCTTGAGATAGTAGCAGCTAGCAATGCACCATGTTGCGTGAAAGATTGTTCCTCGCATGACATTCAAACCAAGTGTTAAATTATCAGAACTGTACTTTGGCTATATTACGTACACAACCAAAATAATCGATACTTAGATCGAATCGCAGCCCTTTTTTTTTTCCCTTCCAGCCTTTACAGAGGCCACTGGGTCCATTGCCCACACAAACGTTTGTTTTGCATGTTTTGCCACAAGTACGTGTGGTTAATGCAGACTTGATGCCTTGCAAAAGGTATCTATTTGGTGTTTCAACATCTTGACATCCGTTTTATTGCCAGAAAGGTTAAAACCTATTCTTATTGTTTCATCATTTTGATACTGGCAAAAAGGTCCCATAGATAGCAGAGTCCTCCATCTATTTCTGCCATGCTCAAGCCGTTGATATTGCATCCATGTCAGCCCTCTTCCTGTCAGCGTCTCCAGAACAATGCCTTCAGTCCTCTTTTTCCACCACGGGACGTCCTCCACCTCTTTTGCCATAAACGTTCCTTGCACCGTGGCCGTCGCTTTTGCCCGAGGTCACGACGAATCATGGAATCCCTGTGGTGGGTATAATCGGTCAATCTCTTGAGAGGTTTCTCCATCTCGCCCCCCCCCCCCCCCCGCAGGCGGAGAACCTTCTTCTGGACGCCGACATGAACATCAAGATCGCCGACTTCGGCTTCAGCAACGAGTTCACGCTGGGCAGCAAGCTTGACACGTTCTGCGGGAGCCCCCCGTACGCCGCGCCCGAGCTCTTCCAGGGCAAGAAGTACGATGGGCCCGAGGTGGACGTGTGGAGCCTCGGAGTGATCCTCTACACGCTCGTCAGCGGATCGCTGCCCTTCGATGGCCAGAACCTCAAGGTGTGTTTAGACTCGCATGCACGGTGACACACGCGGGGCACTGACAAGTCGGCATACTCTTTTTTTACGCTTTACAAAAGTACTCTTGGCGGCTGCGTAGGTATTCCGCAGTGGCGCTATTCTGACCCTGACGCGTGTTTATCTGGAGTTTGCACGTCTCTCTCCGGGTCATCCTGTTTTTCCCTCCATATTTAGAATCAACGTGCCTTTTGAATATTTCAATGATACACAATTTCACATGATGACAAGCCACTTCGTTGAGCTATCATTTGTGGCCAGGTTGCTTCTAAAAAAAGAGCTATATAGTTCAGTGGGGCCTTACCTAGTAAAATTTTGATTAGTAATTCACAGTTGTGCTGTAGAGTTCTCTCTCCGATGTGTGTTCGGTTCATGCCACGTGTTGTTTGTCACGTTTTTTTTTTCCACGTGCCCCAGGTGCTTTTTCGTTCGATTCTCGCATTGTCACAATTTGGGTATCAATCCATTTCGAGATTTGATTCTTTGGCAATGTAACATTTCAAGCGGCCGACGGGTACGTATAAATAAACTGCGTACGATGGCGTATCGTTTTGTGCCGAGTTTGTGGAGACGAAGTAAACAAAAATACATGGCCCGTATTCATACAGAAAATGGAGTTCCGTGCGTGCATTACTCTTTGACCCCCGCGCGCGCGTGGTCGGGTGGGGTGACCTCGGTGAATCTGCTGACGCCACTGCTGTCCGGCTGTGCCGACAGGAGCTGCGCGAGCGCGTGCTGCGCGGGAAGTACCGCATCCCCTTCTACATGTCCACCGACTGCGAGAACCTGCTCAAGCGCTTCCTGGTGCTGCATCCTCTCAAACGCGGCAGCCTCGAGGTGCGAGCACTGGCAGCCTCCACGCGGTTCACACGACTCTTACGCGGGCTCAGAGTCGGCGACGTACTTCGCGAAACGATCTACGACCACACGCCCCCCCCCCCCCACACACCTCCCTGTGTTCTCAACGGAATGACTGCTTACTATCGCCGTGGTGTCGCACGGTGACACGTGCGCAGGCTTCTTATGTTTGCTCGCAGGAAACGTTGAGAGAGTTTGACTTGAGCGATCCGCTATCGATGTTGGTTGCTATGCGTGTGATAGAATTCCCCAACCCCACTGCCCCCCCCCCCGCTCACTTTGTGAATTGTAGCGATGCTGGGTCACAATTTGGAGTCACGTTTCAATTGAAGAATGTTTTTAAGAAAAAATTCAGACTTAAAAAGCTTTCCCCCCACCCTAGTTTTATACAGAATCCGTTCTTAATGTACTGTTTAGCTCATGGCATTGAAACCGATATTTTAATTTTCGAAGCTGGAATTTAGCTCAATTAAAAGCAGGATGAAATTTTTCTTGATGTTTCTTTTTGTGCAGTTGTTGGTGACTGGGTTGAGACCAGAAACTTCACTACAGTGAAGAAACTTGGTTAAATTACAGGTGGCCAAAAAACTGGTCATCTCAGCAGTGCCTGCTTAGTGCCCTGACCTCTGAGCCATCCCACCACCTCACATTCTCTTTTATGTTTGCCAGTGGGAATTCCACGGGCCAGTTTCGTACAAAATGTGTTTATGAATGGGGAAACAGTTGATTCTTACACATGTGACTCAAGGCGTGGTGTTGGTATCATGACTCGCGTTTTGTGAATTTGTATGAATGAATCGTTATGTCATCAGTGCTGGTTGCACTGTCGTTGCTTTGTGAAGTAGCTCGCGAGGATTAGGTGGCGTTTATTGTTTTCTCAGCCTGAGACGAAGCCCCCCTCCCCCCCGCATCCCAATACGGCTCTCATTTGAAGTGCAAACCTTTGAGGAAAAGGGGATGACACTTGCGCTAAATTTATCCGCCAGTGGTAAGGGGTAGTCACGACAACAGCAAATGTGTTTTCATTTATGTTTGTGTTTTAAAGCGCAGCGCCGTTACATGGTGCGCAATTGTTTATTTTCAATCAAATAATCACGCATACTGTAATTTATAACCATTTTGCCAGTCCACTGCCAGATGAGGGCCCCTCCCCTTGCCGTGATGGCAATGGGGGTTGGTTGACCAGACTTCACCACCGATTCTGTGGGGGCCCAGAACTGTTTCTGATTTCACTCGTCGGTGATGTTAGTCATGGCCGACCAATAGAGTTCATGTTATTAAGGTGCATAGCGCAGTGCACTAACCACTACGCCACCACTCCACTCCTACAGTCTTCTGTGTCGCCAAAAGGGACTGTGGCAGAGGGCATTTTTTTGTAAACCTTATGTGGCGTCAAAGAAGCACCTGCCCGTCACCGCATCGTGTGCTTTCAGATGCGCTTCTGCGGCTGTCTGGAATGCTCTTCCGAAATTAGGAAGCCACTGGAGCTATGCACTTTGAAATCAAAATTGAAAACTAATTTCTTTAGAACTGCTCTGTTTAGTTTGTTGTCCTTCCCCCGCACCTCCATTTAGCACGGTTGGCTACGCACAGTGTGAAATAAGTTATACATATATGTTACATGCTAGTAATGGCAGCATAGCCTGGCACCCATAGATTAACTTAGAGCCCTTACACTTTATTATCACCCATGGAAAACAGCTAGAACCAAGGCCTGTACGGACGTTATCTAAGGCACTTCACTTTGACAGGAGTCATAGAGTGACACGGTCTATAAGTTGTCTGTACTGTTGTCATTGTTTTTTTAAATATTTTTTTTGTAACAAAACAAGAACCCAGTGTATAAGGCATAGACTACATGGGGGGAGTGGGGGGCTGTGGGGGGGGGGGGGGGGGGCTGTGGGGGGTATGATAACTCCACGGACTGAGGCCCGGCCTCAATACTCCTGGGTCCATAAATGGGGAGAAGATTGGGTTCATTGCCCCGTCATTGTGCTTTTGCCTTTTCTTTCTTCAGCAAATCATGAAGGACCGCTGGATGAACGTGGGCCATGAGGATGACGAGCTGAAGCCGTACTTGGAGCCCTCGCTCGACATCGGTGACACGAAGCGGATAGGCAAGTCTCCCCCCCCCCCCCCCATCGGCAGCGCAACCGCCAAGGTCACCGTCGCCAACTCCGCTTCAGAGTGGAAAGTCGCCAAATTAACCTAAAAATAAATCGCTAGATGGCACTCGATGGATCATATAGTCATCGCAATTTGTCACTGCTAGACAATTTGCCAAGTGTTAAAACGTAGTGAACTGATGCAGGTTACTTAATACATGCTTGGAATTGCTCCTAAAGCTGTCCTTGTGCCAAAAAACTCGTAAGATAATTTTGTCGCTCAGGAAATCCAAAGGTTGGCAAAAATTAGTGACAAAATATCAGAATTTGGCAACACTTTACACTGCCCACCGTGTAACCTCTGCGCGGCCCGAACGCCCCCTAATAACCCCTGCCGGGGCGTTGGCGTTTGACGGCGCCGTTGAGAGAACCACTCTTGGTCTCCGCAGATTTCATGGTGGGAATGGGCTTCGCGCGGGAAAAGATCACCAAGTCGCTCTCGGAGATGAAGTACGATGACATCACGGCCACGTATCTGCTCCTGGGACGCAAGCAGGAAATGGTGAGGATTGACCCAACCGGCCTTGGCCTACCCTTGCTCGCTCGCATGCTCACACTCGCACTCGTACCCATGCCCGCACACACTCGCGCACACATGCACACTCGCGCACACACGCACATGGACTCCCACACATGCTCCCATAGACAAAAGTCCCCCGTATAGTCCTGATAGACCGTAGAAGGCCGGCACGGCATACGAGGGGGTGGGTGGCCAGCAATCATGCCTGGTCCACACACTCCCAAACATACTCGCACGCACACACTCGTATGCAAATGCTCTCCCGCGCTCGCCTGAAAATGCGCACACACACCTGTTGGCATTTTCACTGCCACCTGCTCGTCACTTCTTGGTGATGTAGAAGTTGATTTCGTTATTGTTTTCATGCTCCCATTTATATTGCAATTGTGCTGTTGGCATCATATGAGATGAAGATGTTTACATTTTTAAACCTTGTAGCGAGGATTGTTCAACTCCCTTCTGCCAGTAAACGAACTCAAGAGAGAGTGCCCGAACAGGCCTGCTTATCTACACTCGGTGAAACACTTTTATTGGCCCTGCAAAGAGTTTCTGTCGCATGGCAATCCCACCAAAACATTTATAAGAACTGGAGATAATGCACGCAACTCGCTGCATTCATTTGGCCTGCTGGCTACGCTTTAGAGTGAGCGTCTGCGAGTTCAAATCTTGGTTGGGTTTTTGACTTGGCTCATCATCCCTCTGGAGTTGATTAAATTAATGCTCCTTTGTGGGGAGGTCAACCGTGGGATTCCTGTGGATTGCCTAGCGCATGTCATAGGAATGTGGAATTTACCCAACCAGCTGAGGTTTGTGAACAGAATATGAGCACCGCTTAAATTCTCATATGAGCAGGAAATCACTTTGACTTTTGACTACTCGTGAGAACGCTGCTTGTCTCGGGCGGCTGATGCCCAGATTTTAATTCGCGATCCTAGCAGTACCGGCTCGGTGCTCTGATAGAGGTTTCCCTCGCTTTACACGGGTTTGGTTTGTGCCATTTCCCAGTAAATGCGGCCAATCTTTTTCTACCCAAACTTACCTCTGCTGTGTGGTTTAAATTCACTTACATGGAGTTATGCGGTCGGTGCTTGGGACGGCACTGCGTGTGTGTCCTGTACTGTACACGCTACACGGCAGGCAGCTGTGTCGTGCAGTTTCGCTTTGTCCGCGCCCTGTTGTTTGAACGCATCTACCGCGTAAAGCGAGGCTAAACGCGTGCGTCCATTATGAAGCCACCCCCAAGCCACCCTTGCCATCTCCATGGAAAACACGATGCAAGTTTTTAGATTTGTGTAGCGTCGAACTGCAGCGGTATCTCAAAACGCCGCCGTGGTGGTGTAGAGGTTGTTTGCGTAGTCTGACCCGCGTCCGCGCGTGCGCGCGCGCGCACACACGCCCAGTACTTTGGTAGGTGCAAAGTTTGTCTTGGCTGTGTATGTTGAACCTTGTGGGGGAGCAGTAGTGTAGTGGTTGGTGCATTCCGCTCTGAACCTGGCGACCCGAGTTCGATTTCCGCTCACGATCAATAACGGTGGGGAATATACATGATAATTGTTATATGATATAAGTTTTAGTTCCACCTATAGTTAAGAAATCAGATTGTCTCATCATAAAAGTGAGTAGGCCTATGGACATTGATTGCAAGATGAGATTTAAATATTTGTACGTTTGAAGAATTCATAAACACGTCGTAGCTGTGACGTACAGTTAAACTGTAACTCCGTGTTGTGACCTCAACCGTGCAATAATGTTATATTAGTATCTTATTGTTCTTTAAATAGGTTGTACTTTTATTTCCAGTCCTGTTCTACTTCTGACAAAATCACGTTGCCCTCCTAGTTCCCGTTGTAACGGAATGCTTCCCTTTCCATTCTACATTGTGTCCTTAATGTAACGTTGGCGTCTATACCATGCCCCCTGAAAATGTTAAAACAATTGCAATTAAAATTTCATAATCTCGCTCTGGAAAGCTCAAAAACTGAACGGTGTGCAATGCAATGCGAACTCGCGCATAAACCTTTGATCAGCACGGTTGGCTATGTACAGTACGAAAAAAGTTAAACGTTCATATAACATACATCTAAAACGTCACGCAGTCGCAGTCCCAGTTGGGTGCTGCATTCTAACGACTGCAGTGTTGCATTGCACGTTTCAAAATGGGCTCGTGATTTTTTTGTGGTTCTGTGATGTTTATTAACCTTCTTAATTAAAAAAATATCATTATAAGGTGCAAAATGGGTTTTAATGTGCTCTAAATGGAAATAACTCCACTTTGTTAAAACTAATATATATATGTTACTGGGGACACCCCTAACCTGAATTACCCTGGTATTTCAAGGACACTACTTCTAGTTCTCCCAAATTAATGCAGTTTTTGCTTCTGGTTATGTTAATGAACCCCATAGCTTTCAGTTGTAGTTAATGTTAATGAAAGGCGTAGTTTTCAGTTGTAGTTAACGTAAATGAAATGCATAGCTCTTGATACTAGTTATTGTTAATGAACTCGATAGCTCTCCTTTCCGGTCAACGTCAATAAAGTGCATGGCCTGCGGCTCTTTGTTTTTAACAAAAAAAATAAACACGCGGCCTTCCGGTTAATCGGTTAACGGCGGCGGTGATAACGCCGGTTCTCCCGCGCAGGGCGACGGCAGCGAGTCGGGCAGCACGCAGTCGCTCTCCATGAAGCCACGCGCCAGCAGCGACGTGCACAACGGCAGCTCGGGCTCGGCGGCGGCGGCGCACGGCAAGGTGCAGCGCAGCTCGTCAGCCGCGCAGAAGCAGCACCGCCACGGTGAGAGGGGGTGGGGGGCGGGGGCGGCGTGACCGCCAACGTCCGCCGCGCTGCTAGTGGCGCCGGCGGCGTAAGAAGAAACGAACGGGAATAATGTTTGGCACGTGTGTATGACGTCGTTCGGCCGTATCCAGTGACGTAGTGTGGCCGGCATGTACCCATTCCCGGGCACCATCACCGAAAGCGGGGTAATGTCACGCTTGTGTACATCCTCGTGAGAGGTGGTGGCTGTTTGGGGAGGCTTTCAACCAGCAGTGGATTGACGATGGCTGGTGGTGATGGTGTACATGTGCAACCACTTTCAATGACATGCTCATTGTTGGCATGTGCCCGGCCTACAGCGCAATCGGCAGAAGAAATTATCTGATTAGTGTTACACATTTCCAGCGCTTTCTGTCAGTCCGCTGCTGGATGAGGGCCTCCTGATGCCAGATCATGGGGGTTATTTGGCCCCCATGTTGGTCAGTGTGGGTTATTGAAGGGGGACCTCGGCACCTGTCCAGATATAATTCACCATTGATGTTAGCCGTGGCCAGGAATCAAACACCGGTATCCCGGTTCATCGCACGATGACACTGAGCACTGTGCCACTGCTCCCAGTTTGGGAGATGTTCCGTTTTAGTTTTGTGACTGTTGAGGCAGGAGTTATTTTTATATGTTTGTAGGTCAGAGACCTGGATTTTAACAAGCAAATAGAAAATAAGCTTCTGGCCTTTGGGTACAGGTGCATGAAACAGATACTGAGGGATTCAGTTGCAGAGTAGGGTATGCAGCTATGGAAGCTTCAAGTTTATTTTGATTAACCAGATGATGCATCTTATTTTCGAGGGTAACCTGGGTCAAAAAGCAAAAACAACCTACTATAAAATATTCATCTGGCTTTAAAGGTCAAGGGCATATGTCAGATGCTAGGTATTGTAATCTCTTGTCATTCTTCTTGACCATTTCGATTTAAAGCTTTCGTGACTGCAGGGATTCATCTTCTTGGTTCTTTCGGTAAAGTCACGTAGAAGGGAAGTAATTAAATAATAAAAATAAAACATAATAAAATAAAATAATAATACAAATAAAACATAATAAAATAAAATAATTATTTTATTTTATTATGTTTTATTTTTATTATTTTATTACTTCCCTTCTACGTGACTTTACCGAAAGAACCAAGAAGACTTTTTGACCATGTTGATTTTGACAGTTTATCAAATTGTGCTGGGGAGGGATGGTCCAGGTGAATCATTCTGTGATCCACCAACCCTTGGCTCAATAGCACTGGAACGCAGGCGTATCCCACCGCACCTATCTCGAAAGGCCACTTGCAAACCTGTCTGAAGAATAAATAATAATCTGCAGTCTGTCACAAAGAATGTGGAGTGGTGATTGTATTATTTATCTATTTTTTGTTGATTTTATTTGTTGACGTGGGTTAGAAAACATTCTGCCACCGGCTATATTACAAGAATGTAATATGTCCCTTGCAGGGAGCTTGGTGAAAAAAAAAATAACAAAGTTACAGCAAATAAATCATAATGTTGCAAACTATCGCAAATTTGGTAGGGGGTGTTTGTGCCTTCCAGTGCCTTGCAGTGACCTGGCCTCCGGGGTTTCTTGTCAACAGACTCTTTACAGGAAGTTGTTACTCCTCCCCTGACTGTTGTTGTTCTTACTCTTATCTCGGCTACTAGCTGTGGCCACTCGTCCAAAGGACAGGTTCACTTCGCTTGAGCACGTAGTAGACTTTAGCATGGCCACTGCTGGGACCCTGGCACAGTGTAGCGGTTAGCGGCACGCTGGACTTGCAATCCAGAGGTCGCCCGTCTCCCAGCCGGCAGTTTAAACAATGGTGTTAAACAACTGCTTCAGGTTTCTTAAATCTCCCCACTTCCTACCCCCATCTGTCCACCCAGCTGTGTCAATTCTTGCACCACAGTTAGTCGATCGGCAGGGTCGCGTGCAGCGGGGTAAAGTGTGTGGGAGTTACCACCTCTTCCAAGTGAGAGTTGAAGAGTAGGCCAAGCATGATATGGAGCTCTCTTGAACGATAGCCCTTCTGTAGGTAATGCTGCGAGCCAGCAAATTTCAGGGCTGCACCTTTACCTTTTACTGCTGGATGCAGGCCTCCCCCTACGGTCAGTGTGGGTTGGTGGAGGTGGAAGGTCAGGTCCAACATCGGTTCAGATATCAATCGGCGATCATGTTCGCTGTGGCTGGGAATTTTCTTCGTCTCTTGCTGAGTCAGTTGTGTAGTGTGCTAGCTACTGCGCTCCCTCTGCACCTTCAGCGTGAACAACGGTCAACTAAACACGTTCCTTCGGAGTGGGCAGGTAGGAACTTGGTTGGACAGCGGTGGGTGTGGGTGGGTACGCCGGAAATGGAAGTAATCATCGAGATGACGAATCAAAAAGCAATTAGTTCGGTTTCGATTTCGATTCCTCTATACACGACAGACAAATAATCCCTAGTGGGCAGTGTGGAACCTGTTGTTCCTACCTGTAATATACTTTGTGTACCTTGTGTCTTCGGTATCATTTAAAAAATGGGGTATTCATTGTTAAAAGTCTCTGGATTAAAAGATTCAACCGAGAACTGTTTCTGGTGATAATATTGCAGTAATATGTAGTAATTTTTTTTAAACTCACCCGAGAGGATGACCACTAATAACACTATGTAACACAATTTTTGTTCCTGGGTAGTAAGTGTTATTTCGTAATTGCTTATGCCTAAAAAGTATAGAAAATTCCTATTCCCCACAAACTTTGCTTTTGTGATCAGGACAGTGATCATTTGAAATTTACCTATTTTCTATGAGAAAACGGGCAAATTTGTGTCTTTTCGTTCACATCAAGTCAGAAAAAAACAACATTTGAATCAAAATTAACATTTATTTATACTAAAGTAATACAAAAATTACTACAAAAGATTTATAAATGAGGCGTTTTGCAAGATTTACGATTATACTGTAAATCGCTTTCACGAATCAGCCCCCAAATGTTGTCTCCCATGTTCTCGTCATACTATCCTTGGTAGCGGCGTTCAAAGTCCAGTATATCCTGGTGGAAGCGCTCGCCTTGCTCCTCCGAGTACGCTCCCATGTTCTCCTTGAATTTATCAAGATGAGCATCAAGGATATGGACTTTGAGGGACATCCTACAGCCCATTGTGCCGAAGTTCTTCACCAGAGTCTCAACCAGCTCCACATAGTTTTCGGCCTTGTGATTGCCCAGGAAGCCACGAACCACTGCGGCAAAGCTGTTCCAAGCCGCTTTCTCCTTACTAGTGAGCTTCTTGGAGAATTCATTGCACTCCAGGATCTTCTTTATCTGTGGTCCGACGAAGACACCGGCTTTGACCTTTGCCTCAGACAGCTTAGGGAAGAAGTCTTGAAGGTACTTGAAGGCTGCCGACTCCTTATCTACAGCTCTGACAAATTGTTTCATAAGGCCTAATTTGATGTGCAGTATTGTTCCTCCCCACAGAGAACTCGGTCCGCTGTGGCCAGTTCCGCCTGTGTCTAAATCTTTTGTAGTAATTTTTGTATTACTTTAGTATGAATACATGTAAATTTGTATTCATATGTTGTTTTTTTCTGACTTGATGTGAACGAAAAGACACAAATTCGCCCGTTTTCTCATTGAAAAATAGGTGAATTTCAAAATATCACTGTCCTGGTCACAAAAGCAAAGTTTGTGGGGAATAATATCCATTTTCTGCACTTTTGAGGCATAAGCAATTAGGAAATAACACTTACTACCCAGAAACAAAAAAAATTGTTACACAGTGTAATTAGGTGGAGTGGTGAAGTTCATTTAATGGGTAGGCATGAGGTGGATTGTGGCATCACAGGATTTTAAGGCACGGTGACAGTTTGGAGAGGCCTTCATCATATAGTGGATTTTATCAAAGCTCGTTATGATGATGGCATGGGGAGGACTACATCCAGCAGTGGATACAACACTGGCTGATGATGATTGTTGTTTCATTGATCTAAGCTATGTAACTCCCTCCCACAGCCAATCACGGATTGTACATCACATCTTTATCTTACAACTTTATCCTTATTCGTTTTGTAATGTCGCCCTTATTCTCTCTTTCAAAGCATTTTGTGCTGTTGCTGCACTATTTTCCTTTTACAACGTGCATCGTCTTCCTCGTGCAAGGGAGAGGCTCAGTGAAACTCTTGATTTTATTATCGAGATAGAGGAGCGGGAATTGTCGCGAAAATTTCATGTCCTTTGCGCTGAGTGGGTTCCTCTTAATAATGGACTTTGTTCAAGGAGGCTCTGTTGAATTACTACCCCCGCCCCCGCCCCTTCTCAAGGGACGCCTTGTCTGGTTTATGACGGCGGTGGTTTGAGGAGGAGCGTGGTAGTTTGAGCGAGGCGCCAGCTCACAGTAGGGTGCTCTTACAAGGCGTGTCATGGGATCGTTTACGATCACAAGGCACTGGAGTTGTCTGTGTGTGCGTGCGCGAGCGTGGAGAAATGGTGGCACAGTGGTTAGCGCACTGCGATTGATTCTCGCTCATGGCCGTCATCAGCGACAGTTATTTGAACTGTTCCTGGACCCCCCCCCCCCTAGGTCGATTTAGTGTTAAGTGAGTATCTGGTGTGATGTGTATACATCACCACTAGGGAAACAAAGGTGGCCAGGAGTGGTGCTAGCCATGCCAAACCACAACACTTGCCCCAACAGTCTGTTAAGGCTATAAGGGGATCTCCAGTTCTTTTTGTTTTTGTCCGAGGGAATGGCTGTGCAGTGGTTTGCACACTGCGCTACAAACACAGTGACTTTGGTTACATTTTCATTCACCGCTAACATAAGTGGCAAGTGTATAAATGGTACATCACAATTAGTAAAACGGAAGCTTGCGTGTGGTGGGGTAAAGTGTGGGTATTGTCATCCCTTCTAGGAGGGCAGGCCATTCTGGAAGAGCAGGCCATGGATACTCTAAATGCATGTTTTGTAATGTTGAGGGAGAAACCGGAAGACCCGGATAAAAATGCAAGCGACCGCGGGGAGAACGTTCCGCTAATGGTGGCGTGAGCGAGCTATTGCAGGGCTGCACCTGTACATGAACCCTCCCTGAGCCTATCCTCCTACGCAAGTAGATCTCGGAGGGTGGGCGGGGGGGGGGGAAACTCCTTCGCTGGTTTCCAACCTTAAGCGGTGGTGGCGATGACGACGGCCTTCCTCCTCTGCGTGTCCCACAGCAGGCGGCCCGTCCTCCGTCCCGGCGTATGGAAAGCGCCCGTCCACCGCCGGCAACGACGGTGACGACAGTCGCAAGGCAGGCGGCGGCGGCTCCTCGGGGAAGGCGGAGCGGACACCGCCCAGCCCGGCGACGGTGTTCGACCCGTCCAACGCAGGCCGTTTGGAGAACCCTCCGCGGAAAAAGGGCTCCACACCGTCATCGTCTGTAAGCGCTCCCGGCAACGCGCCGTCGGGTTTCCCGCGGTCGCCGTGCTGCGTAGCCCTAAAGACGGGTTACCGGGTTGTGCCGCCCATTGTTCGGCGTCGTTTGCTCATCGTTAAACAACGTATAGCGCATTGTGAAAACGTATAGTGCGCGCGCAATTGAACTTGAAAGGACGTTTCGGTGGCGTCGGAGAACGAATTAAAGAAGGAGAAAAAGTCCATGAAGTTTTCTGACAGAAGGACGACACCGCCGATGTGTGGCGCTTTGAGAGCGGAGTGGGAGAGTGAAGTTTAGACGATAGAGAAGTGACGTTCGCATCGTCTGGTTCGAGACACGACACAGGGCTTGAGAAGGAGAAGGATGATGAGGACGCCTCTTCAGGCAGATCGGAGGTTGCGCGATGGGACGTAGAATGAGACGGCAGATGCTAAATACGCCGTTTGACCCAGCATGTGTGTGCGCTTGGTAACAGAAGACAGCGGCTTTGTGTAGCACGCCTTGTTGCACTGGAAGCGAGTGGAGTCGATGGAGAAGCTCTGGGAAGGGTTGTTTGTAGTGCCGAGCACTGTGCGGACGAGGCGGTTTTGAATGCTCTGAAGACGCTATAGATATTTGATGGATAGACAAGATGTCCGACGTTTCGCTTTCAGTATTTGAGGAAGCTCCCAGCAGGTGCAGAAAAACGTCGGACCTCGTGCCGCAACATCCCAAAAGTGCATTGGAGAGATTTGCCGTTGGTTTACCCAGGAAAGTGTCGCCGCGCCTCGAAACGAATAATTATTATCAAGAAGGTCCGGCTCCACTGGCATTGTATGGCATGCGGACAGACCCTGAAGTACGTTTGAGAGAAAATAAATTAAGGGATAATAACTCAGAGCTCCGCACAGATATATTCAAGAATCTGTTGTTTTACCGCTGTTGTGTGCTGCCACCTCGCAGCCCAAGCCTATGACATCTGGTTAACCCAAGCGCTAACCAGGCACCACAACCTCCCAGATTAACTTCCGAGATCCCAAATGATTGGACGCATTCAGGGCGATCGGGTCCGAGACGGCGAGATACGGACGGGGCACTCTTATAAAGCACCGTCAGCCGGGTTGGGTTTCACTTTACCGCTTACACCGTGCACCAGAGCATCCGCCAGAGGTCATTGAGCCAATTGTCAGCTGTAATTCACATTAAGCCCTGGGCTCTGGAGAGCGACGCATACAGCAGGACTCTCTCTCTCTGTCTCTCGTGCGCGCTTTGCCGACTGTGGTACGTCACGTCACCTAGCGGTATCGTCGGAACTGCTGACACGCACGCACGTGCACGCATGCGCGCGCATGTCGCGTGTCGCAACCGACCACCGCGGCGGGTGCCTTGGCGAGATAGCACGCGGCTCCTGACGCCGTATTGCCTCGTGCGCACCGTTGCAGAACAACGCGGCTTCAGGGTGGCGCTCGCAACGCAACCCGTATGAACCTTTGGACCAGACCGCGTCCTCGATACAGAACGGGAAGGAGAACAGGTGAGTTTCCGCGGGGGGGGGGGGGGGGGGGGGGCGTCGCTTGTGCCGCGTCGCGCCTCCCTCTGGCTTGTGTAGTCTTGCGCCAGCGGTGCATTCGAACAATTGCCTTTAAATATGTACACGTGCTCGTTTGTACATGTTTAAATGCGCGGATATGCGCAGTGCGTCTTGACGTGTGTGCGTATGTGCACTCGCGGCTGCGGTAACGATGCAAGAGGACGTTATGCAGGTGTGTTTCCCCGCAGAGTTGCAGGGACGAGTTGTAAGTAATATAAGTTGTGCGGAAATTGCCTACTGCATTGCCATAGGCTGTTTTCCACTGATGGGAAGGGGTATGCAGAGACACTCTTCACTGCTTTGGAAGTAAGCTGTAGAATTGGCATTGTACACAGCAGGTGAAACTGAGCATTTGCCAAAGGCACGATTGTGCCACGTTTTTACCAAAATTAGGAGTACTTCAGCCAACATGTGCAGCATTGACTCGCCTATGACTGTTAAAGTGCGCAAATAAATTTTCAGGTTTTCACGAGTTGGTTAAATCTCTGCATCCCCTTGCCCATCATGTCGTGTTCCTATTTTATAATTTTTAAGGCTTTCAGCATAACCCACTTACCCCTCCTGCAGCAGCTGACTCTCCGCAGCCATCCCTTGCGTCCATTGCCTTTTAATCCACATCTCACGTGACCCACGACTCACCAACCCCCCCTGACCCCCCCCCCACCCCCCCCCCACCCCCCCCATGTGTGTTTCATGTCCCTGCTCCCACCGCGACTCGCACCGTTCATCCTCGCTGCTAAAAAACAAATCCCGCCGCTTGCTTGGGCACAGCGCGCCCGAGTCTCCGCAGCATCGCGGTGGCGGGGCCTCCTCTGTCGTGGCCGCCTCTTCCACCACCACCTCCTCCTCCTCCTCGCCTGCCGCCGGCGCCCCCTTACCGACGGTCGTGTCCGCGCGCACGCGCCACCAAAAGTCCTTGTCCTCGTCGGAGCACCCGGGCACACTCTCGGAGGTGTCCGACTCGCTGTACTCCACGTAAGCGATCATCGCCATCCCATCGCGCCGCCCTTCCCCCACCCCACTGCCCTTGCTCCTCTTGCGCACCGCGCTCCCCTCGCACGCTTGTGAGAACCGGGCGGCAATTGCCAAGCAGTCGCAATCCATTGAATCGAAAACGACCGTGATTGTTGAGGTTGCTCACTAATACACGGGTCAATTGGTGCACGTGCGATTGGACTGTTTACGACCAGCGCAGATTTTGCGCAGACGATATATTGTTAGGTCTTGCAAACTCCAGTCCTCGTGAACCGCGTTCACCAATCTCTCCTATAAATCGAGATCTCTCCTCCGGATTTCATATACTGAGAAGCAGGTGGCGCATTTACGCGCCGCGCAAGCCCCCGGCGATCGTCGAACACGCCACGTGTGACGTAGAGAACGCGCGTTCTCCTGAAGGGATCTCAGAGGAGTTAGCTCTGACCTCCGCCGCCGCGGGCCGTTCTCCGACACGAAGGCTCTGTGTCACATGATATGATGCCGATACCAAAATTGGGATGAAACTGGGAAAAATTACGAAAAAAATACGTCGAAATTAAATGGGACGCATTGTGGTTGGTTGCAAGCAATGGATTTTTAGGAAGCTCTTTTTCAGGCTAATGGGATGAACGAAATGGAACACGAGACGGGTCATCCCCTGGACCGAGAAAGAGAGTACAGATGAGACCGGATAAAGAACCTGTTCTCGATCATCGATCTTAAATCGTTTATTTAAATATCGTCACTCAGCTGGAGGGGAGGGAATGTTGTTTCACGCTTTTTGCTTAGTCCCTCCCCCAGCCATAGCTGTGACTCCCATCTGGCTGCTCTGTAGAATCCTTCGCTTGCAGCACAGCCTTGTGGGAATTGTCGGAACCGGTTAAATTGACGCAATCGAAACAACGAAAATTATTATCTGGCAGATAACGCAACGAGGCCAGTGCATGCCGCCCGGCTGTCCCAACACGAGTCTTCACACCTCATCATTAATACCGATGACAACAACGGACTTGAATGTCACGGTCAAGCGGGCACGCAACATTAGCACGACATGTATGAGAGTAATGTCACTCTCATACATTTTAATGCATCAACGCAGCGATGCTACCCGTGTGCTACACGGTGGCTTTGCTTGACTATAACGTAAAAATCTTTTGTTTCTCGTTACGAGAGCTCAAAATGCCTGCCCGGCGTACATAGCCGAGGTGCGTACGTATAGGAGCTGTTTGGATTAACCCTTGCTTCCTCCTTTTTAAAGCTTCTTGGATAGTCGCTACTAACCAAAAATTAACCCCTTTCAAATCATTAGTGGTTCTCCACAGCAGAGACAGAGCGACGGTATCGGCTCGTGCGTCAGCGCTGAACGGATATTTACAATGCAGATGGATTCTTGCAAGCGTGAGAGATGGCAACGGCTCGTGTAGGGAGCCTCCCAGCAGTAGATTAACCATGATGCATCGATGTATTCATCGATTGAAATTGATCCTCGCGCTCAAGACTAACGCGTTAAATCGTGCGGGCAAGAACCGATTACAATTTGCGCAAATTTTTATGATCAATCTTTGAGCACCTGAATTGTGGCAATCCGTCAGATCGCTCAGGAGGGGGGGGGGGGGGGGAGAGTGGCGCAATCGTAACGTCCCGAGTCATCGGCCACTCCTGCATGAAAACGAACCTCAATGTGGCATCGGGTACGTGGTAAAGTGTGCTTCTGGACGCTATAGAAGCAGAACATGCTGGCATCAGACTCGCTAATGCTGAAACACGTGCCGTACGAAAAATCTAATCTTGAGGCCGTATATTTATACTTTCATCAACATTGCTGAGTAAAGGCACAAAATGCCACGCCGCCAGCAATAAACAGCACAATTGAATGTGTGTGATAGAAAAGAGTCGATACTTTTCTCGAATTGAGCAAGCTCATGAGAGATTGGGCAAACAGGTGATGGGAGTGGAATCTAAAGTGGAGACGTGCGAGAGAAGAATCTTGTGACCTTCAGTATGGTGAGTGCGTGAGTGGGGGTCAGTGTGTGTGTGTGTGAGTGAGTGCTGGTGCTGCTTGCTGTTATTTTGTTGTCTTCGCTGGCGTTATCGTTTTTATTATTTTCACGTTTTCTTCCTCCCCCTCCCAAACCCACCCACCAACCCCATTCTTCCCGCGGCACCGGCAGGGCGGCACAGAGCGGACGTGCTTCGCCGTCATCGCACAGCGTGAGTGCTGGCGGCGCCGGCGACAACCGGAACTACTTTCCGCGCGGCATGGCCACGCGCAGCACCTTCCATGGCGGGCAGGTGCGCGACCGGCGCACCACCACCGGCAATGCCAACGCTGGCGGCGCCGCAGAGCCCGGCGACGGCACCGGTGGCCTCTCCCGTGCCACGCGTGACGGCGCTCGGGGAAGCAGTGCCTCCGGCAACATGTTCTCCCGTTTGACGGCGCGGCTCAGCCGCAGGTGAGTGCGTGCGTCTGTGCTTGTGTGTGTGTAGCCAACACCTTAAAGTGCACATAGCCTGGCACAAGCGCCGTGGTGACGTCGCCGCCACTTAGTGACGAATGGTGGTGGTTGTTGTGGCCAACGCCAGGGATGATTATCTGTTCCGGTCCTGGGCCTCCCCTAGGTCGACTCAAATGAGTACCTGGTGTGGTGTGTTAAATAAACATCGCCACTGGGGGGACAAAGGCAGCCGGGCATGGTGTTGGCCTCCCACCCCCTCGTGTACCGTGCCGGTCCTTCATAGGTGCTCGTTAACAGCACTTGCCCTGACAGTCTGTTAAGGCTATACGTGAGGGCTTTTTGGCTTTGTCTGGCGGTCACAGTTGCTGGTACCACAGTGGCAAGATGTTAACTACCTCGCCTGGTATGGAGGAGGTTGTGGGTTCGATCCCGACCCTGATGCCTGTATATTTGGAGTCTGCATGTTCTCCCAATGGTCGTGTGGATTTTTCTCTGGGTCCTCCAGTTTTTGAGAATCAACATGCGTTTAGAATATTTGGCTAATATAAATTTCCACGTGATCATAAGCCACTTCGTTGAGCTATTATTTGTGGGCAGCTTCTAAAAAAGAGCTATACTGCGCAGTGGGCCTTACCTGGTAAAATACAATAAATGGGTTAGTTTTAGTTTGCTCGCTAACGAAACAAGCATGCCCCAAAAGGCTGAAAATACTGTGGGGAGCTTTTTTCTGTCGTTGTTGGTTTGCTTGTGTGCTTTTAATTGTATTTGTGACAATGCAAAAGTAA
The DNA here is from genome assembly GCF_965212315.1 of Lampetra planeri. Taxonomy (NCBI): domain Eukaryota; kingdom Metazoa; phylum Chordata; class Hyperoartia; order Petromyzontiformes; family Petromyzontidae; genus Lampetra; species Lampetra planeri. The sequence continues at coordinate 9,285,612 of NC_136139.1, read as the reverse complement.
TTTTTTTCTGAAATGGATGAAAATTTGCGTCGGAGTAAGTATTCCAAGTACAGTTGGTTCCTGCTTTTACAACCCTGACCCTATTTTCCCACAGACAGTAGAAACAGGAGAAACATCACTTGCTGATGTGTTTTTCCCTTTGTCAACCATATTTAATAGGGTGTAATAGGTCAAAATTCCGAAAAAAAATTGAGAATTACAAAAGTTCCACCCCAAGTCACATCGGAAACCAAACTGACTGTTCAAACCTGTTCGGAGTCATGTCAGAAGATCCGTCGTAAATCAAGTATCTGCGTCGTAAATGTACCCATGGTGGCATATTAACGTTGTAAATGTTTATCGTCGTATATCGGAACGTCATAAACCAGAGACCGCATGTATCTGCTTGTTGTTATTAAGCCGCATTTTAAAACAGTTATTGTATTAATATCTTGTGTAAAGTGCTGTGAAACACCCTAGCATGATGGACGCTCTATCAAAAACGATTTATTAATGATGTCGCCGAACGATGAAAACTCTCGTTCAGTTACTACGTTGGTCTTCCTTTGCTTCGCACCGTGAATGTTTTGGTGATCTTCCAGAATCCCCGACAGTGGTGACAAGCGTCGGGGTGTTTACTCCAAAATGCTCGAGGTTGACCTCTTGTGGCTCTGAGCGCTGAGATGGAACGTGGGTCTCAGCAGCCGCCTGCGTTTAAACCGGAGACTTTCATAAAGACATCGTAGTCTCTCGCAGAGATTCGTATACACGTGCAGACAATGTTGTGATTATGCCAGGTCCCAAGCGTAGTGAGTCGACCAATGATTTTGCACGCGGTAGAAAACCCATCACGGTAAATTGAGTTCTGTTGCTTAATTTGGCTATACATATGAATATGGCTGTCATGGACGGGCAATCATATGAGTGTGCTGCCCTCTACTGTACAGACTAGAGGTCACTTCAAGAGACGTCACAGGTAGCTCTGCACTATGCACGTAGGCGAGTTACTGCTCTGCGAGAGTTCCGAATGGAGACTTTGTCTCGTGATGCGATGCCAATAAAGCAATCGGGATAACATTGGAGGTGGGTAGGGGTGGGAACATTCTTTAAGCATTATGTTAATGATGGGCAACTCCTCGTTAGGCTAGGCAAGTGCATGCAGTTTAAATAAATTAGTAATACACACAGGAGGGCATATTTTGGGTGATTTGGTCATTGACGTATATTCACTTATATTGGCAATATTAATTGGCACCACCTAATTTTTGCCACCTTAGGTGCTCCCAAATTTTGCTTTTGCCCAGTGACTCGTTTGGATGTGTGAAACGAGTTTTAGGTGTTTGGGTGGGCTCTGCTTGCCTGTTTATTTTAACAAACCTCGATGTCCATATTTCACCTAATGGGTCGAGGTTGCCCGTGCAATCATCTAGGCATGCAACAATTAATTCATCGATCAAAATAGATCCTTACGCTTAGTTTACATGGTACATGCATCAAATCTTGTGTGAGAATTAGTCTTACAGTTAAGGCAAACGAATGTAGGTGGCGTGATAATATTACATATTGGCTAATGGAGAGTGCAACACTGTACAACACAAGACATAAAAAATGAAAAAAACACAAATGAGATCAATTTAATCTTGAATTGTTGCTCCGAGTTACGACACAATATTCCAGTTATAATAATGATGCCAGTGATTCGCCCAGAAATGCCTCACTGAGTCTCAAGATTTATTTCTCAGAAGGGCCCTGCGGTACATTGGGATGTTTGGCCAATTCCATGAATGACAGTGACTTTGTGTGTAAGGCAAGCCCCACCACTGTGTATACAAGGAGTTGCACTGGGCACTGCCATCTCCTCACCACACCGTGTATTTCCGATGACGGTTCAATTACAGTAGTGGCAGGGGGGGTGGGTGGTGTGGATTGCTACAAGCGTGCGATGGACTGCGAGCAGCTTTACGCTTTTGGATTTTTAAAAGTTTGTGCGTTTTCACCGCAGGACTTTTTATATCGGACGTGCGCACGTTGCTTCATCGACTTGACTGCTTTCTGTTTCCACTGCTACTACCAGCAAAGTATATGAGCCGAGTGGGATGGAAAAATTCCGCTTGCTTTGCGAATGGCCTTTACATGCTAAGCGGAAGCGATGTTTCACAAAGAGTAACGTACGAACCCAATTTATGTTTACAGACAGTGTTAGAAATTTATTTGCCATTTTATATACCGGTTGAGGAGGTTAAAATTCAACTAGTTTATTTACCAGGTACAGCCCACCAAGCTATTAGATTCGTTTCAGAGGCGATCTGAGAATACTTGATAGCTCATCAAAGTGGGTTGTCATACGTGGGAATTTATAGTAGCAGCCAAACAATGTTTGTGCATTTTTCTAAATGTGGAGAGGAAAAAACTGGAGGACCTGGAGAAAAATCCACGCCACCACCATGGGGAGAGTTAGAAATCACATGAACTCCCAAGTATTCCGAAGGCATCATCAGTGTCGAACCCAGGGCTTCCTGCGTACCAGGCAAGGGAGATGACTTTGCGGCAGCAGGTTCACTCGCCCCTGATCTCCCGTCCCTCCGATGTTAATAAACTGGAATAAAAATACCATCACGTGACCTGGCCCAGAAACAAACGTGGATCATTGCATTGGCTGTGACGAAAATCTTCGTTTTACCTGAGTAACCGCTTTCGGTTGAAGGGGGTGGGGTCAATTGTCAACAGACTGTTGCAATGTGGAATTTTATTGTAGGAGTGCGGAAGTTCAACCTCCCTCTGGCTTAGGGCTGTAAATATTAAGTGGTGAGCACCGCCGCCGACACTCATTTGAGCAGGAAATCATTTTTTTCTTGTTGACTTTGGTCAAGGGTTGAAAATAGTGTGTGACCGCTGCTAGCCGTGCCCCAGTTTTTTCTGCCGCTCGATTTAAATGTGTGGCGTTTAGGAGGCCACGCGGTTGGAAGGCATAACACAGGCATTTTCAATCAATCATTCATTCATCCGTGCTATAAGTGCACTTGCATCTCCTTAATCACCCATTTCGCCCGCCGCCTCGCCCACCACGCTACTTGACAACACTCGAAGAAGGACCGCTTGGCCCCGTTGACTCAATCAAGTGACATCAACATTTGTTATGCTGTGTATACCTGAACCACATGCTCATTTACCCAAGCTTAAAAGTAATTAAAGTCAAACGTTTATCGTTTACATGCCATCTCACAATTTTCTTCCTTTTTGTTTTGCTTTCTTTTTATTTATTTATTTATTTGGCTGTAGAAATCTGTCTATCCGATTTACCAGAAGGTAGGCCGAGTGCACCATTATTCATTTTTCATGTCGGTCTCTCCATAACCCCCAACGCATCCGTTTCCAGCTCGCCACACTAACCCCAACCTCTCCTTGCGCTGCGCGTGGCTCGTTGTTGTGATTGGTTGCACGGTGTGCCCCCACGGTGTGCCCATGCGGTGTTGCCCCCGCGATATGTACCCCCCCCGTGGTGTGCCGTGCTTTTCCTGCATGGGGACAAAGCGCACGGTGGCCGAGCCTTGCTTTGTTGGGCATTCTGCTCCTCCCCGTGTCACAACGACGCCTGTGTTATCTCCTCCCCCCCCCTCTCCCCACGCCAATGCGATGGTCCTTCCCGTCGTCGTGTCTTCTCCTACGAGAGCCCTCGTCCATTTTCCGTCTGTGCGCGAAAATGGGGCCCGGTTTTGTTTGGCGCAGCACGAGGCCGAGCATCGCTAACGCTACGGTGTGGTTAACGGTGTGGTTAACGGTGTGGATAACGGTGCAGTTAACGGTGCGGTTAACGTTGCGGTTAACGGTGTGGTATCCTCGGTGGCCTCGTTTCAACCCCGGGAAAGGGCCCGTAGCTGCACTGTCTTGTCGACTCTGCTGCCACGTTGTCTTGGTGTCTGGCTCTCCGTGTGACCTGTGAATGGCACCTTCGTCCGCCACGCCGTGTCTAATCTGCTGCTCCGTGTCTCTTGTGTCCCTGGAGGGCTGTCAACGAGGTGGAGAAGAACGGCAGGCTCGAGGGACCCAGGTGAGTTGACATTGAAATCCCCCAGCTGACGTTCTTGTCCTGCACTGTCCTGCTCCCTGCTGCGCAAATAGCGGTGGCCGGGGTGGCTCAGGTCAGAGCAGTGAGGCGACGCCGTTGAGATCCTGGAGTTGTGAATCCACGTCACTGCCGCCTCTGATTAAAAGCTGAGCTCGCAAGTGTCGCGATAGTTGATGGGTCGCAGCCCACCCTTCAATGACTACGCAGGAAAAAAAAAGTCACGTTGAATGCGGTTTCGTACTTAATTGGGCTAAATTCCAGCTCTTAGAATAAAAATGATCAGTTTGACTGTCATCCAACGAACATTGATCTGCTTGCAGTAGGGGAGGGTGGTAAAGTGCTGACCCCTACTCTGTTAGCCAGACATCACTTGAAGAGTTTCTCAGAGGTATCTCGTTAACTAACAGCTTCTGTGGACATTTCTCCGTGGCAAAGTTGTTGCACTGCTCGGTGGAGTTCCAACTGGATTATTGGTCCCATGACTTGGCACTAACTCGAATAAAATTGTGGAAAAAGACAAAAAAAATTGGAAAAACTCACCGACTTCCAGACTAATTGACCCATGTTACCCCCCTGCCTCTGGCCCACTCTCCTACTGCCCCTCCTCCCACTTTGCCCGCTCCTCCTCCCGCCTTCTCCCGCACCGCCAGCGGTGGCGGTAGCCGGACGCCGTTTGCTGAGCCGCGGGAGGAGATCCCGCGCGATCCCAAGCCCCGCGCGCTGCGCTTCACGTGGAGCATGAAGACGACGAGCTCGATGGACGCGCGCGAGATGATGCGCGAGATCCGCAAGGTGCTGGACGCCAACCGGTGCGACTGCGAGGTGCGCGAGCCCTTCCTGCTCTACTGCATGCACGGCGACGATCATGGAAGTGGCGGCGGTGGCGGCGGTGGCGTCGGCAGTGACCTCGTCTGCTGGGAGATGGAGGTGTGCAAGCTCCCGCGCCTCTCGCTCAACGGCGTGCGCTTCAAGCGCATCTCGGGCAGCTCCATCGCTTTCAAGAACATCGCTTCCAAGATCTCCAATGAGCTCAAGCTCTAGCCGACGGCCCCGGGAGATGATGCGAGTGCCACCCCGCCTCCTCCACCCCCCCCACCCTACCGCCCCCCCACCTCTCGTTGTCTTCCCCGTCTCCCCACCACAACCTTCTTATCTTCCCCCCCCCCCAAATGCTCTGCCCAACCCTCCGCCGTCAACAGCCCTCGCCGTCCCTTCTCTCGTGAAATTTTCTCTCCGTGGTTGGTAATGTCACTCGAGCCTTGGACTCGGATGTTGGCGTTTGGTGCACTCCAGATATGATTTTGTTTTAGTCCTTCAGGGTACTGTGTAACCGCGTCTTCAGCCCGCTGGACGCCACCGCCGCCTCTGCTACCTGGATTCCGGGGCTTATTTCACGTCCGTGGAAGTGAGCTTTAATTTCGTGGTGATGCTTGAAGTGCTGGAGAGCGGGTATGTGTGTACAGGAGCTGCGCGTGTGTGCGCCCCACATCTCGTGGCGGTGATGATAGTGATGGTGGTGGTGATGATGATATACATTTCTGCTTTGTCATTTGCTCACCCTCCCGAAGTGACGTCGTCTTCACGTGTGCGGCGAATCCGACGGCGGCAGCCCTGTCCCCCCCGTTGCTTGCGCGCGGGCAGCTTTGCATGAAACGGTGACTCTTGTGGCTGTTGGTCAAAAAAATGCGTTCCCCCACTCCCGTCTCACCGCCCCGGTTGCTCCCCACCCCCCCCCTTCAACAGACCCACCGAGCTAAGCGTTTGACCATCTCCCTATTTGCCGTTGTACAGCGTCGCCCTTCTGCCAAAATGCGTTGCTCTCGGCCGGGCTTGGTTTCTCTTCACGTACGGTGTGGCGGGCGTCCCAGCGGGCGGGCTTCGTGGCCACACTGTGGGCAGCTCTCAAACGGGGGGGGGGGGGGGGGAGGGGTTTGTTATTTTACGTTTTGGGTTTTTAGTATTCGTTTGTTTCACGCAACGAAAGGGCACATCGATGTTGGGCTTGAGCTGCTGACGCGTGACCACAGATCATCACGGTGGAGGTGGAGCGAAAACACGGGACGGAGTGCAGAGGCTCGGTTTTGCTAAATACATAGATTAGGAGCAGAGAAAAAATTGAATATTTTGGGTACATTTTGTAATGGAAATAGGCCTGAATTGTTTACTGCTCTGAGCCTTGCTCTCTCTCTCTCTCACTTGTAATTGTATAGCTTGCTACAAATCCAAGTGAATGTTGATTTTATACGCTGTAAGAATGAACTTTGGAGGTAAAAAAAATTATAAAAAATAAATATTTTGTAAGGGGGATAATTAATTTATGGCTGTGTAGCATACAGAATATAATTTTTCGTTGTCTGGTTATTTTTTTCTTTGTTCACGTTGGGGCTGCCTTAGTCTGTTGGGGTTTCTTTATATATTTCAACACTATCTGGTGTGTAGCACCACGCACAGTTGATTCGAGTAATGTATATTATTTAGGCCAGTTTGTTTGGAAGCTTTCTTTTTAATGAACACTGGCGAATAATTGTGCTTGATTAATGCTATGATCGTACGTATTTAGGTGTCATTTGGTTGGCATATCTATTTTCTCGGTAGCAAACGTGCTCCACAGACTGCACAGTTTGGTTTTGTTTTATTTCCTTAATGTTCATCGCAAACCGACGTTGATATACTGTAAATAAAGATGTGTGATGTAATGAATTGGGTGAACGTGATATTAACGGTACTGTTCTCTTCACCGCTCGTGTTTGATTCCAACCGACAATTAAAATAAAAAGTATTTCAGATATATACCGTGATATTTTAACAAGACTTACTTGGAAATGTACGCGCTCAGTGTTGTTCTTGTTGAGAGTGAAGGGGCCCCTCGACCCCCCTGGGTCGCACTGGCCCAGCGCGTGGCAACTCGAAACGCTCCCCAACGATAACCACAGCATTAATCCCGTCTCACCGTCAGATTTTGTGTTTTTTTTGTGTTCCTTTCCTCCCAATCGTGCGCAGCATAAATATTGACTCGCGACGGCGTGTTCTTTCCAGGCGCGAGCGCTTGCGGCGCGTGACCGGCCGCACGGGTTATTTGTCACCGCGACCGGTTTGACCGTTTTTTTTTTTGTTCATCTCATCGTTGGGGGGCCGCACTTTTCGTGGGACGGGGGGTTTTCCTTTTTCCGACGTCAGACCCTGTCGACCGACGCGGGTTTGCGGTGTGGGTTGCATGGAAAAAACTTTGTCTTAAATCGGAGCGGCGGTGCAACCACCCCTCCCAATCCCACCCCCACCGTGACGGAGGTCAGCAGTCACGCCGCTGCACGGGCGCACGTTTGCTTTGCCGTGCGGTTGTGTGACGACGAAAAGGCATTTTGGGGATTGGGGGAAGCCCTTCTTTTATCAGCGTCCTGCATCGTGTGGCATCGACGTTAACGGCTTGACACCCCTCCTGCTCGCTTAACGAATGGCTGCGTTGGCAGCGGGGTGTGCAGACAGGTGGGGAATGCAACTCGACACTTTCAGCGTTAGTGCTGCGCTCGTAGCAAAGGTGAAAAGGCAGAACAAAAATAAAATGTAGAAAGGCGTTGTTGGAGGTGTGAACGCCATGATCAGCTTTGGCCGTGCCGACTTGACTAGGCAAGCTAAGATGAGGTGATGTTTTGGGAATGGCTACTCTTTAAAAAGGGCCATTGCTTGAAATGTTAGTCTACTTTTCTTTTCTCGTTCAATTTATCCCTTCTACAATAATTGATCGCAATGTTCTTTCTCCCCAATCCCATGGCAACTACATCCTTTGACCATGCAGAGTTGATTCTTAAGCACACTCCTTCTCAACCGACAGTGGGCGGTGCATTTGAGCCCTGTTGGTGACCGTGCGTTGTCGGTTGTCTCTGGTTTGTGATAAACCCTCGTGAAATATTACAGGACACACTGTGCGATGGGCATATTCAATACCCACTATGACGGCCGCTCCCGTCCATAGCAGGGTTGGGGAACCCGTGACTTCATTTTTATCCGACTCAAGATATTTATCAGAATTTGCATCTTGGTCGTCAGTTAATTTCGGAACTGACGCGACACCGACACTGTTGGTGATCGCAGAGCGGGTTGCGGGCCTCGTATTGGTGCATTTCGGTGAAGGTGGGGCCTCGCAATTTTTTCACGTTGCCACTGGGGTAAAACGCGAGCGTACGTTAACGCACGTGGTTTGCGTGTGTTTGCCTGCCAAAGGGAATTTTGAAGTCCTGTTCGGCACCCTCGATAAGGAAACGGTTTCCCTCCCCACCCCTACTCTGTTAAAGATTTGGTTGCAGTGCGGCAGGCCCTATGGCAATGCCATCGCTGGAACGGCAGACGTCATTGTGGTTATTAACTTAATTCCGCGTTCCTGCATGTTGGAAGCTCCTACATCTGGCATTTCTAGGATATGTTCTAAATCAGTAAGTAGACTTTTAACTTAACACCACTGGCTGAAAATGTCGATGCCCATTGTATTCTTCCTCTTGTTGTTTCCGCGTGATCGTTGTCTTTCAGATACTTAGAATCACTTGCCACAATCATCGTGCCCAACATTACAAAACGTAGCCAAGGAAAGTCTGTATTATGCTGTAAAATACCAAAGTCCGTTGAGTTTGTTGGCAGACTTTGCGGTCAGTCCAGCGGTCGGAAGCGGTGTATTAAATGCCAAGGCTGTGACCTTTCACATTTTCATAATGAACATTTACTTATTCTTTGAAATGGGAATTCTAACCGTCGCTACCTTTGTTACCCAAGTGCCCTTCACAAAAAGTGTGGATCTCTCTTTCCTTCCCCTGGTGGCTCTTGCCAAAAGTTAGGTGGAATTCTCGTGCCGTTATTCGACGAAAAAATCATTTTTAATTCGAAATCAATATTTTTTCTCTTGAAAACTAATTGTTAAAATACATGCGTTGCAATCAAAATGGTTCCTTTCTAACACCGGCTTCCACTAAAATACGCCCGGAAAAGTTTTCATGCAAGAAAATATTATTTAAGGGATTATGTGACCTTTGCATCAAAAAAGCTTTACTGTAATTCGACATTTTCTTTTCACTTACGATATCTTTTTTTTTTGCAACTGGTCACATAGTCGTGGTTATTCGCATTCACATTTTGTTTAGGAAACCTCGCTGCTAATGAGACCCCAAAGGTCTTAAACCAGTACTGAGAGTGCTCGATTAAACAAACGCTGCTGGATAATGTTGGTCTGGAAAGCCGCTGGCCGAGTTCTGTTCATATCTGTTCATATCTGCTACCCACAATGCCCCTTGCCACAATGCAGATATTGAGTTGGCATTAAAACGTGAACAATTCGACTGACAAACGGTTCGCGTAATTGTAGAAATCGATTAACTTTAAGAGTAAATGCGCATTGAAACTTTATCGGATTACGCATTGGGTAGGTAGGTAGCCCGCCACGGAACTCGCGTTGCCCCCAGAATGTCGCTAAATTCCGTCTCGTACCGTACTCACGCAACGGCAAGTTTCGCGAGCTTAGCGCCCGTTTCCATTGCGCTCTTGCGTCCGGGCGGGCACCGCTCACCTGCGCATACACGCACACGCGCCTGCAGTGGAAACAGCTTATGACAATCCGACTATTTCTAGGCGGCCCGTGTTTGTACAGAAAGCTCGCCACAAAGTCTGCCACGTGGTCGCGTAGCTACCCTTGATCCCCAACCCCCCACCGCCGCCCGCCGGGTACGCGTGCGTCGTCCTTGTCGTTTACTTGTTCGAGACACCCGCGCACACCGAGTTGGAACGCTTAAACCGTGAGAGCAACGAGATGAGATTTGTCTTTTTTTTTAACGAAACGGGAATCTATCCACGAGCGAGAGAAATTCTAGTGCGTCAAGTGCCTGCAAACGTTTGCTGAAGGATCGGCTGGGCTCACTCGGTGTGGGTGCTGTGTGCCTAATTATGAGGTCCCCTCCCCCCCGGAGCCAGTGGCCTGAAAATTGCTTATCGGTACCACCGGGGGGAGTCGGGGTGGGGGGGGCGGCGAATGCCACCAATGATTGTTGTTGACGCGTGTTATCGCTGGTTCAGAAATACATATGGATAGCAAGGTCTGGTGGTGATTGCGTCTTATGAGAAAATGTCACAAAAGGATACCACGGCGTGCTCAGCAGAGACAATACTGCACAGACGTCACGGCGCGCAACGGGTGTGCTCACAAACGGGCGAGAAGCAACAACTCCCATCTTGCCTCTTGCATGCATGTCATGTGACCACTACATTGCGTCTACAGTTCCATGCAGGGGCATGCACGTGAGCAGCGGGGGGTGTGCGTTGCGATGTTCGATTCGCGTCCAGGCGGCAACCGCTTTCTCCCGTTGCGATTGTGTGGGGGTTTCCTCGTGGCTTTCAGAAAGTGGCCGGTTTTGAGCATATCGTTTTGGAACGGAAGCGAACGCGATTATGAACCGTCTGACATGTGAGAACAAATGGGAAGTGTGTCTATGAAATGGAAGGTTTTTTTGCTGATTGTGGACACCGCCCATCCATGGTGGACAGTATTGTACTGGCAGCATTTGCCACCCCAGGTGGTACAGAACAACCTCCTTTCGTGACCCTTCTACATTTGTCCGTGGAATACTTTCTCCTACCCAGAACGTGCTCCCAACAGCAGCGGAAGCGTCACCCTGTGTTGTCTCATCGCGGGCCCCATTCCCTGCTGTCTTTTGTCTTTGCTGTCTGCTGTTGTTGTTCACCGCTGTCTGCTGTTGTTGTTCACCGCCGCCTGTCCCGTCTTGCCTGTCCTCCTCCACCCTGGATCATGAATGCTGCTTTTTCCCCATTTGCCTTAAGAGAAGCACCTACTTCCCACACACACACACACACGGGGCACTTTTTTTGGCGGTCGTCGATTTTGTAAGAATATCGTAACGGCGCGCGAACTGGGTTGGCACAGGGAGATGTTTGTTTTGTTATTCTGACCGGAGAGCTTCGTTTGTCTCGGCGGCAATCGTTGAAAAGCGTTCTGGCAACGGGCCCCGATTGCTGCTTGGGTTGGTGAAGAGAGGGATAAAAACACCAAGTGAACTTTGTTTTGCAAGAATAATGGTACTAATACAGTTATGCAATTATATTTAGGAAATAATAAAGTTGAACCATCGTTGGTGATTACAGATTTTTAACAAATGTACGTGAAGTTCTCAGAATCCCCGTAGCCGGACGATGTTGTTGCCGACAGATCGACGTGACTGAACTCCGAAACTTCTCCCGAGACTTAATCCTCGATTCGCGTGCCATTTCTTATAATAACAACAATAATAATCATGATCTCACAATCGCTACGTTTATATGGAGGTTGCTTAAATGCCTCTGCAATCCAAAGCACCTTATATCACATTTCATCTCAACCATTCGATGGGTACCCCCCCCCCCCCTCCGTGCCAGCTATCCATGTGCGGACAAGGAGACGGAGCACCAACCGACAAGCGGGTACTCGTCACACTTCCACAATTAGGTTTCCTAAACACAAAAGTTAAAAAAGTTTAAATGTCCCTTTGCCAGCCTGTGAATCGCGCCCACGTGATTTTGACACATTCACTCGTCGGCGCACAAAACGACCTCGCGGGTTTCCTCCACCCGGACTGCCCATGTCAACTCGCAGCTGAACGCCCAGGATGGGTGATGCAAAGTTCCCTCTTCGGGATGTGGTGGTGGTTGGTTGGTTGTGGTTGTTGATGAGTACGGCCCGGTCCGTCTGCCTGTCGTGTCTGTTGCGTGCGTCTTGTCGGCGCGCAGGGCAGCGGTCGCGTTTGTGCGCGATGTTGAGGTCTGCCATGTTGGTTGGTGACTGCGTAAAAGGGGGGGTCTGGCTTCGGTTCGAGGGTTCAATCCGCCAGTTTTTGTATGACTTGGTGCTTTTATAAAGGACTTTGTTAAACCTGTGGTTCGTACGTTGCTCTGTGCTTTTTACTGAACACACTGTTTTCGTGTTTTTGTTCTTCTCCTTTGTTTTGTTTATCCACCCCATGTTTTTTGGGATGGGAGTTTCAGGTTTTGTGAATTAAAAACGGTATCCAACGCTGACCCAACCCGGCTTGCGATGTCGTGAGTTTCTGTAGCGCGAGTGTTAGAAACAACAACAACTAGCGTGAGTGGCATGGCACGATGTGTGTGCCTCGGTGGGGTTCATCATGGCCGGGGTCACTGCACTGAGCTGCCAGCCCGCTTATTGAGAGCCCAGGGTTCGAATCCACGTGTCGGGCTGTATTGGCGAGGATTAGAAAAAATAAAACACGCAAGTGAGGTGGTCCGATTAGGTTCGGGGTTGGGGCTGTTCACAATATCTGGACCACAAAAACTTAAGCTATATCACCCCACTAATGAGGTCGTGGGTTTTGAATCCGAGTTGGAGTTTCCTGCGATGAAACTGTATCCTCATGTAAGCAGTTGATTGTCAGCCCGGTGACCACTGATTGAGCAAGAATCAACACGTTACTTGGCATTGTTACTTTAATTCGGCATGTTCCCAGCTGTAAAGGTGAATGCTGCTGTACTCGGCTGCCATGCAAATGAACGTGTCTAAACAGCGGGGCGCGCGAGAATGTTCCACACCACCTCGTGCAGTTACGAAGAGGCTCACGAGGGAGATGACATTGTCAATGTGAAGTCTGTTCTACCGTTCACGCGTGGTCGCGACGCGGATTGGATACAACGCGATGAATGTGCGAATTGTATATAACGCGATTGAGTGAACAGCACTAAGTCGCGCGAGTCGGACTAAGCGGTCGTACAGCTGCCTCGGCGTAGCATCGCAACAAGGCAGTGGGATGCTGCTGGATGCTTCGAGATGCTACCCACGCGCCTCGGTCTTTGTTCAGCCTGCGTACGCATCTCGCGAGTTATCGCGGACTGTGTTTTTACCCGATACAACTATAATGCGATTTTCCCATAACGCGGTGTGCTTCAACAACGCGACTAGCGCGTTTATAGGAGAACCAAACGTACAGCATGATTTAATTGTACTTGAATTAATAATTCCCCCTTTCAATGGAACCAAGTTCGCGTTTCATTTATAACGCGTCGAACGGCGATGACCGAGGAGCATCAACCATCACGCGAGCTCCGCTCATCCTCGCAGAGGCTTTCGGCTGGACAGCGAACAAAGACGGCCCCACCGCATTGCGCGTTTTCAGGTGCGCCTCTGCGGCCGTCTGGAATGCTCTCCGATATTAGGAAGCCACTCAAGCCATGCACTTTTAAATAGTCTGGATTGAAAACTCATTTATTTAGAACAGCTTTTTGTGTTTAGGTCTCCTTCCACCGCACCTCCGGTTAGCACGGTTGGCTACGCACGGTGCAAAAGAAGTTCAACATGCATACAATTTACAAACCACCCGGAATGTGCCCATTCCCATCTTTTTTTTTTATCGGAAACAGGGTAATGCTTGAATGGGTGACTCAGCCGTGCATGGCCGCTATGTTCGGCATTTGAGGGACGCATAGGGCAGTGAAGCAGAATCTCATTGTCCTCCTTTGCTCCAGGGCCAACGACACACGGACCTTAACTGGCATGGATGGACCTACGGCCAAATAACCCCCACGTGCCGCACAGCGTGGGGGAGGCCCTCATCCAGCAGTGGATATGACAAAAAAGGGGGGCTGCACGTGTACGGTAAAGGAGTGATTTTGTTTTCTCTTCTGATTTATATCTGAGGAAGTTGGTTACAGGGAGGTAATAGGGAAATGGGATGACTGGTGAAATTGACGGTTCGTTTAAGTAGAGAATATGTCAGATAAGGGGAAGACGCCTTTTGAACTTGGATATGACTTGTAAATAAATAATGTACCGAAGCTCTGTATACATGGGCGCTTCAGCAGCAACTACTTAAACCGGTTTCGACTGGTATGGCAAGCGGAGACTGGGTATGCTCGTTAAATAGTTAATAAAATGGACCGCGCTACATCAACACAGCTCATCACGGAGGCGTCAAAGTGTCCCCCCCCCCCGCATTGGCTCGGCTCTGGTGTGCCAATGGAGAACGGATAATTTGATCACACCGATGACGAAACATCATCAGCGCTCTGAAGACTTTCGGGGAGGGTCATGTTACAAGTGGGGTGTTTGGCAAATAAGTTTGGTGTTTTAAAGAGCACGATAGGACATCCCTCGATATTAGGAACAGATATGTTCATGAAAAGCCTTCAAAACGAAATCCAGCATCATCATCACGATCCGTGGGCTTGGGCAGATAGCCCGTGGATGTCCACTGCACAGTTTTACATTTGTTTCCACTCTCTTCTGTCTCGTGCCAATATGCTCAAGTAGGGCCGCATCTTAATGGACCAATCATGACGTCGTGAAGCCATTTTTTCCGAACGCATTCCCTCGATAATCGGAAAATAAAGTTCCTTTAAAACGCTGTCTCTTCCAAACACAAGTCTGTACACGATTTGCCGTATACGGAGGGATGAACGGTGGTTTTACTTCGTGCGGGAGGTTGAAACCAGAGACCCGGACAAAGCGCACCGCGCATATGAGGAGATAAACACTCTAAATGTGCACGAGACAGGCCTCACGCACCCACTTGCTGGACTGCCATATCCGAGCACCTCCTCGTGGCTTTAGCGCTCCACTCGCTGTCCAGCCGAGACAGTCCTGGACATCTGTGTGAAAAAAAAGCTTCATAGCTCATCGGATTCCTCCTGCAGTCCGCACTCTCCACAGTAGCTCAGCCTCGCCTGTACACAACACTCGCTAACACTGACGGCGCTGACTGAGATACCCAACGACTATCATCCGTAGCCAGAGGTCGCAAACTGGTTTTGATTCCTTACCCGTATCCGGCCGCACCAGGTTCGCAAATGGGTACCCGTACCCGGCCGGGTACAGGTAGCCGTATCCTACCCGAAATGAGTGACAAACGGTTACTCACCAGTGACTCACGGCCTACCCGCACCCGTACTCGGCCGCACCAGGGTCGCAAACGGCTACCCGTAGCCGTACCCGGCCGGGTACGGGTAGCCGGGTATCGGGTAGGGTACGGGTATCGGGTACCCGACTGCGACCTCTGTCCGTAGCGCAATATCCAGCGGAGACGTTTAGCAACGACGGCGACGAGACGAGTCCACTCCCAGTACCGGCAGCCTCGAGCTCCACGCTCTCGGCTCCTTTTATGCTCCCAGCGCCGCCCTGGCTCCGCCCTGACCGCGCCTCCCTTCTCGAACCTGCCAGCAGGTTCCAGGGACCCTCCAGATGGGGTCCTCCGTGACTCTTTCCCGAGTTTCTCCTCTGCCAACACACACCGTGCTCACCCTCACCGGTGTGTGTACAATTCTATGGGTCTTTCGGTAAAGCCACGTAGAGAGAAAAATAATACAAATATCTCGACGTTTCGATCGCAACACAAGCAATCGTCTTCAGGTGAGAGAGAGAGAACGCTGCCGAGACGAGGTTTTATTTTTTTTATAATTTTTTGTTATTATTTTTCTTTCTACGTGGCTTTACCGAAGGACCCATAGAATATGTATTCCTGCAGTCACGAAAGCTTTAAGTCAAGGTGTGTGTGCTCTGTCTGTCCACCACAGTTGCCGCTGCTGTCCACCAGCCGCCGCTATGACACTACATGTTTACCGCTGTCGAGGTGCCATACCCTGGCTTGCCAGGAGACGGCGGTACAGCAATTTAGGACTCCACCTGTTCCATCTGCATCGGATGGAGCCGGGGTCGGCATGCGGACTTGCTTGAGGGCTGTTTCGTGACGTGACTTCATCAAGGACCGTCGTCACGCAGCCACCACCACGACCACAGTGCATTGCGCCTCTTGAAATGTTGAGTTCATTTTCCGAATTCGAAATGGCCGTTTCCGTTAGTTTGGTTTGCTGACCCCCGTGGTAGAGTGTTACCCTTTGGCACGCGTGCATGCTCCAGTTTTCCTCCCACGCGCGTGTAAGCAATCGCTTTTAATTGGCTGATAACGCCTCAACATACGTAGAGGACCGCAGAGCTTGGGCAATTGTCGGTATCGCCGGCTCCGAACCACTGCGTGGCTGCTGCCGCTGCTGCTGAATTCCTCACTCCTCGTCCGTGGTCCCTCCTCCTGGCGCCTCTGGGTCATCCTCACCCTCTGGGTACCTGCACTCACGCACGTGGCGTGCGCGAGTGTAAAGCCACGGGAAAAAAACTCGAGCAAAGTTGCCAAAAGAAAAAGGCAAAATGCCCCCCCCCCCGCACGCATTCCTCTCGCTCGGACGCTGAGATGGAAGGGAGTGCGAGGCGCGGGGCTGTGGGGACTGCACCCTGGGGGTTAGAGGAGGGGGGGGGGTCTGATGGGGTTGCACCATCGAGCTTCGGGGGGAGGGGCGGGGGGGTTCCTGGTGGCCAGTGACGTCCCCGGAGCTCGGTTCGGTTGAAAGGATTTGAGTAAACAGAGTCCCGGATAGACGGATCTGCAATGTGTGTGATCAGCGCGCGTGTGTGTGTGTTGTGTGTACGTGTTGAGTGTGTGTGTGTTGAGTGTGTGTTGTGTGTGTGTTGTGTGTACGTGTTGAGTGTGTTGTGTGTGTGTGTACGTGTTGTGTGTGTTGTGTATGTGTACGTGTTGTGTGTGTACGTGTTGAGTGTGTTGTGTGTGTGTTGTGTGTACGTGTTGAGTGTGTTGTGTCTATGTGTGTGTGTTGTGTGTGTACGATTGTACGTGTTGAGTATGTTGTGTGTACGTGTCCGGCAAAACAACCCCCTACCTCCTCGCGGTGCCGGATGGGCAACACTGTCGTGGACAGCGCTGTGGGGGGAGGGCCAATGGCCATTGGCCTCTCACCTTATGGCGTCTGCGACCACCACAGTGGCTAAACGGGGGCTCTGGATGGGTGCGAGGGGCTGGTAACCCCTCCACCCTCAATTCATTACCACTAAACTACGAATGAAACATAAATTTGTAACAAATAAGCTTGTGCCGGAGGCCCCGGGGGGACAGGCTTCTATGACGTCTCCTGGCCAAACCACAATTGGTGGAGCCAGGAGATTGAATCTTCACCCTCGGGGCTCCTCCAGAAACAACGAGAAACCACTACGGATGGCTACGTGGAATGTTCGAACGCTCACTGCGGAGGAGAGGCTGCCATTCCTTTGTCGGGAGCTGGACCGGTACCGCCTGAATCTTTGTGGCATTCAGGAGGTCCGGTGGACCGGTTCTGGCTCCTGCCACCATGAGGGGTGGACAGTCCTCCAGTCGGGGCAGAAGACTGCCAAACAACAGGGTGTGGCTCTTCTTCTGAGCAAAAGAATGAAGGGGCGTGGGAGTGTGGCGGTGAGGTGTGGGAAGCTGTAAGCCCCAGGATACTTTGGGCTCGCCTTCCCGTCAACCGGAGGCGAGGAGTGGTGGTCGTGGTTACTTATGCCCCCACCGAAGACGAACATACGTGGAGGGATGCAGGCAAAGCCGATGAGTCAGATGCCTTCTATGACCTCCTGTCACAGGTGCTGGCTAAAGTGGCCACTCGGGACAGAGTCATCTTGTTGGGTGACTTCAATTCCCGAGTTGGTCATGATGCTGGCACCTCGTTTGGAGTGATTGGAAGGCATGGGCCAGATCAGCTCAATAACAACGGTAGGAGGCTGCTAGAATTTTGTACAGCCCATGGGCTTGTAATTACCAACACGCTCTTCCGGCATCGGCGCATCCACACAACATCATGGATGCATGCCGGGTCCAAGCAAGAACATCTGCTGGACTACATAGTGACGGACCAGTGGATGCGAGCCCATGTCCTTGACACCAGGACCTACCGTGGAGCTGATCTGTCCTCTGACCATCGACTAGTCATCTGTAAGATGCGCCTGCCATTCTTCCACTCCGGGTGTACACCCAGGACCCCATTCCAACCAAAAGTGGCCTGGTCTCAGTTAGCTGATGAAAGTTGCAAGCGAGAATTTCATCATCGCTTGCAGCTGGGGTTGGCATCGTCCCCCACTCCTCCTGATGCCGAGGGTAAATGGGTGAGGTTTAGGAATGTGACTCATGTAGCTGCATTGGCTGCTTTGGGTACGCGGTCCAGACCTCCCCAGAAACCCTGGCTGACAGAGGAGGTGTTCAGGTTAGTTGAGAAAAAGCGACAGGCCCACTCTCATCGGCTACAGCATCCCACGTCAGAGAATGAGGAGGTTTACCGCAGCCTTCGCTCGGAGGTTCGGAGAGCCGTAAGGCGCTGCAAGGATGGGTGGTGGTCGCGGGTTGCTGAGGAGATAGAGTCTGCCTCAGTGGCCCGCGATCACAAATCACTATTGAACTCCATCAAAAAAGTAACCTGCAGCGCCACACCTATTACCATCATTAGGGGACAAAACGGTGATCCAATCTCCGACCCCCAGGAACAGGTTTGCAGATTTGCTGAGCATTTCTGTGAGGTCCTGGGGGAGGGGAAATCCCTCAGCCTGGAAAACAACGTGGGACAAAGTGGGGATGACCCTGCTGAGGTTGACGTGCCTCAAATATTGGAAGAGGAAGTCACCCCCTGTGAGTGGCTGGCTGAGGTGCCATCCGTTGAGGAAGTACTGAAGGCGATCCGGAGTCTGAGACCAGGAAAGGCACCGGGCAGAGATGATCTCCCAAGCGAAATGCTGAGGGAGGGTGGCATTTGTGCACAGATTGCCCTATATGACATCATAACAACAGTCTGGACCACTGGACGGGTTCCGCAGGATTGGAAGGATGCCCTGGTGGTCCCCCTCTTTAAGAAGGGGGACCGCACAGACTGTAACAACTACAGGGGCATCTCACTCCTCAGTGTGCCGGGAAAGGTCCTGGCAAGGATTATTTAACATCGCCTTGCTAGGCACGCTGAGGAGAGGCTTGCGGAGCCCCAATACGGTTTCAGGAAAGGGCGGTCCTGCACAGATGCCATATTTTCTGTCCGTCTGCTACAGCAGAGGTGTAGGGAATTCCAACAAGACCTACATCTCTGCTTTATTGACCTGGTCAAGGCCAATGATACCAACCGTAGGCCTGGGCTCTGGGTTGTTCTTCGTGCTTTCGGAGTCCCTGACCCTCTGCTCACGATCATTAAGGACCTTCATGATGGTGAGCGGGCCCGGGTAAAACTACGTGGCCGGGAGTCGGAGCCTTTCCCTGTACACCTTGGGGTGCGACAGGGATGTCCTCTGGCTCCCACATTAATTAACATCTATTTTGACCGCGTAGTTCGTGAAGCCTTCAATAGCTGTACCGGGGGAATTTCCATTTGGTACAGATATAATGGGAGGCTGATGGACGCCCGGGTGCGATAAAGGGATGGCTCCCTATTGGTCAACCACGTTATGTATGCCGATGATTTGGTAATAGCTGCTCATTCAGAAGAGGAGTTGGAGACGCTGCTGCTGAGACTGGAGCGTGCCACTAAGAGGTGGGGCCTTACCATCAGCCCCACCAAAACTAAGCACCTGCCTGGGTATTTTGTACCATCAGACACTCCACCCCCACAACTCCCAATCGGTGATGGGGCAATAGTGGAGAGAGTGGAGAGTTTCCCATACCTAGGCAGTGTGCTTATGACCGGCTCCAGTTTAACAGCAGAAGTCTCACTCCGAATCAGTCGAGCGGCAATATCTTTTCATCGGTTGCGTAACGCTGTGTCGAAGCTACCTGGTCTGTCGCTCCGCACGAAGCTTCAGGTCTTCTCGACCACAGTCATTCCCTCCCTACTCTACGCTTGCGAAACGTGGACCCCCCTAATGGAGCATCTTCGCCGGTTGGAAATATTTAGGCTGGCCTGCCTACGATCCATCCTGGATTTAACCAGGCCGGATTGTGTGAGGAGCTCACAAATCCTTGAAAGATCTGGGCAAAGACCCATCGGTGAGCTCCTCCGGCAGGCAAGGCTGCGTTGACTGGGTCATGTAGCCCGCATGCCCAGCCACCGCATGCCTAAACAGCTTTTGGTCGGCCGGATCGAGGGGGCTAAATGGGCGCGGTACGGGCTAGAGAAGAGATGGAGTGATGTGGTACAGGAGGACGTGGAGCTGAGTGGACTTGCCGATGACTGGTACCAGCGGTGTGAAGATCGGCCTCTGTTGAGGAGGCTCGTGAAGGACGCTACTGGGCAGTTGGAGGCAGTCGCCCTACAACAACAACGGAGGGTGGAGGAGCGACGCTCACAACAACGAGCGGAGCGCCGGGTGACTAAAGCACAGCAAGTTGGCACAGTAGGGGGCACTGGTGGTGCATCAGCCAATCATCTCGGTCATCTCAGTCAGTCGACCGGTGGCACCTGCTGGGTCTGCCCCGGGGCGTTCGACACTTCACGTGGCCTCAAGGTGCACATGGCCTGGCACGAGCGTCGTGGTAACGTCACCGCCACTTAGTGGCGAATGGCGGTTGTTGTGTTGTTGTTGTGTGTGTATGTGGGGGGTGGTAGTGTAGCGGTTAGCGCGCTGCGCTATGAACCTGGCGACCCGGGTTCGATTCCCGCTCACGGCCAACACCAGTGACGATTATTTGAACCGGTCCTGGGCCTCCCCTAGGTCGACTCCGCCTGAAATGAGTACCTGGTGCGGTGTGTAAACATCGCCGCTAGGGAGACAAAGGCGGCCGGGTGTGGTGTTGGCCACCCATCCACTCGTGTACCGTTCCGGCCTTCATAGGTGCTCGCTAACAACACTTGCCCCTACAGTATGTTAAGGCTATACGGGGGTTCTTTGTATGTGTGTGTATATGTGTGCATATGTCATGGAAAAAAAAATGTTAAACAGGGGGGACAATTGACACCGACAGCAAATGTTGCTGGTAAGCCACGCGTTGGCCCTTGGAATGTGTCACGTTCCTTTGTAGCGCCCGTGATAAGAGGTGGGGGGGGGGTTGGGTGATGGGTGATGGGAGGGCACTCGCTTCACGGTTGGCTGCGTACGGTGGGAAAAAAGTTCAACGTACATGACCGACGACGATTTTTGTTTTTCCATCTGTACGCGTGGGTCGAGAAGGCGTGGAGAGTCGTAACAGACGAGCCACAGCCCCCCCCCCGTATCTCACTCATCGCCCTTCGCCACGGGCGTGGACTACTCACTGACGATGGGCCACAGGAATGTTCCCAACGAGATGGTTTCACATTGAATGCAAATGTGGAAGGAAATAGTCGCGGATCTGTGCATGCGTAAATTCGTGTGGGTGGGTGGGTGAGCGAGTGAATTCATGTATGTGTAGTAACGCTCACGACTCGTTCACACCGGATAGTTGGAGGCACACTGGTTTATTAACACCATACGTTGTGACATACACACTTGAGGGGGTATCGGCCCCCTCACCCGTCTGTCTGAGGACACACCTCCTAGCTAACCCTAGCCTGCCTCAGAGTCCTCCTCTCGTGGACTAGGGGAGGCTATCTTGGCCCGACACTGGTCAGTCGGGCCCGGTACTCAGAGTCCAGACCAGCACTGGCTCTGGCTCTGGTACCACGCCACTGGCTCGAGCCTGCGCGGTCCTGACAAGGACGGCGTACCAGGGGGAGACCAGGGCTCTATCTAGGACGTCTTCCGTCTTCTCTTCTTAGCTAACACATCACTCCCGAGCCCCCCGATACATTCCCCTTTTATACACCCCCCTCCCTGAGGGGTGGGGCCCCGGGGGATCGTAACGTCCGAAGCGCGGACGTCGTAGAGGCCACCTGCCCGTGCACTGACGTAGCCCCGCCCACTGTGCTTGTTTACCATAGGCTGCCATGCATAACGGGCTCTCTGTAACACCCCTACATCACTCCCCCCCACATAGCATGCAGCCGTCCCGGCTGCCAACATACAAAAATTTGACAATAAAGGTGCCTTCACCCCCTGACCGCGCGTGTGCCTCACTATTTTTGAACCATAACAGGAACCAGAACAAGACGCAACAACAAGATGAGAAACAACCCGTCGCACCCCCCCCGAATAAATACGAATTCCGTAAAAAAACAGCCTATATACAATCAGCAGGGAACCCACCACGCACACACAACACATGGTGAACCCAACATATGTACATCCGAGGAGCGGGAAACACACCACCCACACAACACCCAATAAACACAACAGCTATGTACACATTTTCCGGCCTCACAACAGTTTGCGCATTTTAGCGCGCGTCCTTGCAGCGGGCCCCTCACACGGGGTAACCGCGCGTGGCGGACCATCAGGTGGCGACTGTCCGTCTTGAGGTGAGCATTCATCTGACTCCGCGTGACCCTCGGTATCTGCAGGAGGGTTGTTCGGGCGTGAGCCCGTCACTCCTGATGCTCCTGAAGGTGGCACAGCCGGCAAGGCATTAGGTGAGAGTGACGGAGACGGACCCAGCACGTCGGCCGACCCCCCACATGTTTGGCCACGCGCGTGTGAAGTGGGGTTGTGTACCGCAGCGAAAGGTTTTAATCTGGAGGGGTGCACGAACCATCGCCGCTTCCCCCACTTGATGCGCACGCACTGCGGACGTAACACCTCCACCACTTCCACAGGGCCCCGCCACGGCCGCACCAGTTTAGAGGAGGTTGCCAGTGGCACCTGGGGGCAGTGCAACCATGCCTTGTCCCCCGGCTTCCACTGCAGCATGTGCGCTCGACTCAATCTGAGGCGCTCATTCGACTTCTGACGGAGGTCAGAGTTTTGCATTGCAGCATCCCGTGCCTCGGTCAATTTGTCCAGATTAAATTTAACGTGGTCAGCCAGATTAGTTTTTCCCTGCGGCACGGGGATCCGCAACTGGGCACGAACAGGCGGGTCTGGTTCTCGGCCGTACATGAGGTAAAAGGGAGAAAACCCCGTAGCCGCATGGGGTGCCATCCGGTACGCCGCCAAGACCCCCTGAATTTGTAGGTCCCAATCCGTTTGCGAGTCCGAAACTTGTTGTGATAACATGGACGAGATGGTGCGATGCAAACGTTCGACCATCCCGTCAGTTTGTGGGTGATATGGGGAGGTCCGAATTTTCTTTGTGCCCAGGAGATCGCAGACTTGTCTGAGTAGTTTACCGGAAAAATTTCTACCCTGGTCGGTCAGCAGCCTCTCCGGAGCACCTTTGTCCAGGACATAACCCTGAACAAAGGCCTCCACGATGGCTGCTGCCGACTGGTTGGCCAGAGGCCAGGCCATAGGCCAGCGTGTAAAATATTCGACACCCGTCAACAAATATCTATTCCCTCTGGGGGTGGCGGGGAATGGTCCCAAAATGTCCAGAGCGACCAGCTCGTTTATCCTGGACACTTTAATCGATTGCAAGGGCGGGTTAGACTCCCGTGCCGGCGGTTTGCGTTGTGCACATTGAGGGCATGATCCCAACAAATCCCCAACATCCCTCGTCATGCCGGGCCAGTAAAAATCAAGTTGCAGCAAGGCGAGAGTCTTTTGGGTCCCCAGGTGTAGGAGGCGCTCATGAGCGGCCCATACCACCTTACCCCGCAACCCAGTAGGGACCACCAGCCGATGTCGACGTGACTTCCCGTCCCAATGCATTAGCAGACCTTGGCACATTTCCCATGCGTCGGAACCACCTCTTTTTCCCCCCGCCGCACCGCCAACGCGACGTCGCCACCCGAGGAGGGAGACATCCTCCATCTGGAGGCGCCCCCATTCAATGACGGGCAACCCCAACAGGGAATCTTTGCCCTGTTGTTCGATCGAATTAGGAACCACTGCATCGTCGTCGTTGGCGGCAGCCAAGACAGGTACCGATGTGTCCCCTGGAGGCCTGCAACGTCCAGACCCCAGGAGGCATGCACACTCGGAGGTGGTTGGCAAGCGTGACAGAGCGTCCGCGTTGGTGTGGCGAACGCCCTTACGGTATGTGGTTTGGAAATCGTAATCCTGGAGGACCTCCAACCATCGGGACAATTGTCCCGATGGCTGTTGAACCCTCAGGGCGTACTGCAGTGCCGCATGATCTGTGCGGACGGTGAAATGCCGACCGTACAGATATGGGCGATACTGTTGGACGAAATGGACAATTGCCAACAGTTCCCTACGGGTGACACAATATCGTTGCTTCGCTGGAGACAACACCCGACTGCCGTACGCAACCACACGTTCCACGCCGTCAACCACCTGGGAGAGCACGCCCCCAATACCCGTGTTGCTCACATCGGTGTCGAGCAAGAACGGTTTTGAAAAATCAGGGTAGATTAGGGGAGGAGCGTTTACCAAAGCGTCCCGAAGGGAGCAAAAAGCAGCTTCCTCCTCCTGACCCCAGCAGAACCGAACCCCTTTAGATGTTAAAGCATGTAGGGGTTTGGCGATAGTCGCAAAATTAGCGACGAAGCGTCTATAATACGACGCAAACCCAATAAAACTCCTAACCTCTCCCACTGAGGTGGGAGTCGGCCAGGAGCTTACACATTGCGTTTTGGCGGGATCGGTAGAAATACCTGAGCGCCCCACGATGTGCCCCAAATAACGCACCGACTCGCGTAACAAATGGCATTTTTGGGGCTTAAATTTCAAATTAGCAGCCTGCATCTTTAGGAAAACCGCCCGCAACCTCTGGAGATGTTCATCAAAAGTTTTGCCAAAGACAATGACGTCATCCAAATAAATCAGGCACGATTCCCATTGCAAACCAGCCAAAACCAATTCCATCAACCGCTGGAAAGTTGCCGGCGCTGAGTGTAAGCCCATCGGCAACCGGTTGAATTGAAACAGGCCGTGCGGAGTACGGAAAGCTGTTTTAGGCTTTGAATCATCGTCCAGAGGAAGCTGCCAGAATCCCGAAAGTAAGTCCAATGTGGAGAAGAATCGCGCTCCCGCCAAAGCGTCAAGCGATTCGTCCATCCGTGGGAGCGGGTATGCGTCGGCAACCGTAATTTTATTAAGGCGCCGAAAGTCAACGCAAAACCGCAACGAACCGTCCTGCTTCTAAACCAGGACGATCGGCGCTCCCCAAGGGCTGTTGGAGGGAGAAATGATGTCGGCGGCTAGCATGTCATCAACAGCCGATTTGACATGGTCCTTTTCGGCGGGACTCAACCGAAAAGGATTCTGGCGTATTGGCGCGCTGTCACCCGTATCAATATGGTGACGCAGCAGATGAGTGCAGCCCAAATCGTATTTATCCCGACTGAAAACGTCGGAAAATTCCCTCAGTAGTGTCTTAAGACGTTGGCGCTCTAAATTTGACAGGTCCGTCGATCCCGCGCAAAGCGCCTCGAGCCACCCTTCATCGCTGTCCGAATGTGGTCGCGGTGCAGGGACAGCGCCGACATGACTCGCGACGGGTTCCTCACAGGGCACCGGCGTTGCGTGAGCAAGCACGGTCCCCTGTGGGACCACCACCGTCTGCGAGCCCACATTGAGGACCGCGATGAAGGGTTCTCCTTCCCCTCTCACTATGGTCTGGGCCGGGAGTAAATTAGGTCCACTGACCCCGGCCCTAGACGGTCCCAACAGAACCCCTTGAGCCCCAATGCCCTTAGCGAAGGGCCGCCGAAGTTTCAAGGGGATCAACATTTGCGCCCCCGGAGGAACGCGCACCGTTCTATCGACGAACGCCGGCACCGTCGCGAACGCCGTCCGGCTCGTAGCGGGGGATGGCAGAAACGCCATGCGTCGGCCCGATGGGAGCTCAATGCATCCCTGGTCGATTAATATTCTAATCGGCATTTTGGCCAGGAAGTCCGTCCCCAGCAGGCACGGAACCGCCAGCGAGGAGGAAACAAAAATCGGCCCAGATAATTTAATATCCCCGACACAAATCTGGGCTCGAATTTGTCCGATGATGCCAAGTGAACCCCCGTTAGCAGCAAAGAATGGTACATTAACAGGCATCAAAGGACGGCTCTGGGCGGGGAGAATGTTATAAATCAACTCCGAAATAATGGTCGCCGATGCCCCTGTATCGACCAGGATGCGCACCTCGACCCCATCGATGTGACCCACAACGGCCGACGACCCCGACGACGCGGCTACAACCCGATGGGCCAACACGGACCACTGGCTGGGTTCAATGTGAGTACCCAGAGCGGTGCGTGTTGGTGCCATGGTACGCGATATTGGCCCCCCCTTCGCTGCGGTGTTTGAGTGTGTGACGGGCGTGTGCGTGGGCCAAACATGAGGGGTGCCGCGACTCGCCGGATTATGATGGTGGAGCTTGTGACGAGGGCCGGCGTCCCGTTGAGGTGTCGTCCCCCGCTGCCGAGGAGAGCGGCACCCCGAGGCGACGTGGCCCCGGATGCCGCAGTTATAACAGCGTGGAAGCGCTGGTGGCGACGATGGATGTTGTAGACGGCTTGAACCGGCCCGGTCCTCCCGCACTCCCGCTCCGTGCTGCCGTCGATGGTCGATGGAGCAAACCGCTTCCACCGGGAGGGTGGCTGCAGCGACGGCACGCCCGCTCGCTGCCTTGCTGGCCTTCCGTCGTTGAGAGGACAGGTTTGCGTGGAGAAGACGGGCCGCTTGGAGGGAGCACATCTCTGCATCGTCCTGTGCGACAATGACGATGTCTAAGTCGTCCGCCAGCAAAAGTATCTTCTCTGTCACCATGGCGTCGACACCCTCGTCGTCCATTCGTGGGAAGGCCTCCTTCGCCAGTGCCAGGAGGCTTGTGCGGTACGCCAGGGGCGACTCCTTCGTCCCCCGCTGGCGATCGTAAAAAAATTGGCGATAGTCCGATGGTGGACCATATACTGCAGATAGCACCTGCATCGCCTTCCGCAGCGTCGAGCGCCTCTCCTTCGGAGCCGACGTTAGAGTGGCGAGGGCGTCGCTGTCGAGGAGTGCTGGCAGCACGCGGAGAGCCTCGGCGTCTGTCCACTGTGCCATCTCCTGGTGAGCGAGGAAGCGCCGCTGGAAGCCGCCCCAGTCGCCATCCTCGCCCACAAATTCCTTGAGCGGGGGCAGACGCTGATGTAAGGCAGCGGCTGCAGAGGACGATCGCGCTCCCTCGTCACCCTCACTTGACTCAGCGTCGGCCCGAAGCAGCGATGGCATCGCCGGTCGCACCCGTGATGACGTTCCGCCCGTGGGTGGTGACGCGGCAGGCACTGTACTCCCGCCGTTGGACGCGATGCTTAGAGCGGCCACGCCCTCAACAGCAGCTGCAGCGATGGCGGGAGTTTCAAAATGTTGCCCCGTTGAAATGGCGGGAAGGCGCTGTGGTCGTTGGCTGCTGTCGCCCTGTGGCGGTCCCGCAGCCCCCAGCCGCGTGATGTTGTCGAGCATGGCGGCTGCGGTGTACAGCAGCTCGGCCAGCTTCGCGTGCGCCTGCCTCAGCCCCTCTGTCAACGGCTCCCCTTCCTCCAGCTGCTGTGGCGCGGACGCGCCCAACCCCGGCTGGTCGATGGCATCTTCAGCCGTGTCGGGCCCTCCGACTGCAGAGGTGTCTTCTGCCTCTGGTACCCCGACTCGAGTCGTCCGGCGTGTATCCATGTTCGTACTTTGTTTCACTTCTGACGCCAGATGTAGTAACGCTCACGACTCGTTCACACCGGATAGTTGGAGGCACACTGGTTTATTAACACCATACGTTGTGACATACACACTTGAGGGGGTATCGGCCCCCTCACCCGTCTGTCTGAGGACACACCTCCTAGCTAACCCTAGCCTGCCTCAGAGTCCTCCTCTCGTGGACTAGGGGAGGCTATCTTGGCCCGACACTGGTCAGTCGGGCCCGGTACTCAGAGTCCAGACCAGCACTGGCTCTGGCTCTGGTACCACGCCACTGGCTCGAGCCTGCGCGGTCCTGACAAGGACGGCGTACCAGGGGGAGACCAGGGCTCTATCTAGGACGTCTTCCGTCTTCTCTTCTTAGCTAACACATCACTCCCGAGCCCCCCGATACATTCCCCTTTTATACACCCCCCTCCCTGAGGGGTGGGGCCCCGGGGGATCGTAACGTCCGAAGCGCGGACGTCGTAGAGGCCACCTGCCCGTGCACTGACGTAGCCCCGCCCACTGTGCTTGTTTACCATAGGCTGCCATGCATAACGGGCTCTCTGTAACACCCCTACATATGCGTGAAATATTGTCTGAACTGGTCCTGAGCATCTCCTTGGTGGACTGAGAACCCGGTGCGGTGTGTAAACATCGCCAACTGGGGAGACAAAGGCGATCGGGCGTGGTGCTGGCCACCCACCCCCTCGTGTACCTTTCCGGCCTTCATAGGTGCTCGCTAACAGCACTTGCCCCAAAATTCTGTCGAGGCTATTCTTGGGATCTTTGTTTTTTCGTGTCCCGTCATCGTTAAGTCACTCGTTTCAGTCTAAATATCTGCCTCGGCGTCTGTGCTTTAACTTAATTTATCATTGTCGTCAACCACCCCACTGTTTTTTGTTTCATAAACCCACAATTGTGTCCGTGTGTGTGGTGTGTGCGTGGTGTGTGCGTGTGTGTGGTGTGTGTGGTGTGTGGTGTGTGTGTGGTGTGTGTGTGGTGTGTGCGTGTGTGGTGTGTGTGGTGTGTGTGGGTGTGTGTGGTGTGTGTGTGGTGTGTGGCGTGTGTGTGGTGTGTGCGTGTGTGGTGTGTGTGGTGTGTGTGGGTGTGTGTGGTGTGTGCGTGTGTGTGGTGTGTGCGTGTGTGGTGTGTGTGCGTGTGTGTGGTGTGTGGTGTGTGTGTGGTGTGTGGTGTGTGTGTGGTGTGTGCGTGTGTGGTGTGTGTGGTGTGTGTGGTGTGTGTGGGTGTGTGTGGTGTGCGTGTGTGGTGTGTGTGGTGTGTGTGGTGTGTGTGGGTGTGTGTGGTGTGTGCGTGTGTGGTGTGTGGGTGTGTGTGGTGTGTGTGGGTGTGTGTGGTGTGTGCGTGTGTGGTGTGTGTGGGTGTGTGTGGTGTGTGCGTGTGTGGTGTGTGCGTGTGTGTGGTGTGTGCGTGTGTGGTGTGTGTGGTGTGTGTGGGTGTGTGTGGTGTGTGCGTGTGTGGTGTGTGCGTGTGTGGTGTGTGTGGTGTGTGTGGGTGTGTGTGGTGTGGGTGTGTGTGGTGTGTGGTGTGTGTGTGCGTGTGTCCCGTGTCCCTACTCCACGATCATGACTTATGTTGGTGGCTCCAAAAGTAGCTCTCGATGCGTCTGTATGTTTGTGTCACTGTCTCCCTTCGTGTTTGTTATCATCATCATCATCAGCAGCAATCATCAGCAGCATCATTACTTCATTATGTCCCTAACATTGTCTGTGTGTGTCTGTCTATCCGTCTCTGTGTCTCTCTTCGTGTTTATCAGCAATTGTTATCGCCAGCATCAGCAACATCAACATCATCATCATCACTTATATATGAGCCACGAACATTGCCCGTCTCACTGCCACGTGCAGCTAACCTCCTCTGACGCCTCTTGCTCTCATATTATATTTTAAAGTTTTTTTTAAATTCGCGCTTATTTAGTTTACGGCCGTTAAACACTAAGTTTGTTAGTTGTGCGACATTTCCCCCCCTCTCTACTTGTTCTCTACAAATATTGATATCGTTGCGTGTGCACATTTATTTTTTTGCTGTCCTCACGCACCACGGATCTCCCCTTGCCCTTTGCAAAATAGTCGGGGGAAACTGCCAGAACGGGATCGTCCTTGCAGCAAAGCAAACAAACTCCGCCTCCGCGTGCCTCACATCCGTGTCTTTGCTGACTGCCTCGGTATTTGCCAACTTTACCATCACGTGCATCGTCATAGCCACGACCATCATGACGATGGTGACGATCATCGTAATCTATTTTTCATGCGGCATATTTTTATTTGCCTAGCAAGTCGACCCGCGGCGCGCCGCTCCAGGTGTGTTTGTGTCTGCGCGCAGCGAAGGTCGAACCGTGACGGCGACACTGAGGCCACAAAGACTCCCACCGCGCACTCGCTGGGTTCACTGCCCTCATTTCCATTGCCTAATAACAGCCTCATCCTCCTCTTCATCTTCATCATCCTCATCTCATTATTTCATCCTCATCCTCATCATCCTCACCACAAAGGCGCAAAATCATCCCCCAAGCGGTCCTCTGTGTAGGAATATCTTATTGACCAATTCATGAGTTCTAGATTTGAAGCTTTCGTGACTGCAAGGATTCATATTCTTAGGTTTTTTCGGTAAAGTCACATCCGCTGCTGTGTCCTCACCGAACTCTAAACAGATCGTATTTAAAGCTAGCCTATCACTCATCCGGAGAGAATAAGGTTACTCCGATCTGAAATTAATAAAAAGTGTGCCGTCCCTGGCCCTTCCCCCCTCAACCATTATATATACGGGGTGGTATTTCTTGTGATCTCCCATTTACTTGATACAGCTGTCGTGGCTGTGACGGTTCCACCTGAAGACGGAGGCTTGTGTTGCTTCCGAAACGTCGTGATTTTTTATTTTTATTTTGTTTTATTTTACTTTTATTAATTTACATTTTTTACCTACGTGACTTTACCGAAAAAAACTAAGAATATAAATTCATGAGTGTTTATACATGCGGGAAGAAACCGGAGCGCCCGGAGAAAAACTTCACGCGTGCGAGGGGGCAACGCTGTATTCCCGTAAAGACGGAACAGGTGGAGTCTGTACCGCCTTCTCCTGGCGAGCCAGCTTCTCGACGTCCACACCATCTGCGTGTGACCCACCAACCCTCGCTGACGCATTCACACACGGTGCCGGATGTACAGGCGTGCCACAGGCGTGGCTGTGTTGATGATCATGACGATGATTGTAGATTTTGGTGATGATTGTTCAGTTGGTGGTGGTGATGCTGATTGTGAACATAATGACGACGACGACAACGAAGATGAGTATGGAACTGCTGCAGCTGCTGCTGATTGTTTCGTTCAGACACGTTTAGAGTTAGTAACAATTTAAATTCTACCCGCATACCAATTACAAATGTCAAGAAAAGAATGCATTCATGCGGCGAATAGTAACTCTTCATCGAATCCGCACGCCCTCTTCCCGGGGCCTTACAATAACCCGATACATCACTCATCACATCGGCCATCATCACACGGCACTCGCATATCAGCTTACAACCGCTGAGCACAAACCCTCCTCTTGTGAAGCCTTACAAAGTCCACCATGGTTCGATGCGACTGTCGGAGAGGTGAGATGGTGAGGGGCTGGGGAGAAGGAGAGAGGGGGGGTGGAAAGGTGGATGCAGAGAGTGATCTTGTACCCTGATCTCAACCCCCTCCCCTCGACCTCCGCCCCCCCCCCCCTTCCTCCGCGCCGCGTCACCCAGCTCGAGCAGTGTTCGTGATGTGGGATGCGGGACATTTCACTGAACCCAAAGTGGGTGATGGGGCTGATACGACATCATTCCAGGCCCGCTGGGCAGTGGTCAGGGCATTGTTTTGCGTATTCACTCGCCCGCTGGTCTGTCGTCTAAAATTACAAATAAAGCCTGCGGTTTGTCCTTTGGATGCCCTCGTCCCCTCCATATGAACGCGGAGTGTTCACCACCGTCTCAGGGCTGGAGACAGGACACCGTCGCTCAGAAACCCCTGACCGCGACAATCAACGGGTCTAATTCAGAGTCCGTAATTTCAAGCTGATAATCCCATTATGATCCAATCACGTGGCATATGGCCCAATCCCATCAGACCTCTAAAGCTCAGCAGGTTTGATCCAGGATAGTGCTTGGATAGGCGACCGCCATGCACGTGACACGTGTCGTAGCGTGCCGCTGTGTCGTGCTGTACTCTCATTGCTCTCCTCTATTGCTCCTGGCCAATACCAACTGGCATTGAGCCGCAGTGGTGAAGTATGGTCAAAGAAGACCCCACGACCCGCGCGACGTGCAGAGATTCTCATCCAGCAGTGGACTGAGA
Organism: Lampetra planeri; assembly: GCF_965212315.1. Classification (NCBI taxonomy): domain Eukaryota; kingdom Metazoa; phylum Chordata; class Hyperoartia; order Petromyzontiformes; family Petromyzontidae; genus Lampetra; species Lampetra planeri. The sequence goes on along the minus strand of NC_136139.1, from coordinate 9,253,901 downwards.
AAAAGGGGGCCCTACACGGTGCATATCATGGTCATAAAAGTAATCACACAAAACAATAAAATAATAATAACGTCACCATGGAACCTTAAACCTGTTTCGGAATTTTACTGTGCTCTCTTAATTTGTTCCATGCTTACCCACCTCTCGGACACCGATATAAAAAACAACTCTAAACAATGGAATTCACATTAAATCTGACGTGTACTATTTTAAAGATGCGTCTCGCGTACGCATTGAGACACTGATACGAGCAGGGGAAATGTCAAAGTCCACTTACAACAAGTTAAATTGAAAGCCGTTTGGACATCCCGTCCAGTAAAAGTGTTAAAGTTATTTTTTTACGAGCGCTAAGAACGCCGGGACCGTCATTGCTGTGCCCAGTTTCTCCCGAGCGCCACAGCCACCCCTCCTCCTGCCCCTCTCTCCACCCAGGGACCCAGGCACCGCCACTGCCACTCTCACCCCCCTCCTGCTCCTCTCTCCACCCAGGGACCCAGGCACCGCCACTCCCAGGGGCCGATTCTCCGTGGCAGCCGCTGCGTCGCCGCCTGGAACGCGCCCATCGTGCACCCCGCTTGACAGTCACAGCGGCAGCAGTGGAGTTCAACCTCCGATGACTTTTCAGGAGCACTTAAAGCACTCTCCCACCCACCCCCACCCCCCCCCACTGGACTTTCGATCGTCAAACACTGAGCTCAGCGCCTCCGCGCTGCACAATTCCTGTCATCTATGTATGTACGTTGAACTTCTTTTGCACCGTACGGAGCCAAACGTGCGCGTTATAATAGCATTATAATTAGTAGTAATACTACTATCCCCACCATCATCCACTCTCCTCGCCCCCCCCCCCTTCACCAACCCGGACTGACCATTGTGGTAAAGTATGGTTAGACAACCTCCTTGACACAACAAGGCATGGTGAGGTCCGGTTCGCATGCCACCCGTTGGCATGTGGTTAGAACCAACGTTAGAACCAACGTTCTATGCCTAGCGGGGAGGCCCTCATCCAGCAGCGGATTGACGTCGCATCGCCGTGACACGCGGTGGGTGGGAATCGAATTCACGACCTCCGTCCGTCCGTCCGCCAGTCCCTCTTCAACGGCGAAGTAGCAAGAAGCCGTCACCCCAGCGGGGCCCTCTCGTCGTGACCAGTAGGGCGGCCCTACCCACGACGGTCGTGGCCAGCAAGGCGGCCCTACCCACGACGGTGGCATCTCAGCTGCTGCTGGCTGAACACGCTGCTACTGCTGCTGCTGCCACGCACGAGAATGGAACAGCGGCGTAAGTGGCGTTGTCCTTGTAGAGCTGTGGTTATTGGCAACCTTTGTCGGCAACTGGAAGCACCACCCCCCCTCCCCCCCTTGTTGAATTTTGTTTCAACCGAGTTCGCTCATTACGCGTGGCGTAATTTGTTGACGCTCGCTGGTTGCTCTCGGCTAAAACCGCGTTGTTTACGGTCAATGGATTTGGAAGGGTATTTTAAATCGTTCAGGGCTACCAAATGGATTCAAAATGTTAGCGTTGTCGTTTCACATCGGCAGATTCGTGCGCGATTATTCACCGATGACTCTCACCGACGACATAATTTCACACATTTTGAGCCGACTCTCTGAGTTGCATTATTAGGTTGGATGTCTTTGTATTGACGGACTGAATGTCCTTCTCGCTCAGTCACCGATGCTGCGACATACTAGGCAAGTCACCGATGCATTGACATACTCAGCTCGTACATCGACATGCTAATCTCTCACAATTCAATAGCCACTTCCACAGCCTCAGGGAGGCCATCTCTAGCCCGCCCTCTTACACTGAGGCTGCACCCATCTCAGGCCTATATAAGACCTCGTGTTGCAGTAGCTTTCTCTCTCTCACCTGAAGACGAGTGCTTGTGTTGTGATTGAAACGTCGTGATCTATCAATTCTCTACCCACGTGACTTCACCGAAAGACTCAAAGAGGATAGATTCCTACAGTCACGAAAGCTTCAAATCAAGATTTATAAATCACATCACGTGACCCCCTCCCCCCCACCACCACCCCCCAGGGGGATTCCGCGTGCCACCCCGGTTGAAAGCCCCCCCCCCCGCTTCAGTCGAGTGTCACGGCGCGTTCGCATCGCGCTGTCTCAGCATTGCAGCGAGGACATTCCAAGCGGCGTCCCTGGTTGGGCCCCTCGGTTCACATTCTTCCTCTCGTCATCACCACCCCCACCACCCCCCAGGTGATGTCAGGGCGGAGTCGAGTGGCCGCCAACATAGTTTCTAACCGTTCGGACGAAGCTGAGCAGATCCGAGCACGCGGGTTGCTTTGTTGTTACCTTACATGGGAGAGACTCTGTGCGGTGGGCGGTGGGGGTGAGGGGGTGGGGGATTCACAGGTGTTATAGGCTTGCAGATGCAATGATTAGCGCAGCTGGACTTGCTCGTTCTGTTCCATCGCCTGGCGCGGAAGTTGAAACCATGGGCAAGGTAGTTTTCAGTTTTTCAGTTTTTTCATGTTTTCATTTGTTTGGTGTAGCACTGTGAGCCATTCGGCTCTTGAATCGGGTAAAAACGTAACAAGCAAAAACATGAACAAGAAAACACCTTAAAGTGACTATGTGACTATGTGCAAACAGAAAATCCAAGAAAAGACGGCAAAATATTGCAGAAAAAGCACCGTACACCAACGCTGTGTGCAAAAATCCCAGTGGGATGCAAGTCAAACAACAACAACAACCACAAGACAACTTAGTTGAAGGCCATCAGTCTCACTCCGTACTACAACAAACAAACATGGCCACACTAAAAAACTTTTCGAAATCACCAAAATGAAGCCATAAAAGCAATGTAACAGTGATGTTAAATGTCCACCCCGCACCCCAACGCCTCTGCCCCATCCACTACCTGGTATCGTGTAGGCCCATGCCTGCGAGAGCATTAAACACGTACCCTTCGCGTGGCTAAGTGCATGGGCTTCCTGCTGGTACTGCGACGATTGCTCGGTTTGTACTGAAGTGAAACAGACCCCGAGTCCGAACATTGGCCCGGCGTAACGAAGCCAATTGCATTAAAATACAAACTGGCCTGATAACTTGATTTGAAGCTTTCGTGACTGCAGGAATTACTCTTTGGTTCTTGCGGTAAAGTCACTTAGAAAGAAAATCAATTCAAGACACACAGACAACATGGGTGTGTCTCTCTGTGTGTCTCTTTGTTGTCTCTCTCTGTGTCTCTCTCTGTGTGTCTCTCTGTGTGTCTCTCTCTGTGTGTCTCTTTGTTCTCTCTCTCTGTGTGTCTCTCTCTGTGTGTCTCTCTGTGTGTCTCTCTCTGTGTGTCTCTTTGTTGTCTCTCTCTGTGTCTCTCTCTGTGTGTCTCTCTGTGTGTCTCTCTCTGTGTGTCTCTTTGTTCTCTCTCTCTGTGTGTCTCTCTCTGTGTCTCTCTGTGTGTCTCTCTCTGTGTGTCTCTGTGTTGTCTCTCTCTGTGTCTCTCTCTGTGTTGTCCCTCTCTGTGTTGTCCCTCTCTGTGTGTCTCTCTCTCTGTGTCTCTCTCTGTGTGTGTCTCTCTCTCTCTGTGTCTTTGTGTTGTCTCTCTTTGCTTGTGTGTCTGTCTGTATGTCTCCGTATCTGTGTTTTGTCTCTCTCTCTCAATTTAAGTTCTACCTGATGACGATTGCTTGTGTTGCAATCGAAACGTCGTATTCTATTATTTAATTTATTTTCTTTCTACTCGCCTGACAACGTCATCAGCCCGCTGGTACACCGCTTCAGTGTCACCCCCTCGTGTGTGAGCGCGATGGGTTTCGCCGGAATTCCGCCCACGCGAAGTCAAAATGCCTAAGAGTGGAATTGTCTCGAACACCCCCAACGTGAGAGGGCACTCCTGACAAAAATACAAGTTCCGTAATACGGGTCATTTTTTTTCTTGGGTTAGATCGCGTAAATATATAAATGTGTCGTTTTTAAACCCGCCGCCATCCGACACGGCCAACAGAAAATGCGAATTCGTTACTAGCACAGTTCTAATCGGTGTGTTGGAGAGCAAATCCACAGCATTTACAATCTGAGTCCGACGTTTCGCTATACGTCGATGGGGGTTACCTGCGAGCAGACAGTCACAGGTACTGCTATTTTCGTGCACACAAACCACAGGATGTACACGAACAAGGTGCATGCATAATGTCCGTCGATTACCATATGAATAGCCCTCCCGGTAATGGATACCCATTGTAATTTATTTGCCTTCATTAAACCCCCCCCCCCACCTCTGGCTTTCGCATAAGAAGGGCTCACAAGTGACGTTATCACATCATTCCCTCTATTTAGGGAATGAAACAGGAGGTTTTCTCCACAAATCTGGCTGGGGGTTGGTGGAACACGCAGAGATTTTGTGACATTCCCAAAACCTCGCTTCGGGGAGGCGAGGGTTGGTGGCCAGCAGATGGCAGTACAGCAAGCGGGAGCCCGTCTGCTCTGGTTAAATCATTGCAATTGTCCCGTGGTGGCTAAAAATAGTTGTTGAACCTTCAACACGAAGGGTCAGGCGGGGTCAGTAAAAGGTTCCTGGCGCGGCTGCACCGCTCGGCGGGTGCTGTGGACGTACTGGTCCCCGCCATAGGAACGTCGACATTGCACCGATGGCTCAAAGCTGAATAGGGCGGTGATACGTGTGAAATTGCACTGCCCAAGCGCCGTATATACCATATAGTGATGGTAATAGTTTTAGTCAAGAAGAAGAAAGGGGTTTAGAAGTACAGTACAACAATGGATTTTTGCTGCACTGGCCTGCGTAGGGTCCGAGAACTGACGAGATCGGGAATGTTCTGGAAACGTATTTAAAAAAATAATAAAATAATTATCCCACCCAGGAAAGCCCCACTGCGTGACCGTGTGCGTGGGGAGCGGTGGCGCAGTGGTGAGCGCGCTCAGCTTGTAAAACCCAGCGACCCGGATTCCATTCCCGCTCACGGCCACCCACCAGGGACGCTTGTGAAGGCCGTGACGGCCTTCACAGGTGCTCGCGAACAGCACTTGCCCCAACAGTGTGTTAATGCTATACGGGGGATCTTTGTATTTGTCATGGTTCACGCACTGCGCTCCGAGCCCGGACAGCTGGGTGGGTGGCCAGCACCACGCCCGGTCGCCTTTGTCTTCCCAGTGCTAATGTTTACACACCGCACCATGTAGTCATTTATGGCTTAGTCGACCTAGGGGAGGCCCAGGACCGGTTCAGATAATCCGTCACTGGCGCTGGCGACCGTGAGCGGGCGAATCGAACTCGGGTTGAAGGGGGTTCACAGCGCGCGCGGCCGCGCTAACCGCTGCGCCTCCACTCCCTAGACAGACAGACAACACGCGCACACACAGACAAAGATCCCCCGTGTAGCCTTAGACTGTAGGGGCAAGTGCTGTTAGCGAGCACCTATTAAGGCCGGCACGGCACACCAGGGTTGGGTGGCCAACACCACGCCCGGCCGCCTTTGTCATCGCACCAGGTACTCATTTGAGGCTGAGTCGACCTAGGGGAGGCCCAGGACCGGTTCAGATAATCCGTCACTGGTGTTAACCATGAGCGGCGAATCGAACTCGGTTCGCAGCGTAGCGCTAACCGCTACACCACCGCTCCCCACACACACATACACACGGGCGCGCACACACTCGCACATACACACACGGGCACAAACGCGCACGCCCGCGCGCACACACACACACGCACACACAGACACACACACACACACAGACACACACACACGCACACACACGCGCACACACAAACACACGGGCACTAACACACACGCGCACTGTATATGTAAAACCGCTCGAGTGACGCGCGAGGTTCGCCCCGATGACGACGTCGCCGGGGGGATCCCCTTAAAGGGTCGCTCCTCTGCGCGGCGCACACGCGAGCGTCTGCGGTGCTGCGCGCGCTCTCCAGCCGGAACAAGTCTCCCTCTTCTCTCTCTCATCTCTCTCTCATCTCTCCCTCCGACTCTGTCTCGTCCGCCTCTCTCGCTGTGTCGCACGCAGCCTGCACCGTCGACTCCCGCAAGACTCGACGTCGCCGTGCCCCTCTGCTCGTGCCGAGTGGTTCCCCGACGGGCAGCAGCGATCTCAGCGCGCCCGTGCGTCGGGGACCCGTCGCTCTCTCGCTGCGGAACCATAGAGCCGCCCGCCTAGCTCTCATCATCAGCATCATCAGCAGCAGCATTATCAGCAGCAGCAGCATCATCAGCAGCAGCATCAGCATCATCATCAGCAGCAGCATCATCATCAGCAGCATCATCATCAGCAGCAGCATCAGCATCATCATCAGCATCGGCAGCAGCTCTACTGGCGTCAATATCGGCATCAGCACCTCGTAGCAGCGGAGTCATCGGGGGGTTGCACGCTTGGTTTTGGAGCAGGTGACTGGGAGACGTGAACTACCAAACACATTTCGCGCACGGTAGAGACGCATCTTTGTCGGCAGCAGTATCGGCAGAAGCCACCGTCACATCAATTGTATCAAGTAGATGTCGTCTACTCAACACAGAATCTGACGTGTCATCATCAGTAGTAGCAGAATCACGTAGATTGCTTTATTGCCATCATTATCAGCATCATCATCACCGCCAGTTGCAGGATCGAGTACTGTCACTTGCATCATCGTCAGCATCATCAGCAGCAGCATCGAGTGCTGTATATTGCATCATCATCAGCAGCATCATCATCAGCAGCATCATCATCAGCATCATCATCATCAGCAGCGCGGCACGGACTCCAGTTCGCTCCGCTCGCCCCAGGTCGCAAGAAGCGCTGCCACCGCGGAATGGCTGTGCGGCCGGCATGGAGACGAGGTCTGTGAGCGCGCGCTCGGAGGCGGCGGCGGAGGAGGAGAAAGAAGAAGTGGAGGAAGAGGTGGAAGTGGAGGTGGTGGAGGAGGAGGAAACCACGAGGTCTAGGGGAGACCACGCCATGGGGGTCCGTCCAAGCGAAACCGGCGGATTCCCTGGGGTGGACTCCACCCACGGCGGCAGCGGCAGTCAGATGGAGGAGGGGGGAGGAGGAGGAGGAGACCTGAATCTCGAGTCGAACCCGACCCCTGACATTTGCGGTGGCGGCGGTGGCGGTGTGAGTGTCTTAGCGGACATCGCCGGAGCACGTGAGACCGGCAGGCGGCAGAGCGGCGACCGCGTGGCAGGGCAGCCACCTGCCATCGGCAGCGGCACCTCGGACGCGCGCAATACCCTCGGCCTGGATCGGTTGTGCACGACGGAGAATGGATCCGGGCAGGAGGCAACGGCGCCATCGGAAGAGGTGAGCATGATCACCAGCAGCAGCAGCAGCGGCACCAGCAGCAGCAGCAGCACCAGCAGCAGCAGGATCAAAGTCCATCGCCACCAAGCCAGCCCCGGATCCGTCTCGCGGTGCAAGAAGAAGATCAAGGAGGATCGCCATCCGCAGACGGCCACCGCCACCAGCACGGACGAGCGGGGGGTCTCCTCCCGGGAGGAGATGAACGGTGGGTCGGGACCCCTCCCGGTGGTCACCGTGACCGAGCACGAGAGCGATCGCCGTGAGTCGGACTCGAACGAGGCGGCGAGTTCGTCGGACGGGGCCGTGGGATTCGCGGCTGCGGCGGAGACGCGCGGATTGAGTCCCGCGGACGTGGCCGCGAGCCGGTCCCCGTCTCCGCAGCGCGTCCACTCGGCGTCCTCATCCGACGGACTTCTGTCCTCGTCGTGCGAGGAGTCCGAGGGAGGAGGAGGAGGAGGTCAAGAGTGGCCGGGGGCTGAAGGACAGGGCCAGAGGAAGGCGGCCAATGGAGAGCCGAACAAGCGACCCACGGTGAGGAGGGATTTTGGTGTGTTTCGTGTGCGCGTGGACGAATTCTTACTTGAAGCGCGGCCCCCGGGTTTGTGTCTGCTGGGATTCTTTTTACGAGGCCGTGCGTGGTCAAACGTGCTCATCGGAGGTGCGACTCGGGCTCAGATGAGTAATGCGTTTCTGGTGCGATGTGTGACCATCGCCACTGGGGAGACAAAGGCGGCCGGGCGTGGTGTTGGCCACCCAGCCACCTATTCGTGTGCCACACTGCCGGCCTTCATAGGTGCTCGCTGACAGCACTTGCCCCAAGTGTATGATGTTAAGGCTATACGGGGTATCTTTGTCTTCATTGCTATTTCACGTGACGTGTTTGAACCGGTTCTACGTCTCCCCCTAGGTCAACTCAACCTTAAATACGTTACCTGGCGCGGTGTGTAAACATCGACGCTTGTTGGACAAATGTGGCCCGGTTTGGCGTTTGCCAGCCACCACCTCGTGTGCCACAGTGCCGGCCCTCACAGGTGCTGCTACTCGCGAACAGCACTTGCCCCCAACAGCCGGTGTTAGGCTTTGCGGGGTGTGTGTGGGGGATCTTTGTCTTTATCTAATTTCCACGTGGCCGAGCCGCAGCCATTGCCTGTTGCTTCTGGAGAATCCAGCAACAACAGCGGCGCAGTCGTCTCAGTTAACCCGAATGAACGAAGTCACCACGCGGTTCTGCTGTGCCTACCGATACCACACAGACCAGCGTGGGGAAGTGTGCTTCAGATAACCCCCTGCGGCTTAGGGAGGTCCTCATTCAGCAGTGGCATCCAGCAGTGGATTGACAACATACCCTGTTAGCTGGCTCTGTCCCCTGACCTTCTTTTTGTGTGCCAGCGAGCCTATGACGACATTTCCACGTGGCCCCAAAAAAGGGGCAACCTAGCCTGGCACGAGAGCTGTTGTGACGTCACCGGCACGCATTGGCGAATGGCGGCTGTTGTTGTGTTTTGGGAGTAGTGGCGCAGTGGTTAGCGCACCGCGTTACGCGACAACGCCCAGTCCAAGTGCGCTGCCCAGCCACGGCTAACATCTCAGCGGCGGATGATGATGATAACTGAACCGGTCCGTGGCCTCCCCTAGGGCGACTCAGCCATAAATGAGTACAGTACTTGGTTACGGTGCGCAGACATCAGCAATGGGGAGACAAAGGCGGCCGGGGGTTGGTTCGCAAGGCGTGTTTCTCGCACGGCTGATTTATCGGCCATCGCTAATAGGACTTTCCCGAACAGTCTTTAAGCCTACACGGTGGATCTTTGTACACGTGTGCGTGTGTATATGTATGTGTGTGTGCATCTCCTTTGTTGGCACAGCGTCAGTGATGGACATTCCACATTCATATGGCAGGGGGTACGTCTTCCCTGCAGCGTCTATTGACCACCACATTGCGTCGTGGCCTTTGTATGTTGAACTTCTTTCGCACCGTACGTAGCCAACCGTGCTAATCGGAGGCGCGGGGAAAGGACAACAAACCAACACACACAAAGCAATTGCTCAAGAAGTTGGTGGTTCTTGACCTTCGGGGTCCACGCATCCCCTGGGGCTGCGAGATTCCCTTTCAGAGAACCAAAGGGGGGGGGGGGGGGAGTGCAGACTTCAGTAAAGAACCGCACTGATCTATGAGATGACAGCACAGCAAGTGGGTACGTGCAACTGCACCCACCTTAAATTTCGATTTAAAGCTTTCGTGACTGCAAGGATTCATCTTCTTGGTTCTTTCGGTAAAGTCACGTAGAATGAGGACGGCTGCTTGCTTTGTGGCCGAAACGTCGTGAGAATTATTTTATTATGTTTTATTTTTATTATTTTTTTATTTCCATTTTACGTGACTTTACCGAAAGAACCAAGAAGATGCACCCACCTTGACGAGCAATGTCCCCTCGAATGCACCGGTGGGTTTTCTCCGGGCACTTTGGTTTCCCCCCCACCCCCCGCCGCACACGTGGCTCCAATTACCACATCTTCCCTTGTTAAATAAATAATATTATTAACATCATTATTATTTCAACGTCATTATCGGTCCACGATCTATCCACTGCTAGATGAAGGCCTCAAGAGTCCACCCCATCCGGTAGCACAAGTCGCTATACCTGCTACGGTCCCCGCACTTTCAAGGGCCCCGCGCTAAACGCTTTCAAGCGATCAATTCCGGTTCAGTGATTCTGCACTTGCTCTATTACTATAGTACTATACCGCCTTCGACTTTTATGAGCGATTGGGTGTTTAAGGTTAGCGATTTGTGGTATTATCTGGCTGTATAGCAAATGCAAAAATACAATTACCCTACTATGGAAGTTACAAATTTGCGTTTTAATATTTACGTGCTTTTTTGTTGTTGGTATTTAGTGCCCCTTTATAACAACATATGCTACAGGCCCCGCACTAGCTTAATCCGGCACTGGGTGGACGTACGTCCTTCTTGAGCGTCGTGTTTTTTCCCTCCCTTTGACCGGCACTCCGTGGCTAGTCTCGACCACCGTTGCAGCAGTTGCGTTCGTTGACAACAACAACAACAATAATGCTACTACTACTAATAATTGCAGAATCACGTGCAGCTCTGCACTTGAAACGACGCCACTGGCTTTTCTCTGCGCGGTATCACAGTCGGGCATATTTGCGGAATCCACCACGCCGCCGTTGACCCTGCAGGCCATTGACCGAGCAACCCAACGTTCCTACCAGCTCCCTCCGCAGGACAATGTGTTTATTTACACCAGAGGAATCCGATGATCTGTGAAGCTGCGCTTTTCACAGATGTTCAGTCGGGGTGGCGGGCAAGAACTTTCCAACAACAAACAGTGCAAAAATACGACAGCAGTGCAAAGTACAAGAAAGTTAAACAAATCACCCAAACACACAGTAGAACCCCGCTTAACGACGGTGATTGGTTCCATGAATTGGGTCGTTAAGTGATTTGGTCGTTGAGCGAGTATCGGAGATGCATGTTAAAGGCTTTATTTGTTCCGATAGCATCGAAGGTTACCCCCTTTTTTACCCAAAAAACGTACTTTATAATGTTTAAACAATGGATATTAATATCTAAAGATCCTCACAACATTATAAACACATACTATTAACAGAAACGCGGTTAATCGATGCATTAATTAATATTTACTATACCTACAACAGCCCAACGTTAACAGGGGAATGGTCGGTTGGCGAACACATTGGGCTCTATGGAGGTCCGTCGTACTATACACTACACTATGTACTACACTACTATACACTACACTGTACACTACACTACTATACACTACACTACTATACACTACACTATGCACTACACTACTATACATTACACTATGCACTACACTATTATACACTACACTATACACTACACTACTATACATTACACTATACACTACACTACTATACACTACACTACTATACACTACACTATACACTACACTACTATGCACTACACTATGCACTACACTACTATACACTACACTGTACACTATACACTACACTACTATACACTACACTACTATACACTACACTATGCACTATACTACTATACACTACACTACTATACACTACACTGTACACTACACTACTATACACTACACTGTACACTACACTACTATACACTACACTATACACTACTATACACTACACTACTATACACTATACACTACACTATGCACTACACTACTATACACTACACTACTATACACTACACTATACACTACTATACACTACACTATACACTATTATACACTACACTATACACTGCACTACTATACACTACACTATACACTAGACTACTATACACTACACTACTATACACTACACTACTATATACTATACACTACACTATACACTACACTGCTATATACTACACTATACACTACACTACTATACACTACACTATACACTACACTACTATACACTACACTATACACTACACTACTATACACGACACTACTATACACTACACTACTATACACTACACTGTACACTACACTACTACACACTACACTGTACACTACACTACTACACACTACACTACTATACACTACACTATACACTATACTACTATACACTACGCTATACACTACACATTGGCTCTATGGAGGCCCGTCGTTAAGCGATTAGTCGGTAATAGGGGTGGTAATTAAGAGGAGTTCTACCATTCTTTGGGTTTTTCGGTAAAGTCACGTAGATAGGTTCAAAGAAAATAACAAAAAACATTTATTATATATGTTATTGTTTGTTATTTTCCTTGAACCTATCTACGTGACATTACCGAAAGACCCAAAGAATATGAATTCCTGCAGTCACGAAAGCTTCAAGTCAGGGGTTCTATTGTACAAATACCACTAAACCATCCCCACCCTACCAGACAAAGCCCATTCAACACCACCACCAACAACAACAACAGCCACAATAGGAAATGCATTTACAAAGAGCAGCAGCACCTCCAAAACTATAACAGCCCCGGGCTCACGATCAAACTTAGTTTGGCACTGCACCAACGCAAGATCGCTGTTAATCATATCACTTATGTTTTGTTTTGCTCATTGCTGCTACTGCTGTTGGGTTGGCAGTGGTGCCCAAGCGAAATTAACAACAACACTCGACAACACATTCGTCGTTGTTAACTGCGCCCTTAAAAGGAAACACCCTCGATGATTGGTGACGTTTCGGGGGATGGATCTTCTGCACACCTGCACGAGCTACAGGTGTAAGGGGATCTAAGTTAAACGCACCTTGGATTACCGTTGTTAATCCACTGCTGGATGAGGGCCTCTAGTGGCCATGCGGGTCGTGGGTGGTTATTTGAACATACTTCACCACGCTGGTCAGTGTGGACTGTGAAACAGAGGGACATAGACGTCAAAGCACAAGTGCAATACACCAATGTCAGAAACGAAATTTTTATGTATCCTGGAGAAATCCGATGAACTATGAAGCTCTTTTTCCACAGATGTTCCAGTAGGGGCAACGGGGTCAGAAACTTACAGCAACAAGCAATACAACACGATTGGTGTGCAAAGTATAGGAAATATCGAAAAACATAAATAGAAATAAAGTATGAAGTTCAAATAGCACAAGTACATCTATTCCCAAGCATAGGCACTGAACTGCCCTCTGCTGCCCACAACGTAGCCCCACAGCAGCAGCAGCAGCCTATAGCACCTGTTATCCGTGGTGGTGGATGCCCCCATCCAATCACTACTCCAGGCTCAAAGTCCCTGCTTAGCTTCGGTGACCTTGCTCGCAGGAGCACCCCCCCCTGAAGCTGGTCTCAGGAAGGCCGGAGGACCCGGAGAAAAATCCATGCGACCACGAGGGAGAGAGACACCGCACACTCCAAATATACAGCAGCAGGCGTCAGGGGTCGGGATCGAACCCACAACCTCCTGTATACCTAGCGAGGTAGTTAACATCGCCTAGCCACCGTGATGATGATGAGAGAGAGACACGCAGACTCCAAATGTACAGCAGGCGTCAGGGGTCAGGATCGAAGCCAAGGCCTCCTGTAGACCTGGCGAGGTAGTTAACATCTCCTGGCCACCGTGGTGAGATTGTTGTTATTTTTGACGAAACACAGCGGGGGGACAAGTTTCACGACGAGATCGCCTCTGGCCACACATGGGCGGGTGGATGAACGCCCTCGGAGCAAGCCCCATCGCAGAGGCGGCATCGCGGTGGTGGCCTTTTGTTTGTACGGATCTCAAGACAAATTCTAGAACATTCTGAAGTCAAACTATGCAAGAGCTCTGTCATGGGACCCTTTTTTTTTGCTAATGTCAAAGTAAAGATTTTAATTGCTCAAACCGAGATATGAATACTTTGATACCTTTTGGCGCTCTCTGGTCCAACACTGGTGAAACAAGGCCACGAAAAAGGATGTCTCCAGTGTAGGCCAATCAGTTTGAAAGACAATGCATATGATTAATTATAAGAGCACGTTTTTTTGTTGCATGTTCACCACAAGTATGCGCGGTTAATGCAGACTGGATTCCTTGCAAAAGGTATCCATTTGGTGTATGAACAGCTGTTTTTTATTGCCAGTCTGCATCAGCAGTAGGCCATGCTTTCCCACCTGATGACGGACGCTTGTGTTGTGCCCGAAACGTCGCGATTTAATTTAGTTGTTTTAATTTATTTTATTAATTTTTTTTACCTACGTGACTTTACCGAAAAAAACAAAGCGTAGGCTACCACCTCTTCTTATCGCTTCATATGCAAGGGTTGTGCGCGAAAAGCGTCGCTCTTCATTGCAAGCCACTGGAAGCTCCTCCGGGTGGCCTTTCGTGTGACCGCTGGTTGCACCCCCATCATCATCATCGTGCTGCTGTCAATCCCCCCCTCCTCTCCCACCACCAATGGCTTCAAATGCGTGGCGGTCCTCACGCTGATGATTTCTTATCGTCGAAAGTGCCCCCCCCACACACACCCAGCCTCTTAAAATTCGTGAAGAATACCGCGCTCAAATATTACACACATTGTAAGATCATATTACACACACCCACGCAACAGCACCCCGTGGTGGCGAGATGGGGGGGGGGACGAAAATAAAGTGGGGGGTGGGGGGGTTGAGACGTTTGCGCTTGAGAGAAGTGATGGGGGGGGGGGGTTGGCGTGGGTGGTGAGTAGAAGTGACGGGGGCGGGGGTAGGCTAAGCTGGTGGGGGGGGGGGGGTAAATCCGCACCCCCCCCCCCTCCACGGGTCCCGCTCTGCGGTTCCTCTTATCGGAACCCCCTTATCGGGGTCCCCCCCTCCTCCACCCCCACTCGGATTTTTCCACTGGGCGCGCGCTTATCTGGAGTCGAAAGGCGAGAGAGAAGCACGCGCAGCGGAGGCCCGGGCTGATGCACAAACAGCAGCAGCAGTCGCAGCAGGGAGTGTAGCAGCAGAGAGTGTAGCAGCAGTAGCAGCTGTTGTAGCAGCAGGGAGTGTAGCAGCAGAGAGTGTAGCAGCAATAGCAGCTGTTGTAGCAGCAGGGAGTGTAGCAGCAGTAGCAGCAGGGAGTGTAGCAGCAGAGAGTGTAGCAGCAGTAGCAGCTGTTGTAGCAGCAGGGAGTGTAGCAGCAGTAGCAGCAGGGAGTGTAGCAGCAGAGAGTGTAGCAGCAGTAGCAGCTGTTGTAGCAGCAGGGAGTGTAGCAGCAGTAGCAGCAGGGAGTGTAGCAGCAGAGAGTGTAGCAGCAGTAGCAGCTGTTGTAGCAGCAGGGAGTGTAGCAGCAGTAGCAGCAGGGAGTGTAGCAGCAGAGAGTGTAGCAGCAGTAGCAGCAGGGAGTGTAGCAGCAGAGAGTGTAGCAGCAATAGCAGCTGTTGTAGCAGCAGAGAGTATAGCAGCAGTAGCAGCTGTTGTAGCAGCAGGGAGTGTAGCAGCAGTAGCAGCAGGGAGTGTAGCAGCAGAGAGTGTAGCAGCAGTAGCAGCAGGGAGTGTAGCAGCAGAGAGTGTAGCAGCAATAGCAGCTGTTGTAGCAGCAGGGAGTGTAGCAGCAGTAGCAGCAGTGAGCATAGCGGCTGTTGTAGCAGCAGTAGTAGCAGGGAGTGTAGCAGCAGTAGCAGCAGAGAGTGTAACAGCAGTAGCAGCAGGGAGTGTAGTGGCTGTTGCAGCAGCAGTAGTGGCAGTAGTGGCTGTTGCAGCAGCAATAGCTTGTTCTTAGTAGGAGCAGTGACAGCAGCCATTGTCAGCAGCTGTATCAGTATCAGTAGGAGTAGCAGCAAGCAGCAAGGGTACCTTAGCAGCTGTTGACTTTCACCATAGCAATAGCAGCAGTGTGTAAACCACCTGCGCCACCGCTCCATCCTGATGGAGATGGATTGGGGATGATGACGATGAGCGATGGATGAGAGTGATAATGATGATGGAGGACACAAATATTTGCCCTGTGTCTCATGCACCAGCGGTGGTCAATCACTTTCAAGAGAAAGTTTAAACCCATACAAAGGCTCTAATGCACGTCTGTTTGCTTTAACGGCCCTCCTGCGTGCGCCTGCATATAGGTGCGCTGTGTAAACATCGCCACGGGAGACAAAGGCGGCCGGGGGTGGTGTTGGCCACTTAACCTCTCGATGTCCCACCGTGCCGACCTTAATAGGCGTTCGCAAACAACACCTATGCCCTAAACTCGACGGTGAGCCCGTGGCGGTGTACATACCCTGACCCTAACCCTGGCCTGAACTTTGACCCTAACTCTGACCTGAACCCTGACC
Source organism: Lampetra planeri (assembly GCF_965212315.1). Taxonomy (NCBI): domain Eukaryota; kingdom Metazoa; phylum Chordata; class Hyperoartia; order Petromyzontiformes; family Petromyzontidae; genus Lampetra; species Lampetra planeri. The sequence continues at coordinate 9,237,905 of NC_136139.1, read as the reverse complement.
CTAACCCTGGCCTGAACTCTGACCCTAACCCTGGCCTGAACCCTAACCATGACCTGAACCCTGACCCTAAGCCTGACCTGAACTCTGACCCTAACCCTGGCTTGAACTCTGACCCTAACCCTGACCTGAACCCTGACCCTAACCCTGACCCTAACCCTGGCCTGAACTCTGACCCTAACCCTGGCCTGAACTCTGACCCTAACCCTGGCCTGAACTCCGACCCTAACCCTGGCCTGAACTCTGACCCTAACCCTGGCCTAAACCCTGACCCTGACCTGAACCCTGACCCTAAGCCTGACCTTCCGTTATGCTGAACTCAGCGGTAACCCCTTTAGACGTGGCAGTAACTGGGCTTGGCGGTTCAACACGAAAACAACTAAAACTATTTGTTTTGATTTGACCCGGTGAGGCCCAGTGAGCAGCACAGCTCTTTGTCAGACGCGACGTGGCCACAAATGCGAGCTCGACGAAGTGGCGGATTATCACGTGGACATTCATAGCAGGCACGTACTCCGAAGGCACTTTGATTGTAAATGTGGAGGACAAAAAAACCGGAGGACCCGGAGAAAAATCCACGCTACCACGGAGAGAGAGAGAAAGGCATGCAAACTCCAAATATACAGCAGGCGTCAGGGTCAGGATCCGAACGCACGACCTCCTGCACACCAGGCGAAGTAGTCACCATCTCCTAGCCACCTTGATGATGATGATGAGAGAGAGAGACGCAGACTCCAAATATACAGCAGGCGTCAGTGTCAGGATCCGAACTCACGACCTCCTGCACACCAGGCGAAGTAGTCACCATCTCCTAGCCACCGTGATGATGATGAGAGAGAGAGAGACGCAAACTCCAAATATACAGCAGGCGTCATGGTCAGGATCCGAACCCACAATTTCCTGCACACCAGGCGAGGTAGTTAACATCTCCAAGCCACCGTGATGATGATTAGAGAGAGAGACTCAAACTCCAAATATACAGCAGGCGTCAGGGTCAGGATCCGAACCCACGACCTCCTGCACACCAGGCGAGGTAGTTAACATCTCCTAGCCACTGTGGTGATGATAATGAGAGAGATAGACGCAGACTCCAAATATACAGCAGGCGTCAGGGTCGGGATCCGAACCCACGACCTCCTGCATACCAGGCGAGATAGTCAACATCTCCTAGCCACCGTGATGATGATGAGAGAGAGAGAGAGACGCAAACTCCAAATATACAGCAGCAGGCGTCAGGGTCAGGATCCGAACCCACGACCTCCTGCACACCAGGCGAGGTAGTTAACATCTCCCATCAGCCACCGCGGCGTAGCTGCAGTTGCCCGTGACGCTGTGCGAGCTGCCAGGGGAAACCCTCGGCCACGCGAGACGGAAACCGCCGCTTGAAAAACAGGAAACGCTGCCAGCGAGAGATGGCAGCGTCCTCCCCCTCCCACTCTTCCTCCTCCTCCTCGTGCCCCCTGAGCTCAGACTCTGGGGGTTCGAGTCCAGGACTGGGTACACGGGGGGGGGGGGGGGGGGGGGCGTGGGCCACGCACACCCGGCGAACACACCCGGCGAACCGAGTTCGGTTCCCGCTCTCGCGGCCACCAACAACCCATTGGCGATTATCTGAAGCAGTCCTGGGCATCCCCTCCTAGGTCGACTCAGCCTCGAATGAGTACCTTGTGTGGTTTGTGACATCGCCGCTGGGGAGACAAAGGCGGCCGGGCGTGGTGCTGTCCACCCATCCCCCTCGTGTGCCGTTCCGGCTTTCATTGGTGCTCGCTAACAGCACTTGCCTCAACAGTCTGTTTAGGCTATACGGGGGATCTTTGTCTTTGTATGTACATGTGCCATCCTAAAGTGCACCTAGCCTGGCACACGCATTGTGGTGGCTATCACCGCCGTACACTGTCTATGCATGTGTACAGCCAGTCTGTCAATCCACTGCTCGATGAGGTCTCTTCCCGCATGCCGTGCAATTAGCAGGGTTTGACTATACTTCACCACGCTGGTTATTAAATGGGTACTTCTAGATGTGAAGCTTTCGTGACTGCAAGGATTCATACTCTTAGGTTTTTCCGGTAAAGTCACGTTGGTGAAAAATAAATAAATAATAAATAATTTCTTTATAATAATACAAATAAAATACTAAATCACGACGTTTCGGAGGCAACACAAGCTTCCTTCGTCGGGTGCAAAAAGGCGCAGCGAAATAACTGTAGTGGGAGTATTTGTTATGGGAAATTGATATATAGGGTAAGAGGAGGGGGGAGGAGCCAAGGAGAACGGGGACCCCCCCCCACCCTGCACCCGTCCTCCTTGGCTCCTCCCCCCTCCTCTTACCCTATACACTTATACAGTATAACAATGTCCCATCACAAATTAAGTCTCACTACAGTTATTTTGCTGTGCCTTTTTACACCCGATGAAGGAAGCTTGTGTTGCCTCCGAAACGTCGTGATTTATGATTTTATTTCTATTATTAATTGCAAGTATTTTATTATTTATTTATGTCTTACCTACGTGACTTTACCGAAAGAGCCTTAGAGTATTAAATGGGTAGGTCGAGGAGGGGGGGGGTGTGGAAACGCCGGACCAGTTCAGAGATGTCACTCACCACTGAAGTTGCCCGTAGCCGAGAGTTGAACTCTGCTAGCTGGGTTCATGGCCAAGTGTGCCAACCACTGCCCCACTGCATTACCCGGGCATGTTTTGGCTGTACGTGCCAATGCAAGTGTATGCGGTCTTCGTTTTGTGCATCTGATTTCTGTGTTCAAGCGTGTTGCCTGGTTCCCTGTATTTTCATACATGCAAGCAAAATGTATGCGATGGTGCCGTATGCAAAACACACTGTGCACGCTCGTGTAGGTAAATGACACAAAGCTACGTGAAGCTGCCATGCGTACAGATGTGGGCTTATATACATATACACGCAAATGTAGGCATGCTTTCTCTCCGACGTGTGACCGTCCGTACGCTTCCGCATGTATATATTCCCACGTATGCACGTGTCCATCTGCACGTGCGCCTATGCATGGTTGAAACAAATGTAGGCAAAACTGCAGACTGTCTCCAACGTAAGAATAATGAAAACATGAGTCCTATCAGCCACCTGTTGTTGGAGTCTGGCACCGGTTTCAACCTCTGCCTGGCTCTCATCAGCAGCAGGCAGCGTCGTCATCTTCACGTTTCGTTAAAAACCAATGCCAGCTGTTATTGGCATGGGCACTCCATATACATTGTGGGGTCCCCCACCCCAACTCAACGCAAACAAAGAGCAGTGCCGCACACGTAGACTCACAGGCGTGCGTCGCCGTTTTGCATCGTCGATGCAATCAATCAGATCTTTGTCTCCCCAAATATCATGGTTTTATGATATCGGCCTGTGTGTATGGCATCCCTGTGTATGTGAACACGCCCACGTCTACGGGGAGCCGTAGTGTAGTGGTAAGTGTGCTGCGCTGCGAACCTGGCGACCCGAGTTCGATTCCCGCTTACGGCCAATATTAATGACGATTTTCTAAACCGGTCCTGGGCCTCCCCTAGGTCGATTCAGTCTCAAATGAGTACCTGGTGTGGTGCGTAAGACATCGCCAGTAGGGAGACAAACGCGGCCGGGCGTGGTTGCTGGCCACCCCACCCCCCTCGTGTGCTGTTCTGGCCTCCATAGTTGCTCGCTAGCAGCACTTGCCCCAACATTCTGTTAAGACTATACGGGGGATCTTGCCTTGTATCTATAAGTATCTCTGCGTGTGCACTTATGTATATGAATGTATCCCTGTGGGGAGCGGTGGCACGGCGGTTAGCATTCTGTACAAACGAAATTTTTTTATTTACCAGGTAAGGCCCACTGAGCTATGTTCAGACGCGGCCTGGCTATCACAAATGAGAGCTCAACGAAAGTGACTTATCACGTGGCTATTTATATTAGCAGCCAAATACTCTAAACACACGTTTATCACGAACATGCGACCCGAGATCGATTCCCGCTCACGACCAACACCAGTGACAGTCATCTGAACCGGTTCAGGGCTTCCCCTAGCTCGACCCAGCCTCAAATGAGTATTTGGTACAGTGTGTAAACATCGCCGCTAAAGAGAGACAAAGGCGGCCGGGCGTGGTGCTGGCCACCCACCCCCTCGTGTACCGTTCCGGCTTTGTCTTTGCACGAATCGCCATGTGCACGTGCGCTGTTGCCGTGTCCTAGAGTGGTCACAATGAAGGGGTCATCCTTTAATTTCCGCTCCCTTTTTTTTTGCGCAATCAATCACTGAGCGAGTCGTGACCATTTCCCACCACCCCTCCCCCCACTCTCTCCCCTCCACCCCAACCCCCCCCTCCTTCGACTCCCCCCCCCCCCGCGTAGATCCCTTGGGAAACCCCAAGTCACGCAGTAGCCCCTGGAGAGGATCTAAAGGTCCCCCCCCCTCCCTTGCCATGTCAACAACTCCCCTCCCTCCTCTCTGTTGCTGAGCAGCGTGACCTTGACGCGCAGGAGTGGAGGGTGTTCGAAGCGCGCTGCGCGGATTATTGCTGCTGCTTCTACTGCTGCAAAGCGGGCGGCGTGATGGGGGGGGGGGTTAAGATCGTGAGGGTAATCTTTTATTGAACTCGGATATGGGGGAGGGGAGCGGTGGCGCAATGGTTAGCGCATTGCATTGCGCTCTGTGCTCGGCGAAGCGAGTTCGATTCCCCCGGCCACGGCTCACGGCGTCGGTGGCGACTGATTGTTGTTGGGCCGGTCCTGGCCACCTTTCGCCAATCCGGTAACCGACCAGCGTGGTGAAGTATGGTTAAACAGCCCTTACCCTCATGACTAACAAGGACGTGGTAGAGAAGCACTCATCCAGCAGTGGATCAACAAAAGACCGGTTTGGAACTGCTTGGGGTGTCACTCGCCACTGGTGATGTTGTTAGCCCTGGCCGTTAGTCAAACTCAGGTTGGCGGGCTCTTTGCGCGTCGTTGATTCATGTTTGCAATGTCACAGAGTCGAGTGAATTGTCAGAATCTACGGTGATTGCAATCCGCAGCAGCTCCACGCGGTGTTTGGTGTCACCGGTGGTGGTGGTGTGAAATACCATTAAACCTCAGCAGATCGACGTTAACCAACAACAGGGGATTGTGCGCTCTCCGTGCGGCTATCGTCTGCACGTGTTATTGATCACACATGGTCATATCGATGCAGCATCAATGTATTTGATCGACCCCCCCCCCCCCGTCTCCCACTGTGCAGGTCGGTCGATGATGGGTCGAGATTTAAAGGTCTCACGCACGACCTGCTGATGTGTCACCACCAACAGTTAACAAATTAATTTAAATAATTTTTTCAAAAAATACAACTCTCATCACGCAGTCTAAAGTATGACTCGAAGAGCGACTTCATTTTAAATTTTATTTTTTTATTTTTTTGAAAGGGTGAAGCACATCTGTTCCGCTAATTCAGAAAAGGGAAATGTCGATTACACGGCGTGATCCATTTATAGATGCCCCACCGAAATGTCCGAGATGCGTTAAAGAGGCGGTCACGAAGGGGGCGACGGGGAGGGGTGGGACAGGCGTGACGATGACGTCGGCTCGGCAGGAGTTCTATCCAGCAGTGGATTGAGCAAGGCCGACGACGATGAAATCATTTTTTAAATGTCTTTAAAAGCCTCGTAGGTAAAAAATGAAATTAAAATTAATAAAAGTAAAATTAAAAATCACGACGTTTCGGAGGCAACACAAGCTTCCGTCTTCAGGTGGAACCGTCACAGCACGATTGCTTGATACAGCAATTAATTTTAATTAAATGTTTTACCTACGTGACTTTACCGAAAAAAACTAAGAGTATGAATCCTTGCAGTCACGAAAGCTTCAAATCTAGAATTTAAAAGCCTCCCCCCTCCCCCACCAAATGCATTTATACGTGTATGTTGAACTTCTTTTGCACCGTACGTAGCCAACCGCGCTAATCGGAGGTGTAGGAGGACGACAAACTAAACACACCAAATAGCGGTTCTAAATAAATGAGTTTTCAATGTTAGACGATTTAAAAGTTGCAAAGCATTACGTCTGTTCACGCTCTGCTCTGTTGTAAGACTACACCGTGGCGAGATGTTAACTTCCTCGCCTCGTATACAGGAGGTCGTGGGTTCGATCCCGACCTGTGACGCCTGTTATATATTTGGAGTCTGCGGTGTCTCTCTTTCTCCTCCACGTTTAGAATCAACATCACGCGTTTAGAGTGTTTGGCTGCTATGAATGTCCACGTGATGAACCACATCAGTTGAGCTCTCATTTGTGGCCAGCTCGTTTCTGAAAAAGAGCGATACATTTCAGCGGGCCTTACCTGGTCAAATAAAAAAAATAGTTTAGCTTTCACAACACTCGGTCCGCTCTTGAGAAGTGGGAGAGGCTCATTAGAAATCATTGGGGTATCTATATATGGGTCATTGTGTTTGTTTTCTCTTGTCGATTATCTGCTTTACAACACCACTGCAGTCACATAAAACAAGCAGTGAGATTGGTTTGACGGTCCAGTACTCACTGATTGACTCTTGTCACTCACTAAATCGGCGGTCAGTCACCTACTTATTGCTCTTCTATCGCTACTACCATGGTTAGTACTGTCCCCTGTGTGTTCAACCACCACCACCACCATCGACACTGCAAGTCAAAACAACACACCCACTCAATAACCCGGTCACCTATTCACTCATACCCCATCATCCACTCACACAGCCTGGCACAATCGCCGTCATCTCGGCGATTGTGCCAGGCTATGTGCACATTATTGCCACGTGAAGTGTCGAACGCCCGCTGGCAGGTCACGGGATAAACCCAGGTGTCATGGGTTACCCACCCCCCCCACTCACTCAATCGCCCACTCACTCACCCCACTGACCCCACCAACTCACTCCACCCATTCACTCACCCACTCACCCCACCCACTCACTCAATCGCCAACTCACTCACCTCACTCAATCGCCAACTCACTCACTCACCCACTCACTCACCCCCCACTCACCACACTGACCCCACCCACTGACCCCACCCACCCACTCACCCCTCCACTCACCACACTGACCCCACCCACTCACCCACCCACTCACCACACTGCAGGTCGCAACATTCCGCTGCGTGCGTCTTCCCTCCCACTGCTCCACGTTGGAATTCCCTCCTGCCATCGTCTCTTATCCCCACGTTCTTAGAATAATCGTGCTCACTGCAAGAAACGTGCTACACTTTTGCCTGTTTTACTTTCAACGGTGCTGTTTGTTGCCGCCCGTTTAGCGTTGCAGGCTTGTGCTCAGCAACTGTTATTATGATAATATAAACAACGCAAAGTAAAATATAACCGGGGGCAGGACTCAAACTTGTCAAGAAAACCTTGAAAGGTGATAGTTCCCCGTGTGGATATACATCAATCCACTGCTGGATGAAGGCCTCCCCAAGACACTATCATCACCTTTCACGATCCTGCAATACAATAATCTATTTGGATATCCACATAATTTGATAAAAAAAATTCTGCTCTGATATCGACTCTATTGGCTAAATCGTGGGACAGTAAAATGTTCTTCGTGTGTCGATAAAAAGGTAACTTTTATGGATCTCAGAAGTAGATCTGTGATAGATGATTCCATGGTTCGTTCTCTAATACGGGGCGATGGGAAGCCAATCGTATACTTGCTTAAAACCAAATGAGGGTTATTTGAGGCTAGCCGTGTCCTTGACGAGGGAGATCGCTAAGCAGCCAATGCATCTCCTTCACGTATCATCCGTCTCTCCACGTGCAAAAGAAAAGCCGCCTCGTTCACACCCCATCAGTTGAACAGCCTTCTGGAAACGCGCAGTTTCAGCGGCATTGATTCAGTACAAGAAAAACCCTGCACCGGTGTCGACACTCAGTGTTTAGTCAGGCTCGCTTGAATATATTCTGGTGAACTGCCAGATCTTTATTGGCATCGACTCTCTCTCTCTCTGTGTTAGATATGGGTCCTGGTTCGATGCCAAATTGGCTCGCGCGATGATACGTAACTCAAAACGATCGGAAGCGTTGTTGGCTTGGGTGGAATATAAATAAACCCGAGACCAGCGGACAAATATACGTCTTCCTTCATTTACCAAGGGAGGTCAGGGTCACGAATGATTGGACGGTTTAATGTGATGTATAGCGGCTATGGTTAGGAGTTATGGTGAGGGGCTGAATTATCTTCATGGTGCTGCTTGCCCACGGCACTGGAGCCGCCATGCGTTGCGGCTCTTGAAGGAACTGCTGCTTCGTGACGTTATTCACGTTGCACCGCGGCTCTTGAAATGTTGAGTCTCTTTTTTTTACACCGAATTTTTAAAAATAACGGCTCTTCTTCTTTTTTTGGCTGCCGACACCTGAGCTAGACCAAAGTTAAGTCAGCAGCTTGGGCTGTTATGCGTTTCGTTCAGAAGTTTACAAAGTGGGAACTATACAGCGTTTAAAAAAAATAAAACTTCGACTCGGCCTGCAAGACAACAGCGGCAGCAGAGTGCTGTTGCCGATGCTGTAGTAGCTGTAGTGGTTATATTAATTTAATAATAGTTAACTTATTTATCCAGGAAAGCCACACAGAATCGTATGACTCGTTTCCAGGAGGGCCCTTCATTGTTTAATTTTATTTCAAGATTAATGATGAGTGTTTATTATTATTATACAGCCGGGAGGAAACGGGAGCACCCAGAGAGAAAACCCATGCGAGGGGGCAACGCTCTATCCCCGTCCAGATGAAAACCAGATGGCCAAGATTAGTCCGCACGTTTCCCTCCCGTCCCGCCGCCTTCTCGCGGCGAGCCAGGCTACGGGCACCTCCACGACGCCCGCTCACGGGTAGAGAGAAGGGAGCTCCACATCAACATGTGCACGGCGATCCACCCACCCCCTCGCTGACGCTGCTGCTGCTTACGCGTTGCTGGAGGGTCGCAGGCACCAGCCACGTGCAGCAGCAGCATCCGCAGCCTCCCGGTATCAGTCCTGTCCGCTGTGGTTGAGTTGCGGGGCGAAGCTGTTGCCGATGCCACGAGGTGACGCGCGCTTTCTGCCGCCGTTCGTGGTTGTTACGAAACGCAGCGCGCGTTTGTGTGAATTAAACTAAAACTGCCGAACTATTTTTTTTATTTCGCCAGGTAAGGCCCACTGAATCTTGAGGCCGTTCGAGCGTTATCCAGATGGCTCGACCCCCTGCTTAGCATCCGTGATCTGTGGAGCTAAGGCGCATAGGCAATCATTCATGGTGATGCATTCTCTGTTTAATTGTACATACGCATTGTATACGATTCGCGGGACTTGTAGACAAGACGTTAAACTTTTTGTTTTGGCAGGTAAGGCCCACTGAGCTATGTAGCGCTTTTTTCAGAAGTGATCTGGTTGTCACAATTCATAGCTCAACGAAGTGGTGGCTTAAACATCACGTGGGAATGTAAAGCAGCCAAATACTCCGGACGCGTGATGTTGATTCTAAATGTGGACGGGAAAAACCGGTGGACCCGGAGAAAAATCCACGCGACCACGGGAAGAGAGAGAAACTCCACATATACAGCAGACGTCGGGATCAGGATCGAACCGACGACCTCCTACACACCAGGGGAGGGAGTTCACGTCTCGCCGCCGCGGTGCTCCAGCAGTGAAAGCAGCAGCAGAAGCAACAGTAGCAGCAGAAGCAGCAGCAGCAGCAGCTACAGCGGCAGAAGCAGCAGTAGCAGAAGCAGCAGCAGAAGCAGCAGCAGTAGCAGCAGAAGCAGCAGCAGTAGTAGCAGCAGCAGAAGTAGCAGAAGCAGTAGCAGCAGTAGCAGAAGCAGCAGCAGAAGCAGAAGCAGCAGCAGAAGCAGTCGCAGTAACAGCAGCAGCAGTAGCAGCAGCAAGAGCAGCGAGTTTGCCTTTCTGTTCAAAAGCAGTTACCGAGCGCAGAGCCCAAAGGCCCAAGACGTCAAGCGGCCTGGAACAAACAGCACCATTAGCATTGCCATAGATCACGAGTCAACAGCCACGCTTCTAGCAATGAGCAAGGTTATTGTGGGTTAAGTGTGCCTGCGTGCATGCGCGTTTGCTAACAGCACTTGCCCCTACAGTCTGTTAAGGCTATATGGGGAATCTTTATCTTTGTCGGTGTGGGGAGTGGTAGTGTCATGGTTAGCGCACCGCCCTAGGAACCCGGTGACCCGAATTTGATTCCTGCTCACGGCTGACATCGTTGGAGAATATGTGAACCGGTCCTGGGCTGCCCCAATGTCGACTCAGCCTCAAATGAGTACATGGTGTGGCGTGGAAATATCAGTACCGGGGATTCAAAGGCGGTCGAGGATGGTGCTGGCCACTCACCCCCTTTGTGTGGTGTGCCAGGCTTAATAGGTGCTCTCTAACGGGCACTTGCCCCTCACAGCCTATTAGAGGCTATACGGGGGATCTTTGTCTTTATGGACTTGTGCACTGCGCTCCGAACCTGGCTCTCCGCGTTCGATTCCCGCGCCGTGGCTCGTGAGTCGGCTCAGTCAATCACGAACCCTTCCGATAAAACGCGGTCGTCTAATTTTGACAGACTCATCCCCGCCAGAGTAACGTGGAATGTCCTCCCGCCGGCTCTAGCTTGTAGACCAGCAAGACGAGCCCCCTCTTCAATGCCCGTGAGAGAGCAGGCAATCGTCTGGGCTCCGTGCGAGCGAAAGAAATCGACGTCGAACAGACGAGGAGGCATCATCCCGCGCCCGTTGACCGCTCGCTCTCTCTTTCCCCTCCGCGGGGAGGATGTTGATGCCCTTGACGGCGGTGACTTTGAATTTAAGCACGCAGCGGTGTGTGGCGTTTGTGCCACGTTTGTTTGCGACGATGATGATGAGACTGTAATTATTGCCGATGACTTCGAATCAAAGTGGCTGCGGAGCAATTGCTGCCGCAGCAATAAAACTGTTTTAAAAGTCAAAAGTCTCTTTCCCCGATGGTGGAGTGGGAGCAGTAGGTTGTCCAATGTCACAAAGTGCCGAGCGACTGGGTTCACTGGCGGTTGTGTTGTTGTCGTTGTTGTTTTGGATTTCACCGAAGCCAAACTTTTAATCATGAAAAAAAACCGTAACACAGCGAGAACTGTCGGGGCTTCTGTGCGGTGTAAACAGAGCGCCGCTTTGTGCCTCGTCTCAGAGAGGCTCTTTTGTGAATCTCGGGCTCGTGTCACTCTCCTTACTTTATCTATTTAGTTTAATATATAATTGTTATTTTTTAAAACTATCATTCTCCCTCTTTGTCGAGTTCGGGAACGAGACGGAGCGATTCTTTTGTGCACTGCGCATGACTTCACTCTTCATCCAAACTTAGAAAAGCGTTGGGACAAGCGATCTCATTCATCACGAAGCGTTTTTGCCCTTTCATTCAGAAACTGTGTGGACGTTTCGGGCGATCGACCTACTTCTTCAGAGCAGAGCGAGAGTGTTGGCAGCTGAGCTCCTGGAACGCATTCAAAACTCTTCCACGCTCTTTACTTAAACGCAGCTCAGTGATTTCATCATTGAATTAGCACCCCCCCCACCCACAACCACTCAGCATATTTAAGAGCAATTCAAATGCGAATGTAGGTCATTGTTTCGTATAATCATTGAGTTTAGTTTACTTGATATCTTTAATGCTTTGCATCTTGATATTTGTTTTTTTACCCTTTTACCTGGCAACAAAACTGACACCTTTTTTTACAAGGAGTCATGTTATCATATTTTGCTCCTGGCCAAGGAGGTTCCCATGGTGCCTTGCATCTTGTTTATTAACCCTTGCTGCCGTGTCCGGTTGCTGGCCGGGTGACCCCTGAACCAGAGCCGCGTAGCTCAATGCGTTATTTACTCTGATAATAAACTTCTGATTCTGACCACAGCGCCCCCCCACCCCCCCCCCCCCACGATGGCACGATGTCCGACGTTTCATCTCCACGCGCTGGCCGGGAGCTTTCTCAATCTAACGGCAAAATGTCCCCGAGAAAAATGTTGCGCGCCTTGCGAAGGGCGATCGCGCGTGCAGGTCGCGCGGCGGCTTGACACCGCGAGCCCTTTCACGCGTGACTTTTGCACGGTCAGAGCAGACCATACACCCACGACGGACAATGCGTGTCGATGCTACACTGTGAGTGGACGTCAGGCAGCCCCACGTAGCCACAGAGCCACGTTACAGTCTCCTCCTCCTCCTCTTCCGCAAGCACGTGCAGGACAACAGCCAGTCCGCCCGGCACGCCCTCGCTGGCTTCACAGCCGGAGACGGTCGATGTGCGGCCACGGTCTCCGAACGCCGGCGTGTGTCTGCGTGGCACCCTCGCTGGCGCTGCGTGCACACGCACGAAGTGCCGGATTAAGCTAGTGCAGGGCCTGTAGCACATGTTGTTATAAAGAGACCCTACGTTCAACATAAAATGCGTAAATATTAAAACACGAATGTTTTTTACTTGCATAGTAAAGTCATTTTTTTTCATTCGCTGTACAGCCAGGTAATACGACAAATCGCTAACCTCAAACACCCAAGTTGAAGGGCGGTATAGTACTATAGCAATAGAGCAAGTGCAGAATCACTGAACCGGAATTGATAGCTTGAAAGCGTTTAGCGCGGGGCCCTTGAAAGTGCGGGGCCCGTAGCTACATGTGTAGCGACTTGTGCTGCTGGGAGAATCTGCCAATGATGTGGCGTAAACAACAGGGTCAACAACACGGTAAACAACACGGTAAACAACAGGGTAAACAACACGGTAAACAACAGGGTAAACAACAGGGTAAACAACAGAGTAAACAACACGGTAAACAACAGGGTAAACAACAGGGTAAACAACACGGTAAACAACAGGGTAAACAACAGGGTAAATAACACGGTAAACAACACGGTAAACAACAGGGTAAACAACACGGTAAACAACAGGGTAAACAACACGGTAAACAACAGGGTAAACAACAGGGTAAACAACAGAGTAAACAACACGGTAAACAACAGGGTAAACAACAGGGTAAATAACACGGTAAACAACACGGTAAACAACAGGGTAAACAACACGGTAAACAACAGGGTAAACAACACGGTAAACAACAGGGTAAACAACACGGTAAACAACAGGGTAAACAACAGAGTAAACAACACGGTAAACAACACGGTAAACAACAGGGTAAACAACACGGTAAACAACAGAGTAAACAACACGGTAAACAACAGGGTAAACAACAGAGTAAACAACACGGTAAACAACACGGTAAACAACAGGGTAAACAACAGGGTAAACAACACGGTAAACAACAGGGTAAACAACACGGTAAACAACAGGGTAAACAACAGGGTAAACAACAGGGCCGGCGGTCGTCTGCCTTCGTTGAATCCCGAGGGAGACAGCTCGGGGGCTCAGAAAAGCAAAAACGATTCGCGTCTTCCTTCCTGTCCCACGCCCCAACCCCGGTCTTGGGTTAAAACAGAAAATTGCCGTGGGACGAGCACGGTAGGCTAAGTACGGCGTGAAAGAAGTTCAACATGCGCGCACAACGGTGCCCGCACTGACTCGCCATTGTTTAGGGTTCAGGCAGCGCTGTCGTCGACGGTGACGATGCGGGCACGTGTAGAGACGCGCCGCCCGGCAATCTACTGCTGGATGAGGGCCTCCCACCGCCCCATCCCCCACAGCCGTGCGTAGCCATGCGGGCAGTGATGGTTATACGACCATACTCTACCTCGCTGCTTAGTGCGGGGATTGGGGGGGGGGCACGATCCAGGCTCAAGCCTGCTTAGCTTGCGCGGTCTGAAGGGGGTGGGGGGGTCGGTCGGGTGCATTTGGCCATTTTCTAATAAAGGTGCGATGACAAGTCTTGAAACGTATATTGGAGAAAAAAAATGTGTAAATAAGGGACACAAAGGAGGAAACGTGACCGTGAGCTCAGGCGGGGCGGATGACATCGCGATCGCATTTTAATAATCGCGGGATGGAACGCGTCCAACAAAGAGGAGGAGCACCTCCACCGCGGAGATGGAGTGATGAGATCGGCTCGCGTGCAGCAGCAGCAGCAGCAGCCGCAGCCGGCGGATTGAACTGATGATGATGGTGGGGAGGCGTTCATCCAGTAGTGGATTGATCATGACTGATGATGATGGTGGTGGGGAGGCATTCATCCAGCAGTGGAGTGACATCACTGCGCACGTCAGTGTGCGTCTCTCGTCTACACTTGGCCTCAAAGTGCACCTAGCCTGGCACAAGCGCTGTGATGACCCCACCATCACTTCGTGGGTGAATGGCGGCTGTTGTGCGCACGTAATCAAGTGAGGCGTGGTGGTGGTGCCGTGGTTCTCCATGGCTCTCTTATGTCAGTATGTGGGTCTCGACGTGAGTTCGAGTCTGTAGTTCGTTATGTATGGCGAAGCGTCTCTACGTGAATCTATGGGTCCATGCGAGTCTGTGGGTCTCTGTGTAAATCTCTGGGTCTCTGTGTAAATCTCTGGGTCTCTGTGTGAGTCTACGGGTCTCTGCGTCAGTCTATGGGTCTCTATGTAAATCTCTGGGTCTCTGTGTGAGTCTACTGGTCTCTGTGTCAGTCAGTTTGTGGGTTTCTATGTAAATCTCTGGATCTCTGTGTGAGTCTATGGGTCTCTGCGTCAGTCTATGGGTCTTTATGTAAATCTCTGGGTCTCTGTGTGAGTCTACGGGTCTCTGCGTCAGTCTGTGGGTCTCTATGTAAATCTCTGGGTCTCTGTGTGAGTCTACGGGTCTCTGCGTCAGTCTGTGGGTCTCTATGTAAATCTCTGGGTCTCTGTGTGAGTCTACGGGTCTCTGCGTCAGTCTGTGGGTCTCTATGTAAATCTCTGGGTCTCTGTGTGACTCTACGGGTCTCTGCGTCAGTCAGTCTATGGGTCTCTATGTAAATCTCTGGGTCTCTGTGTGAGTCTACGGGTCTCTGCGTCAGTCAGTCTATGGGTCTCTGCGTCAGTCAGTCTGTGGGTCTCTTTGTAAATATCTGGGTCTCTGTGTGAGTCTATTGGGACTCTGTGTAGTCTATGGGTCTCTGCGTCAGTCTATTGGTCTCTGTGTGAGTGTATGGGTCTCTGTGTGAGTCTATGGGCCTCTGCATCAGTCTATGGGTCTCTATGTAAATCTCTGGATCTCTGTGTGAGTCTACGGGACTCTGTGTGAGTCTATGGGTCTCTGCGTCAGTCTACGGGTCTCTGCATCAGTCTATTGGTCTATGTGTGAGTCTATGGGTCTCTGCGTCAGTCTATGGCTCTCTGTGTGAGTGGCCACTGACAGGGCGTTGAATTTCGCCAACGAGCCTCACCGGCTCACATCATTCCCCTGAGACTGGGACGCCCAGTGGGGTTTGTCAACAGCTCCACCTGGAGCCAGGGACTGCCACTCCTAGCCCCGGGCTAGGGCTGAGTTGAGAAAGTCAGAGGCGAGGATTGTTTTTTTTAATTCGTATTCAAATCGCTGAGAGCTGCCCGTGATATATTTCCCTGTGGTGAGTCACAGGGTACACACAAAGACAAAGATCCCACCGTGTAGCCTTTAACAGAGTGTTGGGGCAAGTGCTGTTAGCGAGCACCTATGAAGGCCGGAAAGGTACACGAGGGAAGTGGGTGGTCAGCACCACGCCCGACCGCCTTTGTCTCCACGAGTGGCGATGTTTACACATCGCACCAGGTACTCATTTAAGGCTGAGTCGACCTAGGGGAGACCCGGGACTGGTTCAGATAATCGTCACCGGTGTTGGCCGTGAGCAGGAATCGATCCCGGGTCGCCGGGTTTATAGCGCGGCGCGCTAACCACCACACTACCGCTCCCCACACACACACACCTCTACAACAACAACAACGACCTCCATTCGCCACTAAGTGGCGGTGACGTCACCACGACGCTTGTGCCAGGCCAAGTGCACCTTGAGGCCACGTGAAGTGTCGAACGCCCGCTGGCAGGAGGTCACGGGGCAGACCCACACACACTCACACAGACGCCGCCTCTGTGTATTGGACACGGCGAGCACAATCGTGAGTGAGGGCTGCCCGAGGCCTTCGAGGCCCAGGGGGACGACCAAAACCGAGTCGTCGGCCGCGCGTGGGCCCCGTGGGCCCCGTGGGCCCTGTGCGCATGGGCCCTGTGCGCGTGGGCCCCGTGGGCCCCGTGGGCCCCGTGGGCCCTGTGCGCATGGGCCCTGTGCGCGTGGGCCCCGTGGGCCCTGTGGGCCCCGTGGGCCCCGTGGGCCCTGTGCGCGTGGGCCCCGTGGGCCCTGTGCGCATGGGCCCTGTGCGCGTGGGCCCCGTGGGCCCCGTGGGCCCTGTGCGCATGGGCCCTGTGCGCGTGGGCCCCGTGGGCCCCGTGGGCCCCGTGGGCCCTGTGGGCCCTGTGCGCGTGGGCCCTGTGCGAGTGGGCCCCGTGGGCCCCGTGGGCCCTGTGCGCGTGGACCCTGTGCGCGTGGGCCCCGTGGGCCCCGTGGGCCCTGTGCGCGTGGGCCCCGTGGGCCCCATGGGCCCCGTGGGCCCCGTGGGCCCTGTGCGCGTGGGCCCCGTGGGCCCCGTGGGCCCCGTGGGCCCTGTGCGCGTGGGCCCCGTGGGCCCCGTGGGCCCTGTGCGCGTGGGCCCCGTGGGCCCTGTGCGCATGGGCCCCGTGGGCCCCGTGGGCCCCGTGGGCCCCGTGGGCCCTGTGCGCGTGGGCCCTGTGCGCGTGGGCCCCGTGGGCCCCGTGGGCCCCGTGGGCCCTGTGCGCCGCTCTCGCGGGCTCCCCGCAGCGCGGCGCAGAGCGGCCTCGGAAGGCGCCACGCGGCACTGCGGAGTCAGAGTCGGCCCGTCGGGGTGGGGTGGGTAGGGGGGTGGGGGGGGCGGATGTTTCCGTGTGGCAATTTGCGAATGTGTTTTTTGTTGTTCGAACTTGGCAACAAATAAAATGTTGAACCGAGACGCCAGCGCGCCTCCGGCCGACTAGAACGAAGCCAACGACGCGAGGCGGACGGCGTACGGCTTGCGTGGTTAGCCAGGGCGGCTGCGGGGTTAGAACCGCGAGGCCTCTCTCCTTATTTCATTTCTTTAGTTTAATATACAATTGTTACTTTTTGTTTCACTATCATTCTCCTCTTCGTCGAGTTCGGAACGAGACGAAGAGATTGTTTTGTTCACAGGCGCATGATTTCGCTGCAGCAAAGGCGGAAAATTCGCGAAGGCTCGGCCACTTCTCTGCCTGCTCCCCTCCGCATTTCCACTCAGTTTGTATCTTCTTAGAAGCCTAATTTGATCACGTGGCACGAAGACAGATTGACAACTCTGCACTTGAAAACTGCTTTTCACGTTTAGTTTGTTGCCCTTCCCCCGCACCTCCGATTAGAACGGTTGGCTACGTATGGCGCGAAAGAAGTTCAACATAGGTACATGCATACGACACGTGTTGTTGGTGTCGCGCCGTCACGAGATGGGTAATCAACCCGCAAGGGCAGTGTGCGTCTTCGCGTTGGAGAATGCCCCGCGGAAGCGGACATTACAGGGCTACCGCTGAGCACGTGCGCCTTGAAGGGAGCTCTGTTGCACACAGCAGAGGGCAGCGCTCTCTCCACCCGACTCGCCGCACAGAGTGACGTCCGCCACGTGACAGCGAAAGCGATATTGAATTCTCACAGCTGGAATTGAGGCGAATTCAGTTTTAGAACCGAATTAAAATGGGATAAAAACAAATGTGGCTAGCGACCCACGTGTCCTTTGTACGTCCCTCCGTCCAGCCCAGCACACCTTTTTTCGTCTTCAAATAAAAAAAGACGATGGTGTTTTTGACGATGGGCTTTCACGTGATTTGCGTGCGGGCAAGTGCAGCGCCCTCGGCGGCGTGGATAAGAGGTAACTTGAAGGCACGTCCGAAGCAGTTCTGTAGCATTCCTTCCGCGGGCCGTTCTCTATCTAACACGTGCTGATTGGTGGGCTGATTACTGCGGGAGCTCCGGATGGAGTTTCCCAATAACCACGCGTGTCTCCCCGTGTGTCTCCCCATGTGTCTCCCCATGTGTCTCCCCATACCTTCCCCTGCACACCCCTCCCCCAAACACAACCTCTCCCTCCTCACCCTCCTCACCCTCTCCCTCCTCACCCTCCTCACCCAAACACTCTGATACACCCTCACCGTGGACATCCTTCCTCCCACACTCTCTCCCGCACTCTCTCACCCCTCCCACACACCGTGCCCCCCCTCCCCGCCCCCCCCGGCGCAGCACAAGGCATGGAAGAGGATTCAGAGCATCATGCACCGCACGCCGTTCATCGTGGCTCTGAAGAAGCGCTACCCCTGGATCCAGCTGTCTGGCCACGCAGGTGAGAGGGACACAGAGAGAGAGAGAGACACACAGAGAGAGAGAGAGACACAGAGAGAGAGGGATACTGAGAGAGAGACACAGAGAGAGTGGAGTTGTGGAGAGATAGGATGTTGGGGGCGAGGGGCGGAGGAAGGGTAAGGGCTGTGGACCAGTGGGACTCGCAGTGTCAAGTCGAGGCATCGTATAACGATGTGCACCACGTGAGACTCTTCAGTCGATCCACTGCTGGATGACGGCCTCCCCCACGCTATGCGGCTCGATCAGACGCCCCCGTGAGGAGTCGCTCCGCATTGCTCTCCGCGCGTAGTTCGGCACTGTGTCCAACGTTTCGTTCCACTGAGCTCTTCAAGAACTGTGTTGGCTTCAGCGATAGTTGCCGGCGATAGCGGATTACGCCATGAAGCCTGGCAATTGCTTGAGACCGGCGACTCAAGCGTGGCGAGTTGATGGTTGCTCCCCAGTCACTCGTGACATCACTTCGAGATACACAGAACCAAAGACTGTTGGGGCAAGTGCTGTTAGCGAGCAACCTATGAAGGCCGGCCATGGCACACCAGCAGGGTAGGGTGGCCAACACCATTTTCCCGGCCGCCTTTGTCTCCCCAGTGCTGATGTTTACACACCTAACCAGGTACTCGTTTGAGGCTGAGTCGACCGCATTCACCCGCAAACACGTGACAGAGCAGTAACAAATGATGATGATGAGTCAGAACCGCGGTCATTAACGGAAAAAATATGGAACAAAAACTACAGAGTGCCCTAATAAGCATAGGGAGACGCATGCTCGCAGCAGTTACATTGAGAGGCAACAATAGGAATGCGTGGATTGGAGAACACACGCAGTTTTACTGACATCGTCAACCAAACTGCTGTATCAAGGAGAGTGAGGCTTGCGCAGGACGGGTCGCGGCTTGAAGAAGGCGTACGACCAGCATGTTGAACTCCTCTTGCATCGTGCGTAGCCAACCGTGCTAAATCGGAGGTGCGGTGGGAAGGGAAACAAAGTGACGGCCGATGGTCAAGAGCAATAACGGAGTGGCAGCCAAGGAATGGAACGCGTGCGAGACGATGAGATGGAACCGTGTAACCAGATCCATCACCAGATCGTTGAAGGTGGCGGCGGTGGCTTCGGGAGGCCTTCATCCAGCAGTGGGTTGATCGTGACTTTATGATGATGATGTAATATTCATTTCAACTTGTAGCGTGCGCGTGCAGTATTAGCTCACTCTAGGAGAGAGAGGACGACTCAGAGGCGCGTGGAACCACAGACGAGCCGAGAAGGCAGCCACGCGACTAGCCGGTGCTAGCAAAAATGTCCCAGAGCTCTGCAGTCCTCTACATATCAACGTATTGTCGGTATATTAATGGGTGTATACAGAGTGGGAGGAAACCCACGCCATGCGCGAGGGGGCAACACTCGATCCCCGTACAGATGAAAGCAGATGCGAGATTAGTCCACGCTTTGCTGTGTACGCAGCTCGACGCATACCCGCCGGCAGTGGAGTTCTTCAACATCTCTGCGGCGATCCACCAATCCCAGCTGCTGCCTCCACAGTGCTGGAGGATTGCAGGCGGCCACTAAAACTTAAACTAAAACTATGTTATTTGACCAGGTAGGGCCCACCGAGCTTATCATGTGGAAATGTGCAGCAGCCACATATCCTTACCGCGTGACGTTGATTCTAAATGTGGAGGGAAAACCCGGAGGCGACCCTAGAAAAAAATCCACGCGACCGCGGGGAGGGAGAGAGAGAGAGAGAAAGAGTACATGCAAACGACAAACATGCAGCAGGCGTCAGCGTCGGGATCGAACCCACGAGCTCCTGCATACCAGGCGAGGGAGTTAACATCTAGCCGCCGGGACACCCCACGTTTAGGGCACCCACCACCTCCTCCTGGCCACAGTGAATCACGATGATGATGAGGATGTTGCTTTGGTGGCACGCAGGGAACTTCAAGACGGGGGAGCAGCAGGGCGTGGTCCTGAAGCGCTTCTGCGAGGGGGAGCAGCGCTGTCTGCGCTTGCTCATGGGCGACGCGCTGCGCCCGTTCGTGCCCGCCTACCTGGGCGAGATGGAGAACGACGGCGTGCGCTACGTGCAGATGGAGGATCTGCTCACCGACTTCCACGCGCCCTGCATCATGGACTGCAAGATGGGAGTGAGGTCCGTGCGTGCGTGTGCGGATAGGTGTGTGTGTGTGCCGTTCCGGTTTTAATAGGTGCTTGCTAACAGCACTTGGCCCAACAGTCTGTGAAAGCTATACGTGGGATCTTTGTGTGTGTGTGTGTGGTGGGTGGCAGTAGTGTAGCGGTTAGAGCGCTGCGCTACAAACCAGGCCGCTCGAGTTGGATGCCCGCTCATGGTCAACACCAGCGACGATTATCTGAACTGGTCCTGGGCCTGGCCTAGGTCGACTCAGCATCAAATGAGTACTGGTGCAGTGTGTACTCAACACCACTGGGGAGACAAAGGCGGTCAGGCGCGGTGCTGGCCAACCACCCCTTTCGTGTGCCGTGCCGGCCTTCATAGCTACTCGTTAACAGCACTTGCCACAACCGTCTGTTAAGGTTATACGGGGGATCTTAGTCTTTGTTTTGTGTGTGTGTGTGGAATGGTGTGCTAATACTTTGCACAACATCATTAGCACTGTCCATCAGCACTCCATACATCATCGGCAGCCCATCCATCGTCAGCAGCCCGTCCACCATCATCATCATCATCAGCAGGCCACACCACGGCAGAGCTCGGCGCCACGATTTCAGCACCTCGTTGCGCTGAACAGCGACCCACCCACCCACCCACTCACTCCCCGCGTGGCGACGCGACGCATCGTCAAGGTTGAGAAACCTCTTTGGCCCTTCCTCAACCCTCTTTGCTCTCCACCCCAACTCGCACCGCAGGACCTACCTGGAGGAGGAGTTGGCACGCGCCCGGGAGAAGCCGCGGCTGCGCAAGGACATGTACCAGAAGATGGTGGCGGTGGAGCCCGGAGCGCCCACCGTGGAGGAGCACACCCAGCGCGCCGTCACCAAGCCGCGCTACATGCAGTGGCGCGAGACCATCAGCTCGTCCGCCACGCTCGGCTTCAGGATCGAGGGCATCAAGGTGCGTGGTGATCAGGTGATGATGATGATGATGGTGGTGACGACGGTGGTGGTGGTGGTGGTGTGCTGGTGGTGGTGATGGTGGTGACGACGGTGGTGGTGGTGGTGATGATGATGGTGGTGACGACGGTGGTGGTGGTGGTGGTGTGCTGGTGGTGGTGATGGTGGTGACGACGGTGGTGGTGGTGGTGATGATGATGGTGGTGACGACGGTGGTGGTGGTGGTGTGCTGGTGGTGGTGATGGTGGTGACGACGGTGGTGGTGGTGGTGGTGATGATGGTGGTGACGACGGTGGTGATGGTGGTGGTGGTGATGATGATGGTGTTGACGACGGTGGTGGTGGTGATGATGATAATGATGATGATGGTGACGACGGTGGTGGTGGTGATTGAAGAAGTTGCCGGTGATAATAATGATGCCATTATTATCAAAAGGTGGTGTAGCAGTGGTTCAGCGGTTGGCACGCTGCGCTACGGACCCGGTGACCCGAGTTCGATTCCCGCTCACGGCCACCAACACCGGTGATGATTATCTGAACCGGTCCTCGACCACATCTAGGTCGACTCAGCCACAAATGAGTACCCAGTGCGGTGTGTAAACATCGCCGCTAAGGGAGACAAAGGCGGCCTGTGTAGCGTTGGCCACCCACCCCCTCGTGTGCCGTGCCGGCCTTCATCGGTGCTACTCACTAACAGTACTTGCCCTAACATTCTGCTCAGGCTATAGGGGGGATCTTTGTCTTTTGTTTGGTGGTGATGATGGCGATGATGGTGTGGGCAGTGATGCGGCCGGGCGGTCAGGATAATGATGTCAACTCGGAACGCTGCGCCACCATCACCGCCGCACACAGTATTCACTCTTCGCTCTCGTGGACAAAGAGCAGCTGGCGCCAACAATTTCCCAAGCTCTGCAGTCCTCTATATATATGTGAAGGTGTTGTCAGCCAATTAATGAAGCTTATCATGTCGCAGAAAGCCGGAGCACCCAGGGAAATCCCACGCTTTTCGAGGGGGAAACACTCGATCCCATACGGGTGGAACAGGTGGAGTCAACGTTTTTTACTGTGCTGCCTTCTTCTGACGAAACAGCCTCCTCGACGCCCACCCATGGCGGAAGGGAGTTTCACCACAACATCTGTGCGGCGGTGATCCACCAACCCTCGCTGCTGCCGGATCACAGGCGGCAGTCACGTGCGGCAACGTAGCAATCACCACCCAGATATGGGTGGGTGGGGGGGGTCAGTCAAAGTCACATGCTGGCTCTCTCCACCTTGAATCTGTCTGCGGGAATCTCCCGATTGTTGTTGTTGTTGTTGCACTGCGCAAGCTAAGCGGAGTTTGAGCCTGGTTAAGGGGTAGCTTAGCAGTTGAATGGCGTGGTCGGCATCAGCACTGGTGGAAGGAATTAAATGTGCGCCCACCCTCGCCCTTCCCTGTCCCAGTGGGGATCGCCCTTCGTAGCCCAGACCGTGGGCCCCTCCGGCCCGTGGGCCCCTCTGGCCCATAGGCCCCTCCGGCCCGTAGGCCCCTCCAATCCCGTGGTGCCCCGGTGCAGGGCCACCGGACTGCACCGCTGCTAGCTGCCTGAGGCCTCTACCTCTCTTCTCAACGCCGGTGCAGACCCAGAGCTTGCTCTCGATTCCAGGTCGCTCGGCACTTTCAACGCTCACGGTGCTCGAAGCATCTCCCTCGGGGCCAACCCCCTCCTCCCTCCCCTCCCCGTGACCTCCGCATGAACCCTGCAAGCAGGGGGGTCACGCAGGGGTCACCACATCCCACTCTCACGCGAGTGGGATGTGGAGGGGACTGTGTCGGTTCTTACACTTCATAGAGCCACACACGTGGGTGTGTGTGCGTGTGTGCCTGTGTTGTTATTCGTCTCTGCATTTGCCCAATTTTATTCCAATCCATGTCACGGAACGAGACGGCGAGTTGTCCGGTTGGGACGCTCAGCGCCCTGGCATATTCATCACGGAGCGAGCGGTGCCATCGCAGTTAGAGGAGGACCCTGGAATGAGATATGTTCGTCGCACTGGCAGTAAAGCAGACACATGATCATTCTCGGAGTTGGAATATTTTGATGAATTGAGTGAAACGTGCGTGTGTGTCGACTGTAATGAGTAGCTGGTGCGGTGTGTAAACATCGCCACTCGGGTGACAACGGCAGCCACGCGTGGTGCTGGCCACCCACCCCCTCGTGTGCCGTGCTGGCAGCACTTGCCCCAACAGTCTGTTAAGGATACACGGGTGATCTTTATCTTTGATGCCATGTGGCGAGATGTTCCTGTAAATATCTCTCCTGGTATACACGATGTCGTGGGTTCGATCCCAACCCTGACGCCTGTATATTCGGAGTTTGCATGTTCTCCCCGTGGTCGTGTGGATTTTTCTCCGGGTCCTCCGTTTTTCCCTCCACATTTAGAAACGTGCGTTTAAAGTGTTTCGCTGCTATATATTTCCACGTGAAAAGTCTCTTCATTGAGCTCTCATTTGTGGCCAGGTCGCTTCTGAAAATAGCCATATAGCTCAGTGGGCCTTAGCTGGTAAAATAAAAAAAATAGTTTATCGTTTAGTTTTTATTTACAGATCTCCACCATAAATTCAACACAGCGAACCCACTGCATCGCACTGGAGACTTACCTGGGCAGTGACTGGTCGTACAAAGTCCACATCACCCAACAAGCGTGTACACACGGCGTCTTGAGAGATAGTAATCAATAATACGGACATGACTCCAACGGACATGACTCCAAATATAACACTCGCGAAACTTAAAACGGCCACGTCGACACAAGTAAAACCTGATCACAGTCCCATCATAACGGCGAGACAAAAAAAAACCTCCCAAATATATGCCGAACAACTAAAATAAATGACCTCTGATCGAGGCCAGTTGAGGTTCAGAAAGCCCGGTGGGTGTTTGGTGTGTGTGTAGTAGTAGTCGTAGCACGCTCCTAATCGACCGTGACCAGAAGCATCTGAGTTATTGCAGCCACCACGCTGCCTTGTAAACTTAATCTCCGGCGCGATGCTGTGCGTTGGCTTCGGGTGCGCGGGGGTGGGGTGGGCCTGGAGGGTGGGGGCGGGTGGGAGTTGGGGTGTGTAGCGGGGGAGGGAGGTGGAAGAGATATGAGGCCACGGGGTTCCACGTTTGTGGTCACACAGTGGAAAATACCACGGGGGGGGGGGCGGTGGTGTGGCGGGGGGGGGGTGAAGGAGGGGGCTGCTTGACGGAAGAGGGGGAGGGTGCCCGGCCAGGCGATCGTTTGTGGGTGGTGGTTGGAGGAGCGGTGGCGCAGCGGTTAGCGCGCTGCGAACCCGGCTACGCGCGACGAGTTCGATTCTCGTTTTACGGCCACCAAGAACCCCGTGATGATTTTCTTGAACCGGTTATGGGCCTCCCCTAGGTCGACTCAGCCTCAAACGAGGACAGCACCTGGTGGCGTTGTGTAAACATCGCCGCTGGGGAGACAAAGGCGGCCGGGTGCGGTGCTGGCCACCCACCGGAATTCATAGGTGCTGCTCGCTAACAGCACTTGTCCCTACAGTCTGCTAAGGCTGTACGAGGCGGGGGGGAACTTTGTTTTTGGTGGTAGTTCGAGCAAAGAGCAAAAGCGACGGTTGTGCCTTTCATGCCGTGACGTCAGTAATTTCCCCTTTTTGAAAATAAATAAGGAAATGCGTTTCAAATTTAAATGGCCAAACGGGCTCGGTTGGTGGTGATGTTTGTTTTTGTGTGTGCGTCTTGTTGATGATGATGACATTCGTGGTGTGGTTTACTTTCCTTACGTGTGTTTATCGTTTGGGGGGAAAAAATGTAAAGTGCGCGCGCATGAGTATTTTAAGACGTTTTAAGTGCTTGCAATTGAGCGGGGTGTGTTTTTTTGTTTAAGATGTCACATTCTTTAGCAGCAAGAAGCGGAGTTGTTCCACTTTAGAGTGTGCCGATTGTGATGTTTGTGTTCGTTAGGTCTTGGCGCGCGTGCGTGTGCATTGCACGTCTGTCGACTCAGCCTTAAATGTGGAAACCTGGTGCGGTGTGTAAACATCGCCACTGGGGAGACAAAGGCGGCCGGCCATCTATCCCCCCCCCCCCCCGTGTGCCGTGCCGGCCTTCATAGGTGCTTGCTAACAGCACTCGCCACAAGAGCCTCTTATGCCTATACGGGGGATCTTTGTCTTTTTCTTGGTTCTTTCGGAAAAGTCACGTAGAATGGAAATAATAAAATAATAAAAATAAAACATAATAAAATAATTCTCACGACGTTTCGGCCACAACGCAAGCAGCCGTCCTCAGGTGAAGAACAGGTCTGTCGGAAAGACAGCGTCTGAATGAAACACCCCAGGCTTGGAGCGTGTGTTTCATTCAGACGCTGTCTTCTCGACAGACTGTAACAACTACAAGGGCATCTCACTCCTCAGTGTGCCGGGTAAGGTCCTGGCAAGGATTATTCAACATCGCCTTGCTAGGCACGCTGAGGAGAGGCTTGCGGAGCCCCAATGCGGTTTCAGGAAAGGGCGGTCCTGCACAGATGCCATATTTTCTGTCCGTCTGCTACAGCAGAGGTGTAGGGAATTCCGAAAAGACCTACATCTCTGCTTTATTGACCTGGTCAAGGCCTATGATACCATCAGTAGGACTGGGCTCTGGGTTGTTCTTCGTGCTTTCGGAGTCCCTGACCCTCTGCTCACGATCATTAAGGACCTTCATGATGGTGAGCGGGCCCGGGTAAAACTACGTGGCCGGGAGTCAGAGCCTTTCCCTGTACACCTTGGGGTGCGACAGGGATGTCCTCTGGCTCCCACATTATTTAACATCTTTTTCGACTGCGTAGTTCGTGAAGCCTTCAATAGCTGTACCGGGGGAATTTCCATTTGGTACAGATATTATGGGAGGCTGATCGACGCCCGGGTGCGATCAAGGGATGGCTCCCTATTGGTCAACCACGTTATGTATGCCGATGATTTGGTAATAGCTGCTCATTCAGAAGAGGAGTTGGAGACGCTGCTGCTGAGACTGGAGCGTGCCACTAAGAGGTGGGGCCTTACCATCAGCCCCACCAAAACTAAGCACCTGCCTGGGTATTTTGTACCATCGGACACTCCACCCCCACAACTCCCAATTGGTGATGGGGCAGTTGTGGAGAGAGTGGAGAGTTTCCCATACCTGGGCAGTGTGCTTATGACCGGCTCCAGTTTATCAGCAGAGGTCTCACTCCGAATCAGTCGAGCGGCAATATCTTATCATCGGTTGCGTAACGCTGTGTGGAAGCTACCTGGTCTGTCGCTCCGCACGAAGCTTCAGGTCTTCTCGGCTACGGTCATTCCCTCCCTTCTCTACGCTTACGAAACGTGGACCCCCCTAGTGGAGCATCTTCGCCGGTTGGAAACATTTAGGCTGGCCTGCCAACGATCCATCCTGGGTTTAACCAGGCTGGATTGTGTGAGGAGCTCACAAGTCCTTGAAAGATTTGGGCAAAGTCCCATCAGTGAGCTCCTCCGGCAGGCAAGGCTGCGTTGGCTGGGTCATGTAGCCCGCATGCCCAGCCACCGCATGCCTAAACAGCTTTTGTTCGGCCGGATCGAGGGGGCTAAACGGGCGCGGCACGGGCTAGAGAAGAGATGGAGTGGTGTGGTACAGGAGGACGTGGAGCTGAGTGGACTTGCCGATGACTGGTACCAGCAGTGTCAAGATCGGCCTCAGTGGAGGAGGCTCGTGAAGGACGCTACTGGGCAGTTGGAGGCAGTCGCCCTCCAACAACAACGGAGGGCGGAGGAGCGACGCTCACAACAACGAGCGGAGCGCCGGGTGGCTAAAGCACAGCAAGTTGGTACAGTAGGGGGCACAGGTGGTGCATCAGCCAGTCATCTCGGTCATCTCGGTCAGTCGACCCGTGGCACCTGGGTCTGCCCCGTGACCTCCTGCCAGCGGGCGTTCGACACTTCACGTGGCCTCAAGGTGCACATGGCCTGGCACAAGCGTCGTGGTGACGTCACCGCCACTTAGTGGCGAATGGCGGTTGTTGTTGTTGTTGCATACGTTTGCGTGCGTGCATGCTTGTACTGTGCGCGTCCTTGTGTGTTCACGCGCGCGTTCACGTTTTGTGTTCACGTGTTGTGTTCAAGTTTTTGTGTTCATGCGCACAGTCAACTGTGTGTGTGTTCATGCGCGTGTTGTGTTCATGCGCGTGTTGTGTTCATGCGAGTGTTCATGTGCATTCGAATTCACGCGTTCACGCGCGTGCTCACGTGCGTGTTCACGCGTTGTTGTTCACCAGAAAAGCGACGGCTTCCTCAAGCAGGACTTCAAGAAAACGAGAACCCGCGAGCAGGTGATGGATGTCCTTGATGACTTCATAGGAAAGAATGTGAACATTCAGGTGAGCTGGCTGTCTGTTGAACTTCCTTCACACAGATGACTGGTGACCACCCAATGAATTGACCCCTAATAACCCCCCCCCTCATTAAATATTAATTTATGTTGAAAATAAACCTTACTTTTTGGAAATATGAGGTTTATTAATTAAATGATGGGGGGGGTCACAAGACATCTGGACCACTTTGAAGCATTCAACGATGGACGTTACTGCACTGCCCCCTGCTGGGCACGAGTTGTAAGGGCGGCAGAGCTACTATGCCGCACAATCAATTGTTGCATTTTCCCATCGTCTATAGGGTAACGCTGACCGCATTCAATAGGCGGGTAAGATAACAGACCCACGACCAGCGCAGGCTGGGAGAGACCCTGATCCAGCAGTGGATTGATACAAGGTGCTGTGCAACTACTGCACACAGTTATAATTCCTACTCTTAGTTCTTTCGGTAAAGTCACGTAGGTAAAATTAATAAAAAATAAAACAATACAAATCAGGTGAAGACGGAAGCTTGTGTTGCCTCCGAAACGTCGTGATTTTTATTGTTTTATTTTTATTAATTTTACCTACGTGACTTTACCGAAAGAACTAAGAGTATGAATCCTTGCAGTCACGAAAGCTTCAAATCTAAAAGTTATAATTCCTATTGAGCGGACTTGCTGCTGCAGTGTCCCTGAGTGTATGTGTCCTGGCGCTGTGTGGATCTCAACAGAGATGGCCTAGCGGTTCGTGCGCTTGCACGACGAACTCGGCGGCCCGAGTTCGATTCCCTCCCACGGCCGCTAACAGCCGGTGACGAATATCGGAATCGGTCCTGTGCCTCCCCCTGGTCGACTCGGCCTTAATCGAGTACCTTGTGTGGTGTGTAAACATCGCCACTGGGGAGACAAAGGCGGTCGGGTGTTGTACTCGCCACCCACCCCCTCGTGTGCCGTTTCGGCCTTCATTGGTGCTCGCTAACAGCACTTGCCCCTACAGTCTGTGAAGGCTCTACCGGGGATCTTTGTCTTTGTTCGTGCGTGTGTTCTCACGGTCTGCTTGTGTCTTCAGATCCGATACCTCGCCCGGCTGAAGGCAATGAAGGCCACGCTGGAAGACTCCCCTTTCTTCCAAACGCACGAGGTGAGCGAGCAAGCGAGCGAATTGTGGAGCCGAGGAAGAGGATTTTTTCTTTTAATCTACGACACCTTTTTTATACTCTTTTGGTTTTTTCGGTAAAGTCACGTGGGTTAAAAGAAAACAAATAAATTAAATCACAACGTTTCGGAGGCAACACAAGCTTCCGTCTTTAGGTGGATCCGTCACAGCAAAATTGCTGTATCAAGTAATTTTGCTGTGACGGTTTCGGAAGCTTGTGTTGCCTCCAAAACGTCGTGATTTAATTTAGTTGTTTTCTTTTAACCCACGTGACTTTACCAAAAAGAACAAAGAGTATGAATCCTTGCAGTCACGAAAACTTCAAATCTAGAATGAACACCTTTTTTGCCAGTCTCGAAATGATGAAACAACAAGAGTCGAGGTTTTACCCTTTCCGCTAATAAAACAGGAGGTTTTAAGATGTTCAAACCACCAAATAGATACATTTTGCAAGGCATCCGGTGTACATTAACCACATGCACTCGTGGCAAACATGGAAACAAACGTGCTCTAATAATAATGCATGCCGTTCTCTGGTCTGACACTGGTGAGACAAGGCCATAATGAAAGCTGTTTCTGGTGTAGGCCAATCAGTTTCAGAGACAACGTGTGTGTGTGTGCGTGCGTGTGTGTGCGTGTGTGTGCATGTGTGTGCGTGCGTGTGTGTGTGTGCATGTGTGTGCGTGTGTGTGTGTGCATGTGTGTGTGCGTGTGTGTGTGTGCGTGGGGAGCGATAGTGTAGTGGTCAGCGCGCTGCGCTACGAACCCGGCGACCCGAGTTCGATTGATGCTCACGACCAACAACCAGTGACGATTGTCTGAACCGGTCCTGCGCCTCCACTAGGTGGACTCAGCC
This sequence comes from Lampetra planeri, assembly GCF_965212315.1. Taxonomy (NCBI): domain Eukaryota; kingdom Metazoa; phylum Chordata; class Hyperoartia; order Petromyzontiformes; family Petromyzontidae; genus Lampetra; species Lampetra planeri. The sequence continues at coordinate 9,208,164 of NC_136139.1, read as the reverse complement.
TCAAATGAGTACCCGGTGCGGTGTGTAAAAACACCGCCGCCGCTGGGGAGACAAAGCCGGCCGGGCGTGGTGCTGGCCACCCACCCCCACGCGTGCCACAGCGCCGGCCCTCACAGTCGCTACTCGCGAACAGCACGTGACCCCAGCCGCCTGTTAAGGCGACATTGTGTCCCGCGCGCGCGTCCCAGGTGATCGGCAGCTCGCTGCTCTTCGTGCACGACGGGTGCGGCCGCGCCGGCGTGTGGATGATCGACTTCGGCAAGACGACGCCGCTGCCCGCGGGCCAGACCCTGAGCCACCGCGACGCGTGGAGCGAGGGCAACCGGGAGGACGGCTACCTGTGGGGGCTCGACCAGATCATATCGGCGCTGGAGGGGCTCGCCGCGCGGTACGCCGCGGCCGGGGGCCTCCACAGACCGGCGAGGGACGCCGCTCACGGCGGCGACGGTGGCGGTGACGGTGGTGGTGATGGTGGTGATGGTGGTGGTGGATGTTCCGTCGCGCCGAGCTGCGTGTCGGCAGAGCCGCCCTCGGCAGTGTCGCTCGCACCGGACTGCGGAGTGTAGCGGCGTGTGTCGCAAGTGTGCACGCGCGCGCGCATAGACACAAGGACAAAGAGCACCCGTATAGCCTGAACAGACTTGTTGGGGCAAGTGCAGTTAGTGAGCGCCTATGAAAGCCGGCACTGTGGCACACGAGGGGGTGGGTGGCCAGCACCACTCCCGGTCGCCCTTTTCTCTCCCCAATGGCGATGTTCACACACTGCACCAGGTGCTCATTTGTGGCTGAGTCGACCTCGGGGAGGCCCAGGACCGGTTCAGATAATCGTCACCGGTGTTGGCTGTGAGCGGGAATCGAACTGGGGCCACTGGGTTTGTAGCGCAGCGCGCTGGCCTCTACACTACCGCTCCCCGTTAGTACGTGCGTACAAACACATACGTAGTGCTGCGTGCCCGAACACACGACCCCTCTATAGCCGGAGGGAGACTGTTGTTAGCTGGTCCTGCACACGAGGGACTGGCATGGCAAGCGTCTCCCCCGGTGCTGATGATTTTTTTTTTTTACATATCGCACCAGGTACTAATTCAAGGCTGTGCGGACCTAAGGGAAGGCCCAGGATTGGGTTCAGATAGTCACCACTGATGTCGGCCGTGAGCGGGAGTCACCGGGTTCGTCACGCGGTGCGCTAACCACAGACACATGTGGCGAATACACAGAGACAAAGATCCCCTGTGTAGCCTGGACGGACTGTTGGGGCAAGTGCTGTTAGTGAGCAGCTGTGAAGGCCGGCACGGCACACGAGGCGATAGTGTGGCCAGCACCACACACGGCAGCCTTTGTCTCCCGAGTGCTGATGTTTACACACCGCGCCAGGTACTCATTTAAGGCTGAGTCCACCTAAGGGAAGGCCCAGGACCGGGTTTAAATATTCTTCCGGATTCGTAGCGCAGTGCGCTAACCACTGCGCCACCGCTCCGCGCATATGATGCACTCATGGACTACACGAACACATAGTTTACGTGCGCGCGCATACATGCGTATACATACACACGCTTATGTACTTAAATACATACACACGCGGCTTCATATTTTCAAAAACTAAAAGTTTTTTTTTCAAATGATAACCCAACGAAGTGGCTTATCACGTAGACATTTATAGCAGCCAGATACCCTAAAGACGTGTTGTTGATTCTAAATATGGGGGGGGGGGGGGGTAAACCGGAGGACTCGGGGAAAAATCCACATGACCACGGGGAGAGAGACATTCAAACTCCAGGGTCGAGATCGAACCCACGACCTCCTGTATACCAGGTGAAGTAGTTAACATCTCCCCATCGTGGCTGCCCCATTTTTCCGGCTGCTACTAGTCACAGCCACAGCAATAAGTACACAGTACTGGATGTGGTGTGCCGGGAACACAAATTTAAACTGTGATCATTCGTCGACATTAGGCACGGAACGATTTTGTTTTGATTCGATTATTTGTCTCAACCGTAGTATCTTGTTTCGTTTGTCTCGTTTGTATTGTCTGTCCCGTTTGTATTGTCTCGTTTGTATTGTCTCGTTTGTATTGCCTGTCTTGTTTGTATTGTCTGTCTCGTTTGTATTGTCTCGTTTATATTGTCTGTCCCGTTTGTATTGTCTGTCCCGTTTGTATTGTCTCGTTTGTATTGTCTGTCTCGTTTGTATTGTTTCGTTTGTATTGTCTGTCTCGTTTGTATTGTCTCGTTTGTATTGTCTCGTTTGTATTGTCTGTCCCGTTTGTATTGTCTCGTTTGTATTGTCTCGTTTGTATTGCCCGTCTCGTTTGTATTGTCTGTCTCGTTTGTGTTGTCTCTCTCGTTTGTATTGTCTCGTTTCTGTTGTCTCGTTTGTATTGCCTGCCTCGTTTGTATTGTCTCGTTTGTATTGTCTCGTTTGCCTTGTCCGTCTCGTTTGTATTGTCTTGTTTGTATTGTCTCGTTTGTATTGTCTCGTTTGTATTGTCTCGTTTGTATTGTCTCGTTTGTATTGTCTCATTTGTATTGTTTGGCTCGTTTGTTCCATTTAAATGTAACACTGAACAGTCACATATTACTCATTTGCATTCGTGGGAAATCATCGATCTCACGCGCACTACGATACGCTCGTCACGGTTGACGTAACCCTCTATTAGAATCGATTAATCGTAATCGACTATTCATCGATCGTAATCGTCACGGGCCGACTAATAACGTCACGGGGTGGACTTGGTGGGGGGGGGGGGGGGTGAGGTGGACTGCGGTTGTTTTTTTCTTTCATATTTAATGTGACTTTTAAAAGACTAATATAATAATAATGCGGGGTAAATGTTTTAACGTTTTTTTTTTTATATTTCTCTGTGGTGTGGCGTTCGAGGTACCAAAAAGCACAACTGGCTCTTGCAAACGCGAGCGGTGGGAATCACGGCGTGAATTCAGACGGAGCCGTACGGGGCTCAGTTCCAGAAAATATGTTCCTTCTCACCCTCCCCCCCCCCCATCCTCCACGAGGGGCTGGGGGGTTGGGGCAGGTGCAGGAAAATGTTCCCATGAGAAATTAAGAACCCGAGTCGGAAACGATTATTATCATCGATTTTTTGTTGTTGTTGCTGTTTAATTTTAAACTTCGTTGTCTCAAGCAGCTGGCTGCAGGGTTACACGCGAACCGATCACCACACAGCGGAATACGAATCGGCGATAATAAAACACAAACACCGCCACTTCGTGCCGGTGACGCTGCTGTTGTTACAGCGATGGCAGTGGTGCACAACTGACGATAACGACACTATCATAGAGGGGGGTATTTGGGTTACATCGCGTAAATATATACATGTGTAGTTAAAACCCGCCGCCACCCGACACAGCCAACTAGTAAGGGTTGTCACGTAAACAGAACGTGGCCGATTCGTCACTAGTACAGCACTAACCGATGTGTTGGAGAGCCAAGCCACAACATTTACAATCTGAGTACGACGTTTGTAAAACGTGGTATGCCTTCTTCATAGTACATGCTATGAAGAAGGCCCATTGCCTGAAACGTCGCCTATTCTATAACAATGTAAAGCCACAAAGTGTTGATACGTGTTGAGTGCTGCTGGCATTGTTAACTTAAACTATAAAAAAAAATTGTATTATACCAGGAAATGTATAGCAACCAGATACTCTGAATTTAAGTTTCTAAATGTGGAGGGGAAATGAAGTGGTTTAACATATGGAAATGCACAGCAGCCAAAGGCTCTAAACTCATGCTTCTAAATGTAGAGGGAAAACTGGAGGCCCCGGCGAGAAATCCACACGACCACGGGGAGAACATGCAAACTCCAAATATACAGCAGGCGTCAGGGTCGTGGATCGAACCCATAACATCCCGGATAGCAGGCAAGGAATGCATCATCTCGCCTGTGTGCCAATGCCAACGCTGCTGCGGCAGTAGCAGCAGCAGTAGCAGCATCACCACCGGGGGAAATTGGTATAATTTTGGCAATAATCATGCGCGATCGCATTCATAAACGGGGCTTCGTCGTAGCATCCTTAAAAGCCGCGACCCAGTCAGCTTGCCACGTTGGGCCACTTGGTTGGATCAACGTTCCGTGTTTACTGAGAAGGCACGTTGGCTTCGCGGAGTCGCGAAAGCGACGAGAGAAGAGCCCTTTGCGTCTTTTTGTGTGAGTGTGTGTGTGGCGTATTCCTAACCAGTTTGAGCTGCAAGGGAACCATGATGATGTAACTATGACGTGTATCATAATGCTCGCTTTTAATTGCACAAATATAATGCAAACTTGGGTCGTTTTATTGTATTATACGGGGGGGTGGGGGGGTGGGGGGGTTCTAGCCGCGTGTATAGTTTTATCCATACGTCAGTGAGTAGTGGTACTAAAGAAAGTGGTAGTTAACCTTGAAACGTGAAGCACACCGATGGGTGTAATGGTACGATCTGACAGCTGGGGGGTGGATGTCTCGTACACGACGAGGTGGACTGTTTCATTAATTGTGTAGGGTGAGTTACGTTTCAGAAATAACTAAAGTTGTTTTTGTCAGTTATTGAGAGTTTATTCATATGAGGTCGTTATTGTCTGCATTGCCAACTATGGCAAGAGGTTATTTAACGGTATCTACGCAATGATAATAATACAACACAATATAGTTTGGATTTCGGATGAGTATATTAATATTAATAAAGGTATATCAAACCCAATAGAAGAAACTGAACCCAGAAAACGTAGCTACCAGCCGTTGAATACAGCCACTTGGAGAGGATTATCAGACATTATGAAGAATCATCAGAAAATAAATTAATATTTGTCAATCACACTGTGACCTTAAAATAAACAATACAACAGGTGACGTTTCGGGCGATGCCCCCTGCTTCAGTACACATAAGTGGACGGATCATTGCCCGAAAATGTCGCCTATAATATATGCATTATTCGAAGACATCGTTAATATTGGCCAACGCGGAATCGCCGAACGAATGAGTTTCATTAGCAAGGAGTAATAGGATCAGCAGCGTGGACGTTGGGGAAAATCGACGCGTCGATAACACGTAAAGTGTTGTTGATAGCGATCAGCAGGGGGAGGAAGGGGAGGAGGAGGAGGTCGTGATGGGTGGGACACGTGCGTGGTGGGACAGGGCAGTATCAAAACTGTGAAAATAAATATATTACAAAATGGCTTTACCCTTTCTGGCAATTAAACGGTAGGTTTCGATTTAAAGCTTTCGTGACTGCAGGGATTCATCTTCTTGGTTCTTTCAGTAAAGTCACGTAGAATGGAAATAATAAAATAATGTCTCCTCGACAGACCTGTTCTCCACCTGAGGACGGCTAATTGCTTTGTGGCCGAAACGTGAGAATTATTCTATTATGTTTTATTTTTAGTATTTTATTATTTCCATTCTACGTGACTTTACCGAAAGAACCAAGAAGATAAACAGTAGGTGTTAAGATGTTCAAATACCGCTTAGATACCTGGCCGTAGTATCCAAGAGGCACATCAGGACCTGTAGGTACTGTGCCTAGGGCGTACGAAAACGAAAGGGTTTACGAAGAAAGTTGCCCATGGTTTTTTGGGGGGTTTGTATGATGAACAAAAATGTAACCGATATATCTTCTTGAATAAATATATTTATATAGCAAGTGTATATTCCTAAGAGGCAGAATCACGTCAATCTTTTTGTTTCTCATAAGGTGAGAGGAAATTAACTTCGGAGATGAACTTTTAAAGAGTTTTGTTCATTGAAAAATTAGCCATAACATCTTATTATTGTGTTTTTCGCACTATCAAGCGGAGTAGTTACAGCGGCGGTAGTAGTAATACGGGGCAGCAGTAGTAGCTGTAGAAAGTGATCACCGAAGGCCTACGAAACAGAAGTGTCTAGGGCCTACAAGAACAATAATCCAGCCCTGCCGTGATACCTCTTGCAAGGCATCGGAGTCTGCACAGATGTAATCGCTCAACCCGAACGATTGGAAACTTTGATAACTTTCATTGACTTTGCACCGTTCGCCTTTTGGCGTTCTCTGGTCTGACGCTGCTAGTGAGACAAGGCCGTTGAAGAAGGCTGTCTCTGGGGTAAGCCAATCAGTTTCAAAGACAATGCATACATTATCACAGATTTTGTTTGCATGTTTTGCCACAAGTGTGTGTGGTTAATGCAGACTTGGTGCCTTCCAATGGGTATATAAGTGGTGCATGGACATTTTAAAAACCCGTTTTATTGCCAAGAAAGGTAAATAAAAACTTCTCGTTTCCATCAAGCCTATAACACCTGTTATGCAATGATGGTCTCTCATCCAGTCGACTACCCAGGCTCAGCCATGCTTGGTGTGCGAGATGCTGACGAGGTCGGTAGGGTGAATTCTGGGTAATGTTCGGTGATAGGCGATACGCGCGACTTCCACCGGGAGGGAAGCATTCTCATAACACTAAGGCGTTTGAATCAATACTGATAGTTGTTGCTTGCAATTACTCTTTTTTTTTTCTTAAGACTATAGCGGAGTCGTCGGCTGTAAGATTACGTGCTTTTGTCGTGTACAGATGTAGGGTGACTTAGTTGTGGTACTGTGTGACAGCGACTTGGGGTGAAGCAGCAAACTGCATAGCAGTTGGATTTTATTGTTTTAAATTAAAGTTCATGATGTGGAAACTTATCGAAGTGTGGAGTGCGGTGTTTATTGTTCTTCTTCTCCTTCTGTGCGAGTCGACGAGCCCGTTCGGAAATCTCGCAGGGCGCGAGCGTCGAGAACGGCCCCGCTGAAGTGGATCTCGGAGAGCTACCTCTGAGGTGCCATCGAAGTGACCTCTGGTGTCGCAAAGCAGGGGACGGAACTTTCACAGCCGGCCTGCCACGGAGAGCAATGTTCGTCGCACGACAGTCAAACCGAAATCTTTTTTTTATCCTCAGAGGAGCTGGAATTTTTGGCAAATAAATTAAATACAGGTTTCCCTCGCTTTATGCGCTTGGAGATGCATTCCAAGAAAAGGGCGCAACAAAGCAAAACCGCACGAGGAGACAGCTCCCTTGCCTAGTAGCGCACACAAAGACAAAGATCCCCTGTATAGCCTGAACAGACTGTAGGGGCAAGTGCTGTTTGCGAACACTTATGAAGGCCGGCACTGCACACGAGGGGGTGGGTGGCCAGCACCACGCCCGAACGGCTTTGTCTCCCTAGTGACGATGTTTACACACCGCACCAGGTACTCGTTTGAGGCCCAGGACCGGTTCAGATAATCGTCACTGGTGTTGGCCGGGAGCGGGAATCGAACTCGGGTCGCCGGGTTCGTAGCGCGCTAAAAATTAGATGATGATGATGCGTGAGAAGGAGGACACGTGGAAGAGAGGAGGAAGGGGTGGATGACGACGATGGTGATGAGGTGGAGGGAGGGAGGATGGATGGGGACGAGGAGCGGTGGAGGAGACGTCGAGACGCAGGGGGGAGAGTGGGTGCCGGAGAGTTCGCGAGATGTCTCCGGTCACGTGGCACCACATGGAGGAACCTCCGGGCGCAGCGTCTCCAGGAGCGGAGGATGGGGGCTTCGCACCCCCCGCCCCCTGGGGGCCTCACACCCCCCACACCCCGCCCCCCGCCCCGCAGCTACCAGGGTAGGGGGTTGAGGCGAGGCTACGTGAGCCAGCAGTACTCGCCCAGGTCGGACGAGTCCCATGTGGTCCTACACACTTTATCCGAGAGCCATGTGTGGTCCTACATACAGTAAAACCTTGGATTGCGAGTAACTTGGTCTGCGAGTGTTTTGCAAGACGAGCAAATTTTTTTAATAAATATTAATTTGATAAACGAGCGAGGTCTTGCAATACGAGTAGTACGTGTATACGCTTTGTCTGCCGAGCGTCACGTGATCACAACTGATATACGAGTGCTTTGATATACGAGTGCTTTGGATTACAAACACGTTTCCGGAACGAATTATGCTCGCAATCCAAGGTTTTACTGTAATTTATCAAAGTTACATGTGGCACTACACACTTAAACCCAGAACCATGTGGTCCTACAGTCCGAGTGTGACGTGTTAGAAGTGTCTCTCCTGAGTTCTACTAAAAACCAAATGTGTTCAAACATTGTTTTCTTCTTGGTTCTTTCGGTAAAGTCACGTCGAAGGGAAATAATAAAAGAATAAAAATAAAGCAATATATTATTTTATTTTATTTTTATTATTTTATTATGTTTTATTTTTATTATTTTATAATTTCCCTTCTACGCGACTTTACCGAAAGAACCAAGAAGATGAATCCTTGCAGTCACGAAAGCTTTAAATCGATGTTCAAACATTGTTTGGTTAAAATAAAAACTCGTAATTTCGCGTTGCTGCTCCACGTTGCGGGAATCCCCATTGCCGCTCATCTAGAGATTGGCTCCCTCCAATCACTCCCCCTCTTTATCTTCCTGTTACACCAACACACACGGAGTTTTCTTTGCACGTACACCTAATTCTAGATTTGAAGCTTTCGTGACTGCAAGGAATCATATTCTTAGGTTTTTTCGGTAAAGTCACGTAGGTAAAACATCAAAATTAATGAAAATAAAATAAAATAAAAACAAAAATCACCGAAACGTCGTGATTTTGTTTTTATTTTATTTTATTTTCATTAATTTTGATGTTTTACCTACGTGACTTTACCGAAAAAACCTAAGAATACGAACACCTAACTTTGTGTTCCTGACGCCTCTTGCCCAACGCACGACTTTGTTTCGATTCGCGTGTGATTATGTCACTGTTACACTCAACTATAGAGCTTGCATCTTGACTGAAAGCTTTCGTGACTGCAGGAATTCATATTCTGTGGGTCTTTCGGTAAAGTCACGTAGATAGGTTCAAAGAAAAGAACAAAAACACTACAACACAAGCGGTCGTCATCAGGAAAAAAAGTTGCAATGACGTCGTAGTTTTTAGTTTTTTTCTTTGAACCTATCTACGTGACTTTACCGAAAGACCCAAAGAATATAGAGCTTACGTCCACCTGTGCCTATCGGTTTTTTTAAAAAAATGTATCGTGTGTTTCATTTACGACCGTCAAAATACCTCGTCGTATATTTGGGCAATACTCCTGAAGTAACTTTTTCTCTGCGATATTCACGTCCGTGCCTTTAATTTTCTTGCCGCTGCTGCCGCCGCTGCATTCACGGAACGCCACAGATCTCCGGGGCAAGATAGCCGGGCCAGGCTGGCCAAACGGGCCCCACCGTCCGTGTAATCCGCACCTCCGATTAGCACGGTCGGCTACGTACGGTGCGAAAGAATGTCAACATGCGCAAATACATCCCGCGAGGCAAATCAAAATAAACGTCAACTTGAGCCTCGCCGTCACGCGGCTGCGTAGGTTTGTCGCGGCTTTGCTGCCGCTTGCTGCTGCTGCGTCGCCCTCTGAGTTGTGAATCCCAGGGTTCATACAAAGAATATGAATCCTTGCAGTCACGAAAGCTTCAACATCTAGTATTCCAGGGTTGTTGTGGGGCTCCGTGATAATGACAACAATAATGCATTTTATTTAGACAGCGCTCTTTCCCACGCTCAAAGCACTGCACGGTAGAAAAAAAAAATCAATATTTACATACACAATAAGATCTTAGATTTGGGACAAAAAACAATGGCATATGTATGACAAACTGATGGATTCTCCATTATCTCCGGTTGTGGCCAACATTTTCACGGAAAAATTTCAGACGGACGCCATCCAGGCATTCACTCTGCGCCCGTCACGTGGATGACACGTTTGTCATCTGGCCACATGGCCCACCGGCTCTGGAACAATTTCTCAACCACATCAATTCCATACACCCAGCAATCAAATACACCATGGAGGTAGAAAAGGATGGCATGCTACCCTTCTTGGATGTCTTAATCAAAAAAAGAGACCAGATGGCTCAATGAGCCACTCTGTCTACAGGAAAGTAACCCATACCGACGCCTACCAATCCATCCCAGAAGAATTCCCTCATCAAAATGCTACACCATAGAGCTCAATGTATCTCCGACGATGAACACCTGACCAGTTAACTCAAACACGTACACCAGGCTCTCAAGGCGAATGGATATTCTGACTACACAATCCGCAAAGTCATCACCCCAACCGCGAGGAAGGAGCCATCTGAAGATCCCAATCAAAACCATCACCTTACCTTACAAGGATAACCAGAAAGATTTCAGCCTGTGTTGCGATCGGAAGTTTGTGGGGAATAATAGCCATTTTCTATACTTTTTAGGCAGATGCAATTAAAAAGTAACACTTAGTACCCAGTAACAAAAATTGTGTTACATAATTATAAAAGTATATTTTTTTGCATTTTACCATAAGTATGTGTGGTTAATACAGACTCGATTCCTTGTAATAGATGTCTAGTTAATGTTTGAACATCTTAAAAAACCTCCCGTATTTATGCCATGAAAGCCTTTTTTTATTCATTAAATATATTGGTACTGGCCAAAGGTTCGAGTACAATCGGACGTTGTACCTGAATTTCGTTCGCTTCTTAGGTTGGCATCAGAGAAACTTTACCAAATGCGACTCGTGCGTGTGCTTGTGTTTTAATTATCATTTTAAAACCGAATTCTCCACCAAAATATCATCACGAGGCTCTGCTCCTATGGGTTTTTTTTTATAAACGGAGGACATTGTTGAAGATTATTGATTATTATTCCGTTATGATTACGACGCTTCTTTACCCAGGCGCTTTGAGTGGCGGACTTGTGCAAGAAAGGTGCCACGTGTTTAAGGGAAAATGAAATTTACTTGACTCACCAAGTCTCAAGACTCGTTTTCAGGAGGGGCCTGCCGAGTTGTTGCAGTAGAGGGCGATGTTGCTGTTGCCGCTGCTGCTGCTGTGTATTCAGCACCATAGGTCGATTGAAATGAGTACCTGGTGCGATGTGTAAACATCGCCGCTAGGGACAGGGCGTGGTGCTGGCCACCCATTCCCTCGTGTACCGTGGCGGCCTTCATAGGTGCTCGCTAACAGCACTTGCCCCTACAGTCTGTTCAGGCTATATGAGGATCTTTGTCTTTTTGTGTGTACGTATATTTCTCTTTGTCTAAGCACAATTGAGTGATTTTCAGGCATTGTTAAAATTCAGTTTTGGGTTGTTTGTTTTGGCCAATACCAGTTCCATTGTGTGTGCGGCAGTTGTTTTGTTGATCTGTGGGAGAGAAACGGGAGAACCATAAGTAAACCCATGCAGAACAGAGGGGGAGACTTAAAGCTTTTGTGATTGCAGGAATTCATATTCTTTGGGTCTTTCGGTAAAGTCACGTAGATAGGTTCAAAGAAAATAAAATAACCAAAAAACTACGGCGTTTCGATCGCAACACAAGCGGAAGTCATCAGGAAAAATGGGGTGACGACTGCTTGTGTTGCGATCGAAAAGTTTTGGTTTGTTATTTTCTTTGAACCTATCTACGTGACTTTACCGAAAACCCCAAAGAATACACATTTCACTTTATTCCATCTCTCAAAATCAGCTCAAGCCTCCCGTAAATTCCGCAACTTTTTGCGCGGCCACCCCCACTCGGAATCCCTCCCCTCTCCTCCCCGCCCACTCTGAAAACAGACGCTGGCACGTGCAGCGGCGTCGACGCCGACAATGGCGAGATGTTAACTCCCTTGCCTGGTATGCAGGAGCGCTTGGGTTCGATCCCGACCCTGACGCCTGCTGTATATTTGGAGTTTGCCGTGTCTCTCTCCCCGTGTTCGCGTGGATTTTTCCCCCAGTGCTCTGTTTTTTTTCGTAATTTGGCTGCTATAAACGTCTACACGATAAGCCACTCTATTGAGCACTCATTTGTGGCAAGTTCGCTTCTGTAAAAAGCTGTATAGATCAGTGGGCCTTACCTGGTAAAATAAAAAAAATAGTTTGACTCTAGAACCAATACCTAACAGAGAGGGTCCCTTCCCACAAACATCCGGGCAGTTCACCAGCATCGGTTTAAGCAAGATCTGGCTCTGCGAATAAGACACTCAATGTCGACATGGGTCCATGCAGCGTTTGCTTTCTATTAAACCAATGCTGCTGAAATGATTCAATCTCAGCAGGCCGTATGACCGATAGGGGGGATGTATAAACAAAGATACAAACATCTACAGTCTGTACATATTATGTAGAGGAGGCAGGAGACGTGAAGTCTTGCATATCCGTAGCGTTCAGCCTCGGGTGACTTCATGCGGGTCTGACATTGCCGCTTGTTATCCCGAGCACCCAAAACGTGGGGGCAATGCCTCGCTGCGTTCAGCAGAGGGCGCGGATGGCTCACCCGCCAAACCAAATACACGAGCAGGCGCGGGACGCCTCCTTCCCATGGCTGTCCCTCAACATGCATAACACAGGCACGGGATATCTGTTTAAAAAGTGTGCGTTGTTTTTTGGTTTGTTTCCATAACTCATCATTATTGTACAGCGACGCGTAGAGCCGGGACACCTGCGGCGTCCTCGCTGTGACATCGGCAGTTCGGCAGCATTGGCTTCAAGCCACGCCCGTCCCTGCCGATGGGACACTGCGAGTCGAAACCGCTCCAGAGTGTTGCTTTGTCTTGAATGAATGATGCTGAAATGATGCACTCCCGCAAGAACGCGCTAATAGGTCGTGTAAGAAATACGTAGAAATATTTTTTTTTATTATGCGCAGACGGATATGTGAAAGAGGGATTTGTCTTAGAGATCATTGCTGTTCGTGCAATGCATGGAAATGTCCCGAAATCGCTGTAGAATTTGTAACGCGCACAGAGTCCAATTATAGGCTCACAGAGCCCACGCTCTGCGATTCTATAATTGGGATGTTTGTCCACCTCGGAGTGGCACGGAGATGCAGTGGTTACACTCGTGCCTCACAGCAACAACAAGGTCCTGGGTTTGATTTCCCACTCGGGCACCGTTCTGTTGTGGAGTTTATATGTTCTGCCCCTGTTCTGCATGGGTTTCCTCCCATAGCGAAAAACCATGTATACTGTACTGTTAAGCAGTGCATAGGGTTGATGAAATAAAGTAGGCGTACTTACGTGCCCGCACTTAATTTGTGTTTCGATGATTTACCTTCATTAAAAAAAATCTGGCCACGTCTCGCACCCCCAGAGAGGACATTTAGGGGTTGCGGGCACTCCAATTTAAGAAGCACAAGTCTCCTGCATTTGGCTGCCATAAATTTCCACCTGATAAGTCACTTCGTTGACATATCATTTGTGCGAGCTGGGTCGGTTTTGAAACAAAGCTAAATAGCTCAGTGGGGCTTTACCTGGCAAAATAAAAAAAGTAGTTTAACGTCTTGTCGACGAGTGACGCGAATCGTATACAACGCGTAGACCGAATAACAGAGCAGACATCCATCATCAACGTTATTGGGTTAGATCGCGTTATTTATAAATGTGTCGTAACCCTCCACCACCCGACACGGCCATTCTGGCGAATTGCCCGATGATGCTGGATACAATTACCAGCGAAACGTCGTACTCAAAAATTGTAAATGTTGTGGTTTCACGCTTCAACACACCGGTGGGCTAAGCAGTGAACTATTTGTCTTTTATCAACGTGACACTTTTTTGCTGATTGGCCGTGTCGGGTGGTGGAGGGTTACGACACATTTATAAATAACGCGATCTAACCCAAAAACGTTGAATATGAATAATATTGGTCGCGAAAGCCTACGTGTTAAACAGAGCACACATCACCACTCATCATGGCTAATGCCCCTGCGTTCAAGAGTTCTCGAAAGCTAGGCAGGGATTGAGCCGCCTGGATAATGCTCGGACGGACCAAAGACAAAGATTCCCCGTATAGCCTAAACCGACTTTTGGGGCAAGTGCTGTTAGCGAGCACCTATGAAGGCCGGCATGGCACACGAGGTAAGTGTGTGGCCAGCACCACGCCCGATCGCCTTTGTCTCCACGAGTGGCGATGTTTACACATCGCACCAGGTACTCCTTTGATGCTGAGTCGACCTAGGTGAGGCGCAAGCCCGGTTCAGATGATCGCCACTAGTGTTGGCCGTGAGCGGGAATCGAACTCGGGTTGCCGGGTTCTTAGCGCACCACCACCATCACGCATTCATAAACAGCTGTCATAGGCTGCTGAAACAGCAGTGTCCGTATAGCGAGATCAATTGTTGCATTGTACTTCCATGCTACCGTTACCAACCCTCAACGTCCATCGTGGTGAAGTGTGGTCACTTAACCCCTTCCCACTACCCTTCACGGAGGTGGGAAGGGTGGGGGGGAGGCGGTGGACGCAACTCATCCAGCAGTGGATTGGCAAAGGGCTGCACTTAAACAATGACCGCTGATATGCGTTGACGAGTGTGCCGCTTGGGTTTCTAGGTGGGGTCACGTGCTCTGGCAATACAATCGCCGCCCCTTGTTCGTACCGACAAGCCATGAGCATGAACCCACGCACACAAATGCATTGACAAAGATCCCCGGTATAGCCTTTAACAGTCTGTTGGGGCAAGTGCTGTTCGCGAGTCGCACCCACGAAGGCGGGAGCGGCGCGCACGACTGAGGTGGGTGCGTTGTCAGGAACATGCCCGCGGCCGCCTTTGTCTCCCCAGTGCTGATGATTAGCCACCGCACCAGGGTACTGCCGCTCACTTAAGGGGGCGGCAGTGGTTCGCGCAACTGCACGGCATCCTACTGTAATGACGACTTGAGATGGCACTTGTATTGAAGACACGTTCACTTGGCGTCAGGCTGAGGCCCCCACTGCAACAGCCCCGAGTCTCCCGCGCATCTCCCTTTTATACCGACCCAGGCCACGCCCCCTTTCTCGATCATTCTCGCTGACTCTGGACGCTCACTCCACCGGCAGACTCCACCGGCCTCTTCCGTCACCTGACCACGCTCCCTTCTCGAACATTCCCGTAGCCACCAGTCCCTTCGCACTCACAACTGACTCCCCTGTCATTACCTCCCGTAGCCACTAGTCCCTTCGCACTCACAACTGACTCCCCTGTCATTACCTCCCATGGCCACCAGTCCCTTCGCACTCACAACTGACTCCCCTGTCATTATCTCCCATGGCCACTAGTGCATTCGCACTGCAGGCTGACTCCCCTGTCATTACCTCCCATGGCCACTAGTCCCTTCGCACTCACAACTGACTCCCCTGTCATTACCTCCCATGGCCACCAGTCCCTTCGCACTCACAACTGACTCCCCTGTCATTACCTCCCATGGCCACTAGTGCATTCGCACTCACAGCTGACTCCCCTGTCATTACCTCCCATGGCCACTAGTCCCTTCGCACTCACAACTGACTCCCCTGTCATAATCTCCCGTGGCCACTAGTGCATTCGCACTGCAGGCTGACTCCCCTGTCATTACCTCCCGTGGCCACTAGTCCATTCACACTGCAGGCTGACTCCCCGGTCATTACCTCCCATGGCCATCAGTCCCTTCACACTCACAACTGACTCCCCTTTCATTACCTTCTGTAGCCACCAGTCCCTTCGCACTCACAACAGACTCCCCCTTCATTACCTCCCGTGGCCACTAGTCCACTCACACCGCGTGCAGGCTCTAGTGTCATTACACTACTACTATACATGTAGAGACCCCGGCTATCTGAGTTCGATTCCCGGCCACGGCTAAAATACAGTCAGTGGCGAGTTGTATCCGACCCGGTCCGGGGCCTCCCCATTGGTCGACTCGGCCTCTATAAACGAGTCGCTGGCTCGGTGCGTGAAGATCAGCACGAGGGAGACAAAAGTGGTCAGGCGTGCTTCCTGGCCAGACCACGGGCCTGGTAACTCTCTTCCGCGTACACAGGCGTGTGTACGTGCATGTTGAACTTCTTTCGCGACGTACGTATCCAACCGTTCTAATCGGAGGTGCGAGAGAAGGACGACAAACTAAATCACAAAATAAGTAAAACATTTACTTTTTTTAAAACACGCTTTTATGAAATGTACTAGTAATGTCAGAACTCCACGACTCCAGGAAGTGGCCCCGAAGATTGCCATAACGTGAAGGACCGTGGCCAATTACAGCCAACGTCAGTTGACAGTACACAATTAGACCCAAGCCGAAACATAACAGATAAAAAATAATGTTTCAAAATATTGTATTTTAGTTTTTATGGTAGAATATAGTATTGTCATCAGTATGAAATAAGTATACCAAGTTTGCAGTCGATACCACATTGGGAAGTGGGTTCAAATTGAGTTACAATTTTTGAGGATACAACAACGACAACAACAACAGACCGAGTGAGTTAAAATAAAGCGTGTCAAAAGCAGTTTTAATAAGTTAACTTTCCATCGAGGTGATTAGAAAAGTGCAATAGCTCCAGTGGCTTCCTCACATCGGAAGGAGGAGCGTTCCAGACGACCCCAGAAGGCGCATCTAAGAGGGCGCGTATCAGTGACCGCGTTCGTTCAACGTTGAGTCGTTGGTCGCACGTGGTATATATAGCTCGAGGCCTTATCGAAGCGCGCGCACTCGGCCCCAGTAATTGACGCGCCCGAGGTCAATTGGGCTCGGGGTGGGGTAAGGACACAATGAGGGCCACGGGGGGGCGGGTGTCACGGGGGGGAGGGGGTGGGGTGGAGGTGGGAGCTGTATCTCCCCAGCTCCGATTTATTTTTCACTTAGCCAGGTACCAATTTACAGCTGAGTCCACCAAAAGGCAGCAGCCCCCCGCCCCCCTACCACCTCCCAGACCCGGTTCGAATTCTGTGTGTTACATAACATCAGGCGGACCCCGCGTGGCTACTACAGCAGTGGCTTGGATCGTGACGGTGGGGTCACACGCGCGCACACAGACGAAAACAAAGATCTCCTGCATGGGCAAAGTGGCGCTATGAAGGCCCAAACAGCGCACGGGCAGCGTTGCTGTGGCCAGATTCCAGCACGGCCGCCTTTGTGTTCCTCCCCAATCGCGATGTGTACACACATCCACGCGAGATACACATTTAAGGCTGAGTCGATCTGGGGGGGGGGGGGGGGTGGCGAGGCCCACGACCGATGGCTGTTTCCCCGATTCAGATACTCGGGGCTTCTCTGATGGCTGAGGTCACGCCGGGTTTATAGTTGGGTGATTAGGATGCGGGGGGGGATCGTTGCCCTCGAACACGCGTACACGCACGAATAGAGACGCACACAGACAAACAGAGACAAAGATCCCCCGTAAAGCCTTCAAAATGATTTTTGTTAGCGAGCACTTATGAAGGCCGGGACGGTACACGAGGAGGTGGATGGCCAGCACCACGCCCGATCGCCGTTGTCTCCCCAGTGGCGATGTTTACACACCGCACCAGGTACTCATTGGAGACTGAGTCGACCTAGAGGAAGCCCAGGACCGGTTCAGACAATCGTCACCGGTGTTGGCCGTGAGTGGGAATCGAACTCGGGTCGCCGGGTTCGTAGCGCAGCGCTGACCGCTGCGACACCGCTGCACACGCACACATCTGTAGACACACACACACGCGCGCGTGCTGTCACGCACACTTGCATAGCAGGCATTCCACGTGTTTACAGTGTGTGCTAATGGTATAATTCCTTCTGATGATCCCAGGCATTTGGAGCATCCTGCAGAGTGCACGGTACAGTAGATCACGTAAACAGACATCTACTGAAGGCTGCCAGATGGCCGAACGGTTCATACTGGCTGCGTCGGAGACGCCCAGACGGCACCGCTGAAATTCAGGATTCCAAGGTTCAATCACTGGAGACAACCAACGGACGTTCTTTGAGTCTGTCTCTGATGCTTCATGATGGCCGTGCCAGGGAGGCGAATCGTGGGTTCCACTCCGTGTTTTTTTGTTTTTGAGCCGTGCCAACCACGGTGAACTCGACTTTAAGTTCGCGAGTACTGAATGGTGAGCGGTCGTCAATCACCGCTAGCAGAAAAACCGTCCCCGGGTTCATCGCGGGGCAGTTGCTTCTCTCTGCTGCGCCACAGCCCTGGCGAGTGAAGGCCATGTGCATGGAGATCAGTGACAGACTGGAACAAACAAAAAATCGTCCCAAACATTTGTAAACACACCGGGCGAAATGTCGGGCTCTGGTGCGTGAGCTGGATTCGCGATGTGACGAAGCATCGTCGCGATCTAGCCGTGCGATCTCTCCCTGGCCCATTTGGGCTGGTCCACAAACACAAATGGGCCGCGGTTAAGGAAGAATATTTGGGGCTGCCGAATATGGGAACTGAAAACCAACTGAGAGCGTAAATAAACAATGAAGAGTAATAACATATTTCAAAAAATATAAAAAAAAAATGTAGAAACATTTTTGTTACCCTGATCACATTAGCAATTTCCCCACACAGATCGGGCCACCAAATAAACAATGAAGCGTAATAACATATTTTTACGTAAAAAAAAATGCATATACATATTTATTTTTTACTCTGATCACGTTCGCAATTTCCCGACACAGATCGGGTCACCGGCCCTCGGAATGGACCGGCCCACCGAGCACGTGATCCTTATGGCGGTGCCCCGTGGCACCAAACAATACTAAATGGCCGAGGCAATTAAATATTTCCTAACTCCGCGACTGGGGTACCAATCAATCCGAAATCGGTGCTACTCCGCGATGTCGAAACGCAGCGAGGACGATTGCGCTGAAACCCTGAACGCTCGCACGCACCGTAGTGGTGGTGCATCGTAGTGTACAGCTCGTCGAGATGAGTCGATTGCCGCGTCGCCGACCATCAACAGACTAAAACGACTGGATCACGGACATTATGCAACCCCGGGGGTCCCGCCATGAGGTTCATTTGTCCTGTGGACTGCTGCCCGCATGGTCAGTCCCGGGACTGATTGAGATCATGGGCAGCTCCGGTTAAAGTGCCCTCGCTTTGTAAACTCGCCTCGCTTTGTTGCTGCAGACGCCTTCACGCGCACCACCTCTCGGCAAGCTACGGGCGACTCGAGCCCTGGTTCGGCTGCTTGGATGAGCGACCACGGTGTACACACTGCAAGGCGGTCCTAGCAGAAAACTCGATTGTTGTACCGTACTTCTTTGCTCTCCGCCGTCCCCAAACTCACACTGGCCAGCGTGATGGGGAGGCCTTCATCCAGCAGTGCATTGACGAGGTCTTGGATTCAAACAAAACTGACACCATTGTTTCAGCTGCCGCACCTGGAGATCGATCCCAACTGGCGACCTTCTGGATCACAAGTCCGGTGTGCTTACCATTGCATCACTGTGGCGGCAGTGCAATTATGCTAATTAATTCCTGATTATTATAATTTATTATTATTATTATTATCATCATTACTACGACAGCGTTGTGATTATGATCCGTCCTGTTATTTCCGATTCTACAACAAACGAACAAAAAAAGCGACTCTCCGAGCACGGACGCGATCTGATCCTGCAACTCGCACGCGCAGTGACGGTGGCGACATCAGCAATCGCAAACCGCATGACCCCGAATCTCGGGGGAGATTAAATAAGCCTGGGGGTCTGCGGCGCCTGGCAAGAACGCGTGGCAGCGAGACGCAATTTGGGTTTCAGGAACAGAGACGGTCGCGATTTGGTGGAACGCGTGTAACGTGATGGAAGGGGGATAGGGCAAGCGACTTGTAGGTTGGGAATACGACGTTGGCAGGCAGGCGTTTCGATTTAAAGCTTTCGTGACTGCAGGGATTCATCTTCTTGGTTCTTTCGGTAAAGTCACGTAGAAGGGAAGTAATAAAATAATAAAAATAAAACATAATAAAACAATTCTCACGACGTTTCGGCCACAACGCAAGCAGCCGTCCTCAGGCGAAGAATGAGACATTATCAAGCTAGGAGCTTATATAGGTGTAGCGAGGAGGAGCGCCTTAACAAAAGAATGTGCATATGAAGAGGAATTTTAGCATACCAATGGGCAATGCGTAGGAGGGGGGGCGGAGGGGTTTCAAAGTCCCATTATGCCCATGCATTATGCAGGATCAACAGCACCACGGGGGGGCGCAAGGAACAACGTTAATAAAGGAAAGGAATGTTAATGATATGTAGCTGCATTTACCAAACAACCACGTAGAAAACCAAAGTAAAAACTACATAAAAAAAAAACTAAAATATAAACTGATACTTACTATACTTTACAATAAGCTGAGTTACTAACAACAAATAATAAATTATAATTCTACGTCGTAAGAAGTATATAATATACTTCCATCTAAACTTTATTCTCTTAGCATATACAGTACTATATACTGCCATAAATAAACCCGACATTAAATTATATACTGTATTGCTGTAAACAACCCTATACTTTATACATTTTAATATAACACTATGTATTATTCAACTCACCCTAATGTGTATCGAAATGGTTTATTACGTCCTTCCAATGATTGCTAAGCCTGAATCCATCTTCTCGGTTAAAATTGTCTCTGTGTTTGTATATGTGGATCGCCTCATGAACGAATCTCTCATGATAGCCAGACGGAGGTTCTCTGCAAGCCATCTGGCTATCATGAGAGATTCGTTCATGAGGCGATCCATATATACAAACACAGAGACAATTTTAACCGAGAAGATGGATTCAGGCTTAGCAATCATTGGAAGGACGTAATAAACCATTTCGATACACATTAGGGTGAGTTGAATAATACATAGTGTTATATTAAAATTTATAAAGTATAGGGTTGTTTACAGCAATACAGTATATAATTTAATGTTGGGTTTATCTATGGCAGTATATAGTACTGTATATGCTAAGAGAATAAAGTTTAGATGGAAGTATATTATATACTTCTTACGACGTAGAATTGTAATTTATTATTTGTTGTTAGTAACTCAGCTTATTGTAGAGTATAGTAAGTATCAGTTTATATTTTAGTTTTTTTTTATGTAGTTTTTACTTTGGTTTTCTACGTGGTTGTTTGGTAAATGCAGCTACATATCATTAACATTCCTTTCCTTTATTAACGTTGTTCCTTGCGCCCCCCCGTGGTGCTGTTGATCCTGCATAATGCATGGGCATAATGGGACTTTGAAACCCCTCCGCCCCCCCTCCTACGCATTGCCCATTGGTATGCTAAAATTCCTCTTCATATGCACATTCTTTTGTTAAGGCGCTCCTCCTCGCTACACCTATATAAGCTCCTAGCTTGATAATGTCTCATTCTTCGCCTGAGGACGGCTGCTTGCGTTGTGGCCGAAACGTCGTGAGAATTGTTTTATTATGTTTTATTTTTATTATTTTATTACTTCCCTTCTACGTGACTTTACCGAAAGAACCAAGAAGAGGCAGGCGTTGTGGATGCAATCGGTAAGAGGAGGTTGTTGTGATGGGTGGGACGCGTGTGCAGGGTGGAGGATGGGGTCAAGCATCTTGGAGATTGGGAAGAGGAGGTTGTGATGGGTGGGACACGCGTGCAGGGAGATGGAGGAGGAAGGTTGCTGATCCAGACCAGCAGTGGAGTGGCACCCAGAGGTCGGTGACAAAGGGGAAGAGAAGACCTAAAACCAGGCGGTGGTGGTGGCGATGAAACGATAAGTGCAGACGGTCGAGGTTGGGGCGTTGACTGTGCAACAACTGAGTGGTCTGGCAGAAGGAAGGCAGCGATGGCGAGTGGTGGTGGTGGTGGTTGCACCAACGTCATTGACCACGAATGCTTCTTGACCGTCAGCTCAGCGATCTTCCGATGTACGAGTACATCCGCCGGACGGGTGGCGCAGGTTTGTGTTCAAACTCCTGAACTCACTCGGCCGCGAGGTGGTCGTGACGGTCAACTGGCGGTGCAGCAAGGAGATTCAAGAAACCCCCATTCTGTATGTAGGCGACCTGTAAGAGAGCGTTAGGGGGCCATCCATTTAGTTGATACGCAAAACATCTGTCAAAACCTGACCCCTCCCCTCCCTCCCTGTACGCACGCGGACTTTCTACCCACCACCTGCGTACGTACGCTTGATGCACCCCCCCTCCCCCCAATTCTATAGAGCGGCCGATATTTAATCCACGCAGAAACGATCAAGGATTAACAATATTAACGTGCACCATTGGAACCTCCCTTGCCAGTAGCAAAATATGATAATTGTTTTTTTTACCCTTTTATCTGGCAACAAAACTGACACTTTTTTTTTAAATAAATGCTTACCCCGAGCTCTCATACTCTTATGGTGCATTGTCTTTGAGTTGTGTGCCTTTTGGCGTCATCTGGTCCAACAACATGTGAGACTAGGCCCTAAGAAAAGCTCTCTCGGGTGTGGACCAATCAATTTCAAGGACAGTGCATACATAATCAGAGTTGTGTTTTTGTTTGCATTCCGACCGCAGGTATTGTGGTCAATGCAAACATGACTCCTTGTAAAAAAGGTGTCAGTTTTGTTGCCAGATAAATGGGTAAAGAAACCAATTATAATATGAACGTGTTTAAGCAAACAGTCCACCGCCGGACAATCTAACTAATTTGAAGGCCAATGTAGACACATTATTATCGAGGCTTCACCCCCACCCCGTTTCCTATGCGTACATTGTCAGTAGACCCCCCCCCCCATACGCAAGCGTACGTATTTGGGTGAACCCCCCCTCCCCCCCTCCCCCGCTCCATGCATACGCACTAAATGGATGGCCCTTTAGCTCGCGTGCATTGGGGCGTTTTCTCCGGCTCTGCGATCTCCCTCGACGCCGCCGAACGCGGAGATGACGCGCCGTGTCTATAAACAAGGAAGACAAAAGGGAATTTGAAATCGGAAGTGGTTTGACTCGAGATAGGAACCGTATCGCTCGCCCGGGGGAGCGATGGACGTTCTTGTAAAGTCGCGATGGGACCACGCGACTCCGTCGAGGAAGGGAGCGGTGGCGCGGTGGGTTAGCGCGGCACTGCGCTACGAGCACGCTCCCCCCAACCCTCCCCCCAGACCTAAGTTCGACTCCCGGCAATGGTTAACCTAAACCACGCCCTCGTGTAGTACTTGCCCCAAAAACGCTGTGAAGGCTGTACCAAGCTTTTCCCCGTGTAGCCCCCAGGCCATGATGACGGACGCTTGTGTTGCGCCCGAAACGTCGTGATTTATTTTATTTTATACCCACGTGACTTTACCGAAAGAACCAAAGAGTATGGAGCGCTCTTCCACAACATTTCAGGATCTCTGAGTCTGTGGATATTTTTTTTAAAACTTCCTTAAACACTATTTATACGTTCCCGCTTACTAAACTATTCGTTCATTGAGTAAATGATTCTTAAACTGTATGTATAATATAATTTTTATGCTGAGTGTCTGCTGCTTATATGTCCTGTAAAGCGCTCGCTTTGAGATCATTGATGAAAAGCGCTACATTCATGTATTTAATATTATACCTCGGGGGGGGGGTGGGTGCCAACACCTGCCCAAACAAGCCCACATGGCCCGCATGGCTTAGGGAGGAGGGCACAGTGTATAGGGTGGTCCAAAAGTCTGAACCCATAGGATCGTTATACAGGGTTGCCCAAAAGTCAGGACACAAAGGGTTATTATATTGGGTGGCCCAAAAGTTAGGACACGTAGAGTTGTTATACCGCGTGGTCTAAAATTCAGGACCAACAGGGTTGGTATAAAGTGGCCCAAAATTCAGGAGACATCGTTTTTTTAAACAGGGTGACCCAGAACGCCAGAACACATCGGGTTGTTACACAGGGTGGTTTAAAAAACTGCGTTGTTATACACAGTGGGGACACATAGGTTTGTAATACAGGCTGGCCCAAAACTCAGAACACAGAGGGTTGTTATACAGGCTGGCCCAAAACTCAGAACACAGAGGTTTGTAATACAGGCTGGCCCAAAACTCAGAACACAGAGGGTTGTTATACAGGCAGGCCCAAAACTCAGAACACAGAGGGTTGTTATACAGGCAGGCCCAAAACTCAGAACACAGAGGGTTGTTATACAGGCTGGCCCAAAACTCAGAACACAGAGGGTTGTTATACAGGCAGGCCCAAATCTCAGAACACATAGGGTTGTTATACAGGCAGGCCCAAAACTCAGAACACAGAGGGTTGTTATACAGGCAGGCCCAAAACTCAGAACACAGAGGGTTGTTATACAGGCTGGCCCAAAACTCAGAACACAGAGGGTTGTTATACAGGCTGGCCCAAAACTCAGAACACAGAGGGTTGTTATACAGGCTGGCCCAAAACTCAGAACACATAGGGTTGTTATACAGGCAGGCCCAAAACTCAGAACACATAGGGTTGTTATACAGGCAGGCCCAAAACTCAGAACACAGAGGGTTGTTATACAGGCTGGCCCAAAACTCAGAACACAGAGGGTTGTTATACAGGCTGGCCCAAAACTCAGGACCCACAGGGTTTATGCAGCGTGGCTCAAAAGTCAGGACACATATTTTGTTACACAGGCTGGCCCAAAATTCAGGACACGTGAGTTTGTTAAACAGGGTGGTCTTAAAGTAAGAACACATAGAGTTTTTTTTATATACGGTGGCCCAAATGTCCAGACACATAGTATTATTTCATTATTTTAACACTGCCCTTAAATTATTTAGTTTGTTTGTTCTTTAAGTGAATATTTTATCTCTTATTATCAGAATTAATATTTTTTTTTCTTTGTCCTGTGGGGGTCACCACAAAATCAGTCGTTTATCAAAACTCGACCAAGAACCCCGAATGGATTGAGACAAAACATACAAAATGAGAAAGTCCTCAATTAATTTCTTAAAGATAATTCATACATCATGCATGGACGCTAATGGAAGTCAGTTTTAACATTTGTAGAAATAGAATAGTCCCGTCATTTTTTTTCTTCAAATTTTCTTGCTGTGGATTTCACACCTGATGATGATTGCTGGTGTTGCAATCGAAACGTCGTGAGCATTTGTATTTTTTTATATTTGCATTATTTTATTATTTCCCTTCTACGTGACTTTACCGAAAGAACCAAGAATACAGTCCCGTCATTTGTTAAAATAAATATAACCATATATGTCCTGACTTTTTTGGCGCCCATGTATATTTACGGTCTTGCCCTCTGTGAATGGCTTTCACGCGACCTATCCAGCCACCAGAGTCCACTAAAGTCACCTGAATGCAGCGTATTAACAAAGCACTGTAACGTCAAGTAATTATTATGTAATTATTATAACTTTTTTTTCATTCACGGACTCGCAATCAATGGGAAGGTTTGTGAGTTCAAATCATGGCTTGCCTGGTTGACTCAGCCAATAATCATCCCTCCGAGGTCGATAAAGTTGAGTACCATTTTTTGCGCGGAAGTCAACGGCGGGTTGTGTAATGGGTAGTGCTCGTCCTTGGAATCGGAATGTCACATTTCCAGCACTGGCTCTGCAGGGCTGTGAACACTCTCGGAGATTACTCCCAATGCTTCATTTTTTGAGCAGGAAATCACTTCGACTTTTGAAATGTATCATCATCATCATTATTTATTACGTACTATTATTATCGCCGCAGCAGAGACCGGCTCTGGGTCTCGCCACGCCGCCTGTGGATTGCAGATAAAGTAGCGGTCGCCTCGGGATGCGGATGTTTCTCATTGCGTGGACCGTGTTTGTTTGGCGTTGCCTTGACAGCCACTTTGCTCGTTGCCAAAATTTAAACAAATACGTTTAACTTTTCCGAACGTTGAAAACTATTTTCTATACGTTCCAAAAAAAATCTGCGCCTCCACCTCCCCCCCTCCAGCCCCTCCCCCAACCCTCCGCGGAGTGGCCAAATAAAGAAACATCTGTCACCATTCTTCATTGGACACGTTTGTAAGCTAATTTGCGTGCCACTTTTAATCAGTGTGTTCTTACCTGGCAGCGAGCGTGCGGTTCACCAACGTGGTCATTTGCGTAACGTGCATACCAGAGTCTGCAAAGAGCCCTTAATTAGACGCACACTGGAGAGAGACGTCTGCGTGCTGGGAACTGGCTGAGAGACGCAAAGAGGAGCGCGTGTGTTAGAGGACATACGCTGGCGAATGGCAACGTTCGGACCGCGTTAACACAGCGGGCTTGGGGCAGAGCGCGTCAGGGCCGATGGAAGGGCCGACGGTCCACGATCAAGAAGCGTAACGCATCTTCTTGGTTCTTTCGGTAAAGTCACGTAGAAGGGAAATAATAAAATAATAAAAAACACAATAAAATAATATATATAATATTATTATATTATTTTATTCTATTTAATTTATTTTATTTTATTATTTCCCTTCTACGTGACTTTACCGAAAGAACCAAGAAGATGAATCCCTGCAGTCACGAAAGCTTTAAATCGAAATTTAAGCGTAACGCAGTTGGAGGACAGCTATGGCATGGAATTAAAAACTCAATACATGCAAACTATATTGTATATATATGTTTTTTATATTACCAGGTAATGCCCACTGAACTGTAGAGCTCTATTTCAGAAGCGACCTGGCCACGAATGACAGCTCAACGAAGTGGCGGCTTATCACGTGGGATACTATAGCAGCCACGTACTCTGTGAACGCGTGTTGATTCTACATGTGGAGGGAAAAACCGGTGAAAGATCTACGCGACCACGGGGAGAGAGGCACGCAAACTCCAAATATGCAGGCGTCAGGCTCGGGATCGAACCCACGACCTCCTGTATACCAGGCGAGGTAGTTAACATCTCCTAGCCACCGTGGCGGTCGCTGCAGCTGATTAATACATTTGTTTGAGAGAGCCTTATAGCAAGGAGATGGAGCGATTAAGTCACGTGCGATGTGGTGGTGGTGGCGGCGGCTTGGGCAGGCCTCATTCCACGCAGCAGTGGATTGACCATGGGTGATGTCGTCTGCACCGAGGTTCATATCGCAGTGCAATGCAGGCATCACCGCTGCCACAAAGACTCCTTGTACGGGGGTAGAGAGACTCTTGCAGAAATGCCCAGGGAGATGGGGATGTTTGGCGAATTCCAATATGCATGAGAGTTTGGATTCGTATATCGGGAGACACCGGTAAACCCAGAGAAAAAAAACCCCCACCACGCTGTGTAACGAGTGGCTACCACTCAGCACTAGGCCTCGGCAAGGTAAGGTAATTTTCCCTTTTTACCGGGTAAAAGGGTAAAGGTAAAGGGTAAAGGTGTCGAAATGCCAAGGGGTAAGGTAAAGGGTAGGGTAAAGGTAGCTCGGAAGAATTACCTGGTAGGGTAAAGGTAGCGCAAAGTATTACCCGGTAAATACGGTACCTTGTTTACCGCTTAAAGCTCCGTGGCGCAGTCTGTGGCCTCCATTTAATAAGTAATATAAAAAAAAACTTTTTTTAAACACGCTTTTATTAAATGTACTAGTACTGGCAGAACTCCACGACTCCAGGAAGTGGGTCCAAAGCTTGCCATAACGTAAGGGACCGTGGCCAATTACAGCCAACGTCAGTTGAGCATGGACAATTAGACCCAAGCCGATACATAACATATAAAAAATAATGTTTAAAAATATTTATTTTTATTTTTTATGATAGAATATAGTCTTGTCATCAGTATTACATAAGTATACCAAGTTTGCAGTCGATACCACATTGGGAAGTGGGTTAAAATTTAGTTACAATATTTGAGGATACAACAACAACAGACAGAGTGAGTTCAAAGAAAGCGTGTAAACTTGGAATTATATATGTACAAAGCGCTCTACCTAGCATTTACCTGTCATAATCCTTTTTCATGTGTAGTACCCCAGTAATTACCCTGTAATCGGGTAATTTGTATGGGGTAAGGGTAAAAGGTAGGGTAAAGGTCGGCTCGTTGCTTTTTACCTTTACCTTTGACCTTACCTTTCCGAGGCCTACTCAACACTGCCCATCTTCTGGCTACGTCACAGCCCCCACGCCTACAGCACCTGGCAAGCCCCGGGTGGGATGGCGGTTCGTCCGCGTGCATCCACGCAGCGGTGGAAACCCCCAAAGGCCGAGGCGAGGGTCCACCCCGCACCCCAACTGCTTTGTCCACATCTGACCCGAGGCAGTGCCTGGATTAAGTTAGTGCGGGGCCTGTAGCATTTTGTTATAAAGGGGCCCTAAATAAAAAAAAATAAAAATATTTAAAAATATACATTTTTAACTTGCACTGTGAAGTAATTGTATTTTTTCATTTTCTCTACAGCCAGATAATACGACCAATCGATAACCTCAAACACCCAGTCGTTCATAAAAGTTGAAGGCGGTATAGTACTCTAGTAATAGAGCAAGTGCAGAATCGCTTAACCGGAATTGATAGCTTGAAAGCATTTAGCGCGGGGCCCTTGAAAGTACGGAGCCCGTGGCATACCGGGATAATCCAGGAAATGACCCGAAGATGTTGCGCAACGACGAAAGGTCAACGGCGCCTTCGGCTTTGTGACGAGCACCGTCCGGCAAAGCCCCGCGCGTGGTGACACGCGTCGCCCGCCCTGGACACCTGCGACAAAGAGCTTCACGGCTCATTGGATTCCTCCAGCAGCCTAAAGAGAGATTCTGATTCTGATGAGCAAGCGGCTTGCAAACGTCAAGTCCGCCTCTCCTGCCTCGCGACCGCTTGCAGAGGCAGTTGCGCGCGCAACTCGGCTGTGAGCAATTCGGTTGCGAGCGACCAAGTTGCGCAACCGCCTCGCGACCGGTTGCAGAGACGCCCGCTTCGTAGGCGATTCACGTGCGTGCAACCGAGTTGCGTGCAACGGATCGCTCGGGTACGGACCCGGCTTAATAACGGGCGAATGTCGGTGCAGACCGCGTTATTGACACGCGTACCTACGAAAGTGAACGCACGTGCCCTTTAATTAAAAGCACGCGGGTTTAGGCCTGGACTCAGGTGCGCCGAGAGAGTGGTGGCAAAAATGGTCCCAGGTGTGTCCAAGCGCCCGTGACGGGTCACTAGGGGTCGGCACGGTTTGAACCGACTCAAACTGGTTTCAAATTGAGCAATCCAAACCAAACCAGCGACGACTGAACCAAACCAAACCAAAACCAAACCAAACTAAGCTAAACCAAACCTCTTAAGTTGGCTTGAACCAAACTAGTTTGAGCCGGTTCCACCCTGTCCGAGCCAAACCGAGTCGGTTTTCGTAGCCCCAAACCAAACCGAACCAGTTCAAACAGAGCCAAACCAAACCGATTTGGTTCGGTTCAAACCGCGGTTTGGTGGTTTGAGCCAAACCGTGCCGACCCCTACGGGTCACCCGGAGTGCGCTCCGATCGCTTCAGATCTCGGAAGCTCAGCAAGTGATTTGAGCCTGGATCAGGGTGCACGCTTTGCTTCGGTGACTTCGGTGCCACGAGAAGGTTGCTGTCCGGCTACGTGGTGCACTGCATCAGAAGGGGCGGTGCAGGGATATCGGCCGTTGTACTCTACTTCTGCGCTCCCACGTCTACGTTCCCCCGCCTTCGCCAACGGCCGCGCTGATCCGCGTGGCGAGGTGTGTTCACGTCATCGCGCTACGTAAGATGTCAAAGGTACATGTTGCAGCCCTGTTCCTGTCGTGGTTATTTTTTTTTGTGGGCGAATGCACCTCGTTAATTTTCGTCGAAACACGTCCGGGCGAAACCCAAAACGGGCGTAGCCGCTCATTCTCCAGGGCGGTCGTGTGGATGCGGCATAGGTCGATTCGACAGGACGTGCGTGTGTTCGTGCATCCATCTGTGCGGTGTCCACTCGTGAGCGCCGTGGGTTTTCTCCAGGTTCTCCGGTTTCCTCCCACGCCAACCAAAATTTCTTAGTAACAAAAACAAAACCCCGCAATGAATTGGGCCAAACATCCCAATGTGACAAGACCCTCCTGAATACTACAACAACAACAACAACAAAAACGATGTCTTGAGATTCGGCGAGGCTTTGCCGGGTAAAATACGAGGCTCGGCTTGGGACATCTGTGAAAAAAGAGCTTTATAGCTCATCGGATTCCTCCAGTATAAATACATCTCTTGATGAGGGTGCAGGCTGTGTCATTTGGGGTCGGGGTGTGTGGGGGGGAGGGGTGACCACGTGGTTGATCTTTCCTGTCGACACAAACCGCGGGCCACGTGGCCCCCGGCGGTACCGAAGCACGCGGGGGTAACCACAGATTTACGTCGATCATCAGAGGGGTAAACGGGCAAGCACCACCTCGTAGCCCCCATGTCTAAACCAGTAGCACCTGCGCGCACAGCAGTCGTTTATGCAGCAGCTGCATGCAAGCCGCGTGCTGTAGGAGGAGGAATGGGAAGAGGGAGAGCGTGGTTCTGGGGTGTGGCTGGCTGGGGGAGTGTAGTCGTGAGCAAGCGTGGAAAGTACAGATTTAACAAAATATATTTATTTACACGATGGGGGTGTGGTGGCTCCGAGCGCCTGTGATCCCGCCACCGGGCTTTGGAGGCAAGGGTTGGTGGATCACGCAGAGATGTTGTTGTCGTTGTTGTCGTCGTTGTTGTTGAACTTTCGAAATAGCTGTGGTTGTGCTGTGCCCGGCAGGTGGTGAGGTCTACTAACACCGCAAACTTCATTCTGTGCACCTGCCGGTAACTTGGCTCCCAAGCACCTCCGCGTGATGTTTTGTCTACACGTGTCAGTGTTGGTAATGGGAGGGAAGTATTCGCTTACCAGTGCGTCGCGACGAGGGAGAGATATGATGACCTTCGCCAGAGAACGTGGGGTTTGTGTTTGTTTTATCTTTTTATTGTTGTTGTTGCTGCTTAAACTTGGCGCCTGCACTCGAGTCCATTTCTTTTGCTCCATCTCCTTGGTGGTGGTCCCCATCTGGGACGCGTGGCGTTCCTTGGCTGCCGCCCCGTGATCATTCGTGAGCATCGACCATCAACCCCGAGAGCGACGTGCCCTGCCGAAGCGCCACTCTCACTAACAGTCAATGTCGTGTCATTGACTGCCGAGTGTCCTCTAATCCCACGTGTTCTTCTTTCCGTGTGTCAATGTCACTTTTGTTAAGCGTGTTGTTTTGTTGTTGTTGTTAATTTCCATTCTCAGAAGTAGATTATAACCAGACTTGTTATTTAGTAATTCAAATAAATAAATTGATCTTTGACACAACCCATCGGCCCCACGCACAGCCATCCATCCGGAAGTGAATACTTTCAACAGAATTGATTCAGCACAAGCAGCACTCGAGTAGGCCGGTTCTCGAACACACGTTGCAGTTCTGTGATGTCCCCTTCCACGGACCGACGATAGCACGATCGGGATACAAGTTGGGGAGCAAGATAAACATATAAAAATAAAAGTTACAATAGACCATGTAAATATTTTTTGGTTTAGAAACACACGCTCTTGTTTGCACCCGCAACTTAAAGGAGGCCACGTGCGACTTCAGCGCGTGTCCCTGAGCGCGCCGGTTGATGCTGTGGTCTAGAGCCAACCCCGACCCCGCTACCCGATTCGTGTTGCGTTTAAACAAATTACGAAAAAAAAAATCCCCGTGCCTCTGAAGTTCGCGTTTGATCTCAGAAGGAATCTGCGCCACGAGCTATGAAACAGCGGCGCTCCAGATATAAAAACATTTTTTTAGTTAACCCCGAGTCCATGGTTAAATTCTTCAAGCACGGCTGTGTGTGATGGAGAGTGGAGGGGGGTTGGGGCTGGGTTGTGGGGGGCACCTTTCATGCCGTGGCCATCCATCTCGCTCTTGCGATGTCGCAATCCATCTCGCTCCTACACATGAACTGGTTTCATCGCTCCGTCTCCTCGGCGGAGGCCGTTCTCCCGAGCGTGTTTCCCTACGTTGGCTGCTCCTCCATCAGAATCGCTACAACTCTAAACCATCACGCAAACTCATAAACCATCACGCAAACTCATAAACCATCACGCAAACTCATAAACCATCACGCAAACTCATAAACCATCACGCTAACTCATAAACCATCACGCAAACTCATAAACCATCACGCAAACTCATAAACCATTACGCAAATTCATAAACCATCACGCAAACTCATAAATCATCACGCAAACTCATAAATCATAACGCAAACTCATAAATCATCAAGCAAACTCATAAATCATAACGCAAACTCATAAACCATCACGCAAACTCATGCACCATCTCGCAAATTCATAAATCATCACGCAAACTCATAAATCATCACGCAAACTCATAAACCATCAGGCAAACTCATAAACCATCACGCAAATTCATAAATCATCACGCACACTCATAAACCATCACGCAAAGTCATAAACCATCTCGCAAATTCATAAATCATCACGCAAACTCATAAACCATTACGCAAACTCATAAACCATCTCGCAAATTCATAAATCATCACGCAAACTCATAAATCATCACGCAAACTCATAAATCATCACGCAAACTCATACATCATCACGCAAACTCATAAAACATCACGCAAACTCATAAATCATCACGCACACTTCGGTCATTGAACAAAGACGATAACTGAATCGCGCGCTTTCCGATGCGCTTCTGTGGCCGTCTGGAACGCTCTCCCGTCCGATGTTAGCAGAGCACTGGCGCTGTGCAACTTTAAATAATCTAGATTGAAAACGAATTTCTTTGGAACTGCTTTAATTGTTTTTTAATTTGTTATTATTCTCCGCTGAGTATGGTTGGTTACGTACGGTGCGAAAGAGGTTCAATGTACATACACCAACATACATACAGTGCTCTCACTTCCCCAACCACCAAAAGACAAAGATCCCCCGTACAGTCTTAACAGACTTTTGGGGTAAGTTCTGTTAGCGAGCACCTATGCAGGCTGGCACGGAGGTGGGTGGCCAGCACCACGCCCGGCCAATTTTTTCTCCCAAGTGACGATGTTTGCACACTGCACCAGGTACGCATTTGAGGCTGAGTCGACCTAGGGGAAACCCAGAACCAGTTCGGATATTCTTCACCGGTGTTGGCCGTGCGTGAGAATCGAACTCGGGTCGCCGGATTCGTAGCGCAGCGTAGCGCTAACCGCTAACCTAGTGGCCGTCCATAAATGACGTCACGCACCTAGGGGGGGGGGGGGTCAGACATTTGTGACGATGTGTGACGAGGGGGGGGGGGGGTTTAGAAATGTGACGTCACATCAAAATGCGCAACTTTAAATAAATATAGACAACACGTTCTACTCAATTAAATAGACGTTTTAATAAATGTTTTCTCCTGCAACATCAGAGTGCAGCGCCACATTAAATACGCCGCACTACAATGACAATAGTTTAAAGCGATTTGAAGCATGTTAATTTTTTGTGGGGGGAGGGGGCAGAGCTTTGTGACGTCATATTTGAGGGGGGGGGGGGTCTGACTTTTTGTGACGCCGTGTGACGAAGGGGGGGGGGGGTGTCAAAAATCGTCCAAAATCGCGTGACGTCATTTATGGACGGCCCCCTACCGCTTCCATAGAAGCAGATGAAAACCCGTCCAAGGAAAAATCCGCACAGATGGGTCATGATGCCCCGGTAGCGACCGGCCGCAGGTTCAGACGTTGCCGGGAGGGCACAACGCATTGCGACCACGACCCTCGTCAAATTGCGTTGCCTCGGCCACTGTTAGGGGGTTGATGTTTCTGTGTTTGCTCTTCTCCCGAACCCCACCCCAGGCCCTCTATTTCTCTCGCACTCCCCCGCTCCTTCAAACAAATTTTGTTAGGTTATGTAACGCATCTGCGATCTGTCTAAGTTAGGTTACTGTTATTGTTGCTGCTGCTGCCGCTGCTTCTGATGCCCGCGCTGTTTATTCTGCAGTAGCCGCGTCGACTGGGGAGTCGCTTTGTAGACTCACGGACACCAAACTAGCATCGCTCTTTCGGCCGATATTAGTCCCCCTCCGTGAGCGACTTTTCAAAAGTGCACCGAGGGAAGAGATACTTTTTTTCAAAGTGCACCCATAAAAGAGATGTTTTTCAAGGTGTACCCAAGTCGGACGGACTTTTCGTAGTGCGACTCCGTTGAACAGACTTTTCAAAGTGCACCCAAGAAAGGGATACTTTTCAATGTGTACCCAAGGCGAGTGTACCCATGGGTATATAGCTCTCCGACGTGTTTTCAGATTGTACAATGTGCTGATGTACGACGTTTTTCCCCAGATGCCATAAGCTTTTTCAAGAACTGAAATCATCAGTTTCCCTTTATCTCAATTGAACCTTATGGCGGGAGCCCGGGGTCCCATAAGCCCCCGGCTCTCGCATAAACATTATATTATAATGTAAACAAAAACTTTGCTCTTTTTCACCAATGGGTTTGAAGAATGATGGCAAGTGTTGTTTTGTTAAACCATGCCTTTAAAACTGAAAACTACTTACCTGCAGTACCTCTATTTAAATACACTATCGAAAAAATTGATTACACCCCTCTGTCAATCATCGTGTTTTTCAGTGTGGATTTGTGAACACACTTTGTAAATTGTACATAAACAATAGTACGCGTTTTCAATGCGCTGTTCATATTGTAACAATCGTTTATACCAATGTTACTCTACAGGCTAGTGGGTCGCCGCTCCTCTTATCCGCATTGATACGAGCAGTTTGTGGGGGCTATGGCTAAACCGCAAAAACAAACTATCTGCACAGATGCATACGGACAAGAGAAGTATTATCAAACAGGAGGAATTAACGGTGCAACGCATCTCATCTGTTAAATATCTGCAGGTAATAGGATTGTCATCGATTGATCCTGGCTGCAGACATTGGTAGGTCACAAATAATAATGAAGATAAGAGAGCAGTTGCACTGTATTGTGCATCCCGTGATGACAAATAAAGGACTTTAGTCGTGTAGGCAGTTTGAGCGGCTTTGGACAAGACTTATGATCCTGCCCATAGCCGAGCATGGAGTGCATTCGCTTGTTCAGCTCTTGTGCGCATTCGTCCGCGCTGCTGCGCTTGGACACGAAGTGACAACAGAATGATCCGCGCCAGGCGGGTCGAGGCGTTTATGTGCACGGTGGGACGGAGTCGCCAAAAACAAATAAACAAATACATTTCTTATTAGATTTGAAGTTTTCGTGACTGCAGGGATCCATACTCTTTGGTTCTTTCGGTAAAGTCACGTAGGTATAAAATAATATAATCTTAATTTGGAGCTTTCGTGACTGCAGGAATTATTCTTTGGTTCTTTCGGTTAAGTCACGTCTAAAAATAAAATAATAAATTAAAATAATAGCGACGTTTCGATTGCAACACAAGCAATCATCATCAGGCATAAAAGAAATAGCAATAAAAATCTAACTAGAAAACTATAGACAGACATAAGCAGACAGACATCACAAGGACACACAGAGAGAGGACACATATCGGCACAGAGAGAGGGGTCGTTTCTGTGACGGTCCCTTAAATATAGAGAGGGGGGGCGGGGACGGAGAGAGGGAGGGGGCAGAGAAAATTAGCATATCAATGAGTGTACGGCAACGTGTTGCTGCTGCGCAAGTAAGATGACGACGTGGCACGGCACACAAGCTTGAAAATTAGGAGAAAGGCACACTAAAATTAAATAACCTCGCAAAATATCGAAATGTGATGTAATACAACACAGAGAGTCGGTCAACACACAATTAACGCATAGCCTGGTTGATTACGTATTTCAAAGATTGCTAAGTTAGAATTTAAGTGTGAACATTCCAAAAGAGAGGACACAGGCAGAGAGAACAAATAGCCAGAGAGAGAAAAAAGATAAGCTTAAAACTTCCCCGTAGAAGTGGTTCAATCTTAATTTGGAGCTTTCGTGACTGCAGGAATTATTCTTTGGTTCTTTCGGTTAAGTCAATGCGTTAATTGTTACATCACATTTCGATATTTTGCGAGGTTATTTAATTTTAGTGTGCCTTTCTCCTAATTTTCAAGCTTGTGTGCCGTGCCACGTCGTCATCTTACTTGCGCAGCAGCAACACGTTGCCGTTTAAGCTTATCTTTTTTCTCTCTCTGGCTATTTGTTCTCTCTGCCTGTGTCCTCTCTTTTGGAATGTTCACACTTAAATTCTAACTTAGCAATCTTTGAAATACGTAATCAACCAGGCTATGCGTTAATTGTGTGTTGACCGACTCTCTGTGTTGTATTACATCACATTTCGATATTTTGCGAGGTTATTTAATTTTAGTGTGCCTTTCTCCTAATTTTCAAGCTTGTGTGCCGTGCAACGTCGTCATCTTACTTGCGCAGCAGCAACACGTTGCCGTACACTCATTGATATGCTAATTTTCTCTGCCCCCTCCCTCTCTCCGTCCCCGCCCCCCCTCTCTATATTTAAGGGACCGTCACAGAAACGACCCCTCTCTCTGTGCCGATATGTGTCCTCTCTCTGTGTGTCCTTGTGATGTCTGTCTGCTTATGTCTGTCTATAGTTTTTTAGTTAGATTTTTATTGCTATTTCTTTTATGCCTGATGATGATTGCTTGTGTTGCAATCGAAACGTCGCTATTATTTTAATGTATTATTTTATTTTTAGACGTGACTTAACCGAAAGAACCAAATAAAATAATATAAATTAAATCACGACGTTTCGATTGCTTGTGTTGCAATCGAAACGTGATTTAATTAACGACGTTTCGATTGCTTGTGTTGCAATCGAAACGTGATTTAATTAATTGTATTTTATACCAACGTGACTTTACCGTAAGAACCAAAGAGTACATTTATTATTATTTTGACTTCCGTTTATTCGGGACCCCGGGGTCCCGCCACAAGGTTCAATTACGCAGCGTTATCTGCTGCTACCCTCTGGAGACTCCCCCCCCCTCCGCCTCCCTGCAAGGGCATTTGGCCTACTCTTCCACACTGAACAGACGTCTTTGAAGAGGTGGGGAGTACCCACACTTTACCCCACCCACACGAAAGCTGTTGTGGACCCGTAGGGGCGTGGCCCAATTTAAGACAACTTGTACATTTGTTCAGCAGCCGCGCCGGGAGATAATATAGCACCGTCGTAAAGACACCGAAAAAATTGTCTCGACACTTGGTGAGTCTTTCACGGACCCACTATCTCTCTCTCTTATTTCGAGCCCGCAAACTGGATTGGATGGCTTTTTTGGGATGCACTTTGGGAAAGAGCAGGGCGGGGCGGGTTCACATTCCTACGGAAATGAGCGGAGATGAAACACGGGGGAGATGGACAGAGCCCAACATTTATTCTGCGGGCTATAGTTCATTTTATTTCTGCAAACTTTGCTTCCCTAATGAGTTGTCCAGGCAGTGATGGTGAAACATTCTGCGGGTATGGGAAGGGTCGGAGATGGGAGGGGGGGTGCTGGGGAATAGAACCCGAGCAAAGGATTTGCGATGAGAAACTGTGGGTGTTGACTTTCATTCATGATGGATGTTATATTTTGTGCTGATGATGATGAAATATCTCGCCCGTTTTAAGCAGAAACAAATGTAGGGATGTGTGTGTGAGTGTGGAGGCAACGGCCATTAACTTGCTCTCGCCCCCACTCCCCCCCACCCCACGTTAACAATTCCATTACCAATTTCGGCTCTTCGATTGCGGAATTGATTTTGTTTGCGCCGTTGCAATGGCATGGCTGCGGAGTCATTAGTTTAGCTTTGGTTTCGTTGGGTTAGTTCAGGGGTCAGCATGCGGCTCATTCAGGACTGTTTCGTGATGTGATTTATTAAAGACCACCACCGTCTCGTATTCGCCACGCAGTGCATTGTGGCTCTTAAAATATAGATTGTTTTTTTTACCCATTAAAAAAAATATATATATCTTATTGTGGTTTTGGTTGTCAACCCCCCGGGTATTGTTGAACCCAGTGCTGGATGAAGCTAGTTCGGGGCCTGTAGCATTATGTTGTTATAAAGGGGCCCTAAATAAATAAATAAACACACAGAAATATTAAAACACACATTTTTAACTCGTCGTTCATAAAAGTTGAAGGCAGTGTAGCACTATAGTAATAGAGCAAGTGCAGAACCACTGAACCGGAATTGATAGCTTGAAAGTATTTAGCACGGGGCCGTTGAAAGTGCGGGGCCTGCAGCAAATGTAGCTACTTTTGCTACTGGGGTAATTAATCCGGCACTGGTTGAACCAGCTGAGTGCTGAATGGACCAGGTCGAGGTCTCATTTGCAAGCGTGACCTCTCGTTCTCCTGTACTCTTCCTGTCCTCGTCTGTCAGTAGGGAGGCGATGATTGCTGTAATCGCTGCTGAATAGGTTACCACTGAGCGGGTGTACAATAAACGTGCACTGCAAAAACGTACATGCACAGCCATGTGTGTGTGTATGTGTGTTTTGTGTGTGTGTCAATCCACTGCTGGATGAGGGCCTCCCCTAAGCCGTGTGGGTGGAGTTCGAGGCGGGCGGTGGGAGGGGGGGGCGTTATTTGACCATCCTCAGTACGGATTAGGGAAGGCGGGCAAGCTCAGACGTGGGGAAATTGAATTGTGCAGCGCTATCCTCCGCTGTAATGAACATATCCACCGCAGCAGTCATCCTCTAGCAACCTGTTAAACGCATGGCTGTGTTCACCCATCCAACAGTTAATCCAGGCTTAGCACTGCATGGCCTCCGATATGTTGTATGTATGTGTATGTGTGTTGAAATTCATCTTCTTGGTTCTTTCGGTAATGTCACGTAGAAGGGAAGTAATCAAATAATAAAAATAAAAATAATAAAATATATTAAATTATTT
Source organism: Lampetra planeri (assembly GCF_965212315.1). Classification (NCBI taxonomy): domain Eukaryota; kingdom Metazoa; phylum Chordata; class Hyperoartia; order Petromyzontiformes; family Petromyzontidae; genus Lampetra; species Lampetra planeri. The sequence continues at coordinate 9,169,760 of NC_136139.1, read as the reverse complement.
TATTATTATGTTTTATTTTTATTATATTATATCATTTTATTATGTTTTATTTTTATTATTTTATTACTTTCCTTCTACGTGACTTTACCGAAAGAACCAAGAAGATGAATCCCGTCAGTCACGAAAGCTTTAAATCGAAATGTGTTGAAATTCTTTCGCGCCGTACGTATCCAACCGTGCTAATCGGAGGTGCACGGGGGCTGGGGGGGGATGTGGGGGGAAGGACAACAAACTAAACACGTTCTAAATCGACCGCAATTCCGAGTGAATCTCTGCTCGTTGGCGGATAGGAGATCAGCTTTAGCTGATGAAGAATTGTCGCACGCCAGCTGTTCAGGAATCGCGGTTTGCCTCGTGCGGTCCGAGATGGCCCCACTCGCACGGAGGCTACCGCCGCTCGCTGCGTCTTTCTCCTGGTCGATTATAACACGGAGCCCCCCTGCCCCACCCCCCCCCCCCCCTGCTTTAGCTTCACGTTTTTTGGCCAATGTCCATTTCCAAAAAAATAAATCTACAAAACATTTCCGATGTCTCCGTAGCCAGCCATATGTATTTATCATTTCTAGCCTTTTCGGTCAACCACTGCTTGATGAAGGCCTTTTCCACCACGCCGTGTCAATCACGGTACGCTATGAACTCTGCTTACCGGGTTCGACTCCTGGCCCCGCAGTAACGCCACGGTGGTGAGATGTTAACTATCTCGCCTGGTATGCAGGAGGTCGTGGTTTCGATCCCGACCCTGACGCCTGCTGTGCATTTGGAGTTTTCACGTTCTCCCCGTGGTCGTGTGGATTTCTCGCCGGGACCTCCAGTTTTCCCTCTACATTTAGAAGCATGAGTTTAGAGCCTTTGGCTGCTGTGCATTTCCACATGTTAAATCACTTCATTGAACTATCATTTGCGGCCAGTTCGCTTCTGAAAAAATAGCTATATAGCTCAGTGGGCCTTACGTGGTAAAATATATATTTTTTAAATGTAGTTTTTAAAGAGTATTGTTTACTGGTGAGCGACATTCGAATCATTCCAGGTGCTCGCGTGCCACCTTTACCAACTCGCGCTGACCAGCTTGGTGAAGTATGTCCAAACAAAGCCTCTGGTGACCCAACACGACGGTGGAGAAAGGGTCTTCATCCAGCAGTCGATTGATCAACTGTCTGCGAGGCAACTTCCCTTGCCCCTGCGTGGGTTAGGGGCTCGTTCTGACCTCAAGGGGGACCATGGTGCTGATGATGAGCGATGTACCGACCCGTGGTGATGTTTGAAACGAGGTGAAATATAAATAAACGAGTGGATAAAAAAACCGTGGCCGACAATGTTCACCACGCTAATCTTGTGGGATTTTATTTGTTTTTAGATATTTCTGAGCTTCAGAACTCTCTTCCCTTTCCTGTAATTGTTGAGTTGACAGTTGGGGAATACTTCTGTTATAATTTAAGAAAATTTAGGAAACAGGTGGAGGTCGAGCATGGGGTGAGCGGGGGATGTGGGGTGGACGGGGGGGGGCTGCTTGACTTACACCGTGCATTAACCGTGACATTTCACGGGAATGTTCTCATTGCTGGCACGCCGAGCAAAAATCATGCCCACTTACGTAACACCATAAACAATGCGTCACTCGCTCCCACGCCCGCGATGTTCTCTATCAGGAATCGTCTGTGAAGAACGGAGATGGCTGTGGGTGACTTTGACTTTCGAGGACGTCAGCAGCAGTGAGCTGGCAACGCTGAGCTCCAGGGCTCGAATGCGTCACTGTCTTTTTTTTAAAAAGTGATCTCAGAAGTAGTTATGTGACATCTGCTTCCGCGGACCGCTCTCTAACACAGCGGTGGGGGGCGGGGGGGTCCCAGATCTTTGCGAGAGATCCGAGTGACATTTGCCGTTCCATGGCGAAATGCCTTTTGGTACAATCGACGAATACATTTTGTCGAAATATACAAATGCGTGTGTGTATCTTGTAAGTCCATGACGCACACGGCCACAAATCGCGTCATTATTCTTTCCTTCCGAAAACGAGTCGCGGGATGTGGGATCGGAGCTCGAGCCGTGAGTCCCACGCGACCACTCAACTTTAATTACCCCCCCCCCGCCTTCTGCCCCCCTCCCCCCCCCCGCCATCTGCCCCCCTCCCCTTCTGTGCCCCCCCCCCCAACTCTCTAATCCCAATCCTCCGTGGGAACTGTGCCGCCGAACATGGAAGTGTCGCGTTAGGGCTGCATAACGACCACAATGCGCACCCAATAAACCGCGTTGCGGTTATCACTACGTTTGTTCAATGCACGTAATGCGTGTGTCTGCGTTTGCACGGCCGTTAGTTAACCCACTGCTGGATGATGATGATGGTTTCCGCATAACGTGCACGCCGTGATGTTAGCCGTGGTGCGGCAATCGAACTCGGCTCGGCACAAGTCGGCAGCGTACAGTGCCTCTGACCACTGCTCAAAGCCGCAGTCGGCACTTCCCAACGATTTCACACAACAACAAAAAAAACTTAAAAATCCCCTAAAACCCAACCGTTGCGAAACTCACCGCAACCCCTCACCAACAACACCCCCGTGAAGCTGGGTGTGTCGTTTCAAAAGGGCATCGTCGTCGTCGTCGTTGTCATAATCTGGTAGATTAGTGTAGAGACAAACAAAGTTTGGCTGGCTGGATGGCTGTCGGAGGGAGGCAGGGAGGAAGAGAGGGAGGTGCGGGCTGATAATTTTAATAAAATTAAAACAACAACAATTACAACATCACGCCGTCGCCCAGGAGACGGCTCGTTGAAATTGCTGACGTGTGGAGTGGTGCCAGGTGGATGTATTACGACATTGCAGGATCGTCAGAGGCCTTCATCCAGCAGTGGACTGACCATGGCCGTTGACGATGCCGATGCAAATACATTGTATTTGTACAATCGAATTGGCTAGGAGAAATTGGGTTGCGTTGACCGCCTGGCTTTGCCAGCTTGTTTTGTTTTGGTTTGTTACGTGAACGCCGCTTGATGCGTGTGTGCCTTGTGGGGAGCGGTGGTGCAGCGGTTAGCACGCTGCGTATAAAAACCCGGCTACTCGAGTTTGATTCCCCCCCATGGCTAGCGACACCGGTGACGATTGTCTTAACCGGTCCTGGGTATTTTCAAGGTCGACTCAACCTCAAATGAGTACCTAGTGCGATGTGTGAGCATCGCCACTCGGGAGACAAAGGCGGCTGGGCGTGGTGCTGGTCCCCCACCCCCTCGTGTGCCGTGCCGGCCTACATAGGTGCTCGCTAACAGCACTTGCCCCAACAGTCTGTTTGTCTATACGGTGGATCTTTGTCTTTGCTGTTGTGTAAGACCGCACCGTGCGAACCGTTGCCGAGACACGCGGCTCGGTTTTTAAGATCCAAGAGAAGACAAAGACACAGCGAGAGAGGCTTTCTTCCAGTCGCTCCTAGAGTTGATGAAACTTTTCCCAAGCGTATCCCGACTGCGTGGTCGTCGCCACGAGGTGAAACACTCCGTTCAGGTCTCCCAGAGCTCGCAGCAACAACAGCAGCAGCAGCGGCACACGGTCGCGTGCTTAGAGAACGACCCACTGAAGCGGATTTCACAGAACTACCTCCGAATTCCCTTCAGGTGACGTCTATTCCACGCGGCACGGAGCAGAGTTTTCCCATCCGCCCTGCGACTGAGAATAACGACCGCTGAATGACCGTTAAACCGATATTTAACATTCTGAGAAATGTAATGTCATGTTTTTTTTGTGTGTGTGTTTGTATGCTTGTGCAGTCATTGTTGACACGCCTGAGATCATTAACTCGCTACACTTGAGACCTCGGTTTAACCACAACTCAGTGTGTGGTAAGTTTATGGGTCTCTGCGTGAGTCTATTTGTCTCTATGTACGAGTCGAAATGCCAGTTGAATGCCACTCCATGGGTCTCCATTGCGATTCAATGGAGACCGGGCTGAGCACATTAACCCACTAGACCGGAGAACCTGGATTCACGACTCGATCTATGAGTCTCTGCGAGTCTATGGGTCCCTGTGTGCTTCATTGAAGCATGAGTCTATGGGTCTCTGTGTGCCTCATTGAAGCATGAGTCTTTGAGTCTCTGTATGCTTCATTGGAGCATTAGTCATATGGGTCTCTGTGTGCTTCATTGAAGCATGAGTCTATGGGTCTCTGTGTGCCTCATTGAAGCATGAGTCTTTGAGTCTCTGTGTGCCTCATTGAAGCATGAGTCTTTGAGTCTCTGTATGCTTCATTGGAGCATTAGTCATTTGGGTCCCTGTGTGCTTCATTGAAGCATGAGTCTATGGGTCTCTGTGTGCCTCATTGAAGCATGAGTCTTTGAGTCTCTGTGTGCCTCATTGAAGCATGAGTCTTTGAGTCTCTGTATGCTTCATTGGAGCATTAGTCATATGGGTCCCTGTGTGCTTCATTGAAGCATGAGTCTATGGGTCTCTTTGTGCCTCATTGAAGCATGAGTCTTTGAGTCTCTGTATGCTTCATTGGAGCATTAGTCATATGGGTCTCTGTGTGCCTCATTGAAGCATGAGTCATATGGGTCTGTAACGGGCCGTGAGAGGCCTTCATCCAGCAGTTGATTGACCGCTTCAGCGGGCCATTAGAGAACGGCCCGCTGAAGCGGATTTAACAGAAGCACCTTCGAGTTGCCTTCGGCTGTACGTACGTCACCGTGACTGAGACCATGCATCGACATACTGGGCATCTGTGGGGGAAACCAAGAGCTTATTAGCTCATCGGATTCCTCCAGCATGAATGAAGATTCTGATGTTTCTGGCTGTCGAGCACCTGTGAACCCGGTTCATCAACTCGGGGGCTCCAGCTCTCTGCGCCCCCCTCCTCTCTTCTCGCTAATCATTCAAATGCCCCCCCCCCACCACCGACTCCCTCCTGTCACCTACCCCACCTCTCCCAAAGCCGCGCGTCCTCGGCTGGGTGTGGAGGTGGAGCGAACCTCTTCGTCTGGAGGAGCAAGCAAAAGGCTCCGTGAGGAATCAAAGTCCAGCAAAGGGCGCGCTTGCTCACGTGGCGGCGTTGCCCCTGACAACCGAGCTGTGATGTCGATGTTTGTTTTTTTGTTTTATTTCGGTGAGAAGACGGCTCCCCCGCACACCCCCCCCACCCCCCCCCAGCGCGAGCCTGCAGATGAGGAATGTTGAGAACGCCCGGATTAGTCGGTCGAGTTGATTATAAAAGTCCGAGTGACATCGCTCCGCACCCACCTCTCTCTCCCCCCCCCCACTTTCCCCCTCCCCTGATCCCCCCCACCCACCCACCCCCCCGAGTCTCACTCAGAGTTCAAGCGAAAACACGAGGCCAAAACCTCAGCTATTCGCGCTAATGTCCA